>NC_085844.1:180517612-181117969 GCF_035594765.1 Anolis carolinensis
CCCACTTTAAGGTATACATACCAAATCAACTGCTAATTATAAATCCCATTGTTTTAATGGGTCTATTCTATTTGGGCTTAATTAGATTTAGATCTGTTAAATTTACTGCATGCTACCCAGACTGATGTCAATGATTTTCTAAACCATTTGACAGAAAATTCATTAAGCACTTTAGCATTTGTTTCACACCATATTCCATTAAAATGAACAACATTTTCTAATACATTACATTGGAAGTCTAAATACCAAAGAGGAGTCAAAATTGCATTCATAAGCAAAGCTGGAGAAATCCAGAGTGCTTGCCAGGGAGGTACCCAAAATAGTCAATGGATTACTACTTCATTGTGGTTTCATTACACAACACATCAAATTGTGTGACTTTGGTATTAAACTTATGGTTTAGTGTAGCATAACAAATGTATAACTACTTTAAATTGTAGTATTGATCCTAATGCATAAAATTTAAGGTAGGTGTGTTGGTTTCTGTATGTATGTGTGCCAATAGATGGATACATTAATAGAATTAGTGTCTACTGAATTTGTTGCTGTATTATCACAAATACCAGTGAAAATAGATAAGGATTATATCCCTTTTAAAAATTATGTTCTTGTGTATATTCTGACTTTTCTTCAGTGATCTCAAGGCAGCATATTTGGCTTTCTTCTGCCCACTTTGTTTTTCTAACAACCCAGTGAGGAAAGTGACTACCCTAGGTTAACCAGCGTTTTGCAAGTCTCAATGAAAACTATTTGTTTTTTCTCAAGTCTCTGTCTAATAGAACATAATTCTGCCACTTTCAAATTCTGCTCCCAAGTGTTGGAAGACTGAACTGAGCAGGTTTTGAGGATAATACAGATAATGGTCTAGTGCAGGTGACCTTGATGGTGAAGGATAACATGAACCTACGATGACAGTTTTTGTTTACACCAAACCTAAGGTTGTCTTACTGAAACTGTGATTACAGAAGTGCCTTGAATGTAAGGTAATAGCTGGGGGTGGTAAGCAAACAAACACCTTTAGCATGTTAATCAATCAAACAAACAAAATAATCCTTAAGTTTTCCCCACTGCCAATCAACACCAATGTGAAATACTAATTCACATGGATGTCATTCAAACATGATTACCTCTTAGGATGAAGATATAAATAAAATGGCAACACATCTCTTAATCCCTGCTTTGATTGAATGCATAGGTCAGCCAAGTGCATCCTGGGGAATGAAAAAACGGATCGGTAAGATTAGCCTTGTAGAAATTAGTCTTGTTTTGTAGCATTTTTCATACGCTCTTAGTGTTCCCATTTGGTCAGGGCAGTCCCAGTTAACAATCTATCATCTCATTTTTTAAAATGAGCCCATTTCCCTCTCCTGCTCCCACTTTCTCCCTTTGTCCTCAACTGAATTCAATTGTTGGAAACAGTTCAAAATGCAAGTATAGCTTACATTTTATTAACTCAGCAGGGTTGAGAGTGGAAGAGTAGCAAAAACGTTCCCTTCTCAGTAGGATCAGGCAAAAGCAAATTTCTGCAGCTCTTGCAGTTTGTTCTTCCTTATTAATAACACTATCTAACACAATTTGAAAAATGTTCTGTTCCTGGTTTGAAAGTGTTATTTCATGTTTCATTGTAATTACTTTGAAAGTAGTTGTTATACTCCAGAAACTTTGTTTTTGTGGCTGCCACAATCTATGTTGAATTGATTTAGATTCTATTAGATATTCTTTGAAAAACTATAGCAAAATGTGCTGCAGGATGTCCCACAAAAACAAAGTTTTTGCAGTGTAATAAACTTTTTCCATGTTTTTATGATAGAACCAATTAGGAAATGACATTTATAACTCAGGGACAAAAATCGTTATATAGTGTAAGCTTTGCCATTTTGATCAAACTCTGATGTCATTAGACTACGTGTATTCCAGTTGTCATCTGTGAAACGCTGGAGAATAAGGTTTGTGAATCTTAAACACTGAAAGCACAATATGTGCATATTATCCCTTCTACTAATAGACTGAGGTGATTTTCCATCCTGTTTCCATGAAGTGAAGGTGTTATGGAGCAAAATCATGTTACAGTAGAGTCTCACTTATCCAAGCCTCACTTATCCAAGCCTCTGGATAATCCAAGCCATTTTTGTAGTCAATGTTTCCAATATATCGTGATATTTTGGTGCTAAATACGTAAATACAGTAATTACAACATAGCATTACTGCGTATTGAACTACTTTTTCTGTCAAATTTGTTGTATAACATGAAGTTTTGGTGCTTAATTTGTAAAATAACCTAATTTGATGTTTAATAGGCTTTTCCTTGATCAGTCCTTATAATCCAAGATATTCGCTTATCCAAGCTTCTGCCGGCCCGTTTAGCTTGGATAAGTGAGACTCTACTGTATATTCTTTTTTAATGAGCATGGGCTACTGATATTATAGGCAAAGGAATCATGTTTCACTTATAATGCTAATATTGACCTTTAGTTGAGCTAGTTGCATGGGAAAATTGTGTCCTTCTGAGTTTCATTGAGCTGGCAATCAATTTTGTGGGTGTGTTCATGCCAGACAGTCTGAGTTCAGCATATGCAATTGCTCCATTATGCTGGAGAGAAGTGACCAAAATGCACAAGTACTGTAGATGTGCAACATAGTTAAAGTTCATATCATACAACCTCCTTATCCTTAGACTTGATATCTACTGTTTCACTTACCCTGTTTCCAACCCCCTCCCCCAAAGTCTTTGTGAACCTCTTGAGTGCTATTCTATGGTATACTTCAAGACGGAATAATCAAATACGAGGTTTTAGGTATTCACAGAGGGTCTTGGTACATATGTCCTGCAAATCTGAGGGTCATACTCTAGTGAAATGTGTGATTATTCTGCTTTCTTTAGAGTTAGGCCTCATCCAAATTCTGACTTGAAGCTGGCTTGGGGTCAAGGTGTCCAATGTTAAATCTCACCTGTGTATAAACAGGGCACAGGAAGGAGTGAAGGCCAAATATGGAATGTTCATGTAAACAGCAGTGGGAAAGCAGTGGGAATAATAAGGCAGCTGGAAGGTAAAAACATCCAACCCTGAGAGCCCAGCATTTCCATGGGATTGCATGAATATATTGCCTTGCTTTGCAGAGCTGGAAAGCAAATGCTGGGGAAGATGTCTGCCAGGAGCTAAGGAAAAGGAAATAAGTAACATCCTGGATTTGGACGGAAACACTTACAGTAATTGGATAAGAATGTGGCTTAACTGATCCAGTGGGTATGTGGACTCTCTTTGATCTTCCATGTAGTTTCCAGGATACCTATGTAGGCACTCTGGAGCAAACAAGATCTCTTCTGCTCTGGATTTAATGGCTGTGTGGAAGCAACCTTAGTGAAAAACTAATATAATCTTTTGCACAGTTATTTCACTTTATTTTACAGTTTTGATACTGCTTTTCTGAAACCAGTCAAAGTGGTGATAGCTGAAACTGATCTTTTTTCAGACACTTCATCATCTGCCTTGCCATCAAATACATTCATGAACAAATTGTAAGTGAAGGAAATAATCAAAACCAAAATTAAACAACATAGCAGTGTTTTGGCACAAAGTGATGGAAACCTGTGGGTCCGAAACGGGTGTTGGTTTTTAGCCAGGAAAGGGCATTTTTCATTGGTTGATTGTCAGTGATGGAGATATAAAATGTGATTGTGTTCCAATTAAAAAATGCATAAAGACAATGGGAAGGAATATATTTTGTAAATCTTCAGAGAAGGCTGTATATTGAATTGAATCAGAAAACCACAGCAAGGGAATGTTGAAGATGAAAGTAGTAGTGGTCTTGGCTTATGGAAGACATCCTGAACCTGATCCAAATATGTGGGACTACACCTGCCAAAACTCCTCAGCCAGGCTGTCTTGTGTTTGGCAATGGGGAATGAGAGAGTTATTTAGTTGTGACTGAGTTCTTTCGAATCCACTGTCTCAAAAGTGAACCCTTTAGAAAATTCCCTGCATTATCACATCTGTTTTGATAGTAGCTTAGAATCTAAGAGATAAATGGTGGTGTCTAGCAATATTTTGGTATTCCCTCGCTAGGAGGCTAAAAAGGCTTTTTTTTTCTTGATGTTCTTCCACCAGCAAGTAAAAGCATCCCTATTCTATCAGGCCTTTAGGAATTAACAACATGTAATTTTAATGTTTTTTTCTCTTTGGACTTTTATGCATTTAAATAGTTTTCACCCCATAGCTTAATTGTTTTAAATAGTTTTATAGAGTAATTTACTGCCATTTTTCCATGTTTTTTAAAATCTGGATTGGTTTAATAATTTATAAGATACCTTGAGCCCCAGGACTGAAGTAAGGGAGAGACATAGATGAATAAAATAACATCAGCAAAAAAAAAAAAAAACTGACTTGGTTAATGGATTTTAAAAAAAACATTGTTTCTTTGTGGGAAGATTATCACATTATTTTGCCATAACAGAAGTCCAATTTAGAAAGAGTCCTATTCTATGGATTACTTATCCTGATTATTTATCCAGACCTGATCCCTAATTCACTAACTGTGGGAATGTCTGGTATTTCTCCTTCAAAGCTCTGCTGAAAACCTGCAACCAGACTTGCATTTTTCAAAAAAATATCAAAATAACTGCAGATTTAAAATTCTAACTTTAGCTTCTAAAGTGATTCAATGTTGTTTGGTGTTTAAGGTAGGGGTAGTCTTTGCAGCATGGAGCTATCCCCATATAACCCAATGCTGTTTTCATAGATTATAAATCCCATTAGGGAATGTAAATCAAGTAGTTGTGGAGGATATTCTGGATACCCTCATAAATTTTTAGGAGGTCTCATCATCAGATCAAAACTCTGGGGGCCCTAAAATCTGATTTCAGGGCTCTTGTCTCCTCTGTTTCCCTACATCAGCCTTTCAGCATTCATAAGCTGCAAAACCAATTTGATTACAACTTCCATTTCCCTGAAGTGTATTTAATTTCCCTTTACTGTTGTCATCATGCCCAATCCTAAACCACCTTTCATCTGCCCCCGCCACTCATCATCTTTTCATGTGCAGGCTGTGATGCATTGCTTTCTTAAATAGAAATATTCCTTGTAGGCTCTTATATCAAAATCTTCTTAACCTCTTGTGCCTTGGAGCTTAAGGAAGAAATTGGTGTGCATTAGCAGCTTAAGAGAGACTCCATTCCGGCACTAAAATCTGCAGCAGGGAACATGAATGAATGCTGCCAGGAAGTGAAAGGAGCTGATTGCACTTTTCATTTCAGTGGCTTAAGGGTTGGTGTTTAGTGTATATTCCTGCAGCCTCAGTGCAGAAAATGTCTATTACTTCAGTTGTTAATAAATGGATTCTGTCCATATGTTCTCAAAGTGATACCTGTAAAACTACAAATGCAAGAAAATATTTTCAAACTTAAAATGTACAAATAAAATCAATGGCAAACAGCAAAAAATGGTATTGATGCAAAACTTCCATGTTAAACAATGAAATAGTACACTCATATCTTCCTACAACTTGTAAGAGTACACTCAAATCTTCCTATAAGCTGTCTTGTTAAGCAGAGAAAAAATGTAATACCCTTGGTAAAGGTGGCCCATGATTCATTTGGAGGGATTGTTCCAAATCAGAACTGGCACCATACAAAAGTTGTCTGTCCAATTGCTGCCCGACTTTACCTCACCACACCAAGAGCTACCTAGGGGAGGTTTTAGTAGAAAATAAATTGATTTTATTTTGCTTTGTATTGCCTAAAATATGTAGGACATGTATGGTAGAAATTGGTTCCTCTTTTTTTGCAGCCTGCTTACAAATGTTCCTCTGATGGCTGAGGGACTCTGATGAATGGGGTGGGTTGTTGTATAGGGACCTAAGAAAGAACCCCTCAACAGTGTGGTGGTTGCGCCCACATGAATGGGACTGGTAAGAATTGCCACTCTATTGGCAGGGAATGGCCCCTTCCTTCTCCAGCATGCTTTTGCAAGTTTTGGTGGGTAAGTTGGGAAGTGACTCACAGTGATATCAGCAAAAGAAATACTCTGAAAGAAACCTTGCACCTATCACGCTATAAAATTGTGGTGCTATGAATCAATGGTAGCTAACATGTCTGCACCCCATGGAAACCTGTGTTTGTAGTATCACTAGTTTAAAAATCCTAGGATTCCATAGAATGTTGTCATGGCAATTAAAGAGAAATCATAATGGTGTAACTGCATAAAATGAAATGGCCCCATTTTATTTATGCCTAACTCTGAAACTAGTCCATAGCATTTAATGGAGGCAAACAGGATAGCATGTTAAAATTGTGTTTAGGTTCTTATTGTGAACAAAAGTAACATAACCAGGTTTGTAAAGGACCAAATATATACAGTGGGCCTTTGGTATCCACTGCAGTTTAGTTCCATGATCCCCTGTAGATATCAAAATATGTGAATGCTAAAGTTCCATTACATACAATGGTGTAGTAAAATGGCATCCCTTATATAACATGATAAAATTGACAATTGTTTTCAATATTTTGTCTCTATTTTGGTAAATTTAAACTGACTAGACAGTTGAATCCATTTAAACAGAATCCATGGATGGAGAAAACTAACTGTCTATATTTTTCCATCTTTTAAGGAGTCACTATGTTGGCATTTTGTGTCTCACAGGGTGAGGTGGGATAGTAAAGTGTAGTAACTCATGCCTACAAGACTGAAAGGATTTGTTTGAGACCTAGCATTCTGCTATTTGATTTCTTTTTGGAATTGGGCCACCCAAAGGCAATTGTAAGTATCCCATGTAGTCTGTCTTGGATACATTGCAAACTATACATTGCATAGCTCAGTTCAGTTAAGTAGCAGAATAACTATTTATGTTTTCAATTACCTAACCTGGACTTTTTTTTTGTTTGATCAGAGCTCCCTAGAGAACTGGAAAATAGTTTAAAAACTTGACTTATCTCCCTAACACACAAGCACTTCCAAAAACAAATGAGGCTCATGAAGCATTAGAATGTTCTTGTAGCTTTCCAGCCTAACCACTTTTTCATCTCACTAGTCAAGTTTTATAACATCCTAAAAGTATTTGGATTTTACTTATTAGTTTTTCCACTCAGTAAAAACATCAATAATACATTGTGGCACTCAATATTTCAGAATCTTGCAAAGGAGGGTTGGGCAAAGCAACTCTTACAAAAAAAAAATAAGTCCACAATCCATAACTATTTTGAACTGCACAGAAAGGTAATCTGGTCTTCTGAGGTCTTCCAAATATTAATGGATACTTCCTCCCATGGCTCCCTCTCATCTCCTTTATGACAATCTCACTACAGTGTAACAAATTTTCATGCCTACTTTTTATTCAATTTTTGGTCCCTTGCATTTAGAAGACAACCAAGAAACACCTGAACATTACATTATCAAAAGCTGCCCTGAGATCTTTGGATAGAGGTTAGGGCATAATTATTTAAGTAAAAAAAACAGACAAACAAGCAAATGCCAAGTGACATTGAAACTAATAGGTACCTCGAGGTCAGAATACTATAGATGAAGACTTTTGTTAAATGTTGCAGTTACTTTTGGAATCCTGAAATTGCTGGCCTCTTGATGTGACTTGATGGCATGTGATGCCCTAGAACATTTCTTGGCAGGATGATTTGTAGAGGTTTCTGCTTTCTCCTGTTTCCTGTTGCCACAAAAACCACACCACTTTGAATATTGTCTCATCTGTTCCTGGCATTTAGTGTGATCCAAAATGATGATCATAAAGTATTCCATGGTTGCTCTTGCATACCCAAATTGTCTGACATCGGGATTTAGCAGAGATATGTTGGTGGGATCTACATTGATTGCCTGAATATTTTTAATATATGCTGAACTATGATCCTCACCCCATACCAGTAATTAAATACTTTAAAATACTCTCCTGTTGGAAGGATGGTACTTGGAATCAGAATCCACTTCTTTAGACCAATGCCACTTAAAGCACTGGTCTTCAAGCTATTTGCTGCTGGTCTCTGATTAGATTTCTGGAAGAAACAAATAGTTCTAACCAATTGTTGAAACATAATGTTTGTCCTAATACATTGGGGGGGGGGGGGGTTGCAAGTTCAGCACATCAGTTAGCTTAAGCACCACAAGTCTAGATCACAAAATTCAAGCCCATTTGAATAAAAGGAGCAGTTATCTTCTCATAAACGTAATTATTGTGAGTTGGAAAGTTGACCTTCTAAATTATTGTTGTTTTTTAAAACTGGTTAATAAAAATGTAAGAAAAGTGCACCCGTTTGGCTCAAAATGGTATCCAATGGAAGCTGAAAATCTTGGAAATAAACTTGAAATAAGTAGGGTTCTTTCTTGTTAAAGAATAATATAGATTTTTTAAAAGAAGCATTTCCAATGCTGCTTAGTTGGCTCATCCAAAGATTATCTGGTTTGTTTTGTCTCACTTGCTTTGATTATTTTTCCTGGCAATAAGGCTGTATGACAATATGGGGCCTGACCACATAAGAACACCAGCCAATCATCGACTTCAATTTTTATCTTTTCTTTTGCCATTATCTGAACCAACAATTTTATTTCTCTCATTGTTTTACTTAGATCAGAATGTTGGCTTGGTTAAATAGTATGATGCATTTATCTGTACTATCCACATAATCAAAGGAGATGGCATCCCAAGATTATACAATCTGGGTTTTAATATTGCAAAATCAAGATGGGAATAATACCAGTTCCTCTTCAATCTTTTGATTAATACTTCACCACAAACATATTTATTGGATGAACTTTAAAGAGTTCATTTTTTGTTGTTGCATGTGAGTACCATTGAACAGACTGAACTAAAACATATATAATATTAACACATGTTTAAAGTCTATTATTTTCTTAATTACTGGAAGTATGCCAAGTGACATGTGGCAGTATGGTATGTCTTGAGAAAGTCCAAATTCATCATCATTGTTGCAGCCACAATGCGACAGCGCTGAACGTCCATACGAAGCATAATTTTTCTTCAAGAAAGATAATCCCTTTCCCCTGCTATAGAAAATAATATGGTGAGAACTAGAAAGCAACTGATCAGTGACACTGTTGAATATAAATTGCTAATACAGTCAGTCTGTACATTCAGATTCTTCTTGTGAAGAGTGCCTCCAATTTTCAGCACTCTCTTTTGTGGAAATGAGGCTGGAGATTAGATTTAAAAAAAAAACTCCCATAGATCAAAAGCAGATGCTCTCCAAAGACATTTTGGCTGAGACAAGATGTCTGGGGACATTGACACAGCAGGAGAAGACAATTTATCATTAAAACATGAAAGCTTCAATTCAATGCTAACCAGATGTAAATTTAAAATGAAAAAAGAATTAAGATGGGTGTGAGTTACTTGATTCATTTCTTTCTCTTAAAGTCCACCTTAATCCATTCTTCAGAGTGAAGTGCAGATTTGTCTAATGACAGGAAGCAACATTACAAAAACTATACTGTTTCGTTATCTATTTTTTTCAGTTGTTAGAGTCAGCCCGCCACATTTAGGCACATAAAACCCATGTGAAAATGAAAAATTGCTAATAAAGTGATTGCTATTTTTTGTCTGAGATAATATCTCTAGGAGTTTCTAGATCTTCCAATATGACTCTGTGGTCAAAGTCCACTCAAAGCTGAACAACAGAATCACATTGGAGAATCTAGAGATTCCTACACAGGGTTTCTCTCTAGAAATCTCTAGGTCCTCCAGCATGACTGATGGAGCTATTATTATTATTATTATTATTATTATTATTATTAATGGCACAACTATGTGGCTCAAATGATTCATTAGAACTTATGTCACAAGTACCACCTGCCAATAGTAAAGAACTGGTGGTATCACAAACCTGCAAAGGTAGTGGAAAACGAACACGCAAAAATATTGTGGGACTTTTGAATTCAGACACAATATAGCAGACCTCATGGTTGTGGAAAAGAAAAAAGTTGGATTATTGATGTCGCCATACCAGGTGACAGTCAGTTGGCCAAAAACAACAGGAAAAACTCAGCTATTATCAGGACCTCAAAATCGAACTGTAAAGGCTCTGGCATAAACCAGTACGGGTGATCCCAGTGTTATTCGCACACTAGGTGCCATGCCAAATGATCTCAGCCGGCATTTAAAAACAATAAACATTGACAAAATCACAATTTGTCAACTGCAAAAGGCCACCTTACTTGGATCTGTGTGCATCATTCGAAAATACTTCACACAGTCCAAAATGCCTGGGAAGTGTTCGACTTGTGATTTTGTGATAATGAAATCCAGCATATACATCTCATTTGCTGTGTCATACTGTGTTTTTGTGTCAGTAAATCATAATAATCTTTGTTTAAATTTGGCTTTATCTTCTCGGAGGGACTCAGAGTGGATTGCAGTACACATAAGGCAAACATTCAATGCCTTTTTACGTGAACAATGACAATACACAAATAAGGTAAAGGCCTCCCCCTCTTTTCCATTTCCGGCATCTGGAAGCGATGCTCAACTTCTGGCCATGGAGAGGTGCTCTTGTTCCATTTTCCATGTTGAAGGAGCCTTGCTGTTCATAGATATCTCCAATCTTTTTGCCAGTATGTGGGATGCCCTTTTTACCTTTCTGTTGAGATGGTACCTATTGATCTACTCGCATTGGATGCTTTCGAACTGCTAGGTTGAAAGAAGCTAGCTGACAATAGGGAGCTCACCTTGACTCACGGCTTCAAACTGTTGACCCTCCGGTCAGCAGCCTTTCCTACAGCTTGTCGCTTTAACCACTGTGCTACCACGGCCCAGAGAGAACAGTTTAAATCAAATCCATGAATAATATAGAAGTCAAAACTGCAAATGTGGCGGGACAAATGTTAACTGCTTTCCTTATTTTATTTTCTCCTATTTTAATGTGAATTTCACTTGATGGCAATAAGTAGGTAGAAGAATCGATTCAGGAGCAATAGATACTGGATAGCATCCAACGGAATACACAGGGAACAAGGGGGAGCCATGTCTCCAAGTGCTCAGTGGGTGGTCTTACTTTTTGTTTCTTTGTTTTAGAAAAAGCCCAACATGTTGTATAACTACATAAAACATCATAATACATTTTAATTTTTGATATGTTGTTTTAACCCCATACTTCTCAATATTTAATCTTGATACATGTTGAGCATCCCTTATCTGGAATTCCAAAATGTGAAAATATTCCAAAATTGTTCCCATTGGTGGCTGAGAAAGTAACATCTTTGCTTTTGGGTGGTTCAAGGTACACAAACTTTATTACCTGCACAACATTATTTTAAAATATTGTATACGATTAATTTCACGTTTAGACTTTGAGTCTATCTTCAAGTTTTCTCATTACGTATATACAAGTAATAAAAGAAAAACAAAACAAAACAAAAACACCTCAGCTATGTTTTGGGATACACTAAAATGTATGAGAATATTACAGCTCTATCACCTTTAATTCAATTATTATAGTTAATTGTTACTATTACTATAACTGTTAAAATGTATTGCATAAATAAGCACTTTAACATAACAAGAAATTATCAAATCCAGTCATGTAGATGCACAGTTCATGAATGTTGACAGTTGCCAAGGCAAATCTGCAGAAATACTTTTTAAATAGCCTTAATTTATTGAGGTAAATAGCCTTAATTTACTGAAGTAATTTAATTTACCTGAATAGGCTTAATTTACTCAGGTAAATTATTCTTGTACTGAATGTAAAATAAATAAATACAACTGACATCAATTACTGCAAATTGGTAACCGCATTTCAGCCTTAGGGTATTTCCCATCAATGTACAGTTTTAAGGAATCATACATCTCAATAATTGTCTTGAATCATCAGTTGTTGAAATGTTAAAACTTTGTCAAGTTTACATCATAAAGTCTTTGTTAGGTTTAATGAGGTTTATTGCAAGCAGTAATAAAGCAGGGTAGGTTTCTTTATTTCGTACAATATTTATATTTTATCGTGTATCACAAGAGTTCAGAGAAGTATATAAACAAAAATTATGTTTTAGAATAATATTATCTAAATATTATTCTGTTCCATTCTAGCTCTTTAAATAATATCAAAATAAGACTTAATTCGACAACTGAAGTTTCTGTTTAACAAATATCCTACAGTATTAGGTTTTTACCCTAATGATTTTGGGTCGGCTCCTCACTCCCCCCATTTCTCAATGGTAATTCAGTGAGTTTTAACAGAAGAGAACTTTCTCCTGTTTTTAAAACATACCAAATGAAAACCCAAGTCAGAACTGGTTCTTTTTTCTGCCATCCTCTCAAAACCTCAAAACCACTACGTTTAAGTCGCTTCTCACCCACTTTGCACATCTAGCTGAACACCAACATGTAAACCAAAGGAATTTCCTGTCCTTCACAACTCTTTATTTTTGTCTTCAAACATACAGAAGAAAAAAACAACATGTAAAACTCTTTCCCATATTTAAAATAAAAGTAAGAAAGAAGAGGACACCTGAAGAAAATTAAGTGTGAACCATCTGTATTAGGGTGTATATATTTCTGTGGTATTTGCACTTCACAACATATGTATGTATAAAGAATACATATATACACTTGCCATATTTTTCTTGTTTCCAATCAACACCATATATTTAAAATGCCTAGGCCTGTAATACCATCAAATAGCCTATAAGATATTTAGAGAGACACCCCGGGAACTGGCTCTTATGTGGACATTTTTGGAAAATGATGTCAAGCTCTTGTCCATCTATCTATCTATATATATAAAAGAGTGATGGCATCACGGCGACACACAAAACAACAAAAGTACAGGCCCCCCAACCTCGAAATTTGACAACACAACCCATCACCCATGCCTCTGGGTTGATACAACAAAAAGAAAAGAAAAATAAAGTCCTAATTAGAGGGAGAGCAATAATTGTTTTTATCCAGTTTCTGCCAGTTTAGAGAGCTAATCTCTGCCCACTTGGTTGCCTAGCAACCAATTCAGCCAAAGGACAGCCAGCGTTCAGTTAGAGGACAGGCAGATTTAGGCCTCATTTAGGCTTCCTCCACAGATTATCTAATTTGCACTGGATTATATGGCAGTGTAGACTCAAGGCCCTTCTACACAGCTATATTACCCATTTATAATCTTATATTATCTGCTTTGCACTGGATTATCTTGACTCCACACTGACATATAATCTATTTCATTGTGCATTTTATACAGCTGTGAAGAAGGGGCCTCATATAATCCAGTTCTAAGCAGATAATTTAAGATTATCAATATACAGTAGAGTCTCACTTATCCAACATAAACAGGCCGGCAGGATAAGTGAATATGTTGGATAATAAGAAGGGATTCAGGAAAAGCTGATTAAACATCAAATTAGGTAATCGTTATACAAATTAAGCACCAAAACATCATATTATACAACAAATTTGACAGAAAAGGTAGTTCCACGCACAGTAATGCTATGTAGTAATTACAGTAGAGTCTCACTTATCCAACACTCGCTTATCCAACGTTCTGGATTATCCAACGCATTTTTGTAGTCAATGTTTTCAATATATCGTGATATTTTGGTGCTAAATTCATAAATACAGTAATTACTACATAGCATTACTGCGTATTGAACTACTTTTTCTGCCAAATTTGTTGTATAACATGATGTTTTGGTGTTTCATTTGTAAAATCATAACCTAATTTGATATTTAATAGGCTTTTCCTCAATGCCTCCTTATTATCCAACATATTCGCTTATCCAACATTCTGCCGACCCGTTTATGTTGGATAAGTGAGACTACTGTACTGTATTTACAAATTTACCACTAACATATCACAATGAATTTAAAACACTGACTACAAAAATATTGCTTATGAAAAGGCAGACTGCGTTGGATAATCCAGAACATTGTATAAGCGAATGTTGGATAAGTGAGATTCTACTTTGATATGAAATAATTTCTGGGATAGAATAATGCAGAACAATATAATCTCTAAAACCAGGACAGTAAATAAAGAAATAAAGAAAGTAAATAAAGCAGGGAAATTGGAAATTCCACAAAGGAAACAATCAGGGCCAGCTAACACCTCCCAAGAAAGGATTCTTCCAGAAAGGAAGCTGAGAAGACAGTGAAGCACTGTGTATTACCAAAGTCATTATTATTACTATTATTATTATTATTATTATTATTATTATTATTATTATTGTGTTGCGGTCAACCGTGAAAATGAATACAATCTGGCTCCAAGTATTCAAAAACACTAAAATCAGAATATATAAAAATTAATGTGGTATAATAAAACAGAACAATACAATCTCTAAAATTAGAACAATAAAATATAATACATACAAATAATAAAATAAAATAATAAAAAACACTAAAAAATAATTAAAAACACTAAAAATTAATACAATAAAATACTATAATAACAGAAAATAACTAACAATAATACAAGAAAATAATAAAATATAATAAATAAAAAGATAAGTTACAATAAAATTAATTAAAAAATACAAATAACATCAAATAAAAATTCCACAACAATTTTTAACCAATACCACCACCACTTCGCCACAGCAACGCGTGGCTGGGCACAGCTGGTAACTACATAAAAGGATAAAAAGTACTAGTATGCAGATAAGTATATATGCATAAAGGATGTAAATCCTCACTTGCACAAAATTGAAAAAAATCTGTACAATAGTTTCTGAAGCTCCCAATGAGTGTGTTCATATTGGTGAAATAATTTTCTATGCAAATTTCACGAGCAATTTCTGTACAAAACATATAGTAAAGGTAAAGGTTTCCCCCTGACATTAAGTCTAGTTGTGTCCCGACACTAGGAGTTGGTGCTCATCTCCATTTCTAAGCCAAAGAGCCGGCGTTGTCTGTAGATGCCTCCAAGGTCATGTGGCCGGCATGACTCCAAGGAGTGCTGTTACCTTCCCACTGGAGCGGTACCTACTGATCTACTCACATTTGCATGTTTTTGAACTCCTAGATTGGCAGAAGCTGGGGCTAACAGTGGGAGCTCAACCTCGCTCCCTGAATTCAAACCACCAACGTTTCGGTCAGTAAGTTCAGCAGCCCAGCAGTTTGATCCGCTGTGCCACCGAGGGCTCCTACAAAACATATAATGCAGTTCAATATAGTCAAGCTGCATTATATGAGTCTACACTGACCATATAATGGAGTTGTAGAAGGGGGCCTGAGGCTATATCTACATTGCCATATAATTCAGTTTCTGATCCCAGATTATCTGCTTTGAACTGGATTATATAGCAGTGTGGATTCAAATAATCCGGTTCAAAGCAGATAATTGGATCAGATACTGGGTTAAAGGCAGTGTAGATCCAGCCTGAGTCTGCAAAAGATGCATCCGTACCTGCTGAAATTCTGTTTGGGAGCAATAGTGGGAATAAAAGTACCTGTGTCTCCCTGACTGTATGGTATTAACCAGGCACAGAGTCTACGATAAAGGTATAACTTAAGACATGAATAGTGACATACCGCTGTAGCCCTGAAAGAGAAGCACTGACAAGGAAAGTCAAGTAGACTCATAAATGGGCAATGTTTAGTACTGCAGCACCCAATATAAGAACTAGACTAATGCGGTTAATTTCCTGTAGGCGTAAAGCAATTCACG
Source organism: Anolis carolinensis (assembly GCF_035594765.1). Classification (NCBI taxonomy): domain Eukaryota; kingdom Metazoa; phylum Chordata; class Lepidosauria; order Squamata; family Anolidae; genus Anolis; species Anolis carolinensis. The sequence continues at coordinate 180,533,214 of NC_085844.1, forward strand.
TATGGTATCAATTGATAAATATCTGGGAATGGCAGTTTGTTTGTTATTTATACCCTACCATTCAGCCAAAAAGGTTGCTAGAGTGGCTTACAGATTGTTAATTTGATAGTTCCCTGTCATCTGAAAAGACGCAATACATAAGGAAAATGGAATGGCAGTGGGAGGAGATTAATCTAATACATGTTAGATCTTATTCCCGCCCTCAGAGGCTAAGATTGGGAGAAGAAAAAGTCTGTTACTAGTTGGTAGAGTCATGGCATGGGAGAGCTGTAAGTTTTTCCCTAGGAAATTTAGCAATCTCCCTGCAGTTTAAGACAAAATTATTATTAGGGTGGAACATACATCTTTGAACAGAATAACTGTCAATACATTAGTTATGACCATTTTTACACAAATCCCCCTATGTCTGCAATATTTTCTGACCTTTCATTTTCACAAAGGAATACATGACTGCAAGATTGTAAGTGTGGTAATTTTTACAGCATTTGCCACTTTACATGGCAATTTTTAATGGGTTTGTGCTTATGGTGACACTGTTGAATTTCTGTAATTGAATTTTATTGGGTTTTGGTTTATTATTATTATTATTATTATTATTATTATTATTATTATTATTATCATTGAAAGTGAGGGCATAAATATGCCTAATGGCCAAACAATAAAGTGTCACCAACCAGAGGCCTATAAATATCTGGGCATATTACAGATGGACAACATCAAGCATGAACATGTGAAAACTATGGTCAGCTAAGAATACACACAAAGGGTCAGAAAAATTCTCCAAGGCAAGCTCAATGGAGGCAACACCATCAAGACCATAAACACCTGGGCCATATCTGTCATAGGATATACTGCTGGCATCATAAACTGGACACAGGTGGAACTGGACAATTTGGACAGAAAAACAAGAAAACTCATGTCGATTCATCATTCACTGCACCCCCGCAGTGATGTTAACCGGCTATATCTGCCTAGAAGATCAGGGGGCAGAGGACTCTTACAAGTAAAACAGTCAAAGAAGAAGAACATGCCCTGGCAGAATATGTAAAGCAAAGTGAAGAACCTGCTTTGATTGAAGTCAAAAATCAGAAACTCCTCAAAACACAGCAGACAAAGAATCAGTACAAGAAAACTGCACTACAAACTAGAGCTGACAGCTGGCACAACAAAACATTGCATGGAAAGTTCCTTGACAAAAGTGAAGAAAAAGCTGATAAGGAGAAGACCTGGCTATGGCTCACAAATGGGACCCTGAAGAAGGAGACAGAAGGCCTGATTCTTGCAGCCCAGGAGCAAGCCATCAGAACAAATGCAATTAAGGCCAAGATCGAAAAATCATCTGATGACCCAAAATGCGGACTGTGCAAGGAAGCTGACGAAACCATTAATCATCTCCTCAGCTGCTGTAAGAAAATCGCACAAACTACAAACAGAGGCACAACTAAGTGGCCCAAATGATTCATTGGAACTTATGCCTCAAGTACCACCTGCCAGCAGTAAAGAACTGGTGGGATCACAAACCTGCAAAAGTATTGGAGAATGAGCACGCAAAGATACTATGGGACTTCCAAATCCAGACTGACAAAGTTCTGGAACACAACACACCAGACATCACAGTTGTGGAAAGGAAAAAGGTTTGGATCATGATGTTGCCATCCCAGGTGACAGTCACATTGACGAAAAACAACAGGAAAAACTCAGCCGCTATCAGGACCTCAAGATTGAACTTCAAAGACTCTGGCAGAAACCAGTGCAGGTGGTCCCGGTGGTGATGGGTACACTGGGTGCCATGCCAAAAGATCTCAGCTGGCATTTGAAAACAATAGACATTGACAAAATTACGATCTGCCAGCTGCAAAAGGCCACCCTACTGGGATCTGCACGCATCATCCAAAAATACATCACACAGTCCTAGACACTTGGGAAGTGTTCGACTTGTGATTTTGTGATACGAAATCCAGCATATCTATCTTGTTTGCTGTGTCATAAAATAATAATAATAATAATAATAATAATGATAATAATAATAATAGCTTTATTTTTTTTACCCCGCCTCCATCTCCCCGCAGGGACTCTGGGCAGCTAACATGGGGCCAAGCCCAAATTTCCACCATAAACAAGATAAAATACAGTCACAATAAAACACTGACCATACAGTATAATGATGGTTTTTCATTACAGAAGAAAGAAAAGGTACTGTTTTCATATATGAATAACATGTGGTTGCCATAGTCCCTTTATGAAGCTGTTGGATTCAGAGCAGTAGTGAACTTGTATCATTTGCTTATGACCATTCTTATGTTACAATGTATAATGTAAATCACAGATGATGATGATGATGATATTAATGTAGCTAATTAGAGTTAATTGGGCATGTGCAGTTTGCTGGATGAGCAGAAGGGTATTTTTGCTTTCAGCATTGGCCTTCTGGAGACTGCTACAGAGCGCTTAGGAAAAATCCAGTTTTCTACAGCATAGTTTCTGTTTTAAGATTCTTTCCACAGAGGAGGTATTGGTATATTGCCTTCTGCTGGTGGGGCAGCCAAGCCATAAAAGGTCTTGAGGTCGTCTTTGGCTGGATCCTTTTCTATTCTTCCTTCTTTTTAAAACTATCATAACAAAATCCTTAACAACACAAGTCCTTGATGTATTTCCACCTCCTTCTTTCCTTTAATAATTCCCATTGCCACCCGGCTTCTCATTATGGTGCCACACCCAAATAGCAAGGTCAATCGTTTGATGAAAATGTCAGAAATAAATCCCAGCCGCATCATCAATTTCTAACCACTACTTAAAATAATTCCTTTTCCCTTCTTGGTCTCATGACCCAAACTGCTTTCTCATCCCTTTGTTTCCAACAATAACATTCAAGAATTGAATAGGGATGTGCAAAACCTTCCACTTTATTTTCATAGATATTTCTGACTGCTTCTGGGCTCAGATAGCCCAGTTTCATATGAACTTCTAAGACAGATCTAAAGCTTCACTGCACATGCTTGGTATGAGAGAGCATTTAAAGTGATTTAAACACTTTTAAATCTAGATAACGCACACCCGCAAGAAATGTAACTGATGAAGTACTGATGTGTGTTTGAACCTATAAATGACTTAAAGATATCTCATGTTTGCTGTTTAACCTTCTAAACCTAAAATGTGTGGGCTTTTTTATTTAAAAAGGAGGGGAGTCTTAACTTGATTCATGTTGTGAACATTTGTTTGATGTTTCCTTGTTATAGTTTAGATTTGTCATTCCCATATGCAACACAGTCATGTGATATGTTTCATACCTACTGTCTCTCTGCCAAATTATGGTCAGATAGCCAGAAGAAAGCTGATGTTGTGTTTTACATTGCAAATAAGCATGTTTGCATAGCTTTGTCACTAGCACATCAGGCAAGAATTTCAGTGTGGATTAGTTTTCTGACCTTGTATTTGACTTCATGGGCAAGCAGCCTGATTCAATGTCAAGGTACAATTAGGAAAACAGAGAACAGGCCTCCTCCCTTATGTTTCCTCGGTTGTCAAGCTCTTGACATTGGAGCAAAGCTGGGACACTCTAGAAATAAGGTAGAAGTCAACTACATTACTTCTAAAGATATTAATGTTTAATGGGGCCAATTCAAGACATCTTGTATCTGTGGCAAAGAACAAAGTAGTAGTCCCTTTCTGGATATACATGTTATGGGTTGGGTAGTAAGAAATAAGACTAAATAGGTTAGAAGCAGGACTGACTAGGAAATAAAGATTGTTGTTGATGTTGAATATGACAACAACTCGATGTAATATATTCAGTTTTTCAAATGAGCTGAAGTGATGGGAAGTAGACCAAAATAATTGTGACTCTCCTCATGTCTGTATTGCTTAGAAAGAAGTTTACCTCTTGGTAACCAGCCATACACTTGTTTGTAATTGCCCACCAACTATCTACAGGCACCACTTCAGAGTACTCCTATAGCAGTGGTTCTCAACCTGCGGTTCCCAGGTGTTTTTGGCCTTCAACTCCCAAAAATCCTAACAGCTGGTAAACTGTCTGGGATTTCTGGGAGTTGTAGGCCAAAAACATCTGGGGACTCCAGGTTAAGAACCACTGTCCTATAGGAATGCAACACATATTTAGATTGTCAATTCCTCAACACTAAGATGTGCACAAAGTCCTCAAATCACCATGCACTGACTGTCACCTAATTAGAAAATACACTGTTGTATCTGGAAATGAGTTATAATCTACTATGACAACCAATTAATTTGTGTGGCATGGCAGCTACAAGAAAAAAAGAATAGACAAGAGGCTCAGAAGAAAGTGTTGGGGGCTCCCTGTCCTTCTACCTGGCAGCTGGTGCCTGAAGCAGTTGCTCTACTCTTCCAAATGAAAGGACAGGCCCTGAATCGGTTAGATTTCTTATTCTCCTTCACCAATTAATTGTCAAATAATATACAAGTTTCTGAATCCCAGAAAAGAATTAAACATTGTTTTGGAGATTACATGCAGTAAATCATGTCTAATAAAAAAAAAGTCAGAATTGAACTTGACAGCTTCAGTTTAGCAAAAATCCTCTCATATCTAGCCAAGGATGTGCCTTCAAAATGAGTACTATGTTATGATTATGATTATTTAAATTACTACTTGAGACTGGAATGTTTGGGATATTTGATCATATTGTTCACATTAATTTGCATGAGAAATATGAAGCTAATCTGAATTATAACTGAATTTTACTGTCCAAGTTCTGAATGCTAATAAATATTTTGAGTACTTATGAGACAGTGTTTTGTTTGGAAAGATAGCTATCAGTTCCTTTAACTATCATACAAATTACAAAGTGCCCTTAAGATCTGTTTTAGTATTAGCTGTGTAAAATATAGTACCTAACCTCACCACGTGGACAGGCATACAGTTTTAGCTGGAAAAACTATTACTAGTAAACAGGAAATTATTAAGGTAAGCCAAAGCCCTAAGCTCTGCCAAGCTTCATAGCATTACCAAAAAGTGAATTATCATATTGCACCAATTGCAAGACATATATTTTCCCATTTTAGGGGCTTCAAAACCTTACTGCATCTTATAATTAATGGCACCCTAGATTTGCAGATTTTTGGGTGGCCCTAAAACAGGAAAGTGTACTTACCTTAATGGAAAAAGAGAAATAATTGCTCTGGTAGCCCCTATCATTTTGTTCTCAACCTTGAGGCTGTTTAAGACCTCTTTAATTGGCATGGGTTAATACTATAGAATCATGAGATGTATCGTTTGGTGAGACAACAGGGCTATTTGCCAGGAGGCTAAACAACTTGCAAAATGACAACCCAAACTTTTAATTCTACAGTGTAGATGCATTCTTAAAGTTTATCTATACATACACCATAATCCAGGGCTGGTTCAGAGCATTGCTGCTTCATATTGCATCCAGATTCAGCAGAGCTGTTTACAAGCTCTTTCCTCAAGCCACAGGAGAAGTGGAGTCCAGACTGTCCAGTTGAGTCGAACCTTTTTAGAATAGTCACCCTTACCTTTACTGCAGCAGCTGTGAAAGAGCTTTGGAAAGCTCCCTACCACTGTCAGGTGCCTTTTTTACATCAGCAAAAGCATCCACATGACCATGAAAGAGGATGGGATTCCTGGCCCTCTGGTCACGTGAATGTGTTTGCTGATATTAGCAAAGGTACCCATTGACAGCCAGGAGGTCTTTGGAACTCTTCACTGGCTACCATGATGACAGGGAAAACGTGGCCCTGCTATTTCTGTGCCCTGGAACACATGGAAGAGCAGTGCCTGGTCATGTGGACAGAGGGCCAGTTTGAATCACAGCTGGTCCAATTGTCTACAGTACCCCAGAGTGTGGGTCTGCTCTGTAGTTTTGCTGAATTCCAGAGCATTCTCCAATTTTCTTAATGAGGAGGGGAACCAGGTTAACTAGTTTTACTCTGTGTAACTGACTGGAAGTCCATATACGTTGTCTGGAGTGGATGGATATCCGTGAGCAATACCTGATCAGTTTAGAAAAGTTCCTAGTTTTATACCTTTGTAGTAGCCAGAACTTGGAAAGTTAATACAACTGTTAGTCGTAAAGCAAAATATTAACAGTTGGATGTTAAATGCTTGCTAAATGCTCAATGATCATGATGGGGCTTAAAGAAGCCTCAATTTTCTAAACTTTTCCCTCTTTGAAATAGAGGGGAAGAATATCTGTTTTTGTCTATTGGAATAACTTTTTAAACCACTTGATTTCCATGTAAGCTGTCTAAGCTAATTTGTAAGTTGTACTTTTCTATCTATGCTGTATATGGTGTACATTAAAAGCATTTATATCTCTGCTTTATATGTGATGTGCATTACAACATATGACCATCAGAGAATGTAACTAGATGGTAGGTTTCATGGTTACTTTTGGTCCAGAAATGTGACTAGTTGTCCACATAATAAATGTACGTTACAAACATTAAAAATGTGATATTGTGAAGTACTCCTTGATTTATTCAACATTAGTATGAAAAGTGCACTCCGTGTGTATGTTTTATTATATAATTCCACACTGATGTTCCAGCTAACCCTGTTACAAGCTAAGAAGTGCAATCAACCTGTTTTTAAAACAATCTTCTTCTCTCCCCTCCTCCTCTTTTTCTTCTCCCTCTGCATCCTCCTCCTCCTCTAAGATCTAAGTGTTTTTATACTTGAAATACACCATGACACCTTAGCATGCATGAATGCCAAAGTCAAGGACTTCTGTGTCTTATTGATTTCACTTGGTTTCACTTGGAGAGAGTTAAGCATATTCTTAAACTGCTCCAATTCACATTCTTGAGACTTAAGTACTATCAGGTATACTAGGCCCCAGCTTTTGTTCAGAGTTAAAGATGAATTGAAACAATTTAAGTACGTCAGAAAGAAAATAACAAATAGTTTATCAAAACAAGATTTTACTTCAAAAGTACAAGTATCATTCATAGTATTTGTACAATGCTTTCATTATTAACATCTAACCCCGAAGAATTCAACATACATGTTTCTGGGTGTAACTTTCCAGAAATGTACAATTGAAGATAATACAGTTGGCCTTTCACATGTGTGGGTTTGATTTAAAATGTTCTGTCTAGGAATCTCTTGTCCTCCACTGCAACTTTATGGTCAGTGTCTGCTGCAAGTTGCCCACAGAGTCATGCTGAAGGATCTAGAGATTTCTAGAAAGAAGACATCTCTAGGAATCTCTAGGTCCTCTAGCTGGAATTGATAATAGAGATTCCTAGAGAGGTGTTCTTTCAAGTAAAAAAGAAATCATTTTTATTCACTTTTTTTTGTGCATTCATGGGGGTCCTGCATCCAGTGCCAAATTTACCATTGTGCTTAGGTCTGCTTAAGCACGGGGCTCTATTGGCCAGGGAGAGCCATCTTCCTACCAAAAAAAAATTATGATAGATTTTGCTTATGTGGTGCAGTTCTAAATTTTAAAGTATTCTGTTTTGGATTCCAGGCATTAAGATTGAATTGTTAAGTCTATGAGAGTGTGTCACCAAGCAGGCAGTGTAGGCCTACTGGGCCAACCGTCAGGGCCCAAGTAAGGGGCCTCATAATTTAACTAGCACAGGGCCTCATTTGTCCTAAATCCAGCACTGCCTGCACCCCTAACCCCAGCTAATGTGGAGGGCAGACTGTTACTCCATTCTGTTGATAACTGGGGAGATAGGACTGTGTCGGGTTCCCTTCTCTCAGTTGTGCTGTGGGTCAGTCTTCCAAAGGAAAAAGCACCAAGACACACTGGTAGATTCCAACAGATTTTGTTGTACCGAATACCAGAACCTTCTCTTTGGCCCACTTATATAGGGGCTGTTGCATACCAGAGGGTCATTGAGGTTTTATCGCTGGCCCGTTTTTTGGCTGGCATCTGTTCCTTGTCAGCCGACCGGAGATGTCAAGGATTGGAGATCATGACAGACTGTTTTGAGACATGAGTAAGGAATCCATGTCAATCATTACAGGAGCATCTGGAGTGTATAGCTGTGTGTCTTTCTTTGTGGAATGTTTCATAACAGAGTGAAGGAAAACAAGATGAAGGAGTCACCATGGATCTTTGTTGTTATTTCTTGCCAAGTCAGCTTTGACATATGGCAATTCTGTGAATGAGAGACTTTCAATAAACCTTCTTTTAAAAAGACCTTGCTCAGGCCCTTCAAACCAAGAGACATGATTTCCTTTACTGAATTAATTCAACTGTAGTGTGGAATTTTTGTTCTTCCCTAGCTCCTTCCAATTTAATGAACATTGTCATATTTTCAAATGAGTCACATTGCCTCATGATGTATCCAAAGTGTGTTAGCCTCCTTTTAGTCATTTTGGCTTCAAATAAGAATTCTGCCTCTGGAATTTCCACATCCAAAATACTCCAAAATTGTACATAAAGAGGTGGATGAGATAGCGATACTTTTGTGTTCTGATAATTTGGTGTACCTCTTTTTTTTCATTGACAAACATATTTTAAGATATTGTATAAAATTACCTTAAGCTATAGCTATAAAATGATTGTGAAACATAAATGAAATTTGTATTTAGACTTGTATTACATCTCCAAGATATCTCATTATTATGTAAACATAATCTGAAAAAAATTCAAGATCTAAATTATTTCTGGTCCCATCCAAAATATTCAACTTGTAAGTGGATTTATTTGCCTTGAGTGTCAAAAGATTTCCATAGCACTAGGTACTATGTGATGGGTAGGCTCAGTCATGGGCTTCTATATTATGATAAGATCCATTGTACTTATTAGAGGTGTGCAAAACTTTGGACGTGGATTGTAAATCATAAGTATTTTTGGCAAATTCATACTTACAATGCAACTCGCGACCCCAGAGCTACCTCACCGCCGAACATAGATGAATCAAAACATCAATCTCTGAAAATTTTAGAAGAAGTTCATTTGTTTTTGTACGTCAGCACTTTAGAATAATTTTCTTTGTGTGTGGGGGGTTTTTCTATCGACTAGGATTCTTTTAGAAAGTGACCCTGCCAAGGTGCTGAAATTGAAACATAAATTCCAAAAAATCAGTGGATGTGCGAATCTTTCTGAAACTTTGGAGGAATTATGCTTTGGTTATGTTGTGTTATTGTAGAGAAATGTAAGGGAATGGCTCTTGTATTTTTTTTTTTGTAAAAATGTTATAAATTTCCCAAAAATCAGTGGGTGCATGAAACATTCTGAAGCTTGGGGGCTTATAATGGTAAATGTGTCATGATAGCCATAAAAATGTCTAAGAAACTAGTCCTGGAAATATTCCCATTGGTGCAGATGGACAGATAAATGAAGCAAAATATTAACGAATTTATGGTGTACTGAATTCAAAATAAATCTCAAGATAGTTTGAAACACTTACAAAAGCAAAACAGAGGGCATACGAAATTTGTATTTTGTAACTAAATGAATTTTTGGTGTTTCATACACTTCTAGTGCTTTTCTTACATTATAGCAATTGTTTATACATTTGTATCTGTACAAACAATTTTATTGTATGTAAATTGTATGCAACTTTCCATCTTCTTTTTAGGTGATATCATTGTAGTTGGATTGGGGGTGGGGAACAGCCCCACAACATATACAAGGGATGGAGAATATATATTTTTAGTCATAGAAGTTGACCATTTTAAACACAGAATTTTAAACTACCTCAGTACTTTTCTTGGCAGACAAAACATCTGGCTTTTCTGCCCCTGTTATTCAATAACCTCAGAGGTTTAGGAAGAAAGAAATAATGTGAAAAGAGGAAACAGTTGCATTTGAAGAGATGGACAGTGAATAATTCATGAATCCCCATTCAAATTATGCCTTTAAAATAATCCTTCTTTATAGAGAGAACGTATGGGCCAGCTGTCTTGCAGATGACCAGAGATTTGTGATATGCTACTTGGAAGTGATTTTAATTAAGATTTAATTTTTTAAATGTTCTCCTGGTTTTTAGTATCTGAACCACACATGGCATTGATCTAAATAGAATAAAATAATAATAAATAGCAATCATGATCATCATAGCATATGCATATAGGACTTGATCAAAAGCCACCTGACATTAAATAAGGAGAAAACTTTGCTTTATAGGAATTAATGAAAATTCCCAGCAGTGGAAAAAGGTTGTCACCCAATGGAGTCTGATTTTTAACCATAAAGTCTATATATATTTTTATAATGCACATTAATATGGAGAAAATTTTAAAATATGCATGTATTTATGGACTGAAGTCAGAGACCATATTTATGTATATTATTTGTGCTTCTTGTTTTTTCTTGTTCTTTCATGAATCTGCCAGTAAGACATTGTTGTTGCTGCTGCTGCTGCTGTTAACTATCTTTAAGTCATGGAATACTGTGTCCAATTCTGGGCACCGCAGTTGAAGGGAGATGTTGACAAACTGGAAAGCGTCCAGAGGAGGGCAAATAAAATGATCAAAGGTCTGGAGAACAAGCCCTATGAGGAGCGGCTTAATGAGCTGGGTATGTTTAGCCTGCAGAAGAGAAGGCTAAGAGGAGACATGATAGCCATTTACAAATATGTAAGGGGAAGTCATAGGGAGGAGGGAGCAAGCTTGTTTTCTGCTGCCCTGCAGACTAGGACGCGGAACAATGGCTTCAAACTACAGGAAAGGAGATTCCACCTGAACATCAGGAAGAACTTCCTCACTGTGAAAGCTGTTCGGCAGTGGAACTCTCTCCCCCAGACTGTGGTGGAGGCTCCTTCTTTCGAGGCTTTTAAACAGAGGCTGGATGGCCATCTGTTGGGGGTGCTTTGAATGCGATTTCCTGCTTCTTAGCGGGGGGTTGGACTAGATGGCCCATGAGGTCTCTTCCAACTCTACTATTCTATGATTCTATGATTCTATGAGTCTATCCATCTGTAATACAGTCTTCCTCTTCCTACTCCCCCCCCCAAAAAAAAACAACACACACACACTGTAGCAAGCATTATAGTCTTTTCTAGTGAGTCATGTCTTCTCATCATATACCCAAGTACAATAGTCTCATTTTAGAAATGTTGGCTTCTAGAGAGAATTCTGGCCTCGTTTGTCCTTTTTACAGTCAGTTCCCAAGTTACAAACAAGATGGGTTCTGTAAGTTTGTTCTTAAGTTGAATTTGTATGTTGGAACATGTACATTTTTAAGTGGAACTCCAGCCATATAAGGTGTTTGTTTTGCTGACTGTGCCTCTGTTCAGAAGATTTCATCTCACTTTCTGTCCCTGTGACCACTGGATTTTGAAAAATTAGGTTTGTTGTGGAAACAAGGATTGGTGACAAAGCTTCAGTGGAGACATCTTTTCCCCATGATAACTCTTTCAGGAGTAAATTTCCCTTCCGATGGATAGATTTCTCTCCTGTTGTCTCACCACCGTTCATAATAATGAATCATTTGTAAGTTGGATATTTGTAACTCGAGGATGGCCTGTGTCTGCACAACTCTTCTCTAGCACATCTGAAATTGATTTTTTCTTTGTCCAACTTGTAGACCAATACACTTGTAGACCAATATGATGATGGCTTGGTCCACCTTAATTGTAGTGTCTAAATACTCATATATCCTCATATTTCAGTCTTATATAGTTCCTTAATAGGTGCCTTTGGAAGTTCTGCTCATCTGCTGCTTTCATGACTGCAGTCACCACTCTGTTTACTGAGTGAGACAAGCTATGAAAAATCTTGAACTGTTTTGTTTTGTTCAGTATGAGAATCAATTGATTGTGAAGTTTTGTTACTTAATCTTATTTGCATATTATATGATTCTGACAGTTGTGTGATAATGGGAAATGAAAGGCATCTGAGTGTCCTGCCTTCATGATCATGATGCTTTGCACAAGTTAAGTTTATAAAATTGGATTATACACTGTTTTGTACAAACAAGAGCATTTGGGAAGTCCCATATATGCTAGTACAGTAGAGTCTCACTAATCCAAGCCTCGCTTATCCAAGCCTCTGGATAATCCAAGCCATTTTTGTAGTCAATGTTTTCAATATATCATGATATTTTGGTACTAAATTCGTAAATACAGTAATTACAATATAACATTACTGCGTATTGAACTACTTTTTCTGTCAAATTTGTTGTATAACATGAAGTTTTGGTGCTTAATTCGTAAAATCATAACCTAATTTGATGTTTAATAGACTTTTCCTTAATCCTTCCTTATCATTCAACATATTCACTTATCCAAGCTTCTGCCGGCCCGTTTAGCTTGGATAAGTGAGACTCTACTGTACTATAATTTTGGGAGCTCTCCCTTCACATAGTTGTCAAAAAATACTCACGTTGCAGCATACAAGAAGAAGGGGAGGAGAGGAATGGTAGCACCTTTAAGGCTATGTAATCTATTTTAACATGGGCTTTTATCAAAATCAGGCAAATTCTTCTGAAGTCTTGATAGAGGAATATTAATTTGCCTGTCCTAGGCCACTTGCTCTCCCTTTTTGCTACAGAGCCTAGTACACAACACATCTACTTCTGGACAAGCTTTGTGGCAAAAGGGGAGAGCAAGCGGTATATGCCATCACCACGGCAACACAAGAGGCTTCCCATGTTGCCTTTGAAACAATGGGGGGAAGCCGGGCGGTGGATGCTTCCCCGCATGGGATGAAGCCAGCTGTATGTCGAGCAATGCGGGTCGTAGTGTGACAGGTTCTCCATGCCAGGACCCCACAGATTCACCAGAATGCGTGACAAACCCATATGCCAATGTTATAAGGTCCTGTAGTTTTTGGATACAGAAAGATGCAAATTGTGACCCTGGCCATGAATCTTCAAAGAGCTATGTGAGATAATACTGGTCTTTCAAGTCACTAGTAGTATTCTTTAAAGCAATGTGTTGATATTGTCATGTGAAAATAATAAACCTGCTGATCAAAAATTCTCCTGGAGTCAAAACCTTTTCAGAGGAGACCCCCTTTGGCTCTTTTTGCAGTTGTAAGGACTTGTATGTGTGTTTGTGTATGTATATATATGTGTGTGTGTGTGTGTGTGCGTGCGTGCGCACGTGCGCGTGCATGTGTATGTGTGTGTGTGTGTGTGTGTGTATATATATATATATCTGTGTGTGTTTGTGTGTGTGTGTGTGTGTGTGTGTATTTAACTGACATAGTCATGTTAATTTATCTAACATAATCAACAAAGTTATGATACCTAAATCCCATTGAAGAATTAATGGGAATTAAACAGTATTATCCATTCTTGCAGTACTAATCTATTAATCTTAACTTTTTAATTAAATGTTGGAGGAATCAAATGTAATTATTACTATACAGAAATTGACTAGTGATTGCAGTAGTGCTATAACTGAGTAGTGTGAATGGATCAATAGTGTAGCCCTGAAGTTGTATATTAGAGTTCAGCCATGAAGTGCCTTAAATTTACAGTACTTCATAGCTGAAATTTAAGATTCTCCTTTAAGGGTACACTGTGGGGCCATTCATACTACCCAATTATACCACTATTATTCCACTTTAACTGCTATGGCTGCAAACCATGGAATCCTAGAATTGGCAGTTTATGGAGGGGCATCTACAATTCTCAGCATTGCCCAGCCAACTGTACATGTATTTTTTTCCTGCAAGCAACACATTTTAAAGAGTTTTAACTGTTTTGATAGATTTTAACTGTGAATTTTTTTAGTGCTGTTTGTGTTTAATTCTATTTTAATGTTTGCATATTTGTATATTTCATATTCTATATGAATGCTTTTATGTCAAGCTGCTTTGAGTAACCTTTAGGGAGATAATGTAGGGTATAAATATAATAATAATAATAATAATAATAATAATAATAATAATAATAATAATAATTTCATTAATTAATTTCTGACTTCCTTGAATTTAAGAAATGATTTTTGATCATGGCCATTCAACATAATATATATCTGTTGACATGCAGGAACACACTCTTCTCCTTATCATGACTCATATTCATAACAACTCAGTGACTTTATTGAAGCAATTATGTTAGTGGTTTTAAGGTCCCCACCCACAATTATTGAAATTAGAAGACTCCTAATTTTTTGCAGAATGTCTATTCATGATTAAAGAAATTGCACCAATAGACTGCTGCATAAGCCAAAAGCATCCAAAATGAATTCAATACCACAAAGATTATTTCATTATTGCTGTTATTATGTGTGGTAATACAGTTGGTTCAGCCAGAAAATTCTTTTCTAAAAGGAAAAGGAGTTTATTACATGAATTTTGAATGTGCGTATTCTATAAAATATTTGAGCCTGGAACAAATAAGTTTATATGTTCAAGGCCTCTATGACAAGATTCCTCATATTCTTAAAACAGAGTATATTCTGAAAAATGAGAATTCTTCCTCCCATGGGTTTTAGATTATTCTTAATATTCATTTTTCCTGTTTCCTGCCCTAGGACAGGTTTTAATTTGGTGTTGGCAAGAATTTTCTATATTTTGCAGGAGTTTGTTCTGTGACGTTTTGGACATATATGTAGGGTAATGAATTACTGAAGTGTGCACTTAGGGAAAACAAAGCTTTAAATTTCCAACATGCGAGAACAAGTCAACTTCTGCATATGTAGAAATAAGTTCAAATATGTTACCACCAGATATTGGAAAAATTACTGGTTTGGATTATAGTGCCTAGAATCCCGTGGTAGTCATGACTACTGGCCAGGATGCTGGAAAAGATAGTAATCTGACTAGCTCTGGAGAGGTACCTTTTGTTATTAAGCTCTGAGTTAATCTTCCTCCAACTGGTACTCTCCAAGCATCTTATAATATAATTTCTGGGATTTATGAACTTTGGCTTTGAGCCTGGCAAGAGACAAAAGTGACAACCAAAGGAACGCTGTCTGGACATGCTGCACAACGATCTGAACACTGCTGGCATACACCTTGATCAGGCACATCACCGGGTGAAATGGCACCAACAAATGAGTAAAGTGGACCCCTCCATGGAGTGGGACAAACACTGAAGAAAAAGAAGATGAACTTTGGCTTTGTGGTTGGGGCTGATGGACATTGCAGTTTAAAATATCTGGGAGGTATACTAATCACTTGAGTTATGGAATATATTCTCATTTTCTCTTATGGCCTTCTGGATTTTTTTTCCCCAGCGGGACATACATATTTTAATTACTTTTCATAATATCAAGAAGACAAATTTGAATGACTAACTAGTATTTTATGATACTTTCTTAATTGTTAAAGAAGATGTAGCTGTTTTGAGAGCTTGCTGCACTGATATAGCATCATAGCATTTTAAAAATAATGTGTGCAGTTAGCTTATTGCTTTAGCCATTTTCAAATTACACTGGAATACATATCTCATGTGTAAAAGTAGAAACTGACTTTCCTTTGACAGTATCAATCACATATCCAAAATCTATAAAGTAGGCAGACTGACCAGTGGATACATGTATCAGGCAGGCTTAGTTTTTCTTCTTCTTTTGATTTGGGATGAAGGGTCTGTACAATTATCACCCAGCTGTCTTAACCATCTCCCTCCCTGCTGATCCCATGAAGAATATATGAAGCTCTTCATGCCTATATATATACATACATCATGCTGAATAGACTAAATCATTATAAGCAAGCTGCTATGTCCCAAAGTAACTCACTGTGAGTGGAACAGGGTAATCCTTTCTTTGGCTCTCTTTGGAAATGAGACAGATATGTGTTCCCTTAGCAGACTCATGTATTGTGCCAATGGCACTCTGTTCAACCTTGAATAATATGTGGCTTGTTTTTGTCTGGCATTGGAGCTAGAAGAAAATGTATCCCCTCCCCCAGATGAGCTAGAACATACATTTGGAAACATCATTCCAATATGCAAATGAGATTTACAGGAGACATTTCTGAATAAAGCTGTAGCTACATACCTTTATAATTTTCTAAGCTACAAGAATATGGTGTTGATTTTTGAAGAAAATGTACTATCATTAAAACTTTGAATTATTTGCCCTGGATACAAAAGGAGATGATGATTATATTAACATTCTTCCTTTTTATAAGGTGGCTTGTAAGGTTAGCACTGGTACAGCTTTAACATTCATATCATATGAAAATTAAAAACATAATTAACAATAGAATAAAGATCAGTTACAAAGCATGACAATTAAAAAAATAAATCAACAGTACAGTAAGATCTCCTTATCCACAAGAGATACATTCTCTGACTTCCCCTCCCCACTGATTCCTGAAACTAGGAATAGTACCAAACCTCTATATTTTTACTTTCCATGGTTGGGGAAAGCCGACCCCCCCCCCCTTGCTTCACAGAGGTCTGGGGAACCAATCACTCCCAATTTTCCTCTTGACAATTTCTCAAGCCATTTGCAGAAGTGGAAGGAATAAGAGGAAGCCAGAAGGTCAGCTTCCAGCCAAGCATACCACAAATTGCACTGGAGGACCAAGAGAGACCACAAATACTCCCAGTAGTGGTGACTGTGGGCAACTCAAATTGTAAGGGGAAGCAAACCCACAGATAAGGGGGTCTTACTGACCAGAAGATTCCAAAAGTCCTTTCCCCCTTGAGCAATCAGTCTTCAAAGGAGTACCGAAATAAAAATGTTTTCATCTACCTGTGTAAGAATAACAAGGAAGGGAACAGGCAAGTCTCCCTAGGACTATGGGAGCTACCACAAAGGCAGGCTGGATATTGCTATTACGTATGGGGAAGAATATATATTGAACGTAGTTTAGAACATGTTCTTAAGAACTGGTATTAAATGTTCCAGGACATTGTATATAATTGTATTATTTGTATTAACTGCTTGTGCTCCCTTTATTTTATGAGCTTTATACTTATTTATGCAATGCATTTGAGACAAAAAAATAAATTCATAAATTTGAATTTTTGTGAGCAATGTTGAGGGTTTTATAGGTGAACATGGCTGAAAGATAGCATAGAAATAAACAATAACCAAACCAATCTATTATTGTCGAATGCTTTCATGGCCGGAATCACTGGGTTGTTGTGCGATTTCCGGCCTGTATGGTCATGTTCCAGAAGCATTCTCTTCTTAGGAGAGAATGCTTCTGGAACATGACCATACAGCTCGGAAAACTCACAGCAACCCAAATATATTATTTTTATATATTGACATAGGGCTTCATCAGACGAACAGCAGGGAAAGCAGGGGAAAGTAGGGGAAAACATTGAGAAGAGTGGGGAAAACATCTTACCACCCCACAACCTTTTCCTGTCCTCTTTTCACTTTCTGTTGCTCCCTCCCCTCAACCACTTACTAGAAGCAGTAATCAGGTAATACCTAACTCCTGAGAAGGGGGTTTTCTATCCCTTGTAACATGCTAGCAAGATAGAGTACCATGGGTGGTCACCAGAAATGGCCATGTGTCATGGGATGGCCTCCATGGGACTCTGTTTTGCCAGCGCACAAAAACGGAGAGAACATGGGGGGAACATTCATGTGATGAGGGCCATATACAAAACCTATAAAACCTAAACTGTGACATAAGAATAATAGGAAAAATAACAGGAAGAAAGGTTGTCTCAATTTATTATTTATTATTTATTTAAAACATTTATATTCAATTCAATCAATGTATTCTTGGGATACTTTAAATATTTTGTATGGGTGGTGGCATTTACTTTCCTTATTGTTTCAATCTGGCCTCTTCCATTTTCATTGGTCATGCAGTGGGACCTACATATATAAAGATGTGGTTTAATTCCTGAACCAGGGGTTTGCAAACTTTTAAAGCCATGGAGCTTTTTTTGAAGGAAAAGTTCATCATGGAGCCCCAGTAAACTTTTGGACATATGGAAGCATTGCATTTTAAAATTTGACAGATGGGCCTGGCCAGTGGCAGATGGATGGAGAATATTTGTGTGAAATAATTGGGGGGGAAATGAACAAATTCCTTTGCACACTGCACATACCTTGTTTGTAGTGCAAAAAGAAAGAAAGAAAGAAAGAAAGAAAGAACAATATAATTTTTAAAATGAACAATTTTAATCAACATAAACTTAACAGTAAGTACTCCCAACAGATGGCCATTCAGCCTTTGTATTTATAATAATTATTATTATTATTATTATTATTAGTAGTAGTAATAGTGGGAGCAACCCCAGGAGCCAACTAGTCCAACCCTCTTCTGCCATGCAGGAAAAGTACGGTCAAAGCAACTCCAACAGATGGCCATTCAGACTCTTCTTAATGATAAGTAATAGTAGTAGTAGTAGTAGTAGAAGTAGTAGTAGTAATAATAATAGCAACCCCTGGGGCCATTCAGTCCTACCCCATTCTGCCATGCAGGAAAAGCACAATCAAAGCACTCTCAACAGATGGCCACCCAGTTCATCGCATTGAGTCCTGCGTACAGCAAGATGCTCCCCAGGCCGTGCACCAGCAGTGGGGTACTCCCAAGGCCTGTGCACCCAGCAGAACACCCCCCTGGCCACGTGCTTCAGAGAGATCTCGTAGGCCGTATTGGCAGCAATGGGGCTCCCCAGGCCACTAGTTTCACATGCAGGGGGAGCAGAGAGGCACAGGGGCCCCATAGGACTTTGATTGTGCTTTGCCTTAAGGGCACATTTGAGAACTGCTGTCCTTGACATATAGTTCAGTTATGTGCACACAGGTGTGATTCTAATGTTTTATACATACACATGCTGAATTGTCAGTAATGCCGGAAATCATAAAGGTGGGTTTCCTCTCATTCCCTACCACATTTAGTGGAACAATCAGAGAAAACTATCTAATCTCAGCTCTCAATCAAAAGGGCTCTTCATGGATGCTCTTTGAAGCGCAAGTAGTAAAATACAAAAACTTATTTTACCTCACTCGGTAAAGGCTGTAGGATGGCGGTTATAATGATGATAGTTTTAGCTCTGCTCATCTCTACCTGAAGGCAGGCCTGTAGCGAGGGGGGGGGGGTTAGGGGTTCAACCCCTCCCCCCGAAATTTTTCAAGTTATAAAAAAAATCTCGTTTACTCATGAATTTTAACTGGTTAACCAAATCCCCATGCTAAGTCTATGAGATGCAAAACATTACGAGTCCCTTCAGGCACTATCTCAAGCAGATATTGACAGGTTTGTAGTGGGGAGGGGTATGTGCTAGGGGTTCAACCCTCCCCAAAATTTTCAAAACCCCTCCCGAAATTTTTTTTCTGGCTACGGCCCTGCCTGAAGGTGTATTTAGCATAACCTGCTGACTGTTAAAAATATATGCATTAGTAGCAGTGTAGCTTTATGTGTTTTATTATCCCTTTCAAATGAATAATGTTAAATGTGCATTACTTTTTCATCAAGGGTGAAAATCCTAGAAGCCAGAGGGAAAGGCTGAGGTTTCTGGAACCTGTTAAGACATAAATGTTTAAGGGAGTTACCAATGTTCCCTTTTTTTTTTTAAACCACTGCAACCTCTGAAACACTAACCTTTTTGTTTTACCACATACTGTCCACTTTTGTTTTGTCTTTCTGAAATAGATATCATGGAGAAACAAATCTATTTATAATGAAGCAATTCTATCTTGGAAAATTGTATATTTAAAAAATGCAAAGGAAGAGAAAAAGAACTAAAGTGTCTGAATACAAAAAAAGAGAGAAACTTTTCTCTCCTTAATGCACCATAAGAAGAAATAACATGTTTTTTAAGTGCAAATAGATTTTATGTTTAGGAAGTCAGTACCAAAACTATTTCAGATAAAACAGATGCCGAATGTCTAAATGAATCTTAAAACATGCGAGTCATTACACATTACAGTTCATTCAGAAACTGTGTAGGTTAGAGGAAGGACTGGAGGCGGATGTCTTACCAAATAGCTGAAGTTTTGAAAATAGTACAAATGATATTGAGCAGTTTAAAATTGTGGTCCCTGGGCTGCAGGGATGAGCAATCTGTGGATCTCCAAAAGTTGTTGATCTGTTTTAGCCTGTATAGCCAATGATAAAATATGAGTTGCAGTACAAAATTTTGCTTCCCCCTGCTCCATTGGACCAGATTTCTGCAGTGCAGTTCTGGAATATCATCCTGATCTTCCAATTTGGTGCCAATCTGTCTTTTGAGGCTTCAGATATACTCCTATGAATTGCTTCCTCTTATGTGGGAATGTGTACTCATGTATGTGTGTATACATGGTCTGTCCCAAAAGTTAGGAACATTATTTTTTTGTGCAACACAGAAGGGCAGGAAAGGAAAGTGGGGATAGATAGAACAGGTAGAAGATAGAATAGCTTTATTATCATTGTGCCATTTCACAACAAAATTAAATAGAGGCAGATGGAAGGAGAAACCAGGCATACAGTATTAACTTCCTCAGTTGTCTCTGTGCCTTTGTAGCACATTAGTGAAGTGTGTAGTACTTTTTGTGACTTGTCATGGGTAAAAATTTAGAGGAGTTTGGAGCATGACAAGACACAAAAAGTACTTCAAAAACTAACAACAACGTGGTTTATGTGGAGGCTGTTCTAAATGCTTCTCTGACTTGGCTCCCTGCAATTTCTTTCCTGTGTTCAAAGCCTATCTGAAAGAACATCATTTTGGGACAGTTCTAAACACTCCAGCCACTGTGACAAAGGCTTTGAACAACATCTCAAGTGAAGATATCCTCCATTGCTATGAAGAGTGGCAGCAATGCTGGAGTCACTGTATTTTAAATGGGATAAACTGTAATTGCATGTATGTTCAATATATTTTTTAAAATCATTCTCATTATTTTTGGGACACGTAGTGTATACATGAAATAAAAATAGAGTGATGGGAAATTATTAATAGATTAAAACAGCTCTGTAATTCTTAAAACACCCATTCATTTTGACTCCAACTACTTTTAGTGACATCTGTCCAATTGTCATGTTAAGGTAACAGAATTTTATAACAAAAGAAATTTTCACCAGAAAGTTTTTTCTGTCTCTCTTTGTTTTCATGAAATCATTGGATCTTAAGAGTTGGAAAGGACAAGAAGGACCATCTTTTCCAATTCCCTTCCAATATACAACTAAAGCGCTCCTGAAAGAAAGCTGTATTGGAAGATACAGGTGATTGTCACTAGAAAATTATTCCATTGCATGCATAGAAAATCCCAGCCAACAACAGTAGCCATTTTCCTGACTCTTACATGTTCTTCATCCAGTAGCATCTGCTGACATTTTCCCCACACAAAGCAGGGGCAATATGGTTCAGTAAAACTTTGTACCAACATCTATCTATACTTCATCAAACAGAAGAGCAAAAAATTTGGCTCCTCTGTCCTTTGCTCCCAGAAAGAAAGGTAGTGGGTGAAACTGTCAGAATGCAGATCATCTATGATGACCTCTTGAGGACAAAGATATTACAAAAGAACCCACACCAAAAACAAAAACAGATGAATCAAACTGCTACTTTGACAGGCATTGACAAGTCTCCTATTGGAAATCTCTGGAGCAAGAGATTATACAATCTAACTGGGCATCTTGTTTCCATTTTGAGCCATTTTGTGGTATAACAATTTTGACATCAATTATCTTTCCCCAGTGGCTCTTAATCGGTATTATTCACTTTTCTGTAACTGATTTAAAATTCTGGAAAAAATGCAATCATGTCTTTCTTTTAACATCTCAGGAGCTGGGTTTAAGACTCCTTCCATATGTTTAAGACTCCTTCATAGACTTGTCATGTCTAACAAGGTTATTGGGATGTAAATTCCTTGTATCCTGTATTCTTTGAAGGGTGCTCTGTGTTCTAACCATCTCCAGTGTTCTTGGAGACTGGAGATGAATGCCCTGGGTTTTGTTTTGTTTTGTCTTAATGAGGGAGGAAAAAAAATAAACAGCCATTTGTATGCCATGTCTGTAATTTTCTAGTCAGTATACTCATACAAATTGCTGGCAGAGCCAATACAAGACATTTTACCTCTTAGTTAGAATGAAGAATGAATAGAGACTGTTTGCCATTCTACCTGAAGGAGTTGGCTAGTCTTGAATCTCTCCTCAACACTGGCAACCCGATCATATCTTCCACCATTTCTGAAGGGAATAAGTCAACTTGCTGGATGCAGAGCTCTCTTCCCTTCTCTAGCTCCTTGCTGCCAAATCCCAGCAATTGGAAGTTGAGGTGACTGTCTTATGGTAGGTTCAGATCTAATGAGCATGTTTTATCGATGTTTATTTTAGGGTTGATTGATTTTATTGTGGTATTGTTTTATGTACTGATAATATAAATTATGTTTTCCTTTGATATTTATTGCATCATATGTATTGTTACATTATGAGTGCTTTGTAAGCAGACCCAAGTCCCTTTTGGGAGATGGTGGTGGGGTAGAAATAGTTTTATTTATTTATTTATTATTATTATACTGTTGAGCAATTTAAAAAGAATTTTGATTGCAAAATTACAAGAGTGGGAATATAGATTCACTGCAAACTCTTTATTGCTTTGGTTGCATCTCTCAAAACCACTTATTAGCCTTTTGGAATTCTTTGTGTGTCTTCAAACATCTCTCATCAAAGACCTGAGCAAGCATACCTACTAGGGCTGTGCAAAACGGAAGAAATCTGTTCTGTTTTCAGTTTCATTTTTTCATGCCCCCCATTCTGTTTTCGGGAAAATTTGGGAGATTTGTAATTCAATTTTCATTTTGGTAAGATTCTGTCTGTTTGTGCCAATGGGGGAACTTGCAAGGCTCGTATTTTTTGTCATTTTTATGGCTATCAGGATGAAACTTGCCAACTTGTAGGACATATTTATGACTGCAATTCTCCCAAGTTTCAAATCATTTTGCCAATCCACTGATTTTTGGGAAATTTAAAAAGTTTTTACAAATAACATTTTTTTTAAAATCCACAAGAGAGGTTTCTGGGATCTGAAGCCCAAACTAGCTCATATCACAATAGAGGAGGAGAATAGACAGAACCAGTCCTGTGACTGGCTGAGAAACATGATGCAGCAAGTCCGATTGCTCTTGCCACTCAACCCCATCACTCCCACTATGGAGAAAGTGCTGCTTGTGCTTGAAAAATAAACAAACGGTCAAAATACTAATGATGAAAAATAAGCCAGAATCAACTATTTTTTCCCAAATTTAGTTGAAAGATTTCGTGGCCTGTGTTTCATTCAGGTAAGGTTTTGGAGTGGGTCCTTCTTGGTTTGTATTTAGCAGTTCAGCTGCTGAATTGTTGAAATGATCCAAAATTCCAAATTAATCCCTGGAATTCCACACATCCTTAATATCTACCATTCATGTAAAATATGAATCCTGTGGGCCAGTAATTGGTTCACAAGCAAAAAGCAAATAATAAGCAGTGGAAAGTTAAAGTAGTGATATTTTTCTAGGGATCTGTTCCAGCCAAATTTGGGTGCAATATCAAATTATTCAGGACAGGGGATCCCTGAAAAAAAAATCTATGGGTAAATTTTAAAATAGTTTCTCTAGACTGGCTTAATTGACAAACGAAATTTAATACGAGTAAATTGATGCACATTTGGAAGTGTTTGAACATTTTATTTAATGTATACAGGATCCCTGTTTCTTCTTCTTTTATATAAACATAAGTTAGGAAAGTGCAGTTATTTCCCTTTCCTCTTTCCATAAATGAGTAGAGCCAGGAACTGGCAAGTAGATGCGCACTGCCAGAAACCTACTGCATTATATCTTGCTGAAACAGTTAAAGCAAAGAACTTGCAATGAAGTATCAGATCATCATCTGGTTCTATGGTGAAAGGAATTATGGCACTCCACATTTCCAGAGCACTAACTCAACAACCATGTCCTCTCATCCAATTCTGTTTTGCTTTGCTTTGCTTTGCTTTGCTTTGCTTTGCTTTGCGGAAGAGGGTGTGAAGAATGGAGACTGAACCAATGGCATGTGAAATGGTCCATAGGACATTATCAATTGTAGTATACTAATAAATTAATTCTCAAGTAATTTATTTAAATCCTTTCTCCAGAAGCAAACTTCTCTCATATTATTGAAGGGGTTTTCTGATTTGTTGAAGATCAAAATGAAATCTATTTCTCACAAGCCATTTTTTCTGATAGTAAATTTGCAATAAATTGAATAGAATGATGGGAGTCTCCTGTCAGTCTGATTTCAAAATTCAAATCACATTCTTCCCTAGCATTATATTATTACATCTAAATATGACTGTCAGAATTGTTTAATGTCCTATTCAGTATCTTATAAAAGCTCTGATTGTTTAGTATTTCAGTAGATGCCCTCTGTAGAATTAGATGATGATTGTGGAATCCTTCTGTTTCATAAGACTTTGCGCATGTACAGGCGTTATAGCACAGAGTCTATTCCACTGTTATTTTAATCAGTCTATTAGAGTTTGGAATTCACATCACAATATTAATTTGAACCTGCAGTTGTTGGCAGTCATATGAGCACTTCTTATATCATTACGTTTTATAAGTATATATAATAATCATGCTTTAGAGATATTATTGTATGTAAATAAGTTGTAGAATCCATTAATCTGTAAAATACACTAATATCCCCAAAAGAATTTTTTTTGAAAAAAGTTCCCAGTCTTGTTCATAATAAGTGCTAAGAATTTTATTTCAGGCAATTCTAGGAAAACTGTCTGTGATATTTACCAGAGGGGGAAATTATTTTGAGCATCTGAACATACTTTCCTTTCTCTGGTTTCTTTCTGGATAAATCCGGTTAGCTAACCACACATTATAAGACAGAACTGGGAGAAAATGTGAGCTTTCTGAAAGCAACTCTGATACATTTTAATATAGAATGAAGAAATATGATAATTTTTACTTAAATGTTACAAACTGGAAGGTTTCAGTAGTAACATCAGGAAATGATCATATATACTCTTTATGGAGAAGACAAGGAATTAGGAGAAAGACCAAAGCCTTTAAGGGAGTAGCATCAGCTTTTAACCAATTTGGCATCCAAACTATTGAAGCTGGGTTTTACTTTTTTATCAGGAAAAAAGGAAAGAAAAATAAATTAGGGTCATTTATGTCTCTTTGGCAAAGTGAATGAAATGAAAAACAGAAAAAGTCGTATTAAAAATGACAGCTGTGCTGACAATATATGGAATACTTTGAAAGGGAAACCTCGTATCATTTTCAAATGACTCCATGTAGCTGAAATTAATGAAAAAGAGAGGATATAAAAATTCATCTGAGAATTGTTAAACAGGAAAATACCATCAGCCAACCCACTACACTGAGGTAGGATTCATTATACATTACCCTACACCTTGGAGATGTTGTAACAGATGCTTCAGTGCTCTAATAATAAATTTTAATCCATTTGAAGATGTTATGGTATGGAAGAACTAGACCTCTATGCTCAATTTTTTTATAGTTGAGGGGAAGGCTCGTAAATTGTAACCTTTTTTATTCAGTCTCATCCAATCGGTATTAAGCCATAGATAACTGCAAACCAATAAAATAACATTGTGGTAGTTAGAAAATGAGGGGTGTGGAGTCCGCAGACAAACCACATCCCAGTGATAATTCATGCTCCTTTGGCTTCTCAAAGCCCTTATGTTATGTAAAAGTAGTTGTCCACTTCATAAAATCTTGTTATTGTAGCATTTAATTTATGACACTTCATCCTGGGGACTAAACCAATTTAGCAAACTGATGTGCCCATATCTAATATATATATTTTTGTATACTCAAGAGAAGCATCATTTTAGCTTCTTGATATTTGAGAACAGACTTTTCTTTAAAAAAAACAACACATATGAGTCAGAGTCAACTCATGTTCAAGAATCTGTCATCAATGTGGAGGATCAGATTATGAGGGCAGATTTTTGAAATTACTTTTTTTTTAGAACTGACACTACTGGATCTATACAAAAACTATCCAGTGTTTACTCATATAATACAACATGGTAACATGTCTGTTTTAAAAGAGATTATATTGTACTGCTTGAGCTTTCCATTTCTGATCCTATCAACCTTGTTATGTTTGCGGAACGTACTTAATGGATTTTTTAGACTATGTTCTCCCAGCACTTGGAGTTTGGAATAAGTTGCACATGATAATGTTATTGCTGCCTATCCTATCGGTAATTCCGTATTAAACCACTTCTTGCCTCACACTGTTCAGTATTTTGTATCTAATTATTGAAAGTCAGGTATACTACTAGATAGATACTTGAACACGGATTCAGATGCAATTCCCCTACCACTGTGGTATCTGTAAGGAGAAAGCCATTATAGTATATGGTTTTGATTGTTAGATTACAGAAGTGTCAAAGAAAGAAAATGACAATAGTGTAAAGGCAACATTTATAAAGGAATTTTCAAGATGTCATAAGAATAAATATTTGTTCAGCTATTCACTTAAAAAGGAATGCCAATGCCACAACATTTTGCTTAAACATGAGATTTTTGCATCTCTTCATGCTACAATACTTCTTGCCAGACGTTCTGCATTACTGTAATATGCTTCCCTGTGGGGTTTTTTCACCATCTGGTTCCATCTGTTGTTCTAAGTATTTCTATGTATCAGGCTTACATCTAAACATATGCACAAGTCAATTATATGTAAAATTATAGTTGTTTTGTGTAACATGCATATTGTTTTCTGACAGGAGTTAGTGTTCGGGACAAACTAATTTTCTGTGTGTATGAAAGAGGCACATTTGCATGGTTCTCAGCAAGAGAGGAGAGAAGCTTGGCAGAAAAACACAATACTTCAATTA
Organism: Anolis carolinensis; assembly: GCF_035594765.1. NCBI lineage: Eukaryota > Metazoa > Chordata > Lepidosauria > Squamata > Anolidae > Anolis > Anolis carolinensis. Next base: position 180,559,814 of record NC_085844.1, read on the forward strand.
TTATGCTATCAAAGTTTATTTCCTCTCCAATGTGTAGTGCTTGGGTGGCACTCCTAACTGAGCCATTCTTTCTTTTTTAACTGTTGGTCCTGGGTTTTTTTTAAAAAACACATGTCTTTACTGCTACCATCTTATTTCCACCTTCTAGTTATCCCATTTCACTTATATTGGCTGCCAGCTGCTTCTCTGAACCACAAAACTAGGGCATCAGATGTAACTTCTTTCATGTTAAAAACATAAAGCTAGCTGGCTTTTTTAAAAAATGGAAAAAATATATGTAACTAAAAAGACTCGTGAAGCCCAAAGGCATTCTTTGGATCATAATCTATGTGTTGCGATGATTGCACACCAAGTTGAAGAAACTTTTCCAAAAATGTGGTTATATTAGTGCTCTAGAAAGTTCATTGGAATTATGGACTGGCCCAGGGTGGTTTGAACTATTTGTAAAGACAGAGAACTAGTTTGCTCTCATCTATAAAGTTTATGAAGTATTTGTGTGGGCGTGTGAATTCATTGACTCCCCCGAGGGAAGCCAACACACCACTGAAAAGAACCTCTTAGCACTATAGGTTAGCGTTTTACAAGGAAAGGAGGGGCAGAATGAGAGAAACAGCTGGTTGCCCATTTACCTTCCCTTCAGAAGTAACATGTAGGTTGTGTGCAAATGTGAGATAGACAAGGGTGAACGCTATGGAGTTCATACATAGTTGCTCAGCAAGATTGCCAGATATTTTTCTCAAATGCCTGTTACTCAAATCTCCCCATTTCAGCAGATGGCTTACCACATTTACTCTGCAGACACACTCACACACAAAATAAACCACAAGAACGTCTACATTTTGCAGTGTAGTAAATCTCTAATGCTGTAAAAGAATGTGATACATAGAGCAGGGTGAGTGGGAAAAAGAGGAATGAATAAGATAAAGGAACATACACACAAAAATGCTGGTATATGCTGTGGAATTTTCACCACAATGCTGCAATAGCATGAGTGTTGTCTTTGTTATAGACCCAAACAGCTTTGGGGTTGAAACAAGGCCATCACTAACAAGATATTTGGCAGGGGAGAAAATTTCCCTAATGAGCAAGGCGAATGTAAGACTTTTGATGCTGTATTTGATTTTGCAGAAGGGTTCATATATCTGGAGAAACAGAAATATAATTCCCACGCCACCGCCAATGCACACAACATGCCACGGTACATGTCCAAGTGCTAAAGTCTTAACTGCGCAGCTGATGAATTCAAACAGAAAACATATTTTTCTGTGGGCAGAAAAAACTATAAACTGGCAGATAACGGAACTCAAACTGAGTGGCACAAGATATTTTACACCATTTATGATTACTGCCATGGCACTTTTATTTGCTGAGAGGAAGATTGATTACAGACTTCCTCAGTGATTGACATTAAGGGATGCCAGCCTTAAACTAGCTCCAAACGTACTTGGTGTCAATAAGTTTTTATATAATTCCCAAGAGTTAACCTTGTATTCATGTACAGGCTTCCTCCTCAACCAAGTAATTTTAGACCTTGTTTCATTTTATTTATCATTGGATGGAAATAAATCTATATTGTGAAAGTCATGTAACGGGTAATTTTTCATTTTATAAAATATTCTTCGTAGTAGTCATAGCATTCACAAGTTGGGATCTGCTTTTTAGATTGAGCTGGAAGGCCTATTATTTAAGATATAATGGGCACCAATGAAAAAAATCAGCTTGGTGAAGAGGCAGCTGATCGTGTCTATCTTAGTGGAAAACTGAATCTGCTCTGGGTTTTTATCTAAACTTTCAAAGAAATATCTTACTTTCCACCCCACCTCACACAATATATTTAGTATATTGTATAGATCTTTCAAAGTTTAAGGATTAGCAAACCATATTTTCTTTTCTGTTCAAATAGGCTCTGAGGGTGCTTCCAGACAGCTATTTAATCTGGGAACATTCACGTTTAAAAAAAGCAAATGTTCCTGGGTCTTAATCTGCACATGCCTCCGAAAACACCTGCTTTCTCAGGCAGGTGTCCAGATGCACTCCAGGATCTTTCAGGGAGAACACGTGGACACCCAAACCCCCTCCCCAACCCCCCAAACTCTTTGTAAAAGTAAAAAACTTATCCAACCTCCATTCATGTGGTGCCAGAGCTCTCCTGGAGCATAGGAATGATGCGCCAGGAAAAATGGGGGAGGAGGAAAATCCCCCCCCCCCCGTGCTGTCTTGGTGCATCATTCCTATGTGCCAGGGGAGCTCTGGCACCATGTGAATGGAGGCTGGGTAAGTTCTTTTACTTTTAAAAGGGGTTTTGGGTGTTTTGGGGGAGGTGGTTGGTGTCCTCGTGGTGTTCTGGGCTAATTTAGCCTGAAAAACCATGGGACTACTGTCTGGACTGCCCCCTCAAAAGCCTAGAACTTTTGAGGGAGCTGTCCAGACAGTGGAAGTAGTGGGTTTATCCTGCGCCTTCAAAGAAGGTGTGGAATAAACCCATTAACAAATTAATTAGCCACAAACCAGGGTTTTCTTCGTTTGTGGCTAATTAATTCATGTTTCTCTGGGACATCATCTGGATGGCCCCCTTTTAATTGCAGGGACCCCTGCGTTAAAGGGGTTTTTGGATGGGCCATAAGTCTTCATGTTATGCTCATCTTCTTACCATGTGGAGTTCTCATGGTCTATTTTTTGGGATGTATCATCTGCAAGTAGTGTATTGAGTCAGCTGTTCTCTGCTTCAAGAATCCATCTCAGGAATTCAGTGATACTATACTTTGGCATGCTATCCTGCTAGCCTGACAAGTGCAAAATTTACATAAAGTTCACATGGATACACCTTAGGAAGAAGCTATTTGGCTACCAAAGGAATTTGTGCAGCGGCCAAACTGGCTATTCATGCAGAGGCAATCTAGCCCTCCTTTTCTCTCTGGTTGGCTAACAAAGTACTAGCAGGAAGGAAAGGAGTCATTTGTCTGCCTGAGCAGACAGACTTAGGAGACATATGGGAACAGAAGGTAACATTTTATTTTTAGACCATTATCAATAAGAATTTAATAGACTCTCAACACCTTGTCAGCTACTGAAATCAACTTTTAATATTCAAGCATTAAAGTCCGCACTGGACACATTTTATAAGATTATTCAGCTTTTACTTGAAGCTGTCTAAATGTAGGATCATTCCACACATAAAGAGCTTTTCCCAGTCCTCTCTTACAATATCTGTCTGCACATGTCACTGTTTTGCTTTCTGAAATTGGTTCTCTTTGCTACATTGCTTCCATGCTGAGCTACACTATCAACTTTATCAGACATGTCCCTCCTCCCTGATGTTACAGCAGAGAGAGGAAGGACCCTATTTTATGACACCATTGTATATAATTGGATGAGCATATATGGATTCTGGTATCTACGCAGGGTCCTTGAATCAAAACCCAGCAGATACCAAGGGCCCACTGTATCTTTAAACGTATCAACAATATCAAAACTGTTAAAGGGCAATGTTCATTTCCTTATGCCTTCACATGATTCTTTATGTTAACATGAAGTACAAGTCTAATAAATATTTCATAAATACTTTTTAGGGGAGAATATATATGGTGTTGTCTTTCAAATGAAACTTGGTGTACTTTCTCTACCATAGTCTCTCCAATCTAGTGCCTCCATGTTTTGAAGTATACTTCTCACTGTTTCTGTTCATCCTATGCACAATAAAGAGGATACACATCCGAACACTTAAACTGGAACTAGTAAATTATTTGTCAGATGGAAAAGGTACGGAGCAATTCAAGGAAAACTAGCATTCATCCTGTCCTATTAAACCCAATGGAACAAGATCAACATGCCTAACTTACATCTTGGTGTGTGTGTATTTTTATATATGAATTAAAATGGTAATGATTTCCCAGTGCAGTTGCTTCAGATGAATTTGCCTTTTGTTTCCTTCTCTGAGAGATGGAAGTTGGTGTGAGAAATGATTAAACAGGAAAACAAGCAAATCTATTCTCCAGACTTTCTTTCCCAATTGCATTAGGCACACTTTGGGGCCAGAAGAATTATCCCTGACTAAGAAGGAGTTCTGTATGAGCCCCTTGCTAACAGTATTGGCAGCTTGCTTCATATTCCTTGTAATGCTGCAGGCAAGGTCTAAATCTTCTGCACAATAAGAAAAAAAATCCAGGGATATTTCTGAAATGTATTTTAAACTTGAATTCATTCCACTCTCCTGAAGGCACAATGGAATGTATATGTGTGCATGTAGTAATGTGGGGAAATGCATAACCATATCAGTTCAGAACTGGAACGAGAAATTGAGCAAACTAGAATAAAGAAACTCTTTAATAGCAGACAGAGGTTAGAACCAAAAGTTAAAAGTATCACAGTTAACTGTAATTAATTCATTTCCCACTTTAAAAACTGTGGCACTGCAAAGTTACTTCTCAAAAGTAATGAAACAAGTGGAAACAAAGCTATTGTAGCAGTAAAATACATACCTTTTCTTTGTTTAATAAGCATTTTAACTGGAATTTTTATTCCATTCTCATATCAGTTATAATATTTTCACCACAAGTTAAGGAAAAATGATAGAAAAATGAGAGTGAGCACCATACAGTAGTTTGAGCATTGAACTACATATATAGCTACTAGGCATGTCCAATCGATAAAAAAAATGTTTCAGATCTTGCTTCTAAAGTAGGGGGCGCCGGCGCTTCGTTATAGAAACTATTTCTGATTTTTTCCCTCAAAAATTTCAGATATTTACAAAAATTTGTAATGTTTCTAAATGTTTCTAAAATGGCGGCCGCGCATGCGCAATCGCTAAAAAAAACAGTACTCGGGGGGACTTTTACAGGGCTCTCCTGTCCTCATTTCTTGAGCTATCCTGTTCAAATTTGGTACAGTGGGAGAATACATTCAACCCTCCTGGCTCACCAAATTGCAGAACGTTTCCTGTATCCTCTGATTTTTGGAGAATTTTCATTGCTTTTATAATACACTATTTTTTAATAATTGAAGAAACCTGTTCCTGGTTTGAAAGTCTTATTTCCTGTTCAATTGTGTTTTTTTCACTGTGAAAGTCCTTCTTCTACTTGTGTAACTTTGTTTCTGTGGCCGGAAATCCATGAAAATGGTGGACATTGGTGGACACAGGACACCCCCTGCCTAAGCAGGGAGGGGCGGTGATATTTCAGCTTCCAAAGACATGGGGGCTTGGCTCCCATGGGGTGCCGTTCCCCCGTTCTCTACCTGCCAGCGGAATGGCCCCAATCATCTAAGGTTACTTGAGTCCCACCCAGCCCTAACGGAAATGTTGGAGAGCTCAGGGTACTGCTTGCAGGGCTAAGGGATTCTCCCCCAAGGGAATTGATGGATGATGCCTCTTCACGTGGATCCTTAAGCCAGTGGTGGACAAATGCCTTAGGTCTTTACCTCTGCTAATGTTTGTCCCACAGTGCCTGCACACAGCCAAAGATGCACGTTGGGAATGGACCGTGAAATGGTCCCAGAGGAAAGACTTGGGCCTTCCCAATGGTGGTCCCCCGGTGACCTTTGTGGGGTACTCACAAGACAGGGGGAGAAAGGAGAGGTTTGCAACAGAACGTCCTCAGGGCGAACGGCACTACTGGCATTGTCATCTTCCTCCCCATCATCTGATGATGAAAGAGTTAGAGTTAGCCAGCACCCAAGCCCGGGCCCCGTCACCCACTTCCTCTCTTCTTCTGAAGACACGTGGCTGGCTTGCCTTAGCTCTCCCTTCTCCACTGCTACAGAGCCCACCACCCTCTCGTGCACTTCTCCAAGCCCCGAATGGCTCGCCCCAGCTACTAACCGGACTTTTATGCAATTCTGCAGTATGGACGCAGAGGACGTTAGCCCCCACCTTTGCGTCCATCGTGGACGCATCTGGTTGGATGGGGAGGAGCAGCCATTTAGGCTGTGCTGCGCTCCCATTCAAGGTAGGTTGCATTAACAATTTTTAAAAAAATATATTATAAAAATATATTTTTTAAAAAATTGGAAAAAAACCGATACATATTAAGAGACATTTTGAGAACTGGCCAACGATGCTTCATATTACAATGCAGGTTGCGCTGTGATACCACGTGTCAGATAGTGTTTCAAAAAGCAGGAAAAAAACAAAATAAATCCAATTTAAGATATAAATCGAGAATTTGGACATGCTTAATAGCTACACTGTAGAATTAATGAAATTTGACATTACTTTAGCTGTCATGACTCAATGCTATGGAATCCTGGAATTTGGAATTTGATGAGCCATCAACTTCTGGTAGAGAAGGCAAGACCTTGCAAAACTACTACTTCCAGGATTCTATAGTATTTAACCATGGCAGTTAAAGTGGTGTCAAATTGCATTAATTCTATAGTGTAGCACATCCTATTACTCTAGAAGCCAGGATTGAATTCCTGCTCAACCATGAAACTGGGTAACCTTGGGCACCTCCCATTCTGTCAGCCACATGAAGGCAGTGGCAAACCACTTCTGAACCAATTATGCCAAGAAAACCCTGTTATAGGTTCACCTTAAGAACATATTAGGATGGAAGTTTCTTGAAGATACACAACAATGAGCAAGGAGAGAAAGCTATCTGCCAAATTGTAATGAATAACAATGTTTACTTTCTCAGCCCCATGATGAGCAATAAAAATTAACTTCTTATTTAAAAAGTAACTTTGTAAAATTTGATGAGACAAAATACAGTTCAGCCTTTTTCAGTTCATTCAAGTAGATAGAGCCAACTCCCATGAGAAAGACAGGTATTTTAGCATTATAGCCAACAAAAGATTTGAAATGAGCAACTCAAGGGTCAACAATTTTCAGCATGGAGAAATGGGACATCCCATGTGGAAAGTGACTTAATCAAGGAATTGGCCAGGATAAGCCACATGGCAGTCAAATACTTCATGGAGCTGATATTAATGTGGGACAAGGCCACCTTAATGCAGTCTTGCTTGTGTTAGTTAAAATTCTGATTCGCTGGGCTGATTCCGGAACTATATCTGCAAGATGGGAGTGCTAGAGAAACGCAGCTTTTTCAAAGGCACCAGTTCTTCCCTCTGAGGTATGTTTGCCAGTGCCTTCTGAAGTGAATGCTTTTTTGTTTTTCTAAAAAAAAAATGTTTCAGCCACTCTGACCAAATATTGGTGCAGCTTGACTGATAGATAAATATGCAACAGCCAAGGAGGCTTCTCCACTCTGAATTTTGTTTAAAACTTTAAATTTTTGTTCATGTTTGAAATAAAAATTGAAAACATGATGCTGGCAGACTATCAGTCAGCTCACATCTCATTCCTAGAAATACTGAACACATTGCCAGATGTTTGCCAACTTTTTGGACTGGAGAATTGCAAACATGGTTTGTTAACACGGTGGTCTGTTAAGACTGAACCTCCAGTTGCTCACTTGTCTAACACTTTAGCAGCTTTCTCCACTGGTTATAGCAAATCGCTATTACCTTAATTAACTGCAATTCTCTACAAAGTTATGTGGGAGTAAGCGCTATTGGAGAAAAGAGGCTGAGTACTCAGGTATATCATCATTTTGTAATAGGTTACAAATCTATTTGGCAACCAGTTGAATCACTTTGACTGCCAGAATGCTTTCCATTTTTTCTTAGACATGAGATCTTTTCATTTTGCTAGCACGTACTCAGTTATTTTAATTGTGAAAAAAAAATCATTTTGTGAGTTTATTCAGTGGATCCAATGACTGAATGTGTGTTTTCCAGAATTAAAGAGAATGTCTATTCTGAGTTCAGTAATTCTAACCAATATTTCTAACCAGGCATTTTGGAGCCTCCAATGGGGTTAAACCCTTGTGACAGCAGGACTGCTGGCAGAAAGGTCAGCGGTTTGAATCCGGGGAGTGGCGTTAGCTCCCGTCTCTCAGCTCTAGCTCCACATGTGGGGACATAAGAGAAGCCTCCCTCAGAATGGTAAAACATCAAACATCCGGGTGTTCCCAGGGTAATGTCTTTGCAGACAGCCAATTCTCTCACACCCGAAGTGATTTGGAGTTTCTCAAGTCGTTCCTGACATTAAAAAAAGGTATTTCAAACCAAGGAGATGGTCTTGATGGTCCATGGAGCCCTTTCCAACTTCTGGTTCAAAATGCCTTTGGTTTTGAGATGCCATCATATCCCATGGAAAAACTTTGCACCAGTACTTGGAAGTGTTACTACAGTTCACGGAACCTTTCTAGCAGCAAGTGCTTTTTCAAAGTTAGTCTATAAAAGCCCACAGAAAGCAAATATCAAGGAATGGGAAAAAGTGAACTACAACTATGCATAGCCAGCTTCTGGGCTGAAATTGGCCACAACTTTTTTGGAGTTCATATAACTTCAGATAATCTAGAGGGCCAGTATATTTTTACTGACCAACCTACTTTCTCTCAAGCTTTAAAACTCAATCTTTCAGCTAGTGGTATCATTGTACATGACATGAGCCTAGGGTCCACAATAGCTTGTATTATTCATATAAACCCCTCCTTTTAATTTTCGAGCGGGTAACCAGCAAGAAAATTTTCTAGCAAAGTTGTAGTCTTGCAGCTCTGCCACATGAATTCTGTGGACACTTCTATACTGACCACTTTGGCCAGTGTAGCCCCCGATTCGCCCAGTTGCAGTTAAATGCCATATGGGGCTGATCTGACTTAAACTGGGGCAAAATCTCTTAACACAACTTTCTCCTTGAGTTAACTTGGGAGAAAACTTGAATACTGAGGCAGGATTTGAGCTTTTTGCCAAGTTAGGGGGTTGTCAAAACAACCGAGTCAATTCTTAAATTGAACCAGCACCAGTTGTCTTGATAGACATCCCACGCTCCCTGGACTCAGGTGGTCCAGGATGTGGGATGACAGTTCCCTCCCATCCTTTGTGCTGCAGCTGCGACACATTCACCTCCCTGGTCTTTAACAGTCTGTCAGCTATCTGCCAAACTGTGGCCTTGCTAAGACGGCTGGGCCTTAGTTACTGGCACTCTGGCTGATGTCAGCTAGAATTACCCAAAGCGTCAGGTAGGTGAGGTGTTACAACTTGCAACAGCCATGACACGAGGGGAGGGGAGTCACTTAGAGTAGCCATGTTCAGTGTGGCTGGGAAGTGGGGACACCATGCCATCTCCAAGGTGGTTCAAGTAGTACCTATTGGGCCACCAAGTGAGCTTATTCTTGAATCTGGAACACTTCAGTGATTAGTGTAGAACCACCCTATGTGTGTCTTCTCTTTAAAAATATTGTTGAGTGACCTTGAATTATTTTATGAGTGGGCAAATTACAGTAATTTGTCCTCTTACAATTTCTCACCCAGGCTTATTTCCATGTTATATACTGTAGTATCTTTGGCCACTAGCTGCAGAAGAGGTAGGTCAAGTATCTTTCATTCTGTATTTCCTACAAAGACCAAATGGGGCAGTGAAAGAGTGGTACAAGGGCTTAGATATTTTAAGTTAAATCCAGTGGCCATGGCAAGCAGAAGCAGTTCTTGCCATTGTTTCTTAATCTTCTGCTCTCCAAATTCAGAATCCTGAGCCAGGGTTTGCTTGTGGTGTGGTCCTTAGCAGAGGTGCAGGAGGCTATATCAAATGAGTCCCCTCAGGGAGAAGGGTGGGGTAGAAATATTGGAAATAAATAAATGGATCTGTTACAAAGAGTTGTAGTGAAAGGGCCCAAGAGATCTTACTCTGCTGGGCAATTATGAACATCCCTTTACTTGTATTGCAGCCCATACAATAGCCTTCATAAGTAATTAGGGCATCTGATCCTGTTAGAAGGGATCAGTCCCAAACCTACACCTTTCCTCCTGTCTCACCCTTCTCAACCATTTCCTTGGGAAAGGTTCCAAAGTCAATCCAGGGAGAGGATAAAACCTTTATAATACCATCCATAGCTGTGGAAGCAATCAACTTTATTTAGGACTATGCTGGACAAGACTTGCCTCTTTTTAGATGAAGTCTAAATCTCTTGAAAGTAACTCATTTCAGGTCATTGCTTTGGCTTTTTCTAAAGCAGATATATGCTCATATTGTATTAATTATGATGCAGGTAGAACTAAAGGATTAAATTGACTTTCCTGACTGCATCACAAAGTTAGGCCAAGGAAAATAACTAAACTAAACTAAAATTATTGTTTCCTCACTCAGTCTGTAACCTAGGAATTTTGGAAACTCTGAGACATCAGTAGAAAGCAACAGCATAAGGAGCAAACACCCAGTTCATTTACTGGCATAAGATGTTAAGTTATAAAAGTACCATATATTAATTACGTTTTTGGAGAGTAAGCAGTAAAAAACCACAGGGAGTTTTATAGCAGCAGTGTTTAAAGATATTTTGAGTGGGAATTCTATCAGAATGACATGTTAATGAAGCATTTCTCATTGGAAACAATAGTTCATTTATTAATGTTACCAGGTAAAACTATAATCCCAGAAATTTCACTTCTTTAATGTGGGTGGTCATTGGCATAAGCCCTCTTGTCTTCCATGAATTAAGTTCAATGTTAGAAGAAAGAACTCATTGAAAGAATTGTGAAATTAAGAACCATATCTGAAACTAATACCTGTAGCTTTAGGAAGTAGCAACTTAAAGTAACATCAGATATGATGGGGAAGGCAACAAGGCAAGTAACCTTCTCCGTTTTTTTTGTTTTTTGTTTTTTTTTACTTTTGTAATCCATTGCTCCATAGGGCAATGGTTTCATTGACAAGTAGGGGAATGGTTCCCGCCTAGCTGATAAGTATATCATGCAAATGTAGTTTTTAAGAAAGATGGACGTGAACCTAGGGTGTATCTGCGCTATACATGTTGTGGATGAGTCTCTGAGTAGTAGTAACAACAGGGAGTTGGAGGTTAGGCAGGCAAAAGGTCTACTCGGGAGCAAGACTATTAAAGAGCAACAGCAGAAGAGAATGCAGCAAATACTTACTGAACCCACGGAGGAAGGGTTTGATGTGGATGATGGGTTTGGCAATGAAGCAGTTTCTATGAGAAGTGATGGGAGTGACACTGATGGGATTGGGGATGAGATGGATTGGAGAAAAGTAGCAGAAGTGAGAGAAGTGTGCAAGGAGCCTACAAGTAGTGACACATTCAGAGGGTTTGTTGGGGATGGGACTTGGAGGGAGGATGATCTGTCTGTTGTTTGGGAAGATGTAAGTAGATGTAAGTAGAAGGGCTGCTTGGCAGACAAGGCAAAGAGAAGCTTGGGCAGTACAACTGGCAGCCGAGCATGGGGTGTTGTCTGATTCTAGTTTGGAGAATGCAGGAACAGCTGAGGGTGGGGCATTGTCTGATTGCAGCTCAGAGGAAGGTTTGTGATATAAGGTGGGTTGGTTGCAATGGGGACTTTGTGACTAGCAAAGTGTATGCTGAGTTGCCTGCTACGCTGGGTCGTGACTTTGGTGAGTCCTGGGATTCCTGAACTTCGTGGATCCTTTTGGGACGTTGCTACTGTTTCGGCTGGGACCTTGGATCACTTCTGGACATCGCTTTCGCTCGCTGGCCCTGACCTTGAACTGGATGTTTGATGCTGTTGCTGTAATCTGTTTGCTGTGGATGACTCCTGGACCAGCTTGACTACGACCTTGTTACATCCTGGAATGGGTTTGCTGAAACAACAGCGAGTGTTTTTCCTTGCTGTGTATTTTGGTTAGTGGGTTGGGATTTCTTAGGATTCTGGGACTCTTTGTTTTGCCTCTATTTGGACCAGTTGGCTGTGTTTTGTTTTTGGAATACTATTTTGCTGCTGTTAGGCATTTTTTATTCTTTTGAGCTGTACCTACAATAAACTGTGGCTACTTTACACTTGGGAGTGATTCGTGGCATCTGTACCTTGACAATACACTTGTATTAGTTGATGGTATCTTAATACTCATGGGTTCATTATCAGGAATCCTGTTTTTTTGGTCAGTTTAAACACTTGATTCATTTAATCCTCAACCCCTCACTTCTGAGATGGTGTTGGTACTTTCCTAGCACCTCACTATACTACAAGCCCCAAGATTGATAAGAGTAGAGCCATGGTGATTAAAGGGGTCTGAGATTGATATATCTGAGTCATTGCTAACATAAATCTTCTTAAAAAAATTGATCTAATTTAACTAAATCCAGATGAGATCCAGCCAATTATTTTTTCTGATGTACTGTAATCATGCATATCTATGCTAAAGAATAGTGTGTGTGTGTGTGTGTTGCCTGTTGACTTATATTTTATTTACCTACCAAAAATGTCATGGGGTTTTCTTAAGCAAGGAATACCTAGAAGTAGCTTGTCATTTCTTTCTTTTGAAATAAAGCCTACAGCACCTGGTATCCATTGTCAGTCTTACGTCCATGTATTAAGCAGAACTGACCCTGCTTAGCTTTGAAAATCAGACAGGATTTAGTGCCATCTGGGAATTTAGTGCAATTTTAAATTGTGTGTGTGTGTGTGTGTTGCCTTCACGCCTCCTATTGACTTGTAGTGACCCCATGAATGTCATATAGATTATGCCTGTTTGCTGCCACCCTGGCCCAAAGACTTTCTTTTGTCCCCTTTATGAAGCCAATGCTTAATACAGTGTGGTTCTTTTCTTTTTAGTAATGTCAATTTTGTAGAGGCAATTAATTTATATGGCTCCCTCCTAGCTTCACACCCTCTTTAGTCTAGGAGCTTCAGTATGAACACTGCTAAACAAACATTGAAATACTATGGTGCTAGGTGACTTTGGTTCTGTTTTGACCTGTCAGCATTGAGATCTATTTGGTGAAAATCTGTTGTGTGTTAACAGGTAGCAGTTCAAACACAGATGCTGCCTGTGTCAAGGGATTTTTTCTCTCTTCCCTGCAACCCTTTTTTGTCTAAGAGAGCAGAGGCAAATATTGATCTTCTATTGAGTTCCAAGAGGAGGGCTTTAGTAGCACAATAGCTTGAAGTAGAAGCTGAGATGGCTCCCAGAGCTCAGGAATTTAGGATACTAGAGGCTCATATTTGCTGATCAGGCAGTTCTTGAAGTGACACTAATCCCTTTGGGCGAGGTGGCCAGAAAGCTTTCATTTTAGCCATTTTCTAATTAAAAGTGTTTACAGATAAGAGCTTTTGTTTATCCAGCATTAATTACAGAAGTCTTTCATAACAAGAAAGACATTTCCTGTCACTCTTTAACAGGAGTCTTTAACAAAACACACTATTTTTATATCTCAGATCAACAAATTTAATAAAAATCATGCCAAAGGCGAGTTTCTTCCACCGTGTTATTATTTTTGTTATGTGCCTTCAAGACATTTCCAACTTATGGAAACTCCATTCCAAACCCTGTCACATAGTTTTATTGGCTAGGATTTATTTGGGGGAAGGGCTTGTTTTCACTTTTTCTGAAGTTAAGGAATTGTGACTTGCCCAAGATCATCCAGTAGATTTGTATGTCCGAGTGGGGACTGAAACCCTGGTCTCCCAGAATGCTAGTTCTACTCTCAAAGCCCTATGCCACAAACAGAATAACAAAGCTATCTCTTTGAAAACGTAGGTTTCGCCAACTTATCTACAAAGCTACAATCTCAGGAAGGACCCGCTCCTGAAATATGTGTGCTCTGGAGATCCCCATAAAATCACCAACAGTCACTTGGTTAGACCAGAAAATAATGTCACACAATGGTGAATAGAAGTTGAACCCCAACAGATTTGGAGAGTGAGAGCTGTTCTACAGCCTGGATGGGAGAGACATGGGGCACATCCACACTGATCTCTTAAGTCAGTTTCAAACCAATATTGAAGAAAGAGGTTTTGCAGTGTAGATGATTACATAGTGACCACTTCCTGATCGGTTGCACTTTTGCTTTGTTAATTTTTCTGATATAGCCACAGGGTCCACCCCACTCCAAGGTGCTCTCCCATGATCTTGTAGCACTTTATCAACTACCTCATGTTTACAAAATTCACTTGGCGCACTTTTGCCAGTTCGTTTTTATTATTCTATTGTTGTGTTTTAATTCATGTTTTACTAAAGTTCGCTATTTTATACTTTTATGTTAATGTTTAATTCTTATTTTTGCATGTGGTTCTGTTATTTGATGTGTTTTATGTTTGTTATTGTATTTGCCTGGGCTTTGGCCCCATGTAGGCCGCCCCGAGTCCCCTTGGGGAGATGGAGGCGGGGTATAAAAATAAAGTTGTTGTTGTTATTATTATTATTAGGAATTCCTGGAACCATTTTGAGGCTTGGATGGTGATTAAACCAACCACAGAGCACTGGTGCACATTAAAGGCCGTTTTTTGCATCCTTTTGTGGGGGTTTGCTGTCTAGCCACCACAGTTTATAGCTAGCTTCAAACTGCATTGAATGGTCAGGGTAGATGGGGCTATGGTTAGAGTTCCTATCCTTCATTTAGAGCTTTATTGTCCTCTTACTGGGTCATCTACAATAGTGTATTTCTTCTGTTATACAAAGTTATAACTTGTATGGGCTTTGGATCAACTTAAGAGCAACAATGTCAATTAATATACAGAGTTTCTGCAAGTCTAGCCCACTGTGTGAATTGAAGCAGAACTTCAGTTTTAAATATCCAATTTGGCACTGTTCCTTGACTTTCCTATGTCTCAAGATCTAGGGGGTTTGTTTCAGACATTACCTTTGCTGTGAATTTGCATGGGATTTTATTACGGAGTTTTGCAACTCTCCCGGGAATGCTCTGGTAGTAGCTGTGCACACGGCTGGTGCCCCATCTGCAATATATATGCCTCTGAATAACAGTTCCGTGCCAAATTATACATAAGGGAAATCTTCTAGCTTTAGTTTTTATATTATAAATTATTGAATGCAACACAAAAATTGGCCATGCAGTCTTTCTAAAAATACTTACTTCTGTCATGCCTATAGGAAGCTTCAAATGGTTTATTTCAAGGGACCTGGGAGATTAATTTCCATTAAAGACGTAATTTCCCTTTAAAAATACTAATAATTTAAATCTCTCCTTTAAAAAAAACAGTTTAAAATGAGATTCTTCAGAGCTAAAAGTTGTGCAATCTGAAAAATGTACACTACCTTTTTATATAAAATACAAAATAAAATGTGACTTTTGGCTATTTGCTTCCAGACAGTTCTTCCTATGTAATGTATCAGGTCTATTGATATATTACATCAAAGTAAAGATAGTTAAACCCAGATTTTTTATTTACTATAGATCCATAGGCCATAACATAATATGCCAATATTACCCTCAGTCTTGCCAGGTGTTTCTTCCCAGCCATACCTGCAGAACCTTGAATAAAGAACAATTCGATCAGTTAGTTTGCAATGCCAGTTTGCCCGTAGCCCCCACAAAATGAAGCATGAAGGCATTCCTGGCAGGATAGTCAACAGTTCACTTATATAGTTATCTTGGCTGCTTACCCATTGCCTTAGTGTTGCCAAGCTATGAATATTTCCATGCACTGTTCCTATTCCAGGAGCTCAGTCTATAACAAGAAGTAAGGTTGTGATGGATCAATGTGTTTTTCCTCTGGTGGATTTCTCATATTTTAAAACAGTATGTCTTTAATCTCTAACGTGTAGTGTCTCAAAAATGTTTTCTACAAATATACTGCATCTTGGAAACCAAAAGTGTAGGATGTAGGGATGCACGACAATGGCTCCCACTCTGTAGATTCCTGTTACCCACTTCCTTGGGCATGTGTACACAGCAGGCTAAACCTGTTTATATTTGACAAGTTTATGGTTAGTGTGCTCGGGACCTGACAACAGATCCACACACAGACCTGTCAGTCCCGGGAAATGGTCCCCAGCCATCCTCACACCTTCTTTGAAGCAGATCAAAATGGAGGGTGGACAAGGGACATCAGGCAGAAGGTTTTTGTTTTTGTTTTTTTAAAAA
The DNA here is from genome assembly GCF_035594765.1 of Anolis carolinensis. Lineage (NCBI taxonomy): Eukaryota > Metazoa > Chordata > Lepidosauria > Squamata > Anolidae > Anolis > Anolis carolinensis. The sequence continues at coordinate 180,575,662 of NC_085844.1, forward strand.
AAAGATGCTCTGGACCTCATATGTATACATGTGGAGATCCCAATGTATACACAAGCAGATTTCTTATCTCTCTCTTCACCCAACTCTTAATTCAAGCACTGTTTAATATAAGAAAGAAAGGAATGGTTGCAGAGAGTTCTAATTGCTTTCCAATTGTGCTTCCCTTTAGCCGTGGCTCCATTTTTTGACAGCCTGATCAGCTGTTTTGGGCTTTTAAAACATGTGCACTGGAGTAGTCCACACAGGAAAATGGGAAGGAAGTCACGTGTTTTGTATGACTGCAGGGATATACAGTCATGCAAAGATAAACATTTTGGGGTGAAATTTGATTTTAAGTGCACCTTTTAAACACGTGCTTTTCAGCTGTTAACCCGATTCTGCCTGCACTTTTCCCAAACATCATTTAGCCCCTCCCCTTTTATCGTGGTTACTTCTGGCTTTTAACTTGATGATATAACTCCAGCTCCCTCTGACATTTAGTAAGTTGTTGTTGCTAATTCTCATCAAGTTGTCTTTAACTTATGGCAACTCTATGGATGATAAAGCTCTAAGTTATCAACTGCCCTGGTCAGGTCTTGCAAATCCAGGCTTCCTTGATTGAATTTATGCATCTGTAATGTTCTTTTTGTACTGACATCTACCTTGTCAAGCATTACTGCCTTTTCTAGTGAGTCATGTCTTCTGACAATAAATCCAAAATGCAATAGTCTCATCTTAATCATCTTGGATTCTAGGGAGAGTTATGATTGTTTTCTTAGATCCATTTATTTGTCTTTTGAATAGTCTTATGTTATAGATAGTACTTTTTTCCAGCATTACATTTCTAAGGAATCGAAATTAGTTATCTACATTTATATTTCCTGTTTCCTCCTATGAGCTCAACCCATACCATGTTATTCTCATAACAACACAGTGACTCTATTTTATAGTTCAGTAATAAGTGGAACCTCAGACTTTCAAGTCACACTATATGTTTCTACTTCAGCCTTTTCCTTTTTCTCTTTCCCTGTCCACCCATACTCAAAAAGCATCTGTTAGTGTGCTTATTTCTAAGGAAACTGAGAGAAAAAAGTTATATCATATAATATCCGAATACAGGGCAAAAAAGCTTCACTTTTGTAAATGCAGTAGGGAGGGAGATGCTAACACACGGCAAAGCCATCCAAACAGTCTAGTATGAGTTCCATTCCAAAATAAATACAGGTTACTTAGGAAAGGGGAAGGAGTCCAATATTTACTGGGCATAAATTTATGTTTGAAAAAGAGAATCACAAACAGGAGGTCTGTAAGTCAGTTGTAAAGTGGTTGTGTAAAATGGATGTAAATTTTTGTTAGGATCGGGGAAAGTTTACACATAGCAGTAAAATATATGACATCCAAGCAAAATGCCTACAACAGGGAATATTTTGCTGGTGATGGCCATAGGCAATTAAGTCACAGGAGTTAATCAAATTTATGAAGCTTCTCAGTGACGTATCTGTGTTGTTAATAAAATAATGCTGCAATGTATTAACACGTATTTCACTTTTGGCACAGTGTAATAATGACCCTCCTATATGGCTTAATCTGCACTATTTCCTACATGTTTTGGACAGTGGGGCCAATTTAAAATGTAATGATTTTTCCATACATAATTTCTTTCTCTTTTTTATTACAACTTCCAGAATATAGAAAGTGGGTTTTTTTTAAAACAAAAAACAAAACTGGAATAAGAATTGATCTTATCCTTATAAAGTATAAGAAAAGAGAAAAAATATTACTTTTTAAAGTGTTTCATAAAATAAACCCAGGCCATTTTCCAATAGGTGCACCAAAACACATTGAAATTGACTCAGTGATGATAGGATCTCTAACTTGGAACAACTTTTTCATTTTAATGAGATTTGAAAAACCTGGAAAATACACATATAATCTCTCTACCCACTGTAAACTTGGGTTTGCAACAAAAAATATCGGAGAGATTACAGAACCTTGGAAGTTTTCTTTTCATGTCATTTTATTTGGGCATTGTGAGAGCTTTTCACTAGTGTGAACTGATGGATTCAATTCCAGTAGAGTAGTGAATACAATTTACGCCAGTGATGATGAACTTTTTAGAGACTGGGTGCCCAAACGGGGGGGGGGGGGGTACTCAGGGGATGTTAAGCGGGGCAGGGCAAGCGAGTGGGCAGGTGAGTGGGCTGGGGCAGGCAAGCATGGATTACGAATGGGTGGGGGGTGAACCATTGGTTCAACACCACTGATCTAGGCTTTAGCCCAACTTTTAAAGGAGCTTAATCCTACACCTCATATAGTTTCAGTATTTCTTTTAAAGTTTAGATTTAAATCATAATACATTTATGTGGGCATGTCCTTCTTTAGTCATGGGTAATGGGACAGCATAAGCCTGGTCATCCATTCTGTAACTGATATAAAGTTACAGTATCCTTCTGGGGCGGCTCTCTGGGATGGGTCTTGGGGGTACTGCACTGCAGTGGCTTCAGTCCTTCCTGGAGGGTCGCTCTCAGTTGGTGAAGCTGGGGGACTCCTGCTCGGACCCCTGGCCATTGACCTGTGGGGTCCCGCAAGGTTCTATTTTGTCTCCCATGCTTTTTAATATCTACATGAAACCGTTGGGTGAGGTCATCCAGAGTTTTGGAGTTCGGTGCCATCTCTACGCGGATGACACCCAACTCTACTACTCTTTTCCACCTAAATCCAAGGAAGCCCCTAGGATACTGGACCAGTGTCTGGCCACTGTGTTGGCTTGGATGAGGGCGAAAAGCTGAAACTTAATCCTGACAAGACAGAGGTCCTCCAGGTCAGTCGTACGTCTGATCGGGGTATTGGGTGGTAACCTGTGCTTGACGGGGTTGCACTCCCCCTGAAGGCGCAGGTCCGCAGCTTGGGGTCCTCCTGGTCTCGGCGCTGACACTTGAAGCTCAGGTGTTGGCCGTGGCTGGGAGGGCCTTTGCACAATCCATGATTTTAACACTTTATCTTGTTTGTGGTTTTTTATGACTTGCTTTTATTGTCTGATTGATTGGTTTTATTGTTTTGTTTTTATATTGTTCTGTTCGGGCTTGGCCCCATGTAAGCCGCCCTGAGTCCCTTCGGGGAGATGGGGCGGGGTATAAGAATAAAATAATAATAATAATAATAATAATAATAATAATTATTATTATTATTATTATTATTATTATTATTATTATTATTATTATTATTATTACAAAGCTGTCTGTTGTTTGATACCAGCTACAGGATACAAGACTCACATATACAGGCTATTTGAAACACTCCCGGCAGCTTCTTTATTCAGACATGCCGATAAGTTACAAATCCCAAGGAGACTCCTGTTCTCCTGCATTTCTCCCTTTTATCTCTCCTCCTCCACCCCCACCCCCCTTCTAGCTAGCCCACAGCTCTTTAGGTACTAGCTTTGATTGACCGTTCTTGGTTCTTTCATGTGTTTTAAAGAAACAGGTTCCTTCCAACTATTGGCCAGGACCTTCTACTCTCTCTCTCTTACAATTTATTAAACTAGACTGTATTAGCTATAGTCATTTATTAATTAAGTATAATGACTAATAATAACTAAAATAATGTATACGTTTTTGTATGTTATAAAGCATTATAAATTATAAAGCAAAATTACTGCAGACGCAGATGGCAGCCACGAAATCAGAAGATGTTTACTTCTTGGGAGAAAAGCCATGACCAATCTCAATAAAATAGTTAAGAGTAGAGACATCACACTGGCAATAAAGGTCTGCATAGTTAAAGCAATGGTATTCCCCATAGTTTCTTATGAATATGAGAGCTGGACCGTAAGAACGGCTGAGCGAAGAATGATAGACACTTTTGAACTGTGGTGTTGGATGAAAATTCTGAGTGCCTTGGACCATGAGAAGATCAAACCAGTCCATACACCAAGAAATAAAGTCCGACTGCTCAGTGGAGGAAAGGATATTAGAGGCAAAGATGAAGTACTTTGGCCACATAATGAGAAGACAGGAAAGGTTGGAGAAGATAATGATGACGGGGAAAATGGAAGGAAAAGGGAAGAGGGGGCGACCAAGGGCAAGATGGATGGATGGTATCCTTGAAGTGACTGGCTTGACCTTGAAGAAGCTGGGGGTGGCGATGGCCAACAGGAAGCTATGGCATGGGCTTGTCCATGAGGTCACAAAAAGTCAGAAGTGACTGAAGGAATAAACAAAGCACTTTGGATAACATCTTGGGTTATGGGACACCATTACAACTGTACCATTACTGTTGTCAAGTCAACTTTGATTTATAGTGACCCAATGAATGAGAGACTTTCAGGTCACCTTGTCATCAACTGTCCTGCTCAGGTCTTGCACTAAGAGTGTGGCTTGAGTCTGTTGATTTTCCTTGACTGATCCTCCTTGATCTTTCTTTTTCCTACTAATTTACCAAACATTACTCCTTGGACCGCAAGAAGATCCAACCAATCCATCCTCCAGAAAATAATGCCCTGCTGCTCACTGGAGAGAAGGATATTGGAGGCAAAGTTGAAGTATTTTGGCCACATCATGAGGACACAGGAAAGCTTGGAAAAGATCACGATGCTGGGGAAAATGGAAGGAAAAAGGAAGAGATGGATGGATGGTATCCTTGAAGTGAGTGGCTTGACCTTGAAGGAACTGGGGGCTTAGCTTTTAGGAATTTTGCTCTAGGACCCTTTAGCTTTTTTTTTTTAGCAGTCTACAGTATCTGTAGAACATTTCTCCAATACTACATTTCAAATGTGTTGATTTTTTCTTCTCAATTTTCTTTTCTGATCACTGTTTACAATCATACATAGAAATTAGAAATATTACAATGGAGTAATCCTAACTTTTATATTGAACATATAACTTGATATACTCAATATTATGTCCTGAGGTTAGTCTTAGAACAGAATACAGAGAAGATTATGCATTAGCACAATCAGCATACAGGCTTCCAAGGGTTAATATCCTTGGGCTTTACTATTTTTTAGCAGGAGCCATTACATTGCTATGACTTGGGCTCAGATTACTTTAAGGACCCTATCTCCCACTGTGAGCCTGCTAGAACCTTACGATTATCTGGGGAAGGAGTTATCTTTGGAAAATACCACATTCATGTTTTAAAGCAGAGACACCCGCATCCATTAGTATCATATTAGGAAATATATCTACAGGCAGTCCCTAGGTTCTGTAAGTTTATTCTTCAGTCAAATTTGTATGTAGGTTGGAACTAGTACATTTTTTAGAAGAGTTCACCTTACATTCTGTCCCTGTGATAATTGGATTTTAAAAAAATATGTCTTGTTGTGGAAACAAGGATTGGCAAGAAAGCTTCAGTGGAGACCCCTTTTCTCCATGATAACTCTTCCAGGAGTGAATTTCCCTTCTGAGGGGTTGATTACTCTTACTGCCTATTTTTTCACCTCCGTTCTCACTATGAGTTATTTGTAAGTCAAATGTTCGTAACTCAAAAACTTCCTGTATTTAGTGTAATCAAATTGTTTTTTACAAGTAATGCGGATTAGCCTAAGCATACCTAGAAGATTATCAGCTCAGAATAGTGCAGCTATTTTCTGCAGCCGTTTTCATACTGTGGAGACTGGCCAAGCAGACTGACTTCAGTCTCATATTGGCTTTTATTTCCACTCCAGTCTTTGCCTTGCCTATTAGCTGTCCTATCTGATCTAATTGGTCTCTCTCCAATCAGCTGCTGGGGCATGACATAAAAAAACTCAAGGATAGGGTTAGATCTTGGCTTTGGACTGCTTTCCATCAGATTACATCAGTCAACTAATTGCATCAGCCATTATGGCACCTGCTATTGATTTATTATCAACCAAGTGTGATGGACATTCTTTTGTCATGTTCATGATTGAGTAGGCATTCTGCCTGGAGTTAGCCTGGTGTTGTGTTTTCAGTAAGACACACAGAGATACTAATTTTATAACATACAATGCTTTCTGCTTTTTGTCTTATATCTTATGCTTCATATATTTTCTGAAGCGATTATTTATGTTTCAGAGCTTGTTGTTTATTTGTTAAGTCGCATCCGACTCTTCGTGACCTCATGGAACAGCCCATGCCAGGGCTCCTTGTCGGGTGTCACCACTCCCAGTTCCTTCAAGGTCAAGCCAGTCACTTCAAGGATAATATCCATCCATCTTGCCCTTCTTCGGCCCCTCATCCTTTTTCCTTCCATATTCCCCATCATTATTATCTTCAAGCTTTCCTGTCTTCTATTTATATGGCCAAAGTACTTCATACGTATTTGGCTCTAATATCCTTCCCGCCAGTGAGCAGTCACATTCCTGATGTTCACCAATAGGTTGCCAAGTGAAGCAGCTACAAAAGTTATAATAATTTTTATTAGCCCTTAATGTCTTTTGGGCCCTACTGATTGATTGATTGATTGATTGATTGATTTGATTTATACCCAACTTTTCTCCTGAAGGAGACTCAAAGTGGCTTATAACATGAACCAATACAGAGTATCTAAAGCACTATGAAATGTAAAAGTTTAAAAAGCAGTTCTGGCTTCCCCAATCTGTGGTTGATGATGTTAATGACTTATATGTGTTGTGCTATATGTATAGAGTGATTTTTTTTGTATAATGCATAGTTTTGTACAGCCCAGCTGAAAGTGGTGTGAGCAAAATAAAGCATGCAGGACTGTTTTGCTTGCAGTAACACATTACAGTAAATAAAGAAAAATGTAAACACACATTGTCTATACACATTGCCTATATGCGTTGTACACAGAAATTGGGTTGTTGTCACCTGTGTTCATTGACCATTGATCCACATATGTTGCACTCTATTGGTATTCTGAATAGAGATTGTGTGCTTTAATTCTACTGGATATTTATGCTAGACTGAGATAGAATTTCTGCCAAAGTGTGTGTGTTTGTGTGTGTGTGATGTCTCCATCAAAGTGCTCTGATCTGGGTGCCTCGTGGATAGATATATGTATTCCTGGCAACAAATTCAGTTATACATGCCATGGCCATCCCAGTGCTGAATTGGGTTGGGGTGCCCTGATATAACCCCCATTCTTCTTTTTCTAGTTGGCTTCATTCAAAATAGTTCTCTTGTTGTCTATTGTAGTAGATATTCTTATCCATATTTAATGGTAGTTAAAGCATATGAAGAGTTAAATGACCTTGAATGAAATTATCTGATAGATATAACTTAGGCATCAAAAATTGTATTACTTTAACTGTTTCACTTCACAGATTTAGTGAGTCAGATAACCTCTAGTTTAATAGACACAGAGGAAAATGGGAACATATCAATTTCATTTCCTTTTTTATACACATGGTGTCTGATGTATGCAGACTCTCCTTGGTTTTATTTATTTTGGTTTTATGGGATTTTCTTTTTAATTGAATCAAGGAACTGGTACAAACCAATTTTTCCAAATCTCTTTTCAGATCACTAGTGTGAAATCTGAACATAGCTTTTTGTTCCTCGTGTGTTCCCTACCCAAATCAAGCCTAGTTACAAAATACAACAGAGCTGAAATAATTCAAACACTGTTTAAACTTGCCTTCGTCTTCCTCTCTTCTTACTATTCCCCCATATTAAATAGAAAATCCTTTCTTTTTTATTCCATGGTATATCTTTACACATGAGGATTTTGTCTTGTTCTTTCATCACTGCCCTTCATGGAAAATCTTTTCACTATTTCAAGGTCTTCCTTATCTACTTTAAGCTATTTAATTCACTTGTAGTCATTTTTTCTTGCTGTAACCCTGCCCTTGTACTTTCTTCCTTGTCTTTCTTCACTAGAAAATCGTTCCAAGTCATTGCTATTATGATGTCACTCACATATTTTAAATTGTTGATCTTCTTTCCTTCATTTTTCAAGCCTCCTCCTTCTGTGACTAATCTGGCTAAATGTATGATATGTTCAGCATACAAGTCAAACAGTAGGATGATAAACGGTAGCTTGCTGTTATGCAGGATGATAGCATTAGAAAAAATGGCTTTGATGAGCCCAACAGGGGCAGGCGGGATTAAAATTGTTCATTTTATGGTAATTTGTTCTGTGACTGAGCTCTTAAAGGGGAAAATTGTGTTAGTTTTGGTGGGGGGGGGGGCTGGAATGAATTAATTGAATTTCAGTTAATTTCAATGGGGAATTTTCTTTGACATATGAGCAAAATGAGGTATGAGCTTGGTTGCAGAATGAATTAAACTTGTATGTCAAGGTATCACTGTAGTATTGTTTTCCTTACAGATAAACAATTCCTTTCCTAATTGACATGTACTCAATGGGTTCAGCTCTCCCCAGTCACAGAAATACTGTTATGGGGGGAAAGATTCAGAGCCATCAAGAAAGATTAGCAATTCTAAAAAAAAAAGTATGGAGCAGCTTTTTCAGTGGTCTCTGCTATTTGCCAGATTGCCCCTTCTCCCTCTGGAAACCATGAGGATACTTTGCAACAGTAATTAATCATTCCCTTGCTATGCTTATTTACTAGTCAACTTTGCTTGGCTGTGCAGTTTACTTGAAAGAGTTACTAAATCATCCATGACAATTAGAAATATGTTCAATCTTCAAGCCAGCAGTAGACACTGTAGCCAGCTTCTACCAACTGGAAGGATTCCTTCTGGAACTATAGCCTGCTGTTTTGAGGTTGTTGTTCATCATAACATTTGCACACTTGAGAACAGACCAATGTTGCCCAACTTCCCACAGGGGTTGCCCTAGCTAAAGGCATAGAAGGCAGTTTTCATTGATGCAGACTTCACATTACATCCCTGGACCAGATCTTGTTGGCTACTTGGTACAACAGATGGACATTTGGAAAATACAATGGAATTCCATTTAATGAAGACCATAGCTCATTAAGTTATTTAGCTGATACTGAGTATGTGTAAGAAGGAAGCAGCCATTTGTGTCCTGCCCTATGTCCATCCATCAGATTGAGCATAAGATGTTTCAATGTGTTAAACTGTATATGCTGAAAGTTCTTTCTCCACCACTTGGAAGCCCCACTGATCATATCAACAGAGACCTCTTGAATATATAGCAGTATGTTCAGGGCTTCTGTTTATTCAAGGACCGGTTGAGTAGGAATATACACATAAGAATATATTGCTTGCTGTCCACTCCACATACATTCAGTGGTTGTTAGGGTCTTCTGAGGCAGGGGCACGTCAACACTCACTTCTACCAATTCCAAAATAACTGGTTCCTTTTATCTCCCCTATCCCCATCTGAGCAGATCTATAACTATAATTCTAGGTTACCTTAAGTAAGTAAAGTAAAATGTACTTTCTTGCTTAGCCTCAATGTTTCATTAGACCCAGGCATATAAAGCCTGGATAGCAAAGCTTTTTAAATACATCTCCAGTTACTTCCCCAGACCCTTTTGATTCCCAGGCAGCATTGCTGGATCTGCTAGCCCAACCACTCCATTGTCACTGTATTTTCTGAACTATCTACCTGACAGCACTTAATAAGGCAGTTTAGGCCAAAAACCGCAGGAAACAAGACTGAAGGTAGACAACTCTGTCTCTTCCTCAGCTTGGTGTAAGAATAACATTGCCTAAAGGTAAAGGTTTTCCCCTGATGTTAAGTCCAGTCATGTCTGACTCTGGGGGTTGGTGCTTATCTCCATTTCTAAGCCGAAGAGCCGGCGTTGTCCGTATACACCTCCAAGGTCATGTGGCCGGCATGACTGCATGAAGCGCCGTTACCTTCCTGCCAGTGCGGTACCTATTGATCTACTCACATTGGCATGTTTTTGAACTGCTAGGTTGGCAGAAGCTGGAGCAACAGCGGGCTCTCACTCCGCTCCCGGGATTTGAACCTGGGACCTTTCGGTCTGCAAGTTCAGCAGCTCAGTGCTTTAACACACTTCGCCACCGGGGCTCCTGTAACATTGCCTAAGATGAGGAAATTCTGGAGTAGCTCCAGTCAGCTCCTTAAAATAGGCTGAAAATGTCTTGAGCAAAGATGGGTTTGTCCCTTCTCCTGACAATCTCCTGCTAATTTCCTATCATTGTCTTGAATGCTGTGATGCTTTCTCATGCATTACTCCTGCTTGCTGATGTAGATCATGTGCTGACATCCACTCGCTTCTGCAAACATTTGTTTGCTCTGCTGATGCTCAGTGGGACGTGGTACCTCACTGCAGTACTGACTAACTGAGAAGTGGTACATTGGTGTTAGCCTGTGGCAGAAATGCAGAACTTTAAAGCAGCACTTTAATAAATTTCCAAGCACTCTAGTGAGAAGCCTTATTTAATGTAAACTGATTAAGACTTTGGGATAGAATGCTCCATATGTACTTATGGCATGTAGCTATGTCTCTGTAGCTAACACTTCTGATGCCATATCTTACAGAACCCAATATTTTAAAGATGCAATTTCCACAACAGAACCATTCCTGTGTCACTGGAACATGGAGAGATCAGTGGAGATGCATCCAGTTATTTTCCTATGTCTGAACGTACTACAACAAGCATTCATATGGATTTGGGGTCCTTGCAGATGACATCCTTGTTATATGTCCAGTCACAGGAAAATAGTGTCATATGTGTCATTACTCCAGCTTTCCAATGACAAAAAAAATTATTGTCTTGGGTGAGGGTTGCTTAAAATACGTTTTAAGGGGGCAATTTTGATTTTTGTCTGGTTGGTAGAATTTCATCCTTTCCAGCGATAAAAAAGTTGCAATGGTATAAGTCAGACCTGCTTGCCTGTTGCACTTTTGTAAATTTCCAAAGTTAAAAAAGCCCAACAAACGTTTTTTTCTTCAGTAAATTCAATTCCTCCTAATTCAGTCCCAGTATCCTTCTGTTGTAAACCAACTCCTTTTTCTTTGTGTTGTGCAACCAGTACACTTTTAACTTTGCACAGTGATTTATGTGCAGGAAATGGAGAGTATGACATCTTGTTTGTGTGTTTATGTGCATGTAATATCTTTAATATGAAACTAGTTGCCACTTAATTTTAAAGGGCAAAGACCTTCATTCAATGTGCATTGTATACAATTTATGAGTCTCCACTTTCCCAGACGGCATATCACAGACCCAGTGCAACACCCGAGTGACTAGCATTCCTTTTTAATTTAATTTCCTTCCATAAATAGTTTCATTAAAGATCAGTTATTCAGGCTGAGAAAATATTACGTGAGTAGGGAAGTCTAAGGGCTCATTCACAGCTTGTGGCTTACCCCCGAGTAATGGAGTCCATCACTCAGTATTAACTGGAGTGTGAACACAGCCACTCAGAACCAACTGATGCTTTTAATCCTTAGCTATTTACACCTTAGAGGTGAGATATGAGGTAATTTTAGCAACTCACCTTGTTTTATTAAAATATGGAAACCAATGCTCCTCCTGGATAATAGAGATGTAAGCTAGAAAGGTCAATTTATTAGTCCTGCTATTTAACATAAAACAAAATAGAGTGAAAATTTGAAACTCATTACTAATTTGATATTAACCATTGCATAGTGGTCTCTCCTATCTCAGAACGCAGGATAGACACAGACATGCCACTTTCGGTTGAAGCTTGATATAAAAGAATGTGGGGAAATAGTCCTTTTCTGGCCGGGGGGGGGGGGGGGGAATCACCTACTGTTCAAGAAAACTAAAATGAGAAACTAAAATTAAGTGGCTGTTTTTTGTTAATTTCATCTCTGATAGAGGTGAGTTTTCACCCCCTAAATAGTCATATATGGATTTAAGGATAGATGTTTGAATGAATTTATTAATTTACTTTCCCTCTCATGCTGTGAACCTATGAAGCTAAGATTTCACATAGATAATCTTATTTTTTTTTAGAAATAATATATGAGGGGTGATGCACTTTTTATTTGTAAAAATATGATTGTGACACTATGTCACAGCATTCTTAATATTTTTTCAAAGATGCAGGGACTCCTACATCTTTTTTCATCCATCGCCACCAAAAGTGTTTAACCAACTGAAAATACATGTCACAACACAGTACCCCTGGTGATGCATTGGGTTAAACTCTTGTGCCAGCAGGAAGGATGACTTGAAGGTTGGGTTGATGACCTGAAGTTTGCTGGTTTGAATCCAACCCAGGGAGAGTGTGGATGAGCTCCCTCTATCAGCTCTAGCGCCATTCGGGGACATGAGAGAAGCCTCCCACAAAGATGGTAACAATATCAAAAACATCTGGGCATCCCCTAAGCAATGTCCTTTCAGACAGCCAATTCTCTCACACCAGAAGTGACTTGCAGTGCCTCAAGTCACTCCTGACATAAAAAAACTAACTTCGGACTGAGTTTGTGGGCACTTTGGAAGTTGGACGTTCTAGGTTTTAAGCTGCCCAGGGCGATCGGAGGCTCACCTGACATATATTTATATTCATATTTTTATTGTTATTGTTTTTACTTGTAATCATGAGAAATATTTACATATGAACATGATTTGTTCTAAAGTTTTCCTTTTTATTATGTTTCCTTTTAATGACCTCTGCTAATGGAACAATTAATGAAAACTTGACTACAGGAACAGTTGATTCATGGTAACAGGCTTTATTTTATTGTCGAGGCTGTTTTTACTATGCCAGCCAGGAATTTTTTGCTTTGTCCATTTTAATGTGTTCCATGCACAGTGTGGGGGTGGTTTGTGTATTTGAGCACATTCTTTGTTCATTAAAAGCATTCGTGCATCTTATTTTGGTTTGTGTGAAATATTAATTTCAAACAAATCCCAATATTAGTTTCTAAAATGGTCTAATAGTTTCAAATGGAGAAACATCTGTTCATGAATATAATACCCCATCATTCTGATAGCATAACTACATGGATTCAGATCATAGTATCAAGTGAAAAAATGTCCTTTCTGTGTAAGTTACAATAGTTCTTAACCTATAACAAAGATACCCTTTAGGGAACACTTTTCTCATTATTAATTTCGGTCCTTACAGCACGTCTAATTGATTCTAAATTTCAAATATGATATTTGAGACATCTGTTACCAAATAACTTCAGAGTATGGTCAAGATGCGAAAAGTTGTTAATGAAGAAGAACATACAAGCTAGAGAAGGCTACATCAGTTTGCTTATCAGTTTGCCTGAGCCTAGTGGGAAAACCTGATCCCTTCTTTTCTCTTGTCTTTTCAGTTAACTATTTTACACATTGAAATCAGTTTGATCAGGGGAAGTAAGCCAAGAAAAAAGAGGAGAATGAGAAGAGAAAAACTGTGATATTTAAAAACAGAAGTGGAAACAAAATGACAAAGGGACTAATTGGAACAGTTTGATTAATTGGAACAGAATTTTCCCATTCTAGCACCTTTTGGTGGAATTTTTATTTTTGTATTAAAAGTATTTATCTTGAGGTGAGATAATTTGTATTGATTTACAATTTCATTTTCATTGGGGATTATTTTTACTGTACCTTAAAGTCTCTATTATTATTATTATTATTATTATTATTATTATTATTATTATTATTATTATTATTATTATTATTACCACCAAAATACCCCTAACTAGTTGTTCTGTCCTATTTGGTACCATAAGCATACTACTACTTTTCCTCCCTTGTGAGCTGCTTTAGAAAGACTATGGTTCAGAAATTTCTGGAGCAGGAGATCTCAGCCCATTTACTGGGAATTGGATAACAGTGGTTTCAGATTTCTTTTGAGTTTTTTATTGTAATTATGAACTTTCTCATTCTGTTTCCTCTCTTTATGTCTTCAACATAGAAAATTAATGAGAACTTTGACTTTTCAAAGTTTTTGTTGTGGGAAAAGATGACAAAATATTGAAAACTACAAATGGAGGTTCATTACCACTTGAGAAAGAAAACAATTGTGGTTATAATGGTGAGCTGCCAAATAATACAAAACAAACTGACAAAACAACTGAATGAAATTGTTCTAGCACAATTATAGTGAGTCCACAAATGAGAGTCCAGATGAGATCCCCTTCACTCAATGTTGGTGTCAAGAAAAAAAACAGCAAAAGCTTTCTGAACACCATTCATTTACACAAATCTGTTAGCAACAACATGCAATATTTGCAGTGGACTCTGCAGAAAATGCTGCAGCTATACTCCACAAAAATCAGCCTGTTTAGCAAGCCTTGTAAAAGATGTTTTATTATTAAAGGATGCTTAATTTCATATCTGTTTTCTATACCTATATCTCTAGCACAACTACCAGTTTTCTGGTGGAAACATACCATAGAATTGTGCTGTAGGACTTAGAAAATATGTAGAGTGAACATATTTTTCAGATCTGGATAAATGAAACCATGGGTTCCCAGATATGAAGGTCATGCTATACTTCGCACATGTAACATGTTTCAATTATTCCTTACTGATTTCTAGATTCTTGGATAGATTTCAAATAATTAATGATCCAACCTATGGTAACCTTGGAATTGTGTATTTTAGGATTATATTTGCAGATCTCTATTAGTGGTATTTCACTTTTACTTCATTTAAATGCTGATATATGTGTGTGTGTGTGCGTGTGCGTGTGTGTGTAAATTCAAATAGATTCAGACCCTTGTATGGATCTCAGTTTTAAAAAACTTAGGAGTCCCGCCAAATTACATAGAGAAGCATTGATAATGGATCTAAATCACCATGTTCACTGTGTATGTAGATACCATGGTGCATTTGATAGGAGAAAAATTACAATGGACATTCTTTTTAGGCTTAAACCAATATTCAAATATTTCATAATTCCATGTAAGAAATTTACAAATGTGGCAAAAGTTAGGTGTTACATTGGAAACATTTTAGATACAAGCCTGTACTGCTACATAATTATCAGAATGAACGGAAAAGAACATTTCCCTAGTTAGTGAGTTTTATAAAATGTGTTCACATCTTATGTGACTTTTCACTTATTATGGGTGGGATCTTGTGCATTAGCCCTGTCCACTTAATGCATTTGGAGAAACACATGAAACAGATTGTTGTATAGACAGGAGCTCTGAGATTTTGGTTGCACAGTTTACAAATAATGTGTGTGTGCATTAAAAGTCCATTTCTACATGGACCTTTGATGCCAAAGAATGGATACAGGCAATTGAATGAATTTTCCCTTGCTGGCCCTTTTCTGCCTTCCTACACACAATTCCAATCTGGAAGACTGTTTGGAGCAGATTTCTAAGTTGTACTAGGATAGGAGAGGCAGGTGGATGCATCCAATTTGCGTTGTGTGAGAAGAGATCAGCTTGAATGACAGTGGACCTAATGTATAGATCAAGGATTAGCGCTTCATAGTTCATTCATCCTACTTTTGGGGAGAAAGTGGGATTACAAATAAAAAGTGGGTTTCAGTGTGGCTCCTGAGTAGTTTTGCAACTACTCAAGGTATTTAACTGTTGTAGTAGAGCATGTGAGTAACATTACAAACAGTAGTATGGGTGCCAGAAGGGGGAAAAGGGTTACTCGGGAGCAGGAATCTGATGATGAGAAGCAAAGAAAGAGGATTCGGGACATACTTACAGCACCTACAGATGAGGAGTTGTTTGAGGGATTCTCTGGGGACGATAGGTCAATGAGTGAAGGAAAAGAAGGAGACACCTTGGACTGGACTAAGATAAGAGAAGTGCAAGCTATTTGTGAGGCACCAACAACTAGTGATATCTTTATGGGGTTTTCTGGGGGTGAAGACTGGCAATCAGGGGATCCAACTGAGTCTTGGGGGGATCTAAGTCTTGACAGGAGATGGAGAAATTGGAGGGAAAGGCAAGGGAATTCACGTGAAGAGCTGGGAGCAGCTGCGGGGGATATTGATGGGGCAGTGGTCAGTTTGTCTTCTGATTATGGTTTGTAGATAAAAGTGGGTTCAGGGGTGAGGGGTCTTTGCAGAAGGCAAGGTGTTCATGTGTGTTTGTGTGCTGGGTGTATTGGTTCTTAAACTGGTTCTATAAGATTCTTATAGACTTGCTGTTGCCTGTTTCGTGTTCGGCATTGGATGCGGATCTGCAGTTTGGACTTGGACCGGTTTGGCTAAAGACGCTGCTTCTGCAGACACTGGAGTGACACTATGTTGGATTTCTCCCGCTTCGACCCTGAACTTCGGCTGACGATGCTTCTCTTCCTGCGACTCCTTTTGTTAACCATTTGTGTACTGTGCCTTTTTGTTTTGCCTCAGAGCGCTTTGTTTGACTTGTTGCTCTTTGCATCCAGTTGATCTGGATTAACCCTTGAAGTGACTGGCTTGACCTTGAAGGAACTGGGGGCGGCAATGGCTGACAGGGAGCTCTGGCGTGGACTGGTCCATGAGGTCACGAAGAGTCGGAAATGACTAAACAGCTGAGCAGCAGCAATCTGGATTATCTTTCTGTTAACCTTTTGGACCAGGTCTGGTTTGGTTTTTTGAGTTTTGATCAGTGGAACTGCATTTTAGTTTCTTTTCTTTTGTTTTAATAATCTTTGTTTTGAAGTCACTTTTAAGTCTGGCCCTTTAAGGCGTCTGTGATTCCCACATTAACTCTGTCACTGCACCATGAAATTTTCATTGAACCTGGAGAAAGTTGAACCTTTACCTCTACGGTAATGGGATATCAGTTGACCTTTAAAAATCCAAATAGCATCCAAATATCTAAGAAACAAAGGTCGCCTGTGACTTGAGATGACCAGGAAAAGGTCTTCTACATAACAAAAAGGGAGAAATCACTTTTGATTATGGAAACCAGCTATGGAATTACTGCCCCATGAATTTGTGACTGTTTTGGCACCAGATTTGTTTTATGATGTTTTAAATTCCTTATTGTTTTGACTGTTTTATTATTTTAGCTATATTGTACACCACATTGGTATACAAATATAGCTTTAATACCCTTAAGGACTAAGGTTGGTTTTTAAATAAGTAAATAAATCAATAAATAAGGCAGTAGTTAAATAATAGCATTCCTTGTTGAAAAGACACTAGAGAATACAACTCTAAAAATTCTAGTCATGTTCTTCTCTGTTTTAGTGATGTCCTGGTTCACATACTTCACGGGATGAAGTTTCCATGTTACTTATCTGGAAGAGTACTTAACAACTCTGGCATTGATATCCATCTTAGTCTCTCTGTCTTCTCTTGTTACCCTAGTTTCATGTCCAGGGAAATCATTTATCAACTAACAAATGTATTTTAGCACCAAGCACTTCTTGGCCATCTGTCTTTTTCTCTCTTTCTCTTGTTACACAATTCTTTCTTATGCATTCAGTAATCTTCAAAGCATATGACTATTCTTCCTTGTGGTCTGTGGTTTGGGAGGAAATTAGTGATTGACAGTGGGCATAAATGCTTATGGTGTTAAGTCTTTAATATGTCACCAATTTAAATTTGCCCCATTCGGACATTTAGGGGAATGTGCCAGACACATGGTCAAAATATTGCCCACAGTCTATGTTAATTGGAGTTGGAGACATACTTCCATTAGAGCAGTTTTCACAGCCTCAAGACATGGAGCATAAGTGTGGCCAATGCTATAAATATAAAGAGAAAGGCATGGCATTCTCTGCAGAATTATGAACACACTTCTCTGGTGGTTGAGAAAGGGACTTATCTGTCAGATTTTTTGATGTTAATTACTGTGTATTTTTCCCCATGCCATTATAAGTCATTCAAATCTTATATCTCTTTAAAATAGAAAACCAAATGTTGCGTAATTTAATAACATGCCTGCAGGTTCTTCATTCATCAAATGCTTGATGTTCCCAAAATTTGCATTGGATGGTTCAGACACTACACATTTGAACAAACATTTTTGCCAAATTCAAGTTACAGTACTGCTAAAAATCCTACCAGATTTTAATAATTGCAACTGAATCTCTGTAAAAGCATTAACAAAATGAAGGATGTCGGTTAGGACACATTAGCCCATAGCTATTAAGAAGAAATGTTATGTTTTGTGCTGACAGAGTAGTCTATTTAAAAGGGAATTGTGTATGTCCAGGCCAATAGCTTTGTCTTCTAAAAAAATAATTCTTCATTTTCATTTTTCCTGCTTTCATAACCCTCACACCACATTTTGAAGCTGCACTTTTGGATTTTAAAAACACTACACTGGATTACTCTATTTTTGAAGTAATTCTGTATCCTTAAGAGTGGTTGTCGGGAATTATCTTCTTAATGAGGCCAACCAAAGTCTCCTTTCTTTTTATTTTTAGAAAATAATGTAAGTCTTTCTTTTTATTTTGGCAGTCTCTTCATGACATATTGCCTCTTTTGATGGATGTGGATGCCTTTGTTAAAACAAATTGTTGAAAGGCATTTTGAAGCACGATAAAATCTTTCTGAAATGAATAAATGCCATAATTCAGAGGCATATGAAATAATTTTTCCTGTGAAATAAATACATTATTTGTGCAGGCAACAGAAAATGATTTCCATGTGGAAAACATTTTCCTACAGAATGATGGCAAACGCTGAGTATCAACTTTTGGGGCAAAACAGTCATTAAGAAATCTTCTTAGAGATTGGTAAGTAATTTTACTTCATCTTCTCTTTCCTTCTCCTGTTTTCTCTCACATGTCAAAGTTTAGACTACAATTTTGAGTTTATTTCTTTTTGTTGCTCTGTAAAGTATCATGTCTATTAGATGTATTGTTGCTCATCAACATCAACATAACAATCTGTGCTGAGAGTTTTGTTTTCAAATATGTACGAAGACATTGATTTAGCATTCTGTACTCCTGAGATATTTAAACGTAGTGTACTGAGGATGCCTGAGATAGCATTGCTAGACTGGATTCAAGACAGACCTCCTGTAGGTTTAATCCTGATTCAATCATGAAGCAAAATAATATACTGTAAAGCTCTGAAGCTGAATAAAGGTAACTGTCCTCTCTTACCTTTCAAACTCCAAATTTAAGTTTATTTATTATTTATTTACCATATTTCCATCCTGCCCTATCTCACTCCAAGGATGATTCAGAGTAGCTTACAGCTTGGCACAATTTGATGCCACATCGAAGCATAAACATACCAGATTATAAATACATTAAACTTTAAATCATTAAGCATAAAACAATAACATATAAATACAGTTAAAACAGGATTTAAAAAAGCAATTAAAACAACCATATAGTCCATAATCAGAGTCCATGAGCAATTCCAGTTACAGTCACATTAATTCCTCAGCTGTTTATTGCATTGTAGCTAGTCTCTGAACGTCTGGTTCCATAGTCAGGATTTTACATGTTTTCTGAATGCCAGGAGGGAGGAGGCTGATCTTACATTAAAAGGAAGGGAGTTTCACAGTCAGGCGGCGACCACTGAGAAGGCCCTGTCTTTCGTCCCCACCAGCTGCACCTGCGAGGAAGAGGGGAGAGAAAATATAGATAAATATTTTGTCACCAGCATTTCCACATTCTTCTCATCAGAGAGACAAGAGCCACCTTGGCAGAGAACGGCTGAAGCTGAAACTTGAGTTTCGAGGGTAAGGGGAGACAGGCATCTTCATCTGGCCCAACAGTTTCATTTATCAGTAGGTCTTTCATTTTTGTAGGATTGGGGTGTAGAGTTCCTGTGAAAGTATAAAAATGTTAAAGACCCACTCTTATCTTATCTGAGAGAACACTTACCTAGAATTTTCTAGGTCTTCCAGGGCAACTCTGTGGTCACCATATGCTGAAATATGATCATAATATTGTACAGGAGGACCTAAGGATTCTCAGAGAAGGGTTCAATGTAAGAAATCTCTAGGTCCTCCAGTGCAACTCTATGGTCAATTTGTGTTGACAATAGGACCCAGAGTTACCTGTAGGACCTTGAGATTATAGAGTGAACATATTAATCAAACCCACTGATGACCAATTTTCCAAAAGTTAAACCCGTTAATGTGGAAGGCTGGCTGTACATTGCTTTGTTCCACAATCCATCCAGGATTAAAGTTACAAGAGCCCCATCATAAGATAGCAGAGTACCAGGAGTGGCTGTACTACTACATCTCCCTCTTTGGGAGGGCCATTGCTCCTGTTCTTCCAGAGAGGTTCACCAGATCAACAGAAACTCTCCCGTATCACTGGACATTCAGGCTGGTTCTGAGGAGAGCAGTGCTGGCATAGCCATAGGTAGTGGGCAGCAAAATTGGGGTGGCAGGAGAATTTGGGATAGCACTGGGTATACAAGGATTTATAGGATTTATTTATGCAATTTTACTTCTATCTTCATAAGTATTGTTTTTGACAGTAAATGACTACAATAGATCTGACAGACTAGAATCCCAGAAGTGAAATCATAACAGAGACCATGCTGAAATACCCCTAGGACCACAATAATTGTGAAAACACATTTCTTAGTGCAATATGGAAACTTAACGTTCAGTTGACTTCCACAACATTTTCTGAATGAGTTATGTGTTGTCCCTGAATGTTTATCTAGTTTAGGAAAATTGCATGAGGATGAGTGAAAATAAGGAGGATTATGGCTCCAACAAATGCAACACAGAAATTACTGTTAGCAGAACCGGTCTACAATCTTGCAATATCATTAATTACAGTGATGTCACCAACAAGTCATGGTTCTTCTCATGTTACTTTTGGTAATGCTGCTGTCACTGGACACAGTTAAAATAAACATCACTTTATTCAAACAAGAGTAATCTATATCTAATGGCTGCATGTAAGCCAGATACCTTCAGCTCTGTGTGGAATGTTATGAAAAATTCATGAAGGAGTTTCTTATGAATGATACTTATTCATGTGTTTTCCTCCTCCAAACTCCATTCCAGTGAAACAGCCTTTAAGTACATTTAGGTGAGCAGATAATTTATAATCTTCAAGCTAATACCCAAACATTATCATAGTTTCCTACCCCTCATCTGGGCACTGTATTTATCATGTGTTCTCTTGTACCCCAAGTCAGAATGCAAGCATGGAAAGAATTATTAGGTTGTTTGTTTATTTAGAAAATAATTTCTGGGTAGTCTTTCAGACAACAAGTCTCTCTTCTAACAGAGACTTGAAACTTTAAATTGCTAAGCGATATAGCAATTTTAAAACATGGGGCATTTCTTATTACCCAGACTTTGCAGAGCTAATTTTTAGACTGGGATGTGCATTGTCAAGGTCAGACGCTAACCAATGGATGGAAATACAGTTTGTTGTATAAACAACTCAAAAAGGCTCATGAAACGAATACAGGAGCTTGCAATATTTAAACTTCAGTGTGAAAAAGACATTTAAATTGAAAAAACTCCAAAAAACCAAACCGGAGTATAATCCGGATTATCCAGAGATATAATCCGGATTAAAACAAAACTGCTTAGATTCTGCTCAAAATTGCAGGATGATTTGAAGAAGGCAAAACAAACTGCAGACCGAATTCCCAAGGGTCCAAAATAAACAGAATCCCAACTGGGTTACAAAATAGTGTCTTAAGGTTCAAAACAAACAATGTCCCAAACGGGGCCAAACTTTGCCGCCGGAAACAGCGCACACAAACCGGTGCCAGAAACAAAGTAATGAACGGCAAAGAGTTACTGCAGGGTCAGAAGCCAAGCCAGTGGCTAGTAATGGAGCGTAACTGCAGAACCAGGAGTCAAACTGGGATTGAGAGCGGAGCGTTACTTCAGGGTCAGAAACAAAGCCAACAGTCCGGTAATTTATTTGTTTACAGTATTTATATTCCGCCCTTCTCACCCTGAAGGGGACTCAGGGCGGATCACATTACACATATAAGGCAAACATTCAATGCCTTGACATAGAACAAAGACAAAGACAAATGCAGGCTCCGAGCTGGCCTCAAACTCATGACCTCTTGGTCAGAGTGATTGGTCTCAGCTGGCTGCAGCTGGCTGCTCACCAGCTTGCACCACAGCCCGGGCCTTTTTGAATGCCTGATTAAGAAAATTGTTGCATTTCAAAGATCTGATGGAAAGAGATACTTACATTGACCAGTATATAAGTTGACCCAGCTTTTTTGATCAGAAATTATTTTGTCCATTTTAACTTTTACACAAATAATTAGTAATTTAAAAAATGATCCGAAGCAAGTTCCTCTATCTGCAATTTGATTGCAGCATATTTGAAAGTAATGGAGAGTAACTGCAGAACCAGGAGTCAAACTGGAATTGGGAGCGGAGCGTTACTTCAGGGTCAGGAACGAAGCCAATGGTCGGTAACAGAGAGTAGTTACAGGGTTGAGAATGAAGCCAAGCCGGAATAGGGAGCAAAGAGTAATGCCAAAATGATGTCCAGTCCAAGGTCCAAGATGAGAAGTCGTCACAGCAAAGTCCTCGTCAATGGGTTGACACAAGTAGCCAAAACTACGGAGGCAAACTAATGCAGACAGTAATCACAATGCAGTCTAAGGGAAACCCACACAGTTCCAGCCCCCGTTGTAGAAGTAACCCAGAATAAACTTACGTTGGTTGCACAGTCCCAAGCCAGTCTTCAGGAACACGAACATGAAACCCAATGGTGCCCAACAACCACCTTGCCACACGCAAGGGCCCAATGGCCAAATGCCCTCAATTTATTTACAATTCGTCTTCAGAAATCGAGCCGGGCACCGCCCTTCCCACAGGTTGCTCCCATTCCTCATCTGAGCTGGAACCGTCCTGCCGACGCCCAGACCTACCCGCAGCTGTGGAACTATCCCCACTTCTCCAATTAGACCACCTTGGGTCTGATCCTGAAGGACCCCATGTTTCCTCAGTGTTACCAGTAAGCCCAGTCTCCCCATCACAACCCTCTGGAGCACGTGTCCAGTCCATGCCATCCTCTTCTTCCCGTACCACATCCCCAACATCCATTTCAAGCCCATCCTCTCCTTCAAAACCCTCAAATGAATCCTCATCTGTTGATTCCTCAAATATTTCTCTAAGCCTCTTTCTCTGTAACTCCTCAAATGAGTCTTACTCCCGAGGAGTCTTTCTCCTCTTCCTGCTACTGTCCGATCATTGACCCCAGAAGGCTCATTCACAACATGCATTGTCAGAGGACTAACATAAAAACAAAGTGTAAGCTGGTATACGTTGAGCATGTCTTTTCCATTCTCTCTATATGTCATAAACTGTCAGGAAGAAAGAAATATGAGGTATGTTTATATGTTCACCTATTAAGGATGCACCGTATTGCTTGCTTGTCTTATGAGAACTATCACTTTATTTTTCCTCTTGATGTGTCAGAGTATTTTGTATATATGTATTCATTCTTGATTAGAATGAATAAATGTGAGACTTTTTGTGCATGTGTGCATTTTTGTGTATTGCACCAATTATAGTTGTTTTGTTTTTTTACAGAAGACATGATTGCTTTATTCTTGTTGCATGGACTTTTGAAAACGATAAGAATTGGATTTGTTTTTTGTATCTTTTTTGATCAATTACTTTGTCCTTCTGGACAAGCTTTCCTCCACAAAGAGAAAGGAGATGGCTTTTGGGCAGACATGCTGCAGACATTGTTTGTTATGTCACCTTTGAACAGAAGCATTGCCACTTTCTTGACAACCAGTCTTGTCAAGAATGAGAAATTTAGTGACTATTTCTCACATCTGCAGTACCAAAATTTGGACATGCATATGTGTGTTTGTTCAATCAATGCTACTCTCTTATCTCCAAAAGAATGCAGTGCATAATATATAGAGAGGACAATAAAAAGTGGTAATGAGAATATGTTTATAAAGTGGCTGGAGTTTTTTAGTTTGGAAAAAAAATAAAACAAATTGTGTACAAATCTGATAGTGTTGAGAGACTGAAAGGAGACACATTGTGCCTTGGAAGCAGTCCGAATGTCTTTGTCAGAGTCACCTTCCACATAGCTGAATCAAATCCCACATTTTCTGCTTTGAACTGGGATATATGGCAATGTGGACCTAGGGACCTTCCACACAGCCATATAACCCAGAATATCAAGGCAGAAAATGTTGTGACTGTGCCTTCGGGGATTATGGTTGATGGGGATGGAATTCAAAGAGGAAGAAAAAACCCTCGTGATGAGGGTTCACTGGAGGAGTTGTGCAGGAAGCGATTTAGAGAGCTATATGGGCGATCTTCTGAGGAAGATTCAGATGGGGAGATGGATGCTGAGGAACAGGTGGTGGCTGGGGAAGCGGGCACTGAATGGGCACAGCCACCGGAGATGCCTGGGGATTTGGGGTCTATGGATACTTCTGAACCTGGGGTTTCTGCAGGAGCTGATCCCAATTGGGATGCTTGAAGAAGGGAGGATGGTTCTTTAAGTGTTCATGGGGCTAAGTGTGGGCAGGATGATTGGGACTCCGACGAATTGCTAGGTACTCCAGATCCACGAGCTCTAGCTGTGTGGAGCTCAGACTCTGAGTAGATTTGGGACACCTGGGGTTTGGGTGTGAGTGTTTGGTCACCCAGGAGGAAGGGGAATAAAATGGGAATGTTTGGCCACTGCACTTTGTGTGTGGCAAGGTGTTGCTGAGGCGCCATTGGGATCTCTGTGTTTCCATGAAGACTGGACTTGGACTATGATTTGAATCTGCTGTTATCACCTAGCTTGGCTCTCGCTGTGTCTTATCGTGGACCTGTTTTGGATGACTGCACCCTCTTCAGACCTTGGATCGGAATTTGACCTTGCTACTGCCTTCGCCCTGTGATTGATGACTACTATCGGCTTTTGACTCCTGGCTTGCTCTTTGGACACCGCTGTTATCTCCTGACCTGACCTTGGAATCCCGGACGACGTCTTTCCACCATCCTTTTGGAGCCTTCGGCTTTATCCACATTGTGGAAGCAGTCTACTGCATTCTTAGTTTGTTTCCTGACCAATTTGGTGTTTTCTTTTGGGAACTGTTCCTTTGAAAACTACAGAGCCGGCTGGCAGGGCTTGGACTCAGAAAGTGCAGTTTGCACTAAGTTTGTTTAGCTTTGTTTTTACCTGCTTGTGTTGCTGAATTATATTTTTGTTTGAACTGCTCTTGAAGCATTGATAGTGAAGTGTTTCAAGGTTTTTTCTGTGTTATCATTACTTTTTGGCTTATCTGCTGAATAAACTCTATTTTTGTTCGCTAATTGGCATCTGACTCTTGACAGAAAATCCCACAATATCTGCTTTGAACTGGATTATCTGTATCCACACTGCCATATATTCCAGTTCAACATATATAATGTGGAATTTTATTTAGCTGTATGGAAGGGGCCTCAGATATTCCAGTTCAAACCATATATTGCGGTTTATTCTGCCTTAATATTCTAGGTTATATGGCTGTGTGGAAGGGCCCATAGAGACAAAAATATATTTTCTAATTTAGACACAATTTGTTTATTGTGGAATTAATTTCCATAAAATGCCAATGAACATCAGTTTAGCCAAGTTTTGGAAGGATTAGAAAACATTTTGGAATATAGGTTTATCAATGATAGCCAGCCACGACAGTTTTAAAAAGGTAGAAAAAATACATCTGATTATTAAATGGCTAAAGTTGGAGACCTTAATCCAACTCTGAGGATGCTTGCCACAGATGCAGGTGAAACATCAGGAGTACTGGAACATGGCCATACAGCCCAGAAAACTCACAACAACCCACTGCCATGTCATACAAGGAGACCTGGGTACTCTTTTAACATTGGCTTTTAGGGTTGTCAGCTAAAATAAGGGACAAGAGGCCCCCTACTTCCTGGTTGCTTAGAAGACATTTACTGAAATTCCCATCTACACAACTATTTAAGGGACAAGAGGCATGCTTATTATTTCAAGTGGCAATCATACAAGCATCAAAAGGAGAATAGATCAGGATATCTGTATGCTTCTGCCCAAAACTACTGAAGGAAGGAATTATTGAAACAAACCAATAGCTTTTTCTGAACCAGGAGAGGGATAAAAGCAGAAGTTGAAAAAGAATCACTTCCAGAAATTCTATGTAAATTAACAGGACCCGATGCAAGAAGTTTTCACCTCAGTTGTTTATTTCCCATGACTTATAGTGGAGGGAAGATTATGCTGCCTTAAGATGTAAAACCTATCCCATTCCAAACTTTCTATAACTTCAAAGAGTGGCCTCTTCTCAGTGTGAGAACCACTGGAGGAGTCAACATTCTCTTCATTTTTAAAAAATCATAGTGATCTGACAAGCTAAATTGTTTATACCAATAAAAGCATTTCTTTTAACATGGCTTCAAGTAAATATCTTCTTCCAGCCTTTCCAAGCAAATCTGTTAGATCCAAGGGGAAAAAATCTCCTATTCCTCACCTTATGAAAAGGCACCCAAATATTTACATTTGGCCCACTATTCCAATGTTATTCCCCCATAAAATCTGGCGACTGTGTCTGTCGATGCTGCTAACTGGTTTCGGACAAGGACCTAAATAGCATGCTTGGAAGTGAAGTCATTGGTAACATTATTTTCATAGGCAGGAAACATCTGAATTCATATTTTAAAATTTTCATTGCTCCACAGAGGCTAGGTGGCAGCGAATTGCAGCTTTGAAAATACAGCCAGATGTAAAAGTGGAAGATAGCTTAACCATTAAGTATCAATCTTATTTTCAAAAATGATTTTAGTTAGACTTTTTCCATATTCTGTCTACATCATTGAAATGTAGGTGAAAATGTTAGTAGATAATTGACAAGTTCATAGTCAATATCAATATCTAAAAAGATACTTATTTAATTTTCACATCAGTGATAAGTAATGCCATCAAGGTGCATTTGCAGGACTTGAAAAAATATTTTCACAAGGTATTTGTTGTAGTAGAGCCTGTGAGTAACGTTACAAACAGTAGTATGGGTGCCAGAAGGGGAAAAAGGGTTACTCGGGAGCAGGAATCTGATGATGGGCAGTAGAGAAAGAGGATCCGGTACATAATTACAGCATCTACAGATGAGGAGTCGTTTGAGGGATTCTCTGGGGATGATAATGTTGGATTATGGTTGTATGTGTATGAAATGTAAATCAAGTGTTTTCTGCTGTTAGGCAAGAGTGTGTGGTTTCAGTAATGAAACAGTTAACAGCAGGCTAGTTTTGACTGACAGCCTGTTGTGATTGCTATGACCTATCAGGCATGGTTTCCGGTTTGGAGGTCGGCAACTTCCTTCGGACTGAGGAATGTGTTTCTTCTCTCTGAGTGTGTTGAGCTGTGCTTGCCGGAGCGAAGAGGCAATAGAAGAATGCCAGCTCAGCGCGATGGCTTTTGCTATGCTTTGTAAATATGTTTGTAGATATTGAAATAAATGATTGGACTTCAGACTACGGATGTGTTTGAGTCTGACATTTGAACAGAGGAATTGGTGTGGCAGACGATTGCAACCAATTCATCATGGAGTTTGAAGAAACCCACCCAGCATGCACCCTTGACCCCACGCTGAGAGATAATGTTGCAGACAGTAGTATGGGTGTCAGAAGGGGGAAAAGGGTTACTCGGGAGCAGGAATCTGATGATGAGCAGCAGAGAAAGAGGATCCAAGACATACTTACAGCATGTACAGATGAGGAGTCGTTTGAGGGATTGTCTGGGGATGATGGGTCAATGAGTGAAGGAGAAGAAGGAGACACCAGGGATTGGACTAAGATAAGAGAAGTGCAAGCTATTTGTGAAGCACCAACAACTAGTGATACCTTTATGGGGTTTTCTGGGGGTGAAGACTGGCAATCAGGGGATCCAACTTAGTCTTGGGGGGATCTAAGTCTTGACAGGAGGAATTGGAGGGAAAGGCAAGGGAATTCACGTGAAGAGCTGGGAGCAGCTGCGGGGGATAGTGATGGGGCGGTGGTCAGTTCATCTTCTGATGATGGTTTGTAGATAAAAGTGGGTTCAGGGGTGAGGGGTCTTTGCAGAAGGTAAGGTGTTGATGTGCGTTCGTTTGCTGGGTGCTGTGTATTGGTAAAGTTTCTTGTAGTCTTGCTGACCTGAACCAGTTTGGCTAAAGTTGCTGCTTCTGCGGTCACTGGAGCGACACTGTTTTGAATTCCTCTTGCTCCGACCTTGGACTTCGGCTGATGACACTTCTCTTCTTGCAACTCCCTTTGTTAACAATTTGTGTACTGTGCCTTTTTGTTTTGCCTTAGAGTGCTTTGTTTAACTTGCTGCTCTTTGCATCCAGTTAGTCTGGATTACATTTCTGTTTACCTTTTGGACCAGGTCTGGTTTGGGTTTTGAGTTTTGACCAGTGGAACTGCATTTAAGTATCCCTGCGTCTTTTTCCTTTTGTTTCAATAAACTCTGTTTTGAAGTCACTTTTAAGTCTGGCCCTTTAAGGCATCTGTGCTTCCAACAATATTGCTCTGAAATTGTGTTCTTTTTAAGTGAAAGTTTAAAAATATGCGTGAAAATCCAATTTCCATCTCACAATATTGATTGGTTGATTGGTTGGAGATTCTTGAGAAGGTAAGAAAACCGCCCTAAGTCCCTTGAGGAGATGGGGCTGTATATAAATAAAGTTTTATTATTTTAGTATATTATTGTAAGAGATCTCTATGTGTGACACAAAGAGATTTGAATTAAAATTACATTACATATATATGGTGTTTGCTGTTTCCATGTTTTATATATATATATATATATATATATATATATATATATATATATATATATTTACTTAGGCGATCCCTCGTAGTTCGAGGATGATTGTCTTCCACCCTGGGGGTGTGTCCGTAGATGGCTGAAGAGACCTATTCTTGACCCGCATGTTCTCCCTCAGTGAGGACATCGGTTTCCAGGTGGAAGGCGGTCCTGGTCAGGGTTGGCTTGATGCTCCTTCCTCTTGGCACGTTTCTCCCTTTTTCGTGCCTCTTCAAACTCCGCAGCACTGCTTGTCACAGCTGACCTCCAATTAGAGCACTCAAGGGCCAGGGCTTCCCAGTTCTCAGTGTCTATGCCACAATTTTTAAGGTTGGCTTTAAGCCCATCTTTAAATCTCTTTTACTGCCCACACACATTACGTTTGCCGTTCTTGAGTTCGGAGTAGAGCAACTGCTTTGGGAGACGGTGATCGGGCATTCGGACAACGTGGCCAGTCCAGCGGAGTTGATGGCGTAGGAGCATCGCTTCAATGCTGGTGGTCTTTGCTTCTTCCAGCACGCTGACATTTGTCCGCTTGTCTTCCCAAGAGATTTGCAGGATTTGTCTGAGGCAACCCTGATGGAAACGCTCCAGGAGTTGAGTTTGACGTCTGCAGACAGTCCATGTTTCGCAGGCATAGAGGAGGGTTGGGAGGACAATGGCTTTATAAACAAGCACCTTGGTATCTCTACGGATGTCCCGGTCATCGTTGTCATTGGCATATGGCATTGATTTTATAACAGATGTTGTGGTGACCTTGGTTTTGGCTCTTAGTCTGCTGAGGTTAAATAGCTTGCCATCTGCCTTATAGATGATTTCCACACCGGTGGGAAGCTTCCCATCAACAAGGTGAAGTATCATAGCAAGGAAGATGGAAAATAAGGTAGGGGCAATAACACATGCCTGCTTGACACCTGATTCCACCTTAAATGGGTCACTTTGGGAGCCGTTGCTGTCCAAGACTGTTGCCATCATGTCATCATGGAGGAGCATCAGGATGTTAACAAATTTGTCAGGGTACTCGATTTTTTGGAGGATGGTCCATAGAGCGCTGCGATTCACTGTGTCGAATGCCTTTGCAAGGTCAATGAATGCCATGTACAGAGGTTGTTTTGTTCCCTGCATTTTTCTTGGAGCTGTCGTGCAGTGAAGATCATGTCCACTGTTCCTCTGGACAGGTGGAAGCCATTCTGGGATTCTGGGAGAGTGTCTTCTGAAACAGGGAGAAGGCAGTTTGCAAGGATTCTTGCGAGGATTTTCCCAGCGGAGTTTAGAAGGGAGATACCACGATAGGTCCCGCAGTCTGTTCTATCCCCTTTCTTGAAAAGGGTGATGATGGTGGCATCCTTGAAGTCTGCTGGGATTTTCTCGGTCACCCACACCTATTCAATGAGCTGGTGGAGTTGTTGTATCAGCTCAGGTCCACCCTCTTTGAAGATTTCAGCAGGGATCCCATCAGGTCCGCTGGCTTTGTTTTTGTTTGTTTGTTTGTTTTTTGTTTTTGTTTTGTTTTTTGGGCTGATGGCATTGCTAACTTCTTACAAACTAGGCAGTGCTGCAAGCTCATCCCTGGTTTGTTGTTGCGGGATTTGTGAGAGGGTCTCTTCAGCCACATTGGAGCTGCGATTCAGCAGGTTCTGGTAGTGCTCTTTCCAACGTAGTGCAATTGGTGTTTTGTCCTTCAGAATTTTGGTTCCATCTGATGAGCATAGAGGCTGTATGCCATGGTTTCTTGGTCCATAAATGATCTTTGTGGCTTTGAAAAATCCTTGAGCATCATGGGTATCTGCAAAGTGTTGGATTTCTTCAGCCTTCTTTGTCCACCAGATGTTCTTGGGTTCTCTGGTCCTTCTCTGGACCTCAGCTTTTGCACTGGCATAGATCTTTTTCTTGGCAGCACAGTTGGTGTCTCTCTGCCATGTTTGGAAGGCTTTCCTTTTGTTATCAATTAGCTGTTGGATCTCTTTGTCGTTATTGTCAAACCAGTCTTGATGTTTCTTAGTTTGGTATCCAATGGTTTCTTCGTAGGCTGTGATGATGGAGGTTTTCAGTTTGTTCCTCAACATTTTCAGGGTGTTCTGTGGGTAGATGATCTTTGAGTGTTGTTTGGAGAAGGGCTCCTGAAGGGCTTGGGTGTTCATTTTGCGCCTTATTTTTCTTCCTTGGAGTCTTCATTTGGGGATGATCTTGATAGCCATCATAGATCGGATTAACCTGTGGTCCATCCAGCAGTCATCAGTACCTGTCATGGCTCTTGTGAGAAGCACATCACGGCGGTCTTTGGCACGTGTAATTACATAGTCTAAGAGGTGCCAATGCTTTGACCGGGGGTGCTTCCATGATGTCTTGAGCTTGTTTTTCTGGTGAAAGAGCGTATTGGTGATGACAAGGTTGTGCTCTCCGCATTTGGTGAGAAGCAAGATGCCATTCGAGTTGCTGTTTCCGACCCCGTCTTTTCCTATGATCCCTGGCCACAGGTCAGAGTCCCGTCTGACTCTGGCATTAAAGTCCCCCAGGAGGATGATTTTGTCCTCCTTAGGTACCTCCGATAGGATGGTGTCCAGCTGACAATAAAAATTTTCCTTGATGTCTTCGTCAGCATCTAGAGTTGGTGCATAGGCACATATGATGGTTGCTTGTTGGTTTTTGGCAAGGTTAATTCGGAGGGTTGAGAGTCGTTCATTGATGCCAGTGGGTGCTTCAGTCAAGTGCTTCACCAGGTCATTTCTGATAGCAAAGCCAACTCCGTGTATTCTTTGCTCTTCTTCAGGCAGTCCTTTCCAGAAGAAGGTGTAGCCTCCTTTTTCTTCCTTCAGCTGTCCCTCTCCTGCTCTCCGGGTCTCCTGAAGCGCTGCTATGTCAATGTTAAAGTGTCCCAGCTCCCTTGCAATGATAGCAGTCCTGCGTTTGGGGCGTTCGCTGTCAGTGTTATCCAACAGTGTCCGTATGTTCCATGTTCCAAAGTTCATTTCTCTTTTTTGGCCGCAGAGTCGTCACCCCTCTGGACGCGGCAGTCCAGTCAGGGTAGGAGAGGCAGACTATGTTTAGGGCACCTTTTCTAGCCCCTTCCCCATGTGGGGTGAGCAGAGCGAATCCTAAAAAGGGCTGCTCAGTCATGGATACAGCTGCCGAACTACTCAACTGCCTTGGACCTTGAGGTAGAACGACTGAGTCCATATCCACCGCCCATGTGCCAGTCTGTGACTAGGGGCTTCCAGATTTCACAGTCCTGCCCCCGTCGCCACTCGCTGATCACCATGGGACTTTTTTGGTTTGTTTTTATTTTTCTTGGAAGACGCCTGTGCATGATTTTTTTTTTAATGTGTGGAGGTCGGTGCATGGCTGGTCAACACACAGTTTTCACATAGTGAGGTTCCAGCAGTGGTGTGGTTAACACAACGAGAGTGGCTTCTCAGTCTGTTGCAGCCGTCTTCCGCCTTCACAGCCGTTGTAACATGTACCATGTTATCCTTCGCCTGCTCCGCCGTTGAGGCCTTTGGGTCTTCGAATTGTGCTTGGTCTGGAACCTCCCCTGCAGCCACTTCTGGGAGTGCATGACTCCAGTAGTTGTGCCTGCAGGTTCATTGGAACACGCAAGCCCCCTCACCACGACAAGGTGACAATCCATCAAGGGGGATATGTGTGTGTGTGTATATATATATATATATATATATATATATATATATATACGCGCGCACACACACACACACTAGCTGTGCCTGGCCACGCATTGCTGTGGCTTATGGGAATCATTTGTTGACCAGGTGGAATAGCAGTAAATGGCCTTGCAGCCTCAAAGCCTGGCCATATTCATCTTATGTGAATCCTTGTTTGGTGAGCTGGAATACAATGGAATAGGCTTGCTCCTTGGAAGGCTAGGTACTTGCGTTCTAGGGGAATGGTTTTTTGGCCAATTTGAATTGCACTGAATAGCCTCGCTGCTTCAAAGCCTGTCCGCTTTCTATATAGGGGCATCCTTCATTGGCCAGGTTGGATGGAACGGAGTAGCCTCATGGCTTCAAAACCTGAGGATTTTCTTTCTAGGGGAAATCTTGGTAGGCTGTTAGGAATGGTGGGAGTTGAAGTCCAAAACACCTGGAAGACCCAAGCTTGCCCATGCCTGCCTTAAATGTTGAATCATGGTTTTAAGGTTCTGAATTGATGTCCCTAACTGGTTAAGTATGCATTTTCGGAGGCTTTCATTGCTGGATTCACTGGGTTGCTGTGAGTTTTTTGGGCTGTATGTCGGTGATCCAGTAGCATCCTCAGAGGTTTGTTCAGAATTATTGGAAAAATTGTGTACATAAAATTACCTTCATGCTATGTGAATAGTAAAGGTAAATGTTTTTCTCTGACGTTAAGTCTAGTCATGGCCAATTCTGAGGGTCAGTGCTCATCTCCATTTCTAAGCTGAAGAGCTGGCATTGTCCGTAGACACCTCCAAAGTCATGTGGCCTGCATGACTGCATGGAGCCCCATTACCTTCCCGCCAGAGTGGTACCTATCGATCTACTCACATTTGCATGTTTTCGAACTGCTAGGTTGGCAGAAGCTGGGGCTGACAGCGGGAGCTCAATCTACTCCCTAGATTCGAACTACCGAACCTCTGAACAAACCTCTTAGGATGCCATTAGCAACAGGTGCAGGCAAAACTTCAGGAGAGAATGCTACTGGAACATGGCTGTACAGCTCGAAAAACTCACAGCAACCCAGGTTGAGTATGCCTTATTTGAAATGCTATGATTTCTAGCATTTAAATTTGAATTGCACTGAATAGCCTCACTGCTTCAAAGCCTGGCCGCTTTGTTTATAGGGGCATCCTTCCTTGGGCAGGTTGAATGGGACAGAGTAGCCTCATGGCTTCAAATCCTGGGGGTTTTCTATCTAGGGGAAATCTTGGTTGGCCAGATTGAACAGCACCGAATAGTCTTTCTGCTTGCAAGCCTGGCTGCTTTCTACCTTGTGGAATTTTTGGTTGGCCAGGTTGAATAGCAATTAATAGTCTCCATGTGGCAGGTATGAATGCTGCAATTAGGCACCTTGATTAGCATTTAATAGCCTTGCAGCTTCAAAGCCTGGCTGATTCCTGCCTGGGGGATCCTTTGTTGGGAAGTGTTAGCTGGCCCTGATTGTTTCCTTTCTGGAATTCCCAATTTCCCTGATTTCAGAGTGTTGTTCGTTATTTACTGTCCTGGTTTTAGAGATTATATTGTTCTGTATTATACCACAGTAATTATTACATATTATATTTATAATCTTATATTATCTGCTTAGAACTGTATTATATGAGGCCCCTCCTACACAGCTGTATAAAATCCAAACTGATCTGTATTATATGGCAGTGTGAACTTTAGATAATCCTGTTCAAAGGAGATACTGTGGATTATCCTGCCTTGGCATTTTGGATTATATAGCTGTGTGGAAGGGCCTTGAGTCTACACTGCCATATAATCCAGTTCAAATCAGATAATCTGTATTTTATAGGCTGTGTTGAAGAGGCCTTAACTGCCTGTGCCCTGGGTGCCATCTTGGCTGAAGGAGTTTCTAGGATACGAAGGGGGCGGGGGGGGGGGGGGCTAAAGGCAGCAGAGCGAGTGAATTAGGCATCAAATTGCTATTACTATTGTTGTTGTTGTTGTTGTTATTGTATGACACAGCAAACAAGATAGATATGCTGGATTTCATATTAGAAAAGCACAAGTCGAACACTTCCCAAGTGTCTAGGACTGTGTGATGTATTTTCGGATGATGCGCACAGATCCCAGTTGGGTGGCCGCAGTTGGCAGATCATAATTTTGTCAATGTCTATTGTTTCCAAAAGCCGGCTGAGATCTTTTGGCACGGCACCCAGTGTGCCCATCACCACCGGGACCACCTGCACTGGTTTCTGCCAGTGTCTTTGAAGTTCAATCTTGAGGTCCTGATAGCGGCTGAGTTTTTCCTGTTGTTTTTCGTCAATGCGACTGTCACCTGGGATGGCAACATCAATGATCCAAACCTTGTTCTTTTCCACAACTGTGATGTCTGGTGTGTTGTGTTCCAGAACTTTGTCAGTCTGGATTTGGAAGTCCCACGGTATCTTTGTGTGCTCATTTTCCAATACTTTTGCAGGTTTGTGATCCCACCAGTTCTTTACTGCTGGCAGGTGATACTTAAGCCATAAGTTCCAATGAATCATTTGGGCCACATAGTTGTGCCTCTGTTTGTAGTCTGTCTGTGCGATTTTCTTACAGCAGCTGAGGATATGATCAATGGTTTCGTCGGTTTCCTTGCAGTCTGCATTTTGTGTCATCAGCTGATTTTTCGATCTTGGCCTTAATTGCATTTGTCCTGATGGCTTGCTCCTGGGCTGCAAGGATCAGGCCTTCTGTCTATTATTATTATTATTATTATTATTATTATTATTATTATTGACACAACGACGTCGGATGACACAGCAAACAAGATAGATATGCTGGATTTCGTTTCACAAAATCACAAGTAGAACACTTCCCAAGTGTCTAGGACTGTGTGATGTATTTTCGGATGATGCGCGCAGATCCCAGCAGGGTGGCCTTTTGCAATTGGCAGATCGTAATTTTGTCAATGTCTATTGTTTCCAAATGCCGGCTGAGATCTTTTGGCACGGCACCCAGTGTGCCCATCACCACCAAGACCACCTGCACTGGTTTCTGCCAGAGTCTTTGAAGTTCAATCTTGAGGTCCTGTTAGCGATTGAGTTTTTCCTGTTGTTTTTCGTCAATGCGACTGTCACCTGGGATGGCAACATCAATTATCCAAACCTTGTTCTTTTCCACAACTGTGATGTCTGGTGTGTTGTGTTCCAGAACTTTGTCAGTCTGGATTCGGAAGTGCCACAGTATCTTTGCGGGTTCATTTTCCACGACCTTTGCTGGTTTGTGATCCCACCAGTTCTTTGCTGCTGGCAGGTGGTACTTGAGGCATAATAATAATAATAATAATAATAATAATAATAATAATAATAATAATAATAATAATAATAATAATTCTACTACTACTACTACTACTACTACAGTCTGAGTACTATAACATTTTAAGGCTTCCTGTTGGGTTTCAGATTAAGTAGCAAAGCATTCAGGGTGAAGTGCCTTTTTTGGCATTTGTATATGCATTTGCATACAAAATCGTTATACGTGTGCTGAAGTTCTAGGACTGGTGTTTCCTGGAAATTGGTGATGCCAGGTTCTCTGCCACTGAAGCTTGAACTGTGTCAGTGTTTCCATTATAAATTTGTTTTTCAGGAGCTAGCAGCTAAGGCATAAAATATTACTGTGAGCTGAAGCTTGTTCACAAAGCTGGCTCTAATTACTATGAAAAGCTGTGCAAGTTTTGCTTGCACTTGTGCACTGGATGTCCTCCGAGGCCCTGCTGCTATTTCAAGAATATGTTCTGCTGCTATTGCTAGCAGGGGTACCAGATTACTTCCATGTTACAGTGCTGAGCAAGATGAGAGGAGGCTTGCAGTTGTGCTTTAATGTACACTACAATAGAATGAGATACTGAAGGGAGCATGCCAGTTCAGATGTCCAAAGATACAAGTTTGAGATGCAGTTTCTGGAGAGACTCCAAAACCCCCACTGTTGCCCTATCTGTTGCAGCCACACCAGTTGTCTGGCATGATGTTGACATTATAGCATACATACATACATACAACCACCCACTATGTTAATTCACTTGTTATGAATTAAAGCCAAGTGATGATAGTCAGAGAGCCACCTGGCTGAAGTTGTTTGAGTATTGGACTAGGACACTGAAGACCAGATTTCGTTTTCCTGCTTTGTCATGGAAACCCACTGAGTTAGATTGGGCAAGTCATACTTTCTCAACTTCAGAGGAAAAAGCAAATTCTACTCTAAACAAATGTCGCCAAAGGCACATCTACACTGACCACTTACCTTGGATTTAAGGCATCTAAAAATGCAGTGTTTTAATTATGCATGGCATGAACACATGCAGGAATGCATTCAAAGGCCTTAAACTGGAATAAGCAAAATAATGGGATACTCCGGAATAAGACCTGTAATGCATATTATCAACACATGGAAGAGTAAATGACATTGCATTACAAATCTAATTAAGGGATGGATGCTCTGGTGATCTGCATATGTGCATTTAAGCAGTGGGGAGAAGGGGGGCACTTTAAAAAAACCCAACAACCCCAAATTGTCCAGTGCACATAATACTCTTCCTCTAAGGACTTAATGCAGTACTTGAGCTTGAGGTGTGAACTAGCTCACATATGATTTGCTTTCTCCTTGGCCAGTGTCCATTTCTGGCCCTAAATACTTAGTCAATGTAGATATGCCTCAAGAAAACCACATTATAACTTTGTATAAAGGTCACCATAAGTCAGAAACAAAGATACATAGCAAAAACGACAAAAATAAGCTAATTCCATAGTTAGCATAAGGAAAAGCTGTATGAACCTGCATTAAGACACTAAGTAGAGATCCGGGGAATGAAAATGTTTTTTTCCCTTCAGAATCCAGTCTTCTGTATCAATTTCTTTTATCAGAATGCTGTTCTGAATACGTGGTGACAATTTTACTAAATATGGGAATATGCAGAACAATGTAGTGAAATATATCACACTGTGTTCAGTGCAATTGCCCTTGTTATTGTTAGTTGTCAAGTCAGCTTTGAAATATGGCCACTCCGTATCCTCAAGGCCCAGTCATCAACAGTGATGTTCAGATTTCGCAAACTCAGGGCATAACTTCCTTAATTGACTCTGTCACTTGAATTGCTTTTAACCCTTTTTCCTACTGTCTTTCAACTGACCAGGTATTGTCTTTTCCAATGAGTCATGTCATTTTATGATATGTCCAAAGTATGATAACCTCAATTGAGTCAATTTGGATTCCTGGGAAAATGCTTTAGAAAAAAAATAACTTGGTACATCGTTTTAAAATGTGAGATGGCATTTAGCCATTGCTTCAGACATCAATGTTACTTTTGATGGTATTGCTATTTTATTTTATTTTAGTAAGGATTGCGGTCATGGTGGAAACTAAGGGTGGATGGAATGATCTATGTCAGTTTCATATGCATGCAGATTCATAAATTTGTCTATCCTATTTCCACATCATTCTAATTTTAAAAATAGAATTCAAATTCTGCATTTTATCCTACAATACATATTTTCATATAAAGGTTATCCTAAAATATACATTTTTGTCTGCATTCCATCCTAAAGCATGACCTTTATCCTATAATACCTATATGTTTTAAAACATTTTTGAGCCAAGAACTATATTGCAAAATTCAGAGAAGTAAGTGTGAAAACCAAAGGATAACTGCATTCTGCTCTATATATTAGTTCTGGAACTGAAAATGCTTTTTTTCTTTAACAAAATGCAGACTGAATGACATTCTCAAGCATTCCTAGGTTGTGATCTAGCACGTGGAAATCTACACATACCTTTGGCAAGGATTAGACTCTCCTTTTCCCTTTTTAAAAAGACCTCATATGTATTCATTTTCCTCATATGCTTATCCACTCATATTAGCCTCCAGACTTTTAGAATATGGCTCTGCAAATATTCTTTTGCTCATATGCCATCCCTCATATTGAATGTCTTTTCCACTTTCCATTTAAAATCTAGACCTGGCAGCCAAAGATAAATTCTCACCTGCACGGCTGTGTGTATTCACCATCTGTTTCATCTGTGGTGCTGCTTATAAAGATAGTATTACTAATAAAATCAAAACCTAGCATCACCAATCTTCTATATATATATACCCAGAGTCCGTTTATTCATAATTTCATAATGTAATCATTCTCCAGCACACACACTATTTGGCTGTGGCGCAGGCTGGAGAGCAGCTGCAATAAATCACTGCAATGAATCACTCTGACCAGGAGGTCATGAGTTTGAGGCCCGCTCAGAGCCTATGTTTGTTTGTCTTTGTTCTATGTTAAAAGGCATTGAATGTTTGCCTATATGTGTAATGTGATCCGCCCTGAGTCCCCTTCGGGGTGAGAAGGGCGGAATATAAATGCTGTAAATAAATAAATAAATAAAACATAGGATGTC
Source organism: Anolis carolinensis (assembly GCF_035594765.1). NCBI lineage: Eukaryota > Metazoa > Chordata > Lepidosauria > Squamata > Anolidae > Anolis > Anolis carolinensis. The sequence goes on from NC_085844.1 coordinate 180,614,135, forward strand.
TATGTAGCACTGTACCATTGGCCAACTCAATGCTTTAGCCATGTTTTTCCAAAACAGAAAGCCTGATTAGTCAGAAATAATAAACTGCTAAAGTTCTTGGACTGCCTTAGGGGATCAGACAGAACCATACAATCATGTATTTTGACTTATGGTGACTCTAGGTAAGAATTGCATTTTCCTTCCTCTGAGACTGAGAAAGTGTGACTTATCCAAGGTTACCCAGTGGGTTTTCATGCATGGATTCGAACCCTGGTTTCCAGGGTCATATTCTAATGCTCAAACTACTACACAGCACTGACTTTTTCATATGTCCACACAAATGTGCATATTTGCATGGGTTCTTTCATATGGTTATGAATTTTGCAAAATGTGGGGTCAATTGTAGTTTTTGTAGACTGCTTCTCAATATGGACTGATATTTTGCTCATCTACAAAGGAACTGAGAGCATTGTAAAGAGACATCATCTGCTTGTCTCCTCTAAAAAGTCCTGCGAAATGTGGCCTGTGAGACAGGTAACAACTTGGTGTCTTCCAGAAGTTCTAGCCTGCAGTGCCCAACCTTATTATTTGCTTGCATTATTGGCTCATGCTGATGAAGTTGAAGTATACAGTTAATCAGGCTTGGGATATTTGTATAAAGCTGGAGATAACTTGCTCAATGACGAGTGAATTTAGTTCCACACACATGATAACAGGAATTGTTCAAAGACATTTGCTATGCAGATGACACTTCACTTAAGAGATCAACCCACTGACCCATGTTCCTGGTAGATGTTGACTAGATCACATAATAATAATAATAAAACTTTATTAAGAAACCAAATCCATATATTAAGAAGTACTATGGCTTCAAAATGTACTCCAGTGATGGCATTTTTAGCTTCATCCATACGAAAAACAATTTATAGAAATCTTACTTATCTTTTTTAATAGATGGTCTTTATTTCATCTTTGGAGGTGAAATGAAGCTGTCATGCACCAGGGCAGCGGAGCACCAAGAACCCAACACGGAGGCCAATAAAACTATCTAATATCTTTATTAAGGAAATATATAAGGAGGATAAAAACAAGTAGAGAATATAGTCCAGAAACAGACCTTTCAAAGAAGGCCTAAAATAGTCCAGAAATAGTTTGTCCAATAAATGATATTAGAGTTCAAAGGTAAAATCCAACCGAAACACACACTAATGCCAAGCAATAGTGTGGGGAATAGTCCAAAGTCTTTCAAGGCACAAGGCAAATCCGCAGGGAAGCTGAGAACAAGGCTTGAATCTGGGAAACAAGGTCCGTGGTTCAAAACAAGGCAGGCAGTCCAAAACTTGATTCAAGGAGCATAATCCGTGGCTGAGAATAATGCAAGGCAATACTTGGATACTTGAATAAGCGAGGCAAGGAAACTGGATTGCGTACTTGGCAAAGTCCGCACTAGGCTGGAAACATGGAATTCACTCTCGAAGCTGAGCTGTTGTCTCAGCAAAGAATCAACAGAGTTTGATACTTTTATCTGGGTCTCGTTTCCCGCCAAATGGGCATCCAGCGTTCTCTTTCCCTAGAGAACAGGGAACGAAAACCCAGCTTGCAGGTGTAAGACTCCCTGGATTTTCCCAGGTGAAACATGGCTAATCAGTCTTGCTTGGCAGCAATGCGGGCACTCCTCCGAATTCTCTCTCTCGCTCCCCTATCCGCCGAGAAAGATTGCTTTCTAGCAAAGGGAGGTGAGCGTTGATCAAGGTCAGTTTTAATTGGTTCTTGGACAAGAACTTCAGGCAGCTGGAAAAACTCTGGCTCTGGCTGTTGATCCGGAGAAAACCCCATGTTTTCATCCTCATCTGTCACAATGACACTAGGCACAGGACTACAAGGCCCATGAGGCATCACACTATCCCCCCCTCAAGCCCCTCCCCAATGGGGCCCGCTCCCCGAGATCCACGGGGCCGCGGCTTGGCAGGGTAGGTCCGATGGAAGCGTTGGACTAAGTCAGGAGCATGGACTGTGGAAGCGTCTTCCCAAGAGCGTTCTTCCGGTCCATAGCCCACCCAATCAATCAGGTACTGAAGGCGGCGGCGATGAATACGGGAATCCAAAATGTCCTGGACCTCAAACTCCTCTTCCCCGTCCACCATAGTGGGGGCGGGGGGTGGCCGGTTCGCATCGGGGCGGACACCAGCCGCCGGAAGGAGGAGGGAACGGTGGAACACCGGATGAATGCGCATGGAACGCGGAAGTTGGAGTTTGAAAGTCACGGGGTTAAGTTGCGCCACCACGGTGTATGGACCAATGAAGCGGGCATCTAATTTCCGACAGGGGCGATGGGAGGGCAAAAAGCGAGTGGACAACCAAACCCGGTCTCCTACCTTGATCTCGGGGCCGGGCTGGCGATGGCTGTCAGCATGACGTTTATAGTGCTCCTTGGCTTGGTCAAGTTGCTGGTGCAGGAGTTCTTGTACTGCTGTGAGTTCCTGTAGCCAACTCTCCGCTGCAGGCACTTCTGAGGTTTCCACAACGGGAGGGAAAAAACGGGGATGAAATCCGTAGTTTGCAAAGAACGGGGCTTCTTTGGTTGAGTTCTGGACACCATTGTTAAATGCAAACTCTGAGAGTAGCAGTAAGGATGCCCAATTGTCTTGTTGGTAGTTGACATAACAACGTAGATATTGTTCCAGAGTGGCATTGGTGCGCTCAGTCTGCCCATCCGTCTGAGGATGGTGAGCTGAGGAGAGACGAGAGTCAATGCCCAATAGTTTCTGAAGGGCCCTCCAGAAACGGGAGGTGAACTGAGATCCTCGGTCTGTGACCAGACTCTTGGGCAGGCCATGTCGTCGAAATACATGCTGAAGGAATAAGTCTGCGGTCTCTTTGGCTGTGGGGAGCCCCTCACAAGGAATGAAATGGGCCATCTTGGTAAAAAGGTCCACCACCACTAGGAGCGTGGTGAATCCAAGGGACGGTGGTAGGTCTGTGATGAAATCCGCTGAAATTATCTCCCAAGGCCGAGAGGGGGTGGGAAGGGGATGCAAAAGTCCTGAAGGTTTTTCCCTTCGTGTCTTGAAACGCTGGCATGTAGGGCAAGAATTGACATAGTTTTCTACGTCCTTGCGAATCCTGGGCCACCAGAAATCTCGCAGGATAAAATGCATGGTTTTGAACAGTCCAAAATGTCCAGCAGGTTTGCTGTCATGGCACAGGCTGAGAGCCTTTTCCCTTCCGGCTCCTGGAGGAATATAAACATGATTCCTGTAACATAATAATCCATTTTTGAGTGAGAATGGGAACTGTAGTCCCTGTCGGATCCGCTCTTGAGCCCAGGCGTCTGTCTGTTGACTGGTCTTGATCTCTTGGGTAGAAAGAGAATCCGTGGATGGGGATTTTGTACTAGATGAAGCTGGTTCAGCTGAAGTGGATTTGGTATTTCCCACTGTGAGCGTGGCAAAGTTCTCGGGTTGCAACAATTGAGTCTCTGAGATGTCTTTACGCCCTGCTGCGTATTCCGGCTTCCGTGAAAGGGCATCGGCTTGCTTGGTTTGTGCAGGAGTCACGTAGTGTATCCGGAAGTCAAAACGTTCAAAGAACAAAGCCCAACGTTGCTGCCTTTGGTTTAGCTTCCGGGCAGTTCTTAAGTGCTCCAAATTCCGGTGGTCAGTGTGAACTTCAATTGGAAACTTGGCTCCTTCGAGCCAGTGCCTCCAATTCTCGAAGGCTACCTTGATAGCTAGGAGCTCTTTTTCCCAGATGGTGTAGTTCCTCTCTGGGGCTGTTAGCTGGCGGGAATAGTAGGCACAAGGGTGGAGATGTTCTCCTGCCGGTTGCATCAACACGGCCCCCACTGCCACATCCGAGGCATCTGCTTGGACAACAAAAGGGGTGTTTGGGTCAGGGTGTTGAAGAATTGGCTGGGTCGTGAATAATCGCTTTAACTACTGGAACCCTTTCTCGGCTTGCTCTGTCCAGCGGAACGGCCGTTTCCCTCGGATGCAACTGGTGATTGGATCTGTCCAGCAGGCAAAGTCTGGAATGAATTTACGGTAATAGTTGGCAAATCCTAGGAAGCGCTGTACTTCCTTTTTGTTAGTTGGCGCCCGCCATTCTAACACGGCTGAAACCTTCGCCGGGTCCATGGACAGCCCTAGAGGCGAGACGCGGTATCCCAGGAAGTCTACTTCTTCCAAATCAAAGGCACATTTCTCCAATTTGGCATATAACCCATGGTCTCGCAACCGTTGTAGCACCATCCTGACGTGCCGATCATGCTCCGTTTGTGATCTTGAATATACCAGAAAATCATCTCAATATATAACTAGAAAGCGGTCCAAATAGTCTTGGAAGATGTCGTTGACAAAATGTTGAAATGTTGTGGGCGCGTTTGACAAACTGAAATTCATGACTAGGGACTCGTATAATCCGAATTTGGTCTGGAAAGCCGTTTTCCATTCGTCTCCCTCTCTCACACGAATCAGATTATAGGCCCCGCGAAGATCCAGCTTGGTGAAAACTTTGGCTCCTCGAAGTTGGTCCAATAAGTCCGAGATTAGTGGCAATGGGTAGCGGTTCCGCTTCGTGATATTGTTCAAAGCCCTATAGTCCACACAAAGGCGTAGGTCCCCTGACTTCTTTTTCACAAACAACACTGGAGATGCAGCTGGGGACTGAGAGGGTCTGATGAACCCCTTGCGGAGGTTTGTCTCTAAAAACTCCCTGAGAGCTTCTTGCTCTGGTTCTGTCAGGGAGTAGAGATGTCCTCGCGGAATTGGGGCCCCCTCAATGAGATCAATGGTGCAATCATAAGGTCGGTGCGGGGGTAGTTTCTTGGCTTCTTTTTCATTGAAAACGTCCCAGAAGTCTGAATACTTCTTAGGCAGGGTAATGATGGGCTCTGTGTCTGTGGCTTGACAGATCTTGGCTACTAGGCAGTGGTTCTGGCAGTATTTTGAAGCAAACTGGAGTTCCCTGCTAGCCCAGGAAATGTTTGGGTCATGGAGAGTTAGCCAGGGGATTCCCAGAATCACGGGGAATAGGGGAACTTCAGTGACGAAGAAGGAGATTTCTTCCATATGTTCCCTTATCCACATTCGAGTGGGCTCGGTCCATTGGCTTACTGGTCCCGTCTTCAGGGGTCGGCCATCGATGGCTTGCACCACCCGGGCATTCTTGAAATCGTGATATTGTAATCCTAGAGAGTTGGCGTAGTCTCTATCAATGAAGTTGTTGGTCGCCCCAGAGTCTATTATGGCATGGATCATGACGGGCCCCTTTTTGACTGACCACAGTGTGACCACTAGAAGAAAAAGGACTCCCGTTTGCGGCTCTTGAGTGGAATCTTTGACCGGGTTGGCGAGCCCATCTACGCCCGGTCGCTGTCTTCCCCCGCCGGCCTCGTTTCGGCTGCCTCCGTAGCCTCTGCGCTCGCAGATGACGCTGCCGCCAAACGGGTAGGGGGCTTCTTCTTAGCTGGGCACTCTCTGGCGAAGTGGCCCCCGTTTCCACAGTACCAACACAGGTTCAAACGCTGTCAGTGGGCCTTTTCTGCCACATCCAACCTCGGACGCACGTTGCCCAGCTGCATCAGCTCGTCCTCACTTCCCAAGGGACTAGGGCCTGGTGGCGGTGGTCTCCAAACGGGGCGAGGCTGGACGCTGGCGGTGGAAGGGGGTTTTGGCCCGGCTCTTCCACCCTGGCCCCGGAGCCACTGCCTCTTATTGGCGAGCAGAGCTTCCGCTCGTAAGCAATGGGCAATGAGTCTCTCAAGGGAGTCTGGGGGTTCCACCTTGGAGATTTCCTCCTGCATCTCATGGTTAAGACCCTCACGAAACTGTCTTCTGAGGGCTATGTCATTCCAGCCGGTGTTTTCAGCTAACACCCGGAATTCAGCTATGTACCATGATAGCGGTCTGTCCCCTTGGAAAAGGCGCCGGAGTTTATGGCCAGCCGCCTCTTGATCATCCTCAATTCCCCAGGTATTCCGTAGGTGAGCCAAGAATTGTTGCGCGGTAGCCAGGTATGCGGAACCCGCATCGTAAAGCGCTGTTGCCCATGTGGCCGCAGGTCCATCCAGGAGACTGTAAATCCACACCACTCTGAGATCTTCTCGAGGAAACTCCGTGTGGCGGGCCTCTAAGTACGCCATGCACTGGCGACGGAAAACATGGACTTTGGAGGCTTCCCCGGAGAACTTGTTTGGCAACGCCAAAGCTGGGAGACGGGCTCCTCGCTCCTTCAGGCCCCGAATCTCTCCTTCTTGCTCCCGGATCTTGTCTCGGATCCAGTTAAACTCGTCCTGGGAAATGGTGAAGCTGGGAACCGGCGCAGCCGCTCCGGCTCCTGGTGTCACCGACATATTGGCCTAGGTTGCTTGGTGCTTTGGTTGGCGGAGACGAACTGTCATGCACCAGGGCAGCGGAGCACCAAGAACCTAACACGGAGGCCAATAAAACTATCTAATATCTTTATTAAGGAAATATATAAGGAGGATAAAAACAAGTAGAGAATATAGTCCAGAAACAGACCTTTCAAAGAAGGCCTAAAATAGTCCAGAAATAGTTTGTCCAATAAATGATATTAGAGTTCAAAGGTAAAATCCAACCGAAACACACACTAATGCCAAGCAATAGTGTGGGGAATAGTCCAAAGTCTTTCAAGGCACAAGGCAAATCCGCAGGGAAGCTGAGAACAAGGCTTGAATCTGGGAAACAAGGTCCGTGGTTCAAAACAAGGCAGGCAGTCCAAAACTTGATTCAAGGAGCATAATCCGTGGCTGAGAATAATGCAAGGCAATACTTGGATACTTGGATAAGCGAGGCAAGGAAACTGGATTGCGTACTTGGCAAAGTCCGCACTAGGCTGGAAACATGGAATTCACTCTCGAAGCTGAGCTGTTGTCTCAGCAAAGAATCAACAGAGTTTGATACTTTTATCTGGGTCTCGTTTCCCGCCAAATGGGCATCCAGCGTTCTCTTTCCCTAGAGAACAGGGAACGAAAACCCAGCTTGCAGGTGTAAGACTCCCTGGATTTTCCCAGGTGAAACATGGCTAATCAGTCTTGCTTGGCAGCAATGCGGGCACTCCTCCGAATTCTCTCTCTCGCTCCCCTATCCGCCGAGAAAGATTGCTTTCTAGCAAAGGGAGGTGAGCGTTGATCAAGGTCAGTTTTAATTGGTTCTTGGACAAGAACTTCAGGCAGCTGGAAAAACTCTGGCTCTGGCTGTTGATCCGGAGAAAACCCCATGTTTTCATCCTCATCTGTCACAATGACACTAGGCACAGGACTACAAGGCCCATGAGGCATCACACAAGCAGAGGCAGGTCCTCCTCATGTCAGGAGGGCTTCCCGCAGGAGGTCCTTCTTGGCCGGGGTCAGCCTTGTGGGGAAGATGATGTCGAAGTCCATGAAGAGGTCTTCTTTGCAGGTGGGGTCTTGGGACAGGGGCATCCCTTCTCCCGGCACAACCTTGAAGTATTTGGGGTGGACAATGCCATTGATAGGGATGTTGAGCAGGCACTCATCCAGCGTACTCACGTCAATGGTGCACCCAATCAGAGCCTCTCCCAGCAGGCTCTTAGCCACATAGATCAGGTTGTCCTCATCTTGCTTGAACCGGGGGTGGATCTTCTTCTTGACAATGAAGATGATGTCTGCCGGGATGATATTGGGGCCCTGGTCCCCTTCATCTGGAAAGGTGATCCTGGTCCCTTGCTTCCACCCCAGCTGGACATCGATGGTGAGGATCTTGTCTTTAAAGGTGGACGTGTGGCCATCTTCATTCATCACCCTGCGTAAAATCTTGATTTTTTTTGTGAACCCATAGAACAGGTCTTCCAGGGAGAGGTAGAGATCTCGCTCGATGGGCGGGTCTTGCTTCTTCACTCCCTGTCCTCGCAGGCCCCCAAAGACCATGTTCACTTCCACCCCTTCAGCTGTGTAGAATTCAGCAAAAGGGTTGTCTCCTCCAAAGAAATCCCACAAGACTTTATTGGGCCTTCCGTGGAATACATAGCCTTCTGTCCAGGGGGTGTCAATCCCAAACTCCAGAGGAATCCCTCCTTTAAGGCCTTTCCCCACAAATTTATCATAGACTCCTTTCTTCACCGGGTCACTCAGGACATCGTAGGTTTCTGCAATTTACTTGAACTTCTCCACAGCCCAAGGCGCATCGTTCTTATAAGGGTGGTACTTCAACGCCAGTTTCCGATAAGCCTTCTTGATGTCGACATCCTTGGGGCTGCGGGTGAGCTCCAGCATGGTGTAGTAGTCTTGCCCCATTGCGGCCTCCTCCACCTCCTTTTCCCGGTTCAGGCCTACTCCGCCTGCCTCAGGCCTCCCGTTGCTAAGGACACTGACTCAGCTGGAAGCATCTCGGCTCTTATATGTGGATTTCTGTTCTGGTGTCAGTTATGTACCCTGAGACCAATAAAAATATATACCTCCAAAAAAAGAAAAAGAAAAAAGAAAGCTTTCTTATATTGAGTTGGTTTCTTCCTCCATTTGTTGTCCACAATGACTGACAGTGGTTCTCCATAGTTTCTGGCATATTCTAGTTCAGCATTGCTTGATAATGCCAAGGATTCAATTGGGAACATTTTATATGCAAACAGCTGCTATTTCACAGAACTGTGGTTTTTCTTCCCATAATTAGTTTTCACTGTCTGCGTCAGTGCTAAATGGCCTTCAGTAATTCAGTGGTTCCTTCCAGCTTTACATTGTTCTATATTTGTAAATGTCATTGGCATTAGCACATCTGTCTGAGATTTTGTTTTTCCCAATATGAGCTTGTAATACAACTCAAGTTTCTTTGATTATTTTACTGATTTTTTTTTTTTTTGGTATTAAGAAAGGAGTTTAGGTGAAGAAATGCAAAAATATCTTACACACCAGGGCTTTCATGGATAGCGTCTAATCAATTCTTCTTTAACATTCCTGCCTGTTAAAACAGGGTCTAAGAGGAATGAGTGCCATAAGCTCATTTGTTTTTGCTAAACAGACGGAGGCCAGCACATTTCGTGTGCTACATATTTAGAATGTATGCTGACACCCTATCCTTGAAGTGAATTCCACTTGGAGGAACATCTCATGGAAAAAAATTGCAGCCTCCTTGAATGTGGCTGTAATCTGTTAGCGCATTTTGCATCATGGTTACTACCTTGCTGTGTGTCTCATTGCTTTCTTTTCCACCCAAAAATACAGCATCAGTATTCTCAGTTTTTTCACAATAGAGTATTCCAAGTTTCCGTGTATTTAACTTAGCCACTGATTCCCCTCTCCATTAGCATGTTTGCCAGGTAAAGGCAAACCTTGAAATCTGTTCTTTTATGTGAAACATTCTCTTTGCTGTTTTACTTGTGAGTTCCTGCTTGGCTGACTATGCTTTTCTCTGCATGGCACAGCTAAGTTGCTGGCACCACAGAGTTTGGTCAAACAAGGTGGAACACATGAAGGGAACAGCTCTATTTCAAGCAGATGTGATGAGTCAAATGACTCTTGAAAATTTATCCTAAGTCATTTTGTTTTAAAGATTCTCACTTCCACCATAGGCAAGAGATTCTCCAGGACAGCTTTACAGAATTGTGTTTGTTGTAAATAAACAAACCCAGTATTATATTTAAACCATATCATTTCACAAAACTAATACAGTAGAGTCTTGCTTATCCAACGTAAATGGGCCAGCAGAACGTTGGATAAGTGAATATGTTGGATAATAAGGAGACATTAAGGAAAAGCCTATTAAACATCAAATGAGGTTATGATTTTACAAATTAAGCACCAAAACATCATGTTATACAACAAATTTGACAGAAAAAGTAGTTCAATACACAGAAATGCTATGTAGTAATTACTGTATTTACGAATTTAGCGCCAAAATATCATGATATATTGAAAACATTGACTACAAAAATGCGTTGGATAATCCAGAATGTTGGATAAGCGAGTGTTGGATAAGTGAGACTCTACTGTAGCTGCTTCCTGCCATTTATTTCAAAACATAAGAGCCCCAAACATTTTTTTAAAAATTAAGAATTATTTTTCCCTCTCCCCGAAACTTCAGCCTAGGCCCTACGTTAGTTTTCATTTCTCCATCAGGTGGTTAGATATATCCCCATCTTTAGATAGTGATTTGAAACACAAGCAACCTATTACTTTGTCAGAGACCAAGCTAAGCTAGGACATACTGTAATTAAATAATTAAGGAAGCTCTATGCACAGCATATAATCTACAGGATCATGTAAAGCAGTGGTTCTCAACCTGGGGTCCCCAGATGTTTTTGGCCCACAACTCCCCGAGATCCCAGCCAGTTTACCAGCTGTTAGGATTTCTGGAAGTTGAAGGCCAAAAACATCTCGGGCCCCCAGATTGAGAACCACTGATGTAAAGCTTGATAGACTAAGGAGGAGTGGCTTCTTTCACCTTGGTCAGTTTTTTCCCATTAGTTTTTAAATGTATAGACTCAGAATAAGTTTGCATATGCATGCTCATCACTATACTACCAAGTAATTGGATACAATATCAATTGTAGGTTAAGCTCTTCAAGATGAACTTTACAATTATGTCAAACATGGTACTTTTACAATGGGTCCAGTTGATTTGATTAGCTGTACGTCAAATAGTAAATGTATGTGGAAATCAGCTTTGTGGGGCTTTTTTCTAAGTTTCTTATTAAAGACTGACCAACTCTGTGAAAAACATCTTTAATGCCACTTTAGAGACTTCTGCACCATCCTCATAAACTACTGAATTTTCATACCCAACATTCAACCTATTTATATTTCACACCAACACTTCAGTCATGTTTCAAACCATATTTCTGTATCATGGGGTGTAGAAGAAATTAGATTTAGGTGACATTCCCTTTTGCCATGTCCGTTTTTGATTTCCAGCAAATTTTCTATTCACGGTTTATTTCATGTTGGTTTTGGACAGCATGTTTTTATTACACAGACCGAAAAGAACCACACTGCCTGCAGAATGCTCTAACTAATTTTTCATATTTCATTGCAACATCACTGTCACCACCATTTTCATTTACAAAAATACTCCTGGCTAGGAACACAAAAAATTCTGCTAACAAAAAAGAAAATAAATAGTACATAGCTTTCATTTCAGTTAAGAAATATACCTTTAACAACAGCTTCTAAATGACAAAGTGTTGTTAGCAATTACCCAGTGAAAAACTGGCAGCAAGTCTGGCAGTGGCAGGACTTGCTATAACATCAACCCACCTGTTTGGAGTTCCTGAATTGTTTTTTTATGTTGTTTGTTTTTGGTAGGGTGTGTAAAGCAGATTTCCCCATGCTTAATATGAAACATTAATAATATTGTTTATACATTCAGTCTCTCTGGGATTTTTGTGATGTAAGTAGGAATTGATGAAGCAAAAAAACAAAAAAAAAACCCTGGTTTCCCAGGGGAAGTTATGTATTCACTTAAAGAGGTGGCAAAGAAAAGTGGTATTTTATAGATAATGTGCCCAGTATTTGTCCTATTTGTTTCATTAATATTTCTGTTTCATATTGTCCATTCGGATGACACCAAACAGAGAGACACTCAACAAAACAAAAGGCAGGCGGGAGCCGGTATCGGCTCCAAGCCTGCCTTCCGGATCGATCAGCTGTAGGTGCAGGTTTTTGACCTATGTGCACAGGCCTGATCCTCCTGCCTCCCTTTACCCAGCTCCTTACCAGGTGTTTGAGCAGTGCTGGCTGGTGCTGTGGCCTTGGCCGGCACCTTCCCTTCCCCTCCAAAAAACAAAATAAACCAATAAAAAAACAAAAACAAAACAAATGCCTGACCTCCCAATTTCACATACTAGTCATGCACATTCAGGACTTATCTTCTTCCATTTCGTGCCCCGGCTTTTGGTGAGGCCCTGATCCATTTTGTCTGGCCTCCTGAAATCAGGAGATCAGACAAAACGGATCAGGGCCTTGCCAAAAGCTGGGACATGAAACAGAACAAGGTAAATCCTGAATGCACACAACTAGTATTTTATCATAAGATGTTTCCCCACTTCATGGGGGTCATGACACAGGACTGCTTCAAAAGTTGACAAAATAATTCCACTGGAGGACCTATAAATGCCTACAAAAGTGTTCTCTCTAGAAAACCCTCGGTCCTCCAGTGCGACTTTATGGTCAACCCCCATCAGAATCAAATATGTGAATAATCAAATCTTCAAAAGTTAAACCCTTCAAAAGTGGATGCTGACTTGTAGACTGAACTTTCATTCTCAATGTGCTATTATAGTAGTGCTATTTGATCATGAATATGTTGGCTTTAATTGTAAATATTAAGGGAAACCAGTCAAATGATGGCTAACACAAACATGCCCTCTGGGAATGATGTTTCAAAAGGTAACCAAACAGAGCTTCTGGGCAACCACTCAAACCCAGTAATGTTTTAAAGCTTATTTCTTCAAGAAAATCTTGCCCTCTATTTCATAACATTTCATAAAACTGCTTGCTGTTCCTCCTGCTGGAAATTTTATAGTGTATGAGCAAAAAAGAAGAAGGCAAGCAAGCACAGAAGAATTTACTCTTCAGAGTAACGCTGGCTTCAGGGTTTTGGTCTCCCCCATCTTACCATGGCTATGAAATATAAAGCATGTAAGACATTATATGGTATATTCTGAGCATTAATTCAAACCAGCAAACAGTAGGGCCTGGGGCATTAGACGTTGTGTTTTAATAAAGTTGTTGGAAAGTGGGTTGAAGGTGGTTTTTTAAGTTTCACTTGCTTTCTTTTGGGTAAACACTGAAACCATTTAATATAGCATTTGTGAAACCAGAAGCTCAGTATGGGGAACCTTGACACTTTTTGGATAAGAAGGGCACTTCTGGAAGCAATAGGATAAAATGTAGCAGACATGCTGTGGAGTCAGTCTCATTAAATGTAGTGGGACTTATTACTAGATAACATTGACTTGATTTATTACTTTTTCCTACTTTTCAGTCCGTGGACACACAAAATGATTTACAAGATTAAAGCAATAAAGTACTGAAACATAAATATTAAGCAATCTTCATTAACATTTGTTTAAGATAGTCATTGATAAAAATCAACCAGCCTCTCTCTCCTGAAGAGAGCATTGCATAAGGCACTGTCAGCAACCAATAATGCAAGATCAATCATTTTTTTCCTAATAAATATATTTTCTTATAAATATATTTTTCTAAAAGAAATACCAGATTCCAAACAATACAAATATCTGTTATAAAGGATCACTGCAGGTTCTGCACACTTTTATAGAAAGCATGCAGTGGTTCTTGTCATATGCCTTCAAATCATACCCAAGTTATTTCAACCTTATCCTTGATTCATCTTGACAGTATATGTTCATAAGCTTGCCATTGCCTTCTTCTTAGGTGGAAAGAGTATGATTTGCCCAATATTATCCAGGGGGTTATCCTGGCTGAACAGCAAATGGCTGAACCATGGTATCTGCAGTCCTATATTAACACTCAAACCAGTATACCAGTCTGGCTTCAAAATACTGGATGTGTGTTTATATTTCCCATTCTATTGAGTAATCTATATCTGGTGATCCAAATCTCCACAAGATTCTGATTTATACATGGAGGTCCTCAAAACTGATAAAAACTGTAGATAATGAGAAGTAATCTAGAAAGAGTTGGAAGGGCTGCCATGTTATAAATAAGAAATAACTTATTGTCTGAGAGGTTTTATTAAGATACATTGCTTGTAAAAATGGATGTAGAGAGCTAGAATAAGCCTTTGCTTAAGTATGTTAGGGCACTTCCAGATGACTTAAATTTGTACTGAAACAGGTTTTTAAAAACCACTTCAGCATGGGTTTAAGTCCCTGTTGCCCTCCAAAAATCCAGACTTTCCTTGGAGTTAGGAGTGTCTAGATGCCATCCCGATAACAATCGGAATGGCATAAAGCCACCCTGAAGCCCCCCCCCCAAAAAATAACCCCTAAAAAGTTAAACTTACCTTGCTGCCATTATGTTCCTCCTTGGGCCCTCCTGGCATGAGGAAATGATGCACCAGGAGACCGGGGGGGGGGGGGGGGTGAGGAGGCCTCATCCCCCATCTCCTGGAGCACCATTTCCTCATGCCAGGAGGGCCCAGGAGAAACATAATGGGTAAGTTTAACTTTCGTTTTAGGGGCTATTTGGGGGGGGGGGGGGTTGGGGGGAGGGGGGTGCCGTCTCAATCTTTTAGGCTCCTAGAGCCCGAAAAATTGAGACAGCTGTATGGATACACAATCCCTGGGCAACACCTAGTAAGAGACAGATCCTACCTTTAGATCCGGATCTTACCAGGTGTTTAATTAATTTGATTTTACCAGAGGCATCGTTTGGATGCCTCCAGTAAAACTGAGACAGATCTCACTTTTAAGGCCTGTCTGGATGGGCCCTCAGTTAATTAAGATTAATATCAATAGTGTGATTTATTCAAATTATGAATCTATTTTTGTAGAAAAGAACTAGGTGTTTTAATAAGTATTGATTTTGAATACAGTAGAGTCTCACTTATCCAACACTCGCTTATCCAACGTTCTGGATTATCCAACGCATTTTTGTAGTCAGTGTTTTCAATATATCGTGATATTTTGGTGCTAAATTCGTAAATACAGTAATTACTACATAGCATGACTGCGTATTGAACTACTTTTTCTGTCAAATTTGTTGTATAACATGATGTTTTGGTGCTTAATTTGTAAAATCATAACCTAATTTGATGTTTAATAGGCTTTTCCTTAATGTCTCCTTATTATCCAACATATTCACTTATCCAATGTTCTGCTGGCCCATTTACGTTGGATAAGCAAGACTCTACTGTATTAGTTTTGTGAAATGATATGGTTTAAATATAAATATAAATAAAAATGGATAAGTATTAAAACAGATTTTACTTAAATAGAACTGCCATAACTATAACTTACACTGGTTGATAAAATCTGGGACAAGTCAGGGATAATTGCATATCTTTTAAGAGATTGCTGCCAAAATTCCAGATTCTCATTACTTGGCACTTAATGCTACTCTGCATAGAAACCACATGATAAAATGGCACCTAGTTGATAGAAACAGAAAGAGCCAGAACAGATAGAAACAGAGTTGTATAAAAATATAAATGTTCCTAAATTTTTCTTTCATACACCTACCATCCAATTCAAATCTTTTGATTTGAGTAAGTTGACATTGGCAAATAAAGTCTGAAATAACCTTCAAATATTCCTGTGTTGGCGTGGTGTGAAAGTACATTCTGTTTTCAAGAAGTGCCTTATGAAAGGCAGATATGAAAAGCATACTTACAGACATTGCTTTTTCAGGTCAAATGTAGTTTGGCTCCAATCTGTTTTATACTGTTTGGCTTATTCAGGCTGTGTTCCTTTACCTTCCAAGCCGAAAATAAATTCCATGGTAGTGGGAGTTTTACTTCGGAAAAGGCACAGGGTTGCTTTGCTAATATACTCATTTGTTTCAGATTTTATTGTTTTTAAAGCATGTGGAAACTCCTTATTTTGGACTGTCAATGTCTTATTTGTCCTTGGACTGTTAGAAGCCTATTCCTTGGCAAGTATTACCACCACAAATGCTGAAAGAAAAGTTACTGAGTCTCCAATATTGCACATGAGAAAAAACAGAGAGGGAGGAAGCTTTTGGTCTAAGAAAATGATGTGCTTAGCCCATACAGATGGTGATGTGGGGAGTTATTCTCAAAATAAAAAGGAAAAAACATTCCCACCTGGAATGGTTTCCAGGATTTTGCTGGAAACAAGCAAAAAAAAAAAACCCAAAATATGGGAGCAAGGAAAACACCATGTAAAATGGCTGCAATGTATGTGACATGCATGGTGGCGCAGGGGGTTAAATGCTTGTGGCAGCAGGACTGATGACTTAAAAGTTGGATTGCCGACCGAAAGGTTGCTGGTTCGAATTCAACCCAGAGAGAGTGCGGATGAGCTACCTCCATGAGGGGACATGAGAAAAGCCTCCCACAAGGATGGTAAAAACATCAAAACATCTGGGCATCCTGTCAAGGTCAGACACCAGCCAATGGATGAAAATACAGTTTATTGTATAAACAACTCAAAAAAGCTCTTAAAACAAACACAGGAGTTTGCAACACTTAAACTTCAGTGTAAAACAGACATTTAAACTGAAAAAACTCCAAAAAATCAAACTGGAAAATAATCCGGATTATCCAGAGATATAATCCGGAATAAAACAAAACTGCTTAGATTCAGCTCAAAGTTGCAGGACAAAATGGAGAAGCCAAAACAAACTACGGGCCGAGTTCCCAAGGAACCAAAATAAACAGAATCCCAACTGGGTACAAAACAAAGTTCAAAGATCCAAAACAAACAGCGTCCCAAAACGGGCTGAACTTTGCAACCGGAAGCAGCACAAACAACCCGGTACCAAAAACAAGTAACGAAGAGCAAAGAGTTACTACAGGGTCAGAAGCCAAGCCAAGGACATGTGACAGAGCGTAACTGCAGAACCAGGAGTCAAACCGGAATTGGGAGTGGAGCGTTACTTCAGGGTCAGGAACGAAGCCAGCGGTCGGTAATGGAAAGTAACTGCAGAACCAGGAGTCAAGCCGGAATTGAGAGCGGAGCGTTACTTCAGGGTCAGGAACGAAGCCAGCGGTCGGTAACGGAGAGTAGTTACAGGATTGAGAACGAAGCCAAGCCAGAATAGGGAGCGAAGAATAATGCCAAAACGATGTCCAGTCCAAGGTCCAAGATGAGGTCGTCACAGCAAAGTCCTTGTCAATGGGTTGACACAAGTAGCCAAAACGACGGAGGCAAACTAATGCACAGTAATCACAATGCAGTCTAAAGAAAACCCACACAGTTCCAACCCCCGTCGTAGAAGTAACCCAAAATAAACGTACGTCGGTTGCACAGTCTCAAGCCAGTCTTCAGGAACATGAACACGAACACGAAACCCAATGGCGCCCAACAACCACCTTGCCACACGCAAGGGCCCAATGGCCAAATGCCCACAATTTATTTACAATTCGTCTTCAGAACTTGAGCTGGGCACTGCCCTTCCCACAGGTTGTTCCCATTCCTCATCTGAGCTGAAACCACCCTGCCGATGCCCAGACCTACCGGCAGCTGTGGAACTATCCCCACTCCTTCAATTAGACCACCTTCGGTCCAATCCTGAAGGACCCCACGTTTCCTCAGCGTCCCCATCACCAGTGAGCCCAGTCTCCCCATCACAATCCTCTGGAGCGCGTGTCCACTCCATGCCATCCTTTTCAGCCCGTGCCACATCCCCAACATCCATTTCAAGCCCCTCATCCCCTTCAAAACCCTCAAATGAATCCTCATCTGTTGATTCCTCAAATATCTCTTTAAGCCTCTTTCTCTGTAACTCCTCAAATGAGTCTTGCTCCCGAGGAGTCTTTCTTCTCTTCCTGCTACTATCAGTAGTATCATTGAACCCAGAAGGCTCATTCAGAACACATCCTCTGGCAATGTCCTTGCAGATGGCCAATTCTCTCAGTTTCTCAAGTTGCTCCTGACACAGAAAAAAAAGTAAGTTATTGGTATCCTCTTGTGTCTGGTTAGAGCACGCATGGGCAAACTTCAGTCCTCCAAGTGTTTTAGATTCCATCTCCCAGAAATCCTAGCCAACTTACCGGCTGTTTGAAATTGTGGGAGTTGAAGTCCAAAACATCTGGAGGGCCGACGTTTACCTATGCCTGGGTTAGAGGGCCTACTGTGTATACCAAAATCTATGGATATTCAGGTCCTCTTATATACAGTAACATGGTGTCTCTTATATAAAATGGCAAAATCAAAGTATGCGCATTTGGTTTCTTTTCTTTTTTAAAAACTTTTTTCAAGCCATGAATGGTTGAATTTATGGATATGGAGTGCTAGCTGTTTCCTATACATTTATATTTTTTTCTATACTACATGTTTTTGGTTTCTGGTAATATCAACATTATGTATGAATCCAATTAGAATGGAACTTAATTTGTCATAGCTGTTTAATTTTCTTTGTTTTAGTTCAGAGAAAATTATAATTATCCAATCTTCAGTTAAGTGGGAAAGAAAGACATGAGAAACTTTCTTCATTGTGCTGACAGCTGTATAACGTCATCTCTTACTACAAACCAAAGGAGATCAGGGAATGTGCCGTATGGTATAAGCTGAGAACTATTTGGCTTTTATGGACTGTTTATGGTGTGCCATATTGATAACAGTATAGTATTAGCTGCTCAAGTGGGCAGCTCCAGGGCACTGTCAACAATTAAAAAAACTGTAAAATAACAAAGGTTTCAAAAGCCACCCTCTATAATATATCTGCACACTCATCCCTATTTATTTAGTCATTATTCACTATTTTATTTCATTTATGTGCATAAGTTGCAACTTCAGATTTCCTCCATCCACTCCTGGCAACCCATCTCCAAGTAGCCTTGAATATTCTTATACTTAAAAATGAGCTGAATAGGTGGGTTTCATGAATTAGGTTTTGCTTTTTTAAAGCAAAAATCAGTGGAAGAAAGAGCTTGATTAGATTTTGGGGCAATTCAGGCAAAGAATCATGCAAGTAACTTAGAAGCATTTGAGGTGCATCACAAATCTATTGGTCCTTTGGTACTCATGCAGGGGCTGGTTATTTAACCAAGTAATTCTACATGACATCCTTTAAAAAGGGCATATTTATTTGGATCCTTATTACTTTATTCCTTTATCTGATTTATCGTTGATCCACTTTTTGGGCTTCACGCAAATCTACCATTTGTCAAAATATATGATCATAGAATCATAGAATCATAGAATAGTAGAGTTGGGAGAGACCTCATGGGCCATCCAGTCCAACCCCTGCAAGAAACAGGAAATCGCACTCCAAGCACCCCTGACAGATGGCCATCCAGCCTCTGTTTAAAAGCTTCCAAAGAAGGAGCCTCCACCACAGTCTGAGGGAGAGAGTTCCACTGCCGAACAGCCCTCACAGTGAGGAAGTTCTTCCTGATGTTCAGGTGGAATCTCCTTTCCTGTAGTTTGAAGCCATTGTTCCGCGTCCTAGTCTGCAGGGCAGCAGAAAACAAACTTGCTCCCTCCTCCCTATGACTTCCCCTCACATATTTGTGCATGGCTATCATGTCTCCTCTCAGCCTTCTCTTTTGCAGGCTAAACATGCCCAGCTCTTTAAGCCGCTCTCATAGGGCTTGTTCTCCAGACCTTTGATCATTTTATTTGCCCTCCTCTGGATGCTTTCCAGCTTGTCAACATCTCCCTTCAACTGCGGTGCCCAGAATTGGACGCAGTATTCCAGGTGTGGTCTGACCAAGGCAGAATAGAGGGGGAGCATGACTTCCCTGGATCTAGATGCTATACCCCTATTTATGCAGGCCAGAATCCCATTGGCTTTCTTAGCAGCTGCATCACATTGCTAGCTCATGTTTAACTTGTTGTCCACAAGGACTCCAAGATCTTTTTCACATGTACTGCTGTCTAGCCAGGCGTCCCCCATTCTGTAACTTTGCATTCCATTTTTTCTGCAAAAGTGAAGTATCTTGCATTTATCCCTGTTGAACTTCATTTTGTTAGTTTCGGCCCATCTCTTTAGTCTGTTAAGATTGTTTTGAACTCTGCTCCTGTGCTACTCTTTTCCATTTCTGGCTGAATAAATTCAGATAATGCAGTAGAGTCTCGCTTCTCCAACTTAAATGGGCCGGCAGAACAATGGATAAGCGAATATGTTGGATAATAACGAGAGATAAAGGAAAAGCCTATTAAACATTAAATTAGGTTATGATTTTACAAATTAAGCACCAAAACATCATGTTATACAAAAAATCTGACAGAAAAAGTAGTTCAGTACACAGTCATGCTATGTAGTAATTACTGTATTTACGAATTTAGCACCAAAATATCATGATGTATTGAAAACATTGACTACAAAAATGCGTTGGATAATCCAGAACATTGGATAAGTGAGACTCTACTGTATTTTGACTTTGGTATTTTAGCAATTAAATTTTGTTCGGGTTGCTAGCCCTTGTGACCCTATAGCCGTTTGTCCTTCCATCAGTTCCAGGGTTCAATCCCAATGGCTAGTAGACAAGACATGACAGAGCTGTGTCTTCCTGGCTACCCCCTCTTCACTCTGTTTTCTATTTGGATCATGGCATCCCAAAATCAAGATCTGATAGAGTGCTAGCAAAATGTACATCTCCACTTGGGTACCTCATGGAGTCTTTTAGTTCACATAATCATAACATTGCCATGCCATTTTAACCATCAGTTTCCTTCCCATAGAATCCTGTGATTTGAAGTTTTGAGAGAACTTTTTTGAATATTCTGCCTGAGAACTCCAGTTCCTCACAAAACTAAAAACACCAAGATTCCGAAGTAAATATAGGCATTTACATGAAACTGTCATGGCTATTTTTGTGTAGTGTTAATGATAATAGATAGCAGGGTCTGTTTATTCTTTTCTCCTTGCCCAGGTGTGTAAAAGTAGATGGGGCTCCTGTGGTAGTCTGACTGTCCTTGGGCACCCAGAGAAGATGGAATGATGTCCATCTTTACAGTCAACCAGTGACTGAAGAAATGGAACTGTACCAAGTAAACTGCCCCCCCCCCCCACCAACTCATCTGGCTGCTACTGTGCTTCTAAGACAAATCATAGAATCATAGAATCGTATAGTTGGAAGCGACCTCATGGGCCATCCAGTCCAACCCCTGCAAGAAGCAGGAAAATCTCATTCAAAGCACCCCCGACAGATGGCCATCCAGCCTCTGTTTAAAAGCCTCCAAAGAAGGAGCCTCCACCACACTCCAGGGCAGAGAGTTTCACGGCCAAACAGCTCTCACAGTGAGGAAGTTCTTCCTTATGTTCAGGTGGAATCTCCTTTCCTGTAGTTTGAAGCCATTGTTCCGTGTCCTAGTCTGCAGGGCAGCAGAAAACAAGCTTGCTCCCTCCTCCCTATGACTTCCCCTCACATATTTGTACATGGATATCATGTCTCCTCTCAGCCTTCTCTTCTGCAGGCTAAACATGCCCAGCTCTTTAAGCTGCTCCTCATAGGGCTTGGTCTCCAGACCTTTGATCATTTTAGTCGCCCTCCTCTGGACGCTTTCCAGCTTGTCAACATCTCCCTTCAACTGCAGTTCCCAGAATTGGACACAGTATTCCAGGTGAGGTCTGACCAAGGCAGAATAGAGGGGTAGAATGACTTCCCTGGATCTTGACACTATACTCCTATTTATGCAAGCCAAAATCCCATTGGCTTTTTTTTGCCGCCGCATCACATTGCTAACTCATGTTTAACTTGTTGTCCACGAGGACTCCAAGATCTTTTTCACACGTACTGCTGTCGAGTCAGTCGTCCCCCATTCCATATCTTTGCATTTCATTTTTTTCTGCCCAAGTGAAGTATCTTGCATTTGTCCCTGTTGAATTTCATTTTGTTAGTTTCAGCCCATCTCTCTAATCTGTCAAGATCATTTTGAATTCTGCTCCTGTCTTCTGGAGTGTTATCTATCCCTCCCAGTTTGGTGTCATCTGCAAACTTGATGATCGTGCCTTCTAACTCTTTGTCTAAGTAATTTATAAAGATCCTGAACAATACTGGGCCCAGGACAGAACCCTGCGGCACTCCACTCATGACTTCTTTCCAGCATGAAGAAGATGCATTGGTGAGCACCCTTTGGGTTCATTCACTTAACCAATTACAGATCCACCTAACCATAGTTTTGTCTAGCCCACATTTGACTAGCTTGTTTGCCAGAAGGTCATGGGGGACCTTGTCGAAGGCCTTACTGAAATCCAGATAGGCTACATCCACGGCGTTCCCCGCATCTACCCAAGCTTGTAACTCTATCGAAAAAAGAGATCAGATTAGTCTGGCATGATTTGTTTTTGGTAAATCAGTGTTGACTATTAGCAATGACCGCATTTGTTTCTAAGTGTTTGCAGACCACTTCCTTAATGATCTTTTCCAGGAATGTTGCTCAAGGATATAGTGGATTACTAGTGGTGTGCATTCATATAGAATTGCGGTTCGTTTTGTGTAGTTTCATTTGTGTCGTCTCATTTTCATATTCGTGTCCCACTAAAGAAAATGGACCGCCTATACGACATGAATTTTTGTTTGGTTAACCAAAAAAATGTGGACGATTGGCTGCGATGGGAGGGATTCGAGGCTCACCCCCCCCTCTCGGTTTTTGGGCTAGAGGGGTGAAAATCACCACACATGGAGGGCATTTCGATCCCTTTTAGCCCACCAACTTTCAAAACATTTGGGTCTTCCACAGAGTACTATTGTTATTAATATAAATCTTATTATCGAGACCCATCGATACACATCGGATGTAATTGGGAGGCACTGCTCTCCCAGACTCAGCTTAGGGTGCCAGAATAACTGCTGTTCTTAATATTAATATTAATATTAATATCAAGACCAGTTGATACACATTGGATGTAATCGGGAGGCACTCCTCTCCCAGACAGAGCCGATCCTAGGTATTTTTCAAGTGTAGGTGAACAGAATTTTGGCGCCCCCCCCCCCCCAACCAATCACTGAAAAATAA
Organism: Anolis carolinensis; assembly: GCF_035594765.1. NCBI lineage: Eukaryota > Metazoa > Chordata > Lepidosauria > Squamata > Anolidae > Anolis > Anolis carolinensis. Next base: position 180,636,659 of record NC_085844.1, read on the forward strand.
AAGCGTTGGATAAGCAAAAATGTTTGATAATAAGGAGGGATTAAGGAAAAGCCTATTAAACATCAAAATACATTAAGATTTTACAAATTAAGCACTAAAACATCATGTTTTACGACAAATCAACAGAAAAAGCAGTTCAATACCTTGCGGAGGCAGGCCGCAGGAGACAGGAGTTGCCTCGATGGCACTCCCAACAAGATGGCGCCACAGGCAACTGCCTAGTTGGCCTGGTGGTTGAACTGCCTCTGCTCCCAGACTCAGCTTAGGGTACCAGAGTAACTATCGTTATTTATTTTAATATTATTATTAGCACCCATTGGTACAAATCAGCTGTAATGGGAAAGCAGCCCTCTGTCAGTATCTGCTTATTTTTACGGTGCCAAAATGAAAGGAAAATGAAAACAAGCACGAAGATTGTGCGGGTTTTATTTTCGTGTCACCTCTCGTTTCCTACGAAAATGTCATCATTCGTTTTGTGTAAACGAATGGTCGAACTGAAACAATAGCACGAAGGAAACAAAGGATTTTTTTCGCGCACATCTCTAGTGGATACACCTAAAAGGAAATATGTGGCATAATCAGGGTTACCAGGATTTCGCTGTATATGTCACCAATGGGTTTCTGGTTAATATTTGATTGCTGGGGATTTTATCAGCTAATTTTCCTGATTATGGCATAGAACTCTTTGACCTTATTAACATCTTGAGCCAATGGTATTGGAAAGCCAAAATATTCTATATTAAGAAGTATGTTAGGATTGTGTGTGTTTTAACACGTACCATGCAAATTCTAGTGATCTCACATTTTTATTCTAGATAAGCATATAGCAATATTCCCAGTGCCATAAATAAATCCATTTGGGGGATAATAAACTAAGTTGTTTCTAATGTGTAATGTGCCACTTTTCCAGCAGTATCTAAAAGTCATTTACGTTTAGATTCCAGAGCTGAAAAGAATGAGGGGACCTGTCCCTACTGCTGCTTAACTTCAAAGTTGCATTGGTAAAGTGGGGGCAATTAGATTTTCAGTGAGCCCTATGGAGTAGTAGACTCGTTTAGGCTTTGGCCTTTAAAAATCTATTAAAATAAAATAAATACAGTAAAACTCAGGGAAGTGATGTCTTTGTGGCAAACATGGTAAATTCCCATGGCATGTATTCAGATCGCTGCTCATTCTTTATTTCTTTTTTACAGTCAGGCTGCCACATGCAGGCACAATCAAATCACCTTGTAGCCTTGATTTATTGGCATGTGTGGGAATACCACCATGAATGGCTCAGTTCATATTTCTGCTACAATTACTACTATTACATGCTGCATGGAGGTGCTGTACTCCATTTCTTTATTTATAAAATTTATATCCTGCTGTTTCTCTAAGAGCTCAAGGCAATTATCAACAAAACCATCATGCATAATCTGACATGAAAACACTAAACACAAATAAGAAATAATAGAAAGCATCCCTTGAGGCTGGATGCTTGAAATATATACTCTAGCATTACATCTAATTTAAGTGTTTAAAAGTTGGGAATATAATGCATTCATCATTCTGAGATGAAGCAAGAAATAATTATAGCCAATTTCTACCCATTTTGAGAAACTCTGTAGTCATGTATTTATTCTATGCAACATTTTAATGATTGTTTTGCTCGGAAAACAGGTCCCCCCCCCCCTTTATACAGAAAATAGTGGCTAGCATCCTATTACATCTTTGACATAAACTGAGTTATAAACATTTAAAAGTGAACTACCAAGTTGAGCAATACTTATATTTTTAGGGAGGGAGCAGAGATATTAGCTACATTTCTGGGACTATTATACAAATAGTGCCAGCTGCTTGGCATTGAGCAGTGGTCCCAATGCCCAGCATGTTCCAATACACAACAGGACACATTGCTCATCAGGACATGTTGCACATTGGGACATGTTTTGCATCAGGACATGGTGAAATGGGAGCTGTAACTACACAATGGAAAGATTCCACAGTGAGCTGTTTCTCATTCATTGCACTTCACTCTTATGATTGAATATATCATCAGTGATGTACCCCCCCCCCCATAAAGTTACACATTGTACCTCTGATCCAGGATCTTAGTTGCTGTTACCTGTACAGAAAATGCTGGTTTCCGTGCAAAACAACCACATGTAAATTTTGTGCAGAGTAAGTACCAAACTGTGAAGATTTTCAGCATACCAGGATTCTCCCCATCAGGGTTGCATAATTTATAAATTTATTAAATATCTTCAAATATTGTTTCCATAGCTGCTTTATGTAATAAAACAGAATGGTATACCAGATTTTTTTTCTGTAAGTAAATTAAAGATTTGAAGTATGTATAGGGATTTCTTTCTTACTACCTCCGTTACTGGATCTGCTACTCATTGAAGTACTTCAACCCCAGCCTTTTCGGTGTACCACAGTCTTCCTAATAGAGGTAGAAGTAATATTCCATCTTTCTCTCAAAATTGAAATTCAAGGCAACTAATTTTTTAAAGAGTTACGTAGTGTCATTCATGGGAAATTAATTGTTCTCTGCCCACTGCCATCCCTACTTCCATCCTAGGTTGTTCAAATGAGGTTTTTACAAGTTCTTCTATATTTCTAATTTTTGGGAATGAGCCTTTGACTTCTTTTCATTCACAGCCTAGAAATTTAAAATTCTAGAGCTATAACTCTCATATTTCCTTAGCCAACATTGTCACTTGGGTTGCAAGAGCTGTCGCAGTTGTGGTTCAAAAAAGTAATTTTCTCTGCACCATCTGACATCCTATTCAGTATTTTACAATGCTGTAAGGCAGACTTATGACATCATAAATTTTAGAATTCACATTTATGGTTGCCTAAAGAGTATACATACTGGGTGACATTAAAAGATGGGGGTTGTGTACATTTTTATTAAAAACTGTCAGAGTTTAGGACCTTTTGCTAAAATTCTTTTCTGGGAAAACAAGAGTTTGCACAAAGTACAACATACCTTTTTGCACGTGGCATCCAAAAGGTGAGGAAATGTGCACCTATTCTTGACTTAGGTATAATGTGAATGTGATCGCAATGGGTCAATGGCAAGCCATTGATCCCTCTCTCTGAAAAGAAAGAACAGATTTCTGAAATAAGGAACGACATCTATTTGTGAAGACCCTTAATGTGAGCTAGAATCCTGTTTCATCAGAATTTTCAGAAGATCACCGATCAATTCACAAAGGGCTACAAATTGACATACTGGTCAGAACAGGGCTTATTGGTATTTCTCAGTATCTGTTACATTTGTTTTTCTTGTGTTGCAAAAAGAGAATGGCTTAATAGAGTTTATTATTAATCCTCATATTGAAACATCCTAGATTTCTCTGACCTGTCAGATTTGTCATGCTGTGTTCCATGCAACTGAGAGATGCAAAAAGCCTTGTAATTGGGGAAAAGTATTCCAAATTGAGGAATTGTTTCTCTCCCATATTTTCCACCCACACTAATACGTTTAAAAGGACAGAAGGAGATGCTATAAAATAACACATACTAAACTGCTTTTTAGTGTTACTTCTTTGACTTTGGGAAGAGTATAGCACACATCTCAAAAAAATTAAACAACGGTAGAAATGTTAGAGACAACATTTTTGCTTATTTTAAAAAAGAATTTACAGGGTATTTGTTGCTTTTAAATTATGTCTGGCAATGGAACTTAAATCTCAAGGATATCTTTGAAGTTTCCGATATGGGCAGAGTAGTTGGAGATCAACCCAGGATAAATGTTAAGATGTAAGGGAGCTTTCAAATTTCAAGTCATTTCCAAACTGAAACTGTTTAGTTGTTGTCTGCACCTAGTGATTGTGACATTCTGTGGGTTGGATAGGATTTTGGCGAGCCATAATTAAGATGCATGACCTTGGTATTACCATTCATCCATCCTTGCTAGACATTCCAGTTAATACTCAGGATTATTTTGTACAAAGTTCCTGTCTTCAGGGTAATCCTTATCAGTCTTTAAAGCCTTTTTGTAATTGGTGAAAGGCCAAATGTGATTAGCTAATGTGATTTGCATAGCTCAGAGGAAGCTTTCTCTCTCCCCCCCTTAGTGCTCTTTATATTGAGTGACAGAGGGTTCCCCCACCATGCCACCCAGCACCGCCATGGAAACGTCTGATCCATGCTGAGAGGTCAAATCCCAGAAGCTGCTTTCTGTCGATTTGTTGATGTCTTCTTCCTTTGCTGAACTGTAGGCAAAATCTGTTTTTGTTAGTTTTCCTTTCAGTAAAACATGTGCACTTCAGCATGAGGCCTAGCAACCTTTGCCCTTCAGGGATGATGCATTCCCCTTTACAAGGCCATGACAAAATCTATCAGATCAAACCAACAAGAGCCAGAAAACCGCTGAATGGAGTGGCCAGCGAGCACTTTCTTAACTTGGACTGTGTGACAGAGTTCTCTGCTGGTCATGATTTGTCGTTTTGTGGTTCAAGGGAAATAGCAATTGAAAAAGAATAAAGCATATATTTTTTTTGTATCTCTCCAGTTATATAGTTTTGAAAATAACTCCTTTCATATCTGCTTCAATGGATAGAAAAACAGGGTGGTCCGCTTAGCTTTGCAAATGGTAACAAAAAAGGTTGAATGATGCTTTTCATTTGCAAAACCTTAACATGTAATCCTATATGTGTCTATTCAGAAACAAGCCCCACTTTTCTCTAGATTAGCTTATAGAAGATTGCAACATCAGAAGTTTCATTGGTTCAAGGACTTCTAGTGAAGGTAAACGGTTCAAACTATTATTGGGACAGAAGATAACTTAGTCTGTTAAGAGACAAAACTACTCAACTGAAAACTGACCATTCTTATTGGGAATAATCTAACTCTACACGAGATGGTGCCTTGTATTCTTAGCTCTCATTTCTTTTGGAAATTATTTTTTATCTTTGTCCCACATGTCCCCTTATTTTAAATAACTGTTGTTTATTTTCTGTGGTTACATTTTATGTTTCCACTTAGAACCATTCTTAGGAAAACATTTCAGGCATAAATTTTGGGTTGGTTCTAGCCACAGACATATGACTGATGGCTTTAATTTGAAGACTAGTGGTCAAAATGGATAGTTTCTGCTCATTATTTTCAGTTTTCAAATGATTCAGCTGTCCAACTGGAATTTAATGAAGACAAGCAAACAGAAAGTTACCGATAAAATGTATTCCCACTCCTGAATCTATTTTGGATGGCCATCTGTCAGGAGTGCTTGGTTTGTGTCGTCTTGCATGATAGAAGGAAGTTGAACTGGATGATCCTTAGGGGTATCTGCTAACCTTATGATTGTATGATATTATTATTATTATTATTATTATTATTATTATTATTATTATTATTATTATTGAGAGGCTGGGTGGCCATCTGTTGGGTGTGCTTGGATTGTGTCCTCCATGGCAGAATTGGGTTGGACTGGATTACCACAGTAATTATTTCATATTACAGTAGAATCTCACTTATCCAACATTCGCTTATCCAGTGTTCTGGATTATCCAACACAGTCTGCCTTTTAGTAGTCAATGTTTTTGTAGTCAATGATTTAAATTCATTGTGATATTTTGGTGCTAAATTTGTAAATACAGTAATTACAACATAGCATTACTGAGCATTTAACTACTTTTTCTGTCAAATTTGTTGTATAACATGATGTTTGGTGCTTAATTTGTATAATCATTACCTAATTTGATGTTTAATAGGCTTTTTCTGAATCCCTTCTTATTATCCAACATATTCACTTATCCAACGTTCTGCCGGCCTGTTTATGTTGGATAATTGAGACTCTACTGTATATTTATAATCTTATATTATCTGCTTAGAACTGGATTATATGAGGCCCCTTCTTCACAGCTGTATAAAATGCACACTGAAGTGGATTATATGGCAGTGTGAAGTCAAGATAATCTAGTGCCAAGCAGATAATATAAGATTATAAATGGGTTATATAGCTTTGTGGAAGGGCCTTGAGTCTACACTGCCATATAATCCAGTGCAAATTAGATAATCTGTGGAAGAGGCCTAAGTGAGGCCTAACTGTGCCTGTCCCCTGGGCTGAGTAGGTTGCTAGGAGACCAAGTGGGCGGAACTTAGCCTTGCAATTGGCAGCAATTGGATAAAAACTATTATTCCTCTCTCTCTAATTAGGACTTTATTTTTCTTCTCTTTTTGTTGTATCAACCTAGAGCTGTGGATGAAGGTTGTGTTATCAAATTTCGAGGTTGGGGGGCCTGTAGTTTTGTTGTTTTGTCCGCTGCCCTGATGCCATCACTCTTTTATATATATAGATGTTCATATTGAACTGCAGAGGGGAAAAATCAGCATTATATGATCACATCAATATTATTTTAATTTATTTCTCCCCAGTATGTATGTGCACTTGGGGAAAAATCTTGATGTGATCAAATAATTGTAGTAAGATCTTCATGTGTTTTACACATGCCATGAAGTATGTGTGTGAGGGTGGGAGAAAAAAAATAAGACAAAAAACCCAGGAGAAAACTGGGTTTAATTAATCTCGTTGTGGTGATACGTTGATTGATCACATCAAAACTGAACATAAGTTTTTGGGTGTTTTGTTTGTTTGTTGACTCATTTGGGTTTCTTGCAGAGTAATAACTTAGAGGGATGCCGCAGTAAATTTCAGGTTTTTTAAATCTGACAAAACTCAGTTAGCAGAGGATCTAGGGAAAGTGACAGCTTTCAATGGAAGATTAATGCTGTACAGAGTAATCATAAGGAGGAGATGTTTGTTGTTTGAAATGTCCTCGTTGTTTTTCTCTTTTGAAAGGTTATTTTTAATTAAAACCAGTGGTTCAGAAGTTCAGAACTATAAAGGAACAATTTGTACATGAAAAAAGGTCTATTTCACAGATGTTTGATGCTCCCTTGGGGAACTGGCAGTAGCTGCTTGTTTATTTGGGGGTCACACACACCAATCATACATTTTGCTTCCACTTAGAAACCCCCTAATTTTTCAACTTTTTTTAATAGCCACAGGCTTCTGATTCTGGCAATAAAAATGTGGAGGGCAGATTTGAGGAGTTCACATTAAAAAGAAATCACAGAAACTTCAAATGACCATTTGCTCTCTTTTTTGTTGCTAAAATGGAGCTCATAAATTTCCATGCTTTCCCTCACTGAATGGCTGCTTGTTCATTGGCATTTAATTATTTATATAAGTTTTTTTGCTGACAACTTTTATTTTAAGTGAGCCCAATTTTTCAATTAACTCCTTGGATTGACTGACTCTTGCCTACTTGTTTACTTTCCCTTTGCTTCCTGCCGTTCTGTTAAAAAAGTGTAACACGAGAAACCCAGGGCTGCTTCATAGCTGTTGTCAAAAAGAGTACACTTTCATACCTGGAACTCTGAGGAGAAAAAACAATAAAAGTTACTCCACATCCACCTTCTTAAAATAAAGAAATTCAAACAGTGGGAGCAATGGGGGTATCCACTTACACTATCTAAAGAAAAATCTCTGAGGAGAGATGGTTAATGGGTAATAGTGAAACGGTTCTTCAGATATTTGCTTCAGAATAACTCTGTTTCACCATGGAGATTAGGGATGGCCAAAGACAGTTTTCAGCCTAAGGCAAAACCTAAGCATACAAGTCAAAACACATAGTGTCTAAAGCCTACCAAGCTATTTTGGCACAAGAGGTGACAAAACACCATAAACATCTCTTCCCGCTTGTGGCAGTAAAAGTTTAATAAAAGCAAGGTAAACAAATATTTGCTTGGCCTTCATGACACTCCAAATCACACTTCACTTTGGCTAATGGCATGGCTGGCTTTGAAGGTGGTCATTCTTGTTCTACATTGTTAGCAACTTATAAAAGAAAAACATAAGGGAAATACATTTTTCCTATGTAGAGCATAATGTAGGCTTCCATTTTCCATACGTATCTTTGATGTATGTCTTATGTGGGCATTCCAATATGGATCTATTGAACCTGGAGCACAGAATCAGCCTCAGCCAGTAGAACCTTTTGCTGCCCTTAACACCAGAAACTTATACATGTCATAGCTTCATGCTTAGATTTTCCCTACTACAATGTAGTCTGCTAATTTACTACATTGCTAAGTTAATGAAGATGCAAAAGCTTCAGTCCAATAAAAAGTATATCCTTCTTCTAATAGACTGATTAAAGGAAAAGCTAGAGGTAGTGTGGAAAGCAAAATAGAGGAATAATGTGGTTTGATGGTGGTGTTCGCAATGGGAGATTGGTACAGTGGTAGAACACATTTAACACTGATAGCTCACCAAAATTTGGAACGTTTCCCTTGTCCTCTGATTTTTGGCGAATTTTCATAGCTTTTATAATAAACCATTTTTTAATAATTGCAGAAATCTGTTCCTGGTTTGAAAGTCTTATTTCCTGTTTCATTGGGTTGTCTTTACTGTGAAAGTCATTGTTCTACTTCAGAAACTTTGTTTTTGTGGCTGAAACTTTGTTAAATTGGTGGACCAAACCATAATATGTTCCATCCATGTCGCTTGCACAAAGTTCAGGCAGTGTCATAGATTTTGCCATGTTTCTATGACAGAACCAATTAGGAAATGACATTTATCACCCAGGAACAGAAATCATAGTACACCATCAAATCCTTCCTGGCAGATGGCCATCAGCCTCTGAATAAGGAAATTAGTTCCTGGTTTGAAAGTGCTATTTCCTGTTTCATTGGCTTTTCTGGGCTGAGAGTGTGTGACTTGCCCAAGTGGGTGGCAGAGTGGGGAATCAAGCCACAATTGGAGTCCAAAATTCAAACCTCACCCTCCCTCCTTCTCTCTAAACTTCTCATACCTTCCAGAATTCCAAGAATTCACATACTGTATGAAAGTTTGGTCAAGATGGTCAGAGGAGGGCAACTAAAATGATCTAGGGTCTGGAGAACAAGCCCTATGAGGAGTGGCTTGAAGAACTGGGCATGTTTAGCCTGCAGAAAAGAAGGCTGAGAGGAGACATGATGTATAATATGTGAGGGGAAGTCATAGAAAGGAGGGAGCAAGCTTGTTTTCTGCTACCCTGCAGACTAGGACACTGAACAATGGCTTTAAACTACAGGAAAGGAGATTTCACCTGAACATATTAGGAAGAACTTCCTCACTGTGAGCTGTTCAGCTGTGGAACTCTCTCCCCGGGCTGTGGTGGAGGTTTCTTCTTTGGAGGCTTTTAAGCAGAGGCTGGATGGCCATCTGTTGGGAGGGATTGGATGGTGTCTTCCTGCCTGGCAGAAGGGGTTGGGCTGGATGGCCCACGAGGTCTCTTCCAACTCTACTGTTCAATGACGCTATGATTCTAAGTGAGGACAAAAGGGGGTGGGGAATGTTAAGAGGAGAGAGGGCCTGGAACACCTGGGAATTGTAGTTTGCAAGTGGGCATAGTACTATTGGAGAAACGTTTGCTTCAGCCCAATGCTTTTATAAATGGTCAATATTCAGAGGCTTCGTTCTCCTGCATTTTGAAAGCTATTATGATGAAATTTGCCAGAATGGAAGCAAAAATTAAGTACTCTTAGCCTATCAAGTTTCATAATGTTTGACCCATCCACTGATTTTTGGGGATTTCTGAAGCAACATTTTTTTAAAATGTTACCAGATCGATGGCCACGCCTCCCTGTCCTTCTTCCTTCCACTTTGGTTGGCTTGCTAAGGGTTCTGGGAAATGGAGTTTTTTCTCTCGTTATGGCGAATTGCTTCATTAATGGTCAATATTCAGAGGCTTCGTTCTCCTGCATTTTGAAAGCTATTATGATGAAATTTGCCAGAATGGAAGCAAAAACTCTTAGCCTATCAAGTTTCATAATGTTTGACCCATCCACTGATTTTTGGGGATTTCTGAAGCAACATTATTTTAAAATGTTAGCAGATCGATAGCCATGCCTCCCTGTCCTTCTTCCTTCCACTTTGATTGGCTTGCTAAGGCTTCTGGGAAATGGAGTTTTTTCTCTCGTTATGGCGAATTGCTTCATTTCCACTTAAAAGAATGGTCAATATTCAGAGGCTTCGTTCTCCTGCATTATGAAAGCTATTATGATGAAATTTGCCAGAATGGAAGCAAAAATTAAGTACTCTTAGCCTATCAAGTTTCATAATGTTTGACCCATCCACTGATTTTTGGGGATTTCTGAAGCAACATTATTTTAAAATGTTAGCAGATCGATAGCCACGCCTCCCTGTCCTTCTTCCTTCCACTTTGATTGGCTTGCTAAGGCTTCTGGGAAATGGAGTTTTTTCTCTCGTTATGGCGAATTGCTTCATTAATGGTCAATATTCAGAGGCTTCGTTCTCCTGCATTTTGAAAGCTATTATGATGAAATTTGCCAGAATGGAAGCAAAAATTAAGTACTCTTTGCCTATCAAGTTTCATAATGTTTGACCCATCCACTGATTTTTGGGGATTTTTGAAGCAACATTTTTTTAAAAATGCTAGCAGATTGATGCCCATGCCTCTCCCTCCCTCCCTCTTCCACTCTGATTGGCTGAGAGGCATGCCAACATGGCTTCTCCTCTCAGAGGGGGCTACAGCTTCATCCGAAGACATCAGAAACAAATGAAAAAAGGTACTTTTATTATTCAAATTCGTAATATTTGTAAGGGCAGTGAGCAGATGGTTCAATATTAATTCAAAAGTGCTTACGAAACGAATTTTTAACGAATTTAACGAAATAACAAAAAATTTGCTCAAGCCTACTATCTATCTATCTATCTATCTGGAGATTTTCTTTTACTTCTTGACAGTCATAAACACAGAGAAAGGTTTCCAAAATGAGTCCCAGGCAAACCTGTTTTTAACCACAATATTATTGGTTTATCAGTACTGTTGGAATCATGCTTATCTGGACAGTAGGCAGGCAGCTTTGGAGACCAACCACTAATGTATTCTGTGCCTGTATGTGTGTGGTCACTGATATTTCAATTCTCTATCTTTTATGCTTCTGTCAATGACTTGTTATTCAATCATAAGGGCTAATTCTTATGTCAATATCAGTTTATGTTTCACGGAATGCTGAACGAGGGAGGAATGCTCAAGTCTACATTTGTATGTAGGGAAGGGGAGGAGGAGGACAGAAATAAAGAAAGAAAGAGATGTGTTTGTATGTGTAACGCCACACAGATTTCACTAAGCCTCTTCTGTCATCTCAGTAGGCAATGAATTAAATCAAGAGCTTGACTAGCTCATTATGTACATAATATGCACACACTCCTCTTTTCCTTATATGTACACACACTGTTACAGTATTAAGTTTTTATCCTGTCTGAGGGAATGAGAGTTTCTGATGGGTACACTATCATTTCAAGGAATGAAATCCCCTTATTTTTAAATGAATATATATGGTTACATTCACCACCATGAATTAAAATGAGTCATTATGTGTGTGAGAGTGAGTATGTGCAACTTCAAGCTACCTGCTGAATTATGAACATTATTGTTTTAGGTCAAAACTGAAAAAACTGATGGAGAAAATCTAAAGATATTTCATAGTAGGTCACTGGAATGGAAAAAAAAATAGACCCTTTCAAAAAGTGACATGAGCGCAAACCATTTGTGTTTATGGACATGATGTTTAATTCAGCCATCACAAATTAAAATGCATAGACCAGGGGTCCCCAAACTTTTTAAGCAGAGGGCCGGTCCACAATCCTTCAGACTGTTGAGGGGCCGAATTATCATTTGGAAAAAAATACAAACAAATTCCTATGCATACTGCACATGTCTTATTTGTAGTGCAACAACAACAACAACAACAACAACAACGAAAGAATACAATATTTAAAAATGAAAACAATTTTAACCAACAATAACCTATTAGGATTTCAATGAAAAGTGTGGGCCTGCTACTGGCCAATGAGATAGTCAAGTTAATTAGGATTGTTGTTGTTGTTGTTGTGTGCCTTCAAGTCATGTCAAACTTTGGCCAAGCCTAAGTCTAAAATTAATTATTTATTTACTGCATTTATTTATTACATTTATATCCCACCCTTCTCACCCCGAAGGGGACTCAGAGCAGCTGTATGTATATACAATATATTATATTATTAAAACTGATATAAAATATTATATTATAAAACTGAGGGCGGGGGCCAGGTAAATGACCTTGGAGGGCCGTATCCGGCCCCCGGGCCTTAGTTTGGGGACCCTTGGCATAGACTATATAAACTTCTAAAAGATAATCAGGTAAATAGACCTCTCCTGCAGGGGACAAATAAAAGGATAGAAAGGACTAAATTGTTGAATTTTAGAAATTGGGAAACTCAGCTAGTATCTAAAGGCACAAATAAATCCTGAGGGGTACCTAAGCTATACTAATAAAGGACGATTTGAACTTTCAACTAGAAAAAGTTGAAATACTCTGCAAAGAGATTTATTATAATAAGAGGGAAAATAAAGGACTTTAACATCTCAATAATAATAATAATAATAATAATAATAATAATAATAATAATAATAATAATTTTATTCTTATACCCTGCCCCATCTCCCCGAAGGGACTCGGGGCGGCTTACATGGGGCCAAGCACAAACAGAACAATAAGAACAAAACAATAAAACCAATCAATCAGACAATAAAAGCAAGTCATAAAAAAAGAAACCCCATACAAAATAAAATGTTAAAATCATGGATTGGGTTCAAAGAATCTAGGCCAAAGTGCTAAAAGTGCAAATATATCATGTCATCAGGGGAGGATGGTTACTCAGCTATGATGGCTATAAAGTGCCATTAAAATACTGGGGAAGGCATTCACTGTAATGGGCAACAATAATAAGTGTTTATGTCCCAAACCAGAAACAAATAAGTTATATCAATAAAACTTTTTTTAAAAAAATAGAACAGCAGGCTGTTGGAGATATAATTATTAGAGGAGACCAGACTATAGAACTTTTTTAAAAAAATAAGAAGGGAAGGGGCATTGGAAATCTAAAAATAGAAAATATAATACATCTTTAAAAATGGAACATAAGAAAAGTTAATGAAAGAATAGGAAGAGCCCTCCTATATATTTCTTTCACAGATAAAATAAATTTATATCATTAGACTATTCTTTGGTAGGGAACAACACCTTACTACTAAGGATTTAATAGTGTCGGGGGCAGGGGGAATGGCCAGGAGACCATGTTTTGTTTCTAAAAGTGAGCTATAATATCCAGAAAACTGAAAAAGTGGAGATTTACCCCATTAGTTATCCTTAGGAAAGAAGACAAAAAGAGTTAATGGAGGAATCTAATAATTATTTTAGACTAAACAGGATGCCCGAGATAAAGGAAGGTATAATATGAGACGCTTTTAAGGCAGTCATGAGGGGTATTATGATGGAAAGGGATATCAAAACAAATAAAGGTAGATTACAGACTTTTAAAAAGGAGGGAGAAAAAACATTCCATGACTTCCAAAATAACCCAACAAAAAGAAGTAAGGAAAGATAGAAAAAAGCAACATGATGCATTAGAGAAAATAGAAGTGAAAAAAATATATTGGTTGCTGTGAAAAACGGACCCAATTTAAGGTGCAGGTTCTTACCTATAAAACCCTAAATGGTTTGGGACACGCCTACCTTTGTGACCATGTTTCCCCTTATGAACCTGCATGATCTCTTTGTTCATCTGGGGAGGCCCTTATCTCGCTCCCGCCTCCATCGCAAGCTCGGTTTGCGGGGATGAGGGAGCGGGCCTTCTCAGTAGTGATCTGGAACTTCCTCCCTAGGGAGATCAGGCAGGCTCCTACCCTTGCATCTTTTAAAAAGGAGTGAAAAACTTGGTTGTTTTGTTGCACAGTTGAATAATTCAGTCCCCATGACCAAAATTTAAATTAATACACTTTCCGCACTGTTCCCTTTCCCTAGAATTAATTGGACGTTCATCCCCGCCCAATGGTCGAGAAATGCTTGCACTTTGTCCTTTGGCCCCGAAGCACTTTATAACTATACTATTGCACTTTAGTTCAAATGGCACCTCGACACTTTCACCCTTCACCAACCTGGTGGTCCATCTTATTTTATTTTATTGTCACTCATTTTATGCTTCAAATGAGCTTTTATGGTTAATGTATTGTTTTGCATAATGTCAATTTTACTGTGTTTTTATACATTGTAATATGTTTTAATTGTTGTAATCTGTTTATTGTTTTTGGACCTTTGTCCCATGTTAGCCGCCCTGAGTCCCTGCAGGGAGATGGTAGCGGGATCGAAAAATAAAGTTACTTACTTACTTACATGGCCATGTTCCAGAAGTATTATCTCCTGACATTTCATCCAAATCTATGGCAGGCATCCTCAGAGGTTGTGAGGTCTATTAGAAACTAGGCAAGTCGGGTTTATATATCTGTGGAATAATGTTCAAGGTGGGAGAAAGAACTCTTGTCTGTTTGAGGCAAGTGTGAATGTTGCAATTGGCCATGTTGATTATCATTGAATGGCCTTGCAGCTTCAAAGCATGGCTGCTTCCTGCCTAGGGGAATCCTTTGTTGGGAGGTATTAGCTGGCCCAGATTGCTTCCTGACTGGAATTCCCCTGTTTATTTCATTAAACACCTTGGGATTAAAGAAACGCAATGGATAATTTTGACAAAATGTTATCGAACCCCACAACAACTCGACAATATTATACTATGCTGACATAAATGTGGGGGAAAAAGGAACATTTACACATATGTAGTGGGGCTGTGATAAAGTACAAAACTTTTATTTAAAAAATAAAAAGTGAGATGGTGGAAATATTAGGGATAAATTAGAGATAAATAAAAAACTGTTTTTACCCGGAAAATAGAAGAAAATTTGGGAATAAAGAATGGATCAATAATACAAAATATATGATAGAAGCTTCACAAGCAACTGCTGCCCGGGCGCGGAAAGACCACAGAAAATGGAAAATACAAAAGTGGTATGAGTACTTAGCAGACTATATGCTGCAGGATTATATTATGGAAAGGATAATTAAATGTACGATCAGATATCCTAAGGAGAATAGGGACTCTAAATGGAAATTGCTGATAGCCAGAGTAAAAGGGAAAGCAACATTTTAGGAACTGAATGAAACCATCTTCATGACTGAACAAATAAAATAATATTTTTAAAGAAATGTACAACTGTTCTCGGAGAGAGGAAGGGGGAGGGGGGAAACAGATACAAGTAGTAGGCAATTATAGTAATGGAAAAGCTAAGATTATAGGACAGACTAGAATGTGTCAGGGGATGATGGGTAGCAGAGTGGATTCCAAAAATCATCATTCTGGTCTCACCGCCCCCTTTCTTCCGCAGGCTGACTTCTCTTGCGGAGAAACAGCACTGGCCAACAGAATTCCAGCAGCTGGAGGTTCAGTTGTAAATCCAACTGTTGTTAAACTTTATTTACATATTTACAGTTACATTTCCTGGCTTCGGAGCATAGCATTCATTGTCCATCTCCAGTGAAAAGCTCAAGCCAAACTCCACAGAGATTAGATAACAACATTCCTCAGTCCGGAGGAAGTTCCAACCCTCAAAGGCAGGAAATCAATCCTGATAGGTCATAGCAATCACAACAGGCTGTCAGTCAAAACTAGCCTGCTGTTAACTATTTCATTACTGAAAATACACACTCTAGCTCAGGGGTCCCCAAACTTTTTAAACAGGGAGCCAGTTCGTGATCCTTCGGACCATTGGAGGGCCGGACTATAGTTGGCCACCGAGCAATAAATAATAATAATAATAATAATAATAATAATAATAATAATAATAACAATAATAATAAAAAAGAGGGTTGGAAGAGACCCTTTGGGCCATTGAGTCCAATCCCTTTCTGCCTTTGTGCACCGAAAGCACAAGCAAAGCACCCCTGACAGATGTCCACCCAGCCTCAATGTTAATAATAATAATAATAATAATAATAATAATAATAATAATAATAATAATAATAAGAGTTGTAAGAGAAGAAGAGACCCCTTGGGTCATTTAGCCCAACCCCCGGATAAATGGCTTTGATGGGCCGCATCCGGCCCCCGGGCCTTAGTTTGGGGACCCCTGCTCTAGCTCATCAGCAGTGAACACTTGATTTACATTTCATACAAATACAACCATACTCCAACAGAGTGGTATGACTAAATATGTGAAATAACTTAGTCTTTTCCTTTTTTTCTTATAATGCGAACACTAGAGAAGTGCATTTTTGTTAGTCCTCGTAAGTCGTATCAAATTTGTTAAATTTGTACGTACGAGACAATATCTGACACATGAGCATAGCCTATGCCAAAAACCTAAAAATTGACTATGCCCAATACTTTTCATTTGTATTTTATAAATCTCAGAAGTCTTCTAAAATCAGTTTTATTTTCAGCACAAGGAAGCAAAGCAAAGCCAAAAGACTGCCTTTCCTCCTTAAATCAATGGCCTCTTACCATTAGGAGAAGAAAAGCACAAAGAAAGCAAATTTCACTGGGAAAGAAAGCACAGGAGTCTGGGAAATGTAGTTTGGGAAGGTGAGGAGCCTATGACAGAGAATGCAGAAGGCCATGTCCTTAACTACATTTCTCAGAATTCTGCTTGCATCAGAAAGCCCCAATCAGGAGAGGAGAGAGATTTGTCCCTCAGTAGCTTCAGCCAGCCAGAGTTCCAATAAATGGTTGAATCTGCAAAGAGGAGGACTGACTGATACTTCTAGTAAATGGCAATAATAATAATAATAATAATAATAATAATAATAATAATAATAATAATAATAATAATAATAATTTTATATATTTAAATCAGTGCTGGGCTGGGAATAAATCCCTAAATAGATGACCCTTGGGGGTTCCTTCCAACTCAATAAAGGAAGCATATTAATTAGTTTAAAGGCTGGATGACCATCTGTCAGGAGGGTTTTGATGGTGCCCGTCTGCCTGGAAGAAGGGATTTGGACCAGATGGCCCTTGGGGGTCCCCTCTACAGGATTCTATGAAAGTGCAGAATTGGTTAATATTGGTTTCTATTGATTAATATGAGAGACATTCCATGAGATAGCTGTTGTGGTTTAAAAAAATTTTTTTGTTAAAACTTCTTAAAATTCCCTAAAATCAGTAGATGTATGAATATTTCTGAAAGGTGGAGGGGTTATCCCCTGTTATGCTGTGACATTGTATAGTAAATTCAAGTAGATAGTTCCTGTAGGTTTTAAAATGTTGTTTATAACAAATTGAAAATTCCCCAAAACTCAGTGGATAAGTGAAACATTTTGAAACTTGATGGGCTAAAAGTGATAAATGTAGCAGGTTTCATCCCAATAGCTGTAACAATGAGGGAGAAAGAAGCCCTTGAAGTTTCCCCAATTATATTAATTATGCAAATTACTACAACAAAAAAGTAATGAAATTTTGTTACTCTTGTTATAGTAATATAATTTTCACTAACTATACTTTAGAAACACTTCAGAAATGAAATCCCAGCACCCCCTGATTTTGTAATGACTTTAGTAATTTTTTTATAAATCGCATATGCCTAGCAAATACGTAATGTTATGCTTTACATATATATTCTAATAAAAAATTTAAAACCTTCCAAAAGTGATGTGGTAATGATTTTGCTTTTTTTATATATTAGTGTAAACATAGACATCCCAAAATATTTTTTAAGTACAAATTAATTAAAAAAATTTAAACCCCCCCAAAAATTTACATTGTAAGATATAGGTTGACCCTTGTAAAAGAAAAAAATGGATATGACTTTGTCTTTGTTAGAAACTTTGGACTTGACATTCATCTGCTAGAGACTAACCCACGTATTTAACTTAACACTTTGGAAATTGTTATCTTGTGTCATAAGGAATTAGATCTTCCCTCACCTTTAGCATATTGTATTGCACTTTAAGAATTGTAAGGCAAAAAGGGAGTGAGTCTCAGAATCATCTTAGATATAACATCAGGGACACTCCCAAGGTGGAGGAGGGGGAGAAGGAAAGTACCATCCTTAAAGGAGGTTGGAGTATAACACAGGATCTTTGCCCATATTTAAAGGCTAGCGCTAGTTTTGATGGACCATGTTGAGGGGGAGTGGCTGCCCAGCAGCCGAGGAGCCCCCATAGAAGTAATACAGTGGAGGGGGAGATATAGGAAAAAGACACCTAAATTAATTCGGCCTAGGGAAAGAGAGTGAGTTCTTGTAGATCTAAAACAGCCTCATGACATTGTAAACTTGGATGCCCAGGCTAGCGTTTCCTGCAGATTAAAGGTGGTGCTGCTGAACGCCAGGTCTGCTAATGGAAAAGCAACGATCATCCAGGACCTTATCCTGGATGAGCAGGCATACCTGGCATGCATAACGGAGACCTGGCTGGATGAGGCTGGGGGGATGAATCTCACCCAGCTTTGTCCGCCAGGTTTTACCGTTCAGCATCAACCAAAATCTGGAGGACGGGGAGGTGATGTCGCAGTAGTATATAAGGATTCCATCCACCTGACCAGGTGCCCCATCCCACAGTCAACCTTGTTTGAATGTGTCCATCTGAGAGTGGGTGACTAGGAATTCTGTTAGTGTACCTTCCACCCCACTGCACTACAGTCTCCCTGCCTGAGCTAGTGGGGGTGGTCTCGAACCTGGTGTTGGAGTCCCAGTGGCTTATTGTGCTGGGGGACTTCAATGTCCATGCTGAGACCACCCATACCGGAGTGGCTCAGGGCTTCATGGCCACCATGACAACCATGGGGCTGTCCCAGCTAATATCTGGTCCCACCCACAGAGCAGGGCACACACTTGACTTGGTTTTCTGTCAGGGATGGGAGGAAGGTGGTGGTGTGGAGGAGCTTACCTCTGCTCCATTGCCATGGACCGACCATCACCTGATCAAGTTTAGACTTACTGCGCCCCCTAACCTCCGCAGGGGTGGAGGACCTATTAAAATGGTCCGCCCCAGGAGGCTTATGGATCCAGATGGATTCCTGACGGCTTTCGGGGAGTTTCCCACCTCCTCGGCTGGTGATTCTATCAATGCTCTGGTTGCCCTCTGGAATAAGGCGGTGACTAGGGCAATAGACACGATCGCTCCGGAGCGTCCCCTCTCGAGTACCCGAGCTAAACCATCTCCTTGGTTTACTGAGGAGCTGGCAATGATGAAGCGAAAGAAGAGGGGACTAGAGTGCGTGCAGTGTTTGGAGCCGAGCGAGTCAAACTGAACATGGCTATGTTCCTATCTCAGGGCATACGCTGTGGCAATAGACGCTGCAAAGAATTCTTTCTTTGCAGCTAATATTGCATCCGCCAGAACCATCTGGCGGAGCTGTTCCGAGTTGTCAGAGGTTTGTTATACCCCATCTCCCAAGACAGGATCCCTGACAACTCGACAGCCTGTTGTGAAGCATTTTCTCAGTCCTTTGCGGACAAAGTCACTTTGATCTGTTCTGGCTTTGACGCCACATTAACGGCAGTCTCCGAGGATTTAGCACGAGCACCTACTTGTCCAGTTTTGATTGATTCTTTTCAGTTGGTTCAGCCTGAGGATGTGGACAAGGTGTTT
Source organism: Anolis carolinensis (assembly GCF_035594765.1). Classification (NCBI taxonomy): domain Eukaryota; kingdom Metazoa; phylum Chordata; class Lepidosauria; order Squamata; family Anolidae; genus Anolis; species Anolis carolinensis. Next base: position 180,656,120 of record NC_085844.1, read on the forward strand.
GGAGAGGTAAGGGCTACCACATGCATCCTAGACCCCTGCCCATCCTGGCTGGTGAGAGAAGCCAGAGGGAGATTGGCCGAGTGGGTGAAGGTGGTGGTGAATGCCTCCCTTTGGGAAGGCATATTTCCAGTGAGCCTCAAATTGGCTGTGATCAAACCGCTGTTGAAAAAGCCATCACTTGATCCCACTCAAGCCTATTTCCAATCTCCCATTTTTGGGCAAGGTCGTGGAACGTGTGGTGGCCGCACAACTCCAGGCATTCTTGGTAGACACTGATTTTCTAGATCCGGCGCAGTCTGGCTTTAGGCCGGGACATGGTACCAAGACAGCCTTGGTCGCCTTAGTTGATGATCTACGCTGGGAACTGGACAGGGAGAGTATGTCCCTGCTGGTTCTGCTGGACCTCTCAGTGGCCTTCGATACCATTGACCACGGTATCCTTCTGGGACACCTTGCCGGAATGGGGCTTGGGGCACTGTTTTGCAGTGGCTCCAGTCCTTTCTGGAGGGTCATTCCCAGATAGTGTCATTGAGGGACACCTGCTCAGCCCTGCAACCATTGTCTTGTGGGGTCCCACAGGGGTCAGTACTGTCCCCCATGTTGTTCAACATATACATGAAGCTGCTGGGAGAGATCATCCTGAATTTCAGGGTGAGATGTCATCTGTATGCAGATGATGTCCAGCTCTGTCACTCCTTCCCACCGGTCACTTAGGCGGCTGGTGGGAATGAGGGACAGGGCCTTCTCAGTGGTGGCTCCTCAGCTGTGAAACGCCCTCCCCAGTAACATCCGGCAGGCCCCAACTCTTTTGGGCTTCAGGAAGAACTTTTTTTTCCGTGTCAGGAGCAACCGGAGTTGCTTCTGGAGTGAGAGAATTGGCCGTCTGCAAGGACGTTGCCCAGAGGACGCCCAGATGTTTTGATGTTTTTACCATCCTGTGGGAGGCTTCTCCCATGTCCCCGCATGAAGCTGGAGCTGATAGAGGGAGCTCATCCGCGCTCTCCCCGGGTGGGATTCGAACCTGGCAGTCTTCAGGTCAGCAACCCAACCTTCAAGTCACAAGGCTTTTATCATCTAGGCCACCAGAGGCTCCTAGGAAGAACATTAAGACATGGCTTTGTGTGCAAGCATTTACTGAGTAAGTAGTATATTGACATGGTCTGAACTAAGGTCTATGTGCAAGGTTTTTTGGAAGAATGGAATTAAGTAATTACAGTAGAGTCTCACTTATCCAACACTCACTTATCCAACGTTCTGGATTATCCAACACATTTTTGTAGTCAATGATTTCAAAACATCATGATATTTTGGTGCTAAATTCGTAAATACGGTAATTACTACATAGCATTACTGCATATTGAACTACTTTTTCTGTCAAATTTGTTGTATAACATGATGTTTTGGTGTTTTATTTGTAAAATCATAACCTAATTTGATGTTTAATAGGCTTTTCCTTAATCCCTCCTTATTATCCAACATATTCACTTAACCAATGTTCTGCCGGCCCGTTTATGTTGGATAAGTGAAACTCTACTGTATATGCTTTTAAGCTTGAATAATGTATTTTATGGATTATTGTTAATGGTTTTAAATATGTTGTTGTTTTTTACTGATTTTGTTTGGCATTGAATTTTACCGGTTGTTGTAAGCCGCCCTGAGTCCCCTCGGGTGAGAAGGGTGGGGTAGAAATATTGTAAATAAAATAAAAATAAAATAAATTGTATAGAAAATTCAAGGAGATAGCTCTTGTAGTTTTTTTAAAATGTTGTTTACAAAAAAACTTTGAAAATTCCCCAAAAATCTGTAGATAGATGAAACGTTCTGATGAGCTAACAGTTGTAAATATATTCTACCATTGTAGCAAGTTTCACTCCAATAGTTGTAAAAATGAGGGAGGTAGGCACCCCTGAAGTTTTCCCACTTGTGCAATTACTATAACAAAAAGTAACGAAATATTGTTACTATCATTATAGTAATGAAATTTCCATTAATGACATTTTAGAAACACTTTAGAAACTAAACTCCTGTGCCCCCTAATTTTGTAATGTCTTTTGAAACAGTTTTTCATCGATTGCACAGCCCTAAGGGCACAATAAATGAGTCAAGCTTCTAGTTTAACTCAAAACTATTAAGCAATATGATTAGACTATCAGTGGCTGAGCTGTTACTGCCTAAGTGGTTTCATTGTTTGTAAGAGAGATGAGCAAAAAAATAACAGAGCCAATAAACTACATTTATCATTTGCTTGTCTCAGTTTTTCCCCAAGTTAATCCTGAATTAACTTTTCCCCCATAGTTAACCGAGGATTTTAAATCACTGATATGTTAACTTTGTGTATATGTGCCTAACTGTAAATCCAAGTAAACACAGTAGGATATACTTTTGAGTAGACAAGCACAACATCCATGCTGTTAACCTCTGTTTGTATAAGCCTTGATAATTAAAGCTAATGTACAATGTGATTATACACAATTTCATGTGATTTTGTGTCTGTATGACTTGTGTCCATAGGACTGCTTTTGGTCAGCCCAACATTTGGAAAATCTGTTGTTTCCCAGTCCTGATTTTGCTTGCAAAAAACTTTTGGTTGCTCATTCATATATTAAGTAACCATTTTATTCTACATTGGTTGAATATGTGGAGAGATCTTTAATCTAGTGTGGAAATGCAACCTCCTCACCTCATACTTAACATATTGTGCACAGAGCTCCTTTGCTGCTTCTATTCCAGGAAGAGCTTAAAACCATTGTATGTATTAAATAGATTCCTAAAATGTATCAGCTATGAAAATTGCTGCCATTGAAACAAGATGCATGAGACCCAGTTTTCAAGAAATAATAAATACGACCTTGGGGTTAGGCAACCTGATGCCCTCCAGATGTTTTGAACTACCACTCCCAGAACCCCATATCAATGGAAATATTGGAGAGGGCAATTGTAGTAGAATCCAGAACATCTGGACAGTACCAGGTTGCCTAACCCATGACCTCTGAAACATATGCCAGCTACTGCTGTTCAGAGATTGCCATTACCATACTCTAAGACCAGGGGTGCCCAAACTAAGGCCCGGGAGCCGGATGCGGCCCTCCAAGGTCATTTACCTGGCCCCCGCCCTCAGTTTTATAATATAATATTTTTATATCAGTTTTAATAATATAATATATTGTATATACATATAATATTGATAAAAATATTATAATGTTATACAATATAATACTAATAATACGATATAATAATGTTAATTATATGTTATATATTACATATAATATTACAGTATAGTGGTATAGTTCAATATAGTAATATATAATGCTAATATTGTGCTATGCTAATAATATATTGTATGTACATACAGCTGCTCTGAGTCCCCTTCGGGGTGAGAAGGGTGGGATATAAATGTAGTAAATAAATAAATAATTAATTTTAGACTTAGGCTCACCCAAAGTCTGAAATGACTTGAAGGCACACAACAACAACAATCCTAATTAACCTGACTATCTCATTGGCCAGTAGCAGGCCCACACTTCCCATTGAAATCCTGATAGGTTTATGTTGGTTAAAATTGTTTTCATTTTTAAATATTGTATTGTTCTTTAAAGGGGAATTGTTGTATTGCACTACAAATAAGACATATGCAGTGTGCGTAGGAATTTGTTTGTATTTTTTTTTCAAATGATAATTTGGCCCCTCAATAGTTTCAAAGAGGGGCTTCAAAGAGGGGATGTAAAAGGTTGGAGAAAGAGTGTGCAGGAGTATTATCAACCTTGTGAGACCCCATGGTGCCCAACCATGAGTCAGTGAATGAGGTTGGAGTCCGATTTCTCCAGTGGGAGGGAGCGTGATTGTCACTAAAAGCAACATCTAGCAATGTCCTACTGCCTCCCCTTACCCTACTGACGTCTCCTGGCTGATGTGTTACGCCTGCTCAAGGCTATCAATCTAGCTGCTTGGCCAGCATGAGGCCTGTAGAATGATGCCCATGGAGGCCTCCTACAGGGTTGCAGGGGGAACCCAAACTTCTGAACTATCATTAGGCAATCTGAGTTCAATAGTGATAGTATAGAAAGAGTAAGGATCTGAAGCTGCTGCTTTCATGGACGAAAGGAACTATGGCTACAGCTCCTCCTTTCTAGCTATATCCTCTGGGGAGGGTGGGTGGGGCTGTAGTCCTATAACTTCAAGAGCTTTCTAGAAGAGTTCCACTTCAGCTGTAAGGATACAGGAAACTACTACAGGTACGTATTTCACAGAGACCACGAAGAAGAAAGTTGCGTTTCTTTCCCTTAGAGATGATATTTTCTTGTTTTGTGTTCTTTTGTTTTTGCTCTAAAAGTTATTTGGAATTTCACCAAGCCGGCTGATACTTTCTACTTATTTAATTTCATTGCCAAAGGATCCACTCACAACATGAATTTGCTATTAATATATAGCAGGTATAGGTATTTCTCTCTACAGTATGAGAGGCAGCTGAAAGAACAGGTGGAGGAAGAATGAAATGGGATTTCACATTCCAGAAGTACACCTCTGTGCCATACAATTCTCAAAACCATTTTGTTCTGAAACTCATTTTTCATCTTTTCATAATACTTTCCCAAACACAAAGCAGTCTACAGCTGGAAGATTTTGCTGGAGTATTTCCTGAATGCACAGCTGTAGAAGGAGCAGCCTGGTTAGAATTTATGAAGTGTTTCTGAGAATGGCAGTATGTGCCAATTTGCTGCCACATGTGTACATATTTACAGAACATTAATATTAATCAGCCAAGGAATCAGGGAAGACAGAGAATAGTCTTTTCAGCCGTAGACACTGAAGAAACATTTTACCTCAGAATGAAGTGGTGCCAAAGAGAGGGAAGGAGATAACAAGGCATTGATGTTGCTGTGGAACCACATGAGCAATCAGATTGTTACTTGAAAAATGATATATCATCTTGAAGATACCATACATATTATTTCCACACATTCCAGATTTGGTCCAGCATGCAGAGGCTGATTTGTGACAAGAACCTAACAATAAAAGTATGAAAAACAAGCACTTAACAATTGGGTTGCTGTGAGTTTTCCAGGCTGTATGGCCATGTTCCAGAAGAATTCTCTTGTGAAGTTTTGCCCACATCTATGGCAGGCATAGGCGCCCCTGGTGGCACAGTGTGTTAAAGCGCTGAGCTGCTGAACTTGCGGACCAAAAGGTCCCAAGTTCAAATCCCGGGAGCGGAATGAGCGCCCGCTGTTAGCCCCAGCTCCTGCCAACCTAGCAGATCAAAAACATGCAAATGTGAGTAGATCAATAGGTACCGCTCTGGAGGGAAGGTAATGGCGCTCCATGCAGTCATGCCGGCCACATGGAGGTGTCTATGGACAACACCGGCTCTTCGGCTTAGAAATGGAGATGAGCACCAACCCCCAGAGTCGGCCATGACTAGACTTAACGTCAGGGGAAACCTTTACCTTTTTATGACAGGCATTCTCAGAGGTTGTGAGGTCTGTTGGAAACTAGGCACGTTGGATTTATATCTCTGTGGAATGTCTGTTGGAGGCAAGTGTGAATGTTGCAATTGGTCAGCTTGACTAGCATTGAATAACCTTGCCACTTCAAAGCCTGGCTACTTCCTTCCTGGGGGAATGCTTTGTTGGGAGGTGTTTGCTGGCTCTAATTGTTTCCTGTATGGAATTCTCCTGTTTTCTGAATGTTGTTCTTTACTTTCTGTCCTGATTTTAGAGTTTTTAAATACTGGTAGCCAGATTCTGTTCATTTTCATGGTTTCCTCCTTTCTGTTGAAGTTGTCCACATGCTTGTGGATTTCAGTGGTTTCTCTGTGTAGCCTGACATGGTGGTTGTTACTTAACGTCAGGGGGAAACCTTTACCTTTTAAATAATATGCTGTGTCCAGATTGTTTCATCAAGTACTCTGCTATGACTGACTTCTCTTAGTTCGCAGTGTCTTTCATGTTACTTGATTCGTGTTTGGGTGCTGTGTTTGGTAGTCCTTATGTAGACTTGTTCACAGCTACATGGTATATGATAGACTCCTGCAGTAGTGAGAGGATCTCTAATTCTTTGTTGAACGTAGCATTTGATGAGCTCCCACCGTCAACTCAACTTCTGCTCTCCTAGAATTACAAAAACAGCAATGTAAGTAGCTAAGTAGATACCACTTTGGCGGGGAGGTAAAAGGCACCCTGAAAAACATGCTGACAAAAATCTGACCAGGAAAGGCATCCATGGATGACATGGCTCTTTGGCATGGAAAATGAAACAGCAGCACCTCTGCATGGCCAAATCGAGCACAGCCGGATGCTGGAGATGAAAAGAAGGAACCCTGCCTCTGTTTATGTACCGTCTGCCTTTGTCAATTGTATAATGACATTTAATGCTTGCCATATATGTACCTATAATCCACTCTGAGTCACCTTGTGGAAATAGAACGGAATAGAAATAAACTATACAATAATAATAATAATAATAATAATAATAATAATAATAATAATAATAATGTGGCTATATGACACACAATTAACCACATAACTTCAACTTAGAACAGATTCATACTAATAGTTACTCTAGTCCTCTTTGCAGATTCAATAATTTTATTAGACGCACTCTAAATGGCAGCCCTCATTGGAACTTTTTGATGCTGAGCACTGCATTCTTGGAAACTGGTTTAGGGCAGGGCCTTTTTGAATTCTCTGCCACAAGGGCACACCTCCCCAAACTACATTTTCTAGAATTCTGTGTTCTTAGTCTCCCACCCAGCTCTGCTAGTCTCGCCCCCAGCTGCCTTTCCTTATGGCAACCTGGCAAAAAAGCAGCCTAGGTCTTAATTTAAACAGTAGCAATGGCCGTTTTACCAAAGTTGCTTAATGCTTACACTGAAAAACTTTGGGAGGCATCCAAATGTTACAGAATCTTAACAAAAATTATTGGTGACTGTTCCAATTCTAAAATGTTTCTACCACCTTTCCTGCGTGTTTCTAATATCGATTTGTTTGCAAAATTTAACAAATTTGATCTGACTTAAGAGGAGTAACAATAATTTTGCACAGTCCTAGTCTATCTATAAGAAGTGTCAACATTTGGAACAAGTGTAAGATTGTTTAGGTTCTGTTCAAAATATTTTTTTCAAGAGTTAAAGCAGAGACAAAAGTTCAAGTCCTAAAACCGAATGGCTTTGATACATGTCTGAAAGCAAGGCAGCAAGTAAGGGAGACAAAGTCCAGTTTTGTTTGCCTCTATTTGGGCAAAGGATACATTTCTAAAGTAGGGCTAGAATCCATCAAGTACATCAGATTTGAGTGAAACAGGAAGTTTAGAGCTGGCAGATTTTATTAGCCACCATAGTCCAACGTTAGGAAAAGAGCAGCCAGTCAGTACCGTAGCCAGGATTTTGATTTGGGGGGTGGGGGTGGGATTTGAACCTGGGGGTGGGGGTGAGTCTGAGTGAGAGAAGCTCTACCCTATCAACCCTTTTGTATCGTTATCCCAATACCCCCATGCATATGGGATATATTATGGTGATCAGATCATGATATGAATAAACATAACAATTTAAATAATAAATGTAAGGCCTTCTCGCAGACCACCCTGAGAATTTGGGGGGGGGGGCTGAAGCCCCTCAATCTCCCCCCCCTAGCTACGGGCCTGCAGCCAGTAAAGACATGTATTAACAGGATTTGTGCCTAAATCTGCCAAAAGTATCATATGGTCAAAATTCAATAGTGCAAACTCAGAGCTCCAGAAGTTTCATACAATTTAGAGATGAAAGGGGAATCTCGAGCGAGATCTATTAAAGAAAGGAAACAGGTCCTCACATTAAGTAGGGAAACTAAATGAACCAAAGCAGGGCAGGGGAACATTTGACATTTGATTTAGGAATCTGAGGCCTCATCTACCAGATTATCTGCTTTGAAATGGATTGTAAAGCAGTATAGACTCATACAATCCAGTTTAAAGCAGATAATCTGGATTGAGAAACTGGATTGCATGGCAGATTAAACTTTAGAGTCCCTTAACAAAGACCATGCAACTTGGGGTGGAGGCAGAAGAAATATCTGAGGTAAACATTTTCATTGGTATTGACAAAATGAACAGTAACAATATCCCAATTAATGCATTTGAATTAGAAAGTATCTTGTTATGTTTCTTAAGAAGTCAATTAATTTGAAATAAAATATTTTCCACATAAAAAATAGTTGTGTAAAAGAAGTAATAGTGATAGAACTGCTTCTACCCTAGAATTAATGTAGTTTGACACCAATTTAGCAGCCATAGATCAATGCTATGGCATTGTGGGAGTTACAGTTTTACAAGGCCTCTTAGCATTGTCTGTCAAAGAGTGCTAGTGTTTCACCAGACTGCAAATTCCAGGATTACATAGCAAAAGACATGACAGTTAAAGTGATATTGAATTTTTAAAATGTGATAATTTTATAGTGCAGATGCACCCAGGAACTATTAGTAGAGGATATATTTCTGAACTAACTGTGGATACAGGTAAGTGGGCAATAGCAACCTGAGCTTACCGCAGAGTCACCCTGGAGGACCTAGAAAATTCTTCTCTAGAAATTTGAGAAGTCCTCCAGCACAATTCAATAGTCAACTCCCAGTTAAAGCATACTCAAGAATCACATTGAAAAATCTAGAAAATTAATAGATTACTTTTTTCAGATGCAAGGGGGTGAAACTACAGGTCCTTGTCCTATGGATAGAGATATTATAAAATATCCCTTAATTATCTGGGAGAAGGGAGGACACACACTTCTGATCTATAAATTTCCAACATTATTTTATAACACTTTATATAACTTGCTACAGTAAGGGCCTCTTCAAACGTATGTTTTTTGGTGGTGGCAGCCAGATTTTTGGGGTTCAGCCATGGAGCCTGATGACTTCCATCACACTGGATAACTACTTCCAGGGTGGCTCCGTGGCTGAAGTGTCACCACTGAAAAAATGGCAATGGCAGACAATGACAAGCTCCCCATCTTTTAGAAAAATAGGTTGAGCCGCCAAAAAAACACTTTCTCCCATGTGATGAGGAAAGGGGGAAGCCACAACAGAACAGAGCATGGGGTGACAGGTTCCAACGCTCCCTGCGCAACTGCCGTCAGGACGCGGCAGTTCACAATATTTTTAGCAGCACATCTGACAAGGTCCTAAATCTAAAAATTCCTATTTTAAACTCTGATCATGAAGACATTTTGGATCTATTTTATTAACACCAACTTCCAAATAAATACAGTTAAGGTTGGGGTTGTAAAATCGTTGTAGTTATAAAATATTAAATTGTGTTGTACAAAAGCATCTAAAGGCCGAACAATATCTGACATGAAGTACATCACAACCATCAATACAATCATCATTACAAATCTTAAATGCTGGGGATGCACCAAGCAGATACTATGTTTTCTCGAAAATAAGACACTGTATATTTATTTATGTTTTATTTTCGGGGTATGTTTTATATTGCGCAAATGCTCAGGAATCCTGTTTCGGCTTATTTTATGGTTATGTCTTATTTTCGGGGAAACAGATTAGCAACTTGCATTCATGCAAGCAAAGTGATGTCTGCTCTGAGCCTTTGTGCCATCAAATTAAATGGAAACTAACTAAATTGCAAACTAGGTAAAAGGCCTGTAGTAGGTTAATACGTTTTAGGCAATTTCCCCTTTACCCAAATTATTTTGACTGCCTGTAAATGCAATAGGTGGGGCCCCGGTGGCGAAGTGTGCTAAAGCACTGAGCTGCTGAACTTGCAGACCGAAAGGTCGCAGGTTCAAATCCCAGGAGCGGAGTGAGCGCCCGCTGTTCGCCCCAGCTTCTGCCAACCTAGCAGTTCGAAAACATGCCAATATGAGTAGATCAATAGGTACCGCTCCGGCGGGAAGGTAACGGCGCTCCATGCAGTCATGCCGGCCACATGACCTTGGAGGTGTCTACTGACAAAGCCGGCTCTTTGGCTTAGAAATGGAGATGAGCACCAACACCCAGAGTCAGACATGACTGGACTTAACGTCAGGGGAAAACCTTTACCTTTACCTTAAATGTAATAGGTATGGTTTTCTTAGACAATGTACTTCTCAGAACTGTGCCCTCAAGTTTTGGAGGAGCTACTAAGAATTTATGTTTGTCTTGCTAGAATGAAATATTGAGGAGCTTCATTTCTATTCCTGAAGAGATATTCATCAGCTTTTGGCTATAGGAAGGAGGCTTTTATGCTTTTTTAAAAGAAAGAAATATGAGCTTCAAGGGAGAAATGCTTTCATCAGAGTTTTACGGACTTAACAGATGCTCTCAACTGTAGTAGCGCATTCCTTAAAGGATTCAGTTCGAAAGTGCAATAGTCTAACTTTATCTGTCAATAAGATGAGACAGTCCCAAGGAGATGAGGATGTTTTCCATCTAGCTGAGGTTTGTTTGAACTATGATTGCTCCCATTAGTTGTCCTAGAGACTGATAAAAGCCATATTTGAACTATAATAGCCAAGTGCTGCTACAGAGGTCATGTAATGTCTCTCTCATTAACCTTTTAATAGGTTTTCTCTCTGTTCTGAAAAATTGAGAAAACCTAGTGTCTTCCGGATGATCTTAATACAATTCACATTGGCCTTAGACAAGGATTCTGGAAATTGTAGTTCAACACATCTGGAGAGCATCCTGCCCAGGGCCCATCTATACAGTACATAAAACACAGAATTTCCCAAGTTAAAAAGGGGTGGCAGCTATATGACGTTAGTGGTAAATCCGTTGCATTTGGTTGAAAACATGGGGTGAAAAGGTCCCCTTTTATCCCGATTCTGGCAGGAAAATGCACATATTCACATGATTGTATATCTCTGTACTCGTAAAACACACGTGATTTCCTCCCCTCCCCTCTGTGTTTTAAAAATGGCATTCATAACCTATTTGAAAAAACATCTTTTGGAGATCATAACTTTTTAGAAAAGCATGATCTTTCAGAGAAGAGCCAAACACCCTTTTCAGTAGAATTTTCTCTTGTGGCATATAATTATGTAAGCAATGGTTTCAGTTGTTAGATTGAATATCCCATTATCTCTGATCTGTTTAGGAAAACAAAGACTTGACAGTGCATAAAAAGCAGAGCTTTAAAATGTTTTTCTGTGCCCAAAATATATATTCTCCCATAAAACAACTGGTTTTATATCACGCACTCAAGAGACAAAAATGAAGTAGACTTTGATATAAATAACATATTTGGTTTACTCACAACCTTCATGTGTTCAGCATACACAGGTACAAAACTTATCAATCCAGTTTCAGATATGTTTGAGATAATTCTCTGTGCCATCCGGCCAGGACATCTCTTTTATAACAAAATAACTACCAACAGGTCACATAGTCAAAAGAAGAGAGAGAGAAAAAGCATGTGGTCTGCAGTCCTTTTTATAACTTCTCAGGAACCATAGAGTAAAGAACATACATACAGGAAACAATAAGCAGCAGGAACATAGATAAACATAATATTAGAGAAGGCTTGAAGAAGGTTGTCATTTCCAACACTCTGTAGACTGCTCCAGCACATATCCACTTTTAAAAGCCTAAAACAGCTGATCAGCTGATTGGGGTGTGAAACGGGCACACCGCTGATTTAAAGGAATAAACAATTGGGGCAAGAAAGAAATCCGGTGGAAGTTTTTTTAAAAATTCCTTGCGTTATGTTCTGAGCCTCATATGTGCACATGCGAATCTGCTTATATTTATATTAAGATATTTGCATGTGTGCATATATGGTCCAGCACATAAGTGAGTGATATTTTAAAAAAACAAAACAAAACAAAAAAAACCTTTCACTGGATATCCCCCTCTGCCCTTCATCTTGTTCTAATAGAGAGGAGTCTGAAAGAAATCACAGGACCCATAGGTCTGTGTGGGGACATGTTCACAGGTCCCAAGGTTTTCGTACTCCATTTAATACTCACATTTTCATGCTGTCTAGAAATGCCCTATCTCTAGCAATTATTTGGAAAGACTTGTTTAGTTTTAGAATATATGTTTGGTAACAGGAAAGTTTCTTTTGTGCCTAGTACATTTCTATCCTCAGTGAGAGATAGGCTCCTAGGAGATCAGGCATATTTCAGACAAACTTCAAGTATAAAATCATGTTGTTAAAAAATAAAAATATATACCTAATCGTAACCACAGCACTAAAACAAAGAATTCATATAGCAAATAAAATCATATTGCATGCACAATCACTTCTGTATCAGCTGTACATACCTGAATAATACTTTACTTTTGTTATTGTAGATCACATGCATTATACATTTTATTTTTTAAAGGCAGATACCTCATAACATTTCTTCAATAGCAATAGAGGATGTTTTTAACATGACTTTAAATCAGAGGATGTCAGGGCACGTTGAATTTTGGGGGACAGAACATTCCACATAGTATGTGCCAACATATTAAACATCCTGCTCTGAATGTGACCCACCAAGGAATGCCTCTAGAAGACCTGTGGATCAATAAGGAAGGAGACAGTCTTTCATGTAGGATGAGATCAAGATAATTATTATCCCTTCTGTTAGATAGCTACCAACAGCTTTCTTAATGAAAGAACAAACCATCGTTTATTCTTGACTACGTTGTGTGGTTCAGTTCCTTTGGCTCTCCTACTCCTCAACCCCATGTGTTTCACTTCTCTTTGGCACTGAGCCTTCCTGTGTTTACTTCAAAATCCCCTGAAGATGTGCAGTCAATGCCATATGAGGGAGCATTTACATAGGAAAATAAATCCTATGAAGTTTTGCATTTTTGGTCAGAAACTGTTCCAGGAAGAATAACAGCTCCAAGTGGGTTTCCCTTCTTGTTTTTCTGCAGTTATTAAGGCCTTGTGATTCCTTCCAAAAAGAGATAGATTTACTTTGTACTTCCCCCACTGGAAACATCAAGAGAGATTTTAGCCTTGATCACTGCAGGTGTGTAGGAACCTTTACTTATCTAATAAGGTTAAGAAAAACGTGCACTGTATAGAATTTACCGTGTAGGATAGATATGCAAAGGACTTTTAACATTTTTTTCCTTCAGTATGTATTAGAATGAATCTAAATATATAGATTCAGTATCCCTTTTCCAAAATGCCTTAGGCCAGAAGTATATTGGATTTCAGAATTGACCCCCTCCCATTTTAAAATACTCATATTAGCATTTACATTAGTGATGACAGATGTTGGAGATGGATACCAAGTCCACACATGAAATGCTTTTATTTCATATATACCTTATAGTCTAAAGATAATTTTATATAATATTTTAAATAATTTTGTACAGGAAACAAAGTTTGTATACTTTCAGCCATCAGCAAGCAGAGATGTTATTCTCTCAACTGTTGATGTGCACTGCTGTGGAGTATTTCAGATTTCATAACAATCCTGTAACCAGTTTTAAGCCTGGATGGTGATTCCACAAACCACAGAGCACTGATGCACATTAATTGCTTTCTTTTGTGTACTTTTGAGGATGGTTGTTGTCTGACCACTATAGTTTAAAGCTAGCTTCAAAATACATTAAATGGTAGATGCAGAAGGGACCTAAAACAAATATAACAAAAGCATTAAAATGCAATTCATATTCCTACCCCAATCTCTTCTGTTTTGTTTTGAATAAATCCAAGAGAAGATCTTTAACTCTTGCTTTGACTATTTACCTTTCCTATCTTGCTTGACTCTCTTTCACTGAAACCTGAAATGGCACCCTTGATCAACAGTTATTTAAATTCAAATGCATTGATATTGGTCATAATAAATGTTAATAGGTGATGGGATGAGAATGGCTACTATCTCAGTGAAGTGGATGTAATACAGGAATAAAATATAGTCCTTTTACTATTTGTCAGAATATTTTAAAAGATCAGATATATATGACAATATGGCTGTGCTGAAAAATTGCAAGAAATATGTCATTCCCATTTTAATTCAATTGCATTTTTAGAAGGAAACGGAAGAAACCTAGGCAACAATTTTTTACTGCAAACAGCTCTTACAAAATTAAGTCTTGGGAATTAATTTACTCTCCCTGACAATGTTCTTTTGCATTGTGACAATGAGCACATTTAGAATGAAGGAGGAATCTGATCATTGGCACAGCTCTTCTTGTTCCCAGGCAGCCTGCCAAAGAGGGCTTCTTGGTGATGGATGTTTCAACAACAGGCTTAACTGACTAATTGGTTTGTCTTCTGGGGCTTTCAGGCAAAATCTGCTCTACTTAGATGAGTCAACTGGGTATTGATAAAAGTGGATGATAGATCAAGTATGGTATAAAGGTTAAAGGCAATGAAAGAATATATCAAGAGGATAATGGATAGGACTGAACTCAATGATTCCTATTCCTTTTCATTCTGATTTGTATGTACTATACACTCCTTTGAATTCCTTCTGTTGCAGAATGTTTTCACAGATTGCAAGCAATGATACCCTTTAGAACCCAAAGAGCAGTGGTCAGTTTATAAAAAGAGAAATACTGTAATTTACAAACATACTCTCTGAACTGAACGGAAGCTTTAATTCCTAATACATTGGGAGTGAGTTGTGGATGTTAAAGAGAATACATTAAATACAAGAATTACCTAAACATTGATTGAAGAAATCTTCTGAGAATTAGCCCCACTCCTGCAAATTAATTGCTTACCCGTGTAGTTTTCCAGATTCATTCAATGATAAAAAAAATCTTCTAGCATCCTGCATTTTTATTTTGTCAGGTCAGAACTGCAGAGATTTTTGTGTGGGATTTACACTACAACTGAAAGCCATGGATGTACAGCATGAATTTGAAACTGTAGTATAGTTAAAAAGAGAAAACTCTTAACTCATAAACATTAATTCACTGCCATGTTGAAGTTCCTAAAAAGAGGCATGTTTTAAAGCCTCTGTGGCTGTTTTGATACCTGAGGCCCCTTCTACACTGCCCTATATCCCAGGATCTGGTCCCAGATTATCTTCTTATCCCAGATTATCTGGCAGTGGAGACTCCTATAATCCAGTTCAAATCAGATCTGGGATCAGATCCTGATATAAGACACTGTAGAAGGAGTCTGAGACACTTGGTGGGGTTAACCCAGGCATGGGGAAACTTCGGTGTTTTGGACTTCAACTCCTAGCTGTTAGGAATTGTGGGAGTTAAAGTCCAAAACACCTGGAGGGCTGAAGTTTGTCCATGTCTGAGTTACTAGAAGAAGAGATGAATTACAGAATGAAACTTACCTTGCCTACAATTTCTGCCATAGGATTTGAGAAGCTGGTGAATGTTTAATAATATTTGAACATATGTCACCAAAACAATGTAGGATTACTTTTCACTGTAAGCCTAAAATGAGTGCATTAAAATTTTTCATCACAATTTAAAAGAAGCACACAATATGTCTATTTAAAATTTAATGAATCTTTTAAAAAACAGATTAGTTTGAAACAATTGTAGACTAATAATAAGAACAATATTCTTTATTTCTATCTCACCCCATCTCCCTGAAAGGACTTGGGCAGTTCACAACATAAGTAAATACAATAAATAATATATAAAAAATAAATGACAAGTTGATAAAAGAATAAAAAATAATGGCAGTAAAATAAGTATGAAAAGATTCTGTGTTTTACCCCCAATTTAACATAACATGGCATTATAAAAATACTTGCTTCGCTTTATCTGTATGGCAAAAGAAAGTTGTTCCTTTCTTCTTCTGCCTTTCTTTCACTTATTCTGTGGTGCTCTTTTGTACTTTTGATTTTGGTGTTGTCACAATGATAAAGCTTGGATTCTTTGAAATCTGTAAAATACGGTAGTATGTTTTTGTCTTCAAAACAAAACATAGCACTTGACCTCACAAGAGGTTAATGGAATACTGCAACATCTTGCTAGCATGTGCTGTGTCATGCAATTTTTCTGGTGCAGCTTCAGTTTGGAGGTAGGATTGGCCTTGGAATCTATCTAAAATTGAACTCAGCTATCTTTGATGGATACTGTACTCCTTTATTGTGAAGGCAATTTGACCTGTGATTTGTACCTTATTTACCATCTCATTAAATGTCTTCACAAGCTACACAATTTCAAAACATGGCAGCAAGATTATTTACTCGGGGCCCTTCCACACAGCCATATAACCCAGTATATCAAGGCAGACAATTCACAATATCTGCTTTGAACTGAATTATCTGAGTCCACACTGCCATATAATTGAGTTCAATGTGGGTTTTATACAGCTGTGTGGAAGAAGCCTTATAATAATAAAGTCAATACAGGAGAGAAACCTTTGCTAGATCTATGATTTCTTCACACAATGTGCCATTTTGCTGGCTGTCACCAAGGAAATGGCAGGTGTGCGGGGTGCCTTGTGGCGCCTTGTGCACTTTCCCTCCTCCCATCATATGATGGGGCCGAGACAAAACATGTTGGTGCCCTGTCCCCATCAGACGGGAGAAAGGGCGACAACATGCATTACTTCATTGCCCTTTTCCCCATCATATGGGGAAAAAGAATGGAAAGGGTGGGTAGCTTCATCGCAGCCACCCAAAAAACACTTCCTTCTCCTTTGTGGAGGAGGAAGTGTCTTGCATCATCTGATGATGCTCAGCAGGCCCTGGCGACAAATGGGGGAAAGGACCAAAAAAAAAAAACTATGTGAAGAGGTCCCAAGAGAGAATTTGGAAAAATGAGTGTTGAAAGCTATGATCAACATATATGCCACTTTCAGGAGACAATTACATGTATGGTGATTGACAGAGATAGGGTCTGAATTCGCAATTGGGGAAGGGTGTTAACAGGGATAGAGGGAGAAGGAATGTAACAACTGTATAGAAAGAAGGAATTACTGTATTCTATTGTGTTAAATAAAAGTAAATTAATTTTTTTTAAACAAACTACTACAGTGTTGAAACCCTAAGTCTCCATTCTCAGCGTTTTTCATATGCAGCAAAACTGACTCAGGCAAGTAACAGCACAGGAAAAATCAATGTCGATAGCATGTTTGTTATAAAGCTGTTTGTATTGTTGCCTACAAATTAGTAATTGTTTTGTGGTCAGAAAACCTTGTTGTTCAACCTCAAAAAAATTCTTCAAACTCCTTAGAAATTTCATACCAATTTCACTAATCGAAACAAGAAACACTGACGTTGGCATCTTACTATGGGGGTGGGGGTGTTTGAGTCCCTTTTTGGGTTTCTCCACAGACTTTTCCTGTCAAGGCTGTGGAATGCAAAGAAATGAGGAACGTCTGTGCCTTTTCCCTTTCTGCAGACATTTCCTCACTGATGGAAATGCAGGCTAGTCTTTTTCTATATCTGAGCTACATAGGCGAACCTCAGAAATAAAAGGCTTGGTATTATAAGGCTATACCCTCCTTCAGTTTCATTGCACTGACTGGTTATAAAGTAGACAACCTTTCACACATTTATTTGAAAAGGATGCAAACTGTGAGATTGTGTATTCTTTGAAATTTACTCTTAAAACTATAATTGATGAGCTATAAGCAGAACTGTGTGAACAGAGATGTAACCTTTCCTACTCAAGCATAATCTCAGTGAAAATCATTTCCCAGAAACCAGTATTTTACTCAGAAATTGGCCTTATGTGACTTTTAATCTGTAGTCTGTCCTAGGAAGTAAATTTATTTAGATATAGTGCAGTGGTTCCCAACCTTTGGGCCTCCAGGTGTTTTGAACTTCAACTCCCAGAAATCCCAGACAGCTTACCATTTGTTAGGAAGTGTGGAACTGAAGTCCCATAGGTTTCCCGTAAAGTCATAATACAAGACTCAAATAATCTTGCACTAAATTGTAGATCAAATCATTTTATACTAAATTACCACAAGATAATGCTAAATAAAAAAGCCATGAAACCTCTTCAGAGGTAGATGAACAAACATGTCACAGTCTATTAGGAAATGTTGTTTGTTTTGTTTATTTGAGGGGAAAAACAGAAAAGTACGTATATAAAGCAGGTTTCTGGGATGGATGGAGACCAAGAAAAATCTTTTCTCCCTCCATGGTCAAAAGGCTCAGGACATCAAATGCCTTCTTCTGTGTGTGGCCAAGCTCCGAGAAGGGACTAAAATAAGCTGGTGTGAATAGAGTGTCTGTTAGGTGAAGTGTCTATGTGGGCATAATTCCGATTCTCCTATTCAAAACTGATGTAGTTCCTGAGTGCCAGGATATTCACTTTGTGGGAAGTGGAAGTATGCTGTCATTAAGAACGATTTTCTGCATTTCTTGCACAGCCTGGAGTCCTGTTCCTTAAAAAACGCTCCCCCAGCTCTCCCCAAACTTTTTTTGGAATGCAATTTAGGTCTGCATGCATAAGATACTGGATGTGTCACCTCTCTTTTATTAGATCTTCCATTTGCTAAACATAATATTTACGAACTCAAGCTAAAAGGCTAACTTTTGCTGGCATAAAACAATTCCAAACTTCTTAAGCAGTCACACTGTAGAATGCATAGTGGTTAAGTAGAGTTGTATGGTCATATTCAAACCATTTTATTAAACTGGTTAATTAGCAATTTGAAAGGGAAAAATCAAGGTCTTAAGGTCTCTGCGGGTCACTGCCAAACCACAGCCTATTAACTACTCCTGCCTTTCAGCAGCAATAATGATGAGGTTTAGAGAACATATGGAACTAACTAGGCAAAAGCCTTTTATGAGAAACTTTAACAGGGGGTATGATTTTGCAAACAGAAATTCTAGCAGACGATTTCATGGTTTTGCTTCCTTAACTGTCCCTTTAAAGAAACCAAACTCTTTTCTTATTGTGGGATGTTAGATTCAGACAGGCTTTCTCCCTGACACTGGGAGAGTCTTTTAAGTGGCTCCCTCTGGACCTGTTTTCTGAGTTTGTTTCCTTGACACTGACCTCATCTAGATGGCTTTCACATCTTGTCAACCCCCTGTCATAGCATACAGCACATTAGAGGTGATGAGGGAAAACTAGCCTCCTTCAGGAAGTTAATGGAATTATTGGATTTGCACAAACACATAACTACCTTGGTATTTGTTAAGGTTTTACATTTTGATTGACCCAAGAATGGATTTAGGATTTTCTTTCCTTCATGACTCAAGGAAGCCAAAATCCCACCTGTTTTCTCCCCTATGTGAAACCTGAATCTCCTCCTGTCCCATTTTATTGCATGTGAATAACATATGACTGCATATGTGCCCAATTTTCCTTGTTACTTACCGATGAGATAAGTTTCCTTACCACCACTGCTCAAACGTTCTCCAGTCTATCAAGAAACTCAGTCATGGTACTCCTTCAGTAGACTCTGGGACTATCTCACACCTCAAACGCTTCAGAAAGACATCAATGTTTCTGCGGGATGCGCAGTGGCGTGTGTGTGTGAATAACACCAGGTGACCCCACCAGGAGTTTATGATACCTGTTGTGAATGAGTCTTCTGAGGCTGTTAGTGCCAATGGTAGGATCAGGAGGGGAAGGAAGACTCCTCATGAGGAGGGCTCGTTGGAAGACTTACACAGGAAAAGGCTCAGGGGGATACTTGAGGAATCCTCAGATGAGGATTCATTTGGGGATTTGGAAGGGGATCCTGAGGTGGAAATGACTGTTGAGGACCTGGTGGTGGTGGAAGGGGTTGGCATAGACTGGGCACGGCCTCCAGAGGATCTTGGGGAGGAAACTGGGCCCATGGATGCTGAGGACGCAGGAGAAGCTTGGGGTTCTTCAGAAGTAGACCCCACATGGTCTGCCTGGAGGAATGAGGGTAATTTCGCAGATGTGGACAGGCTTGGGCATGGGCAGGGCGATTCTGGCTCTGATTAGGAACTTGGGATGCCTGATCCTAAGGCATTGGTTGTTTGGACGCCCAAGGAAACCTAAATAAATTGGGGACTTTTGGTCATTGTTCCTTGCGTGTGGCAAGGTGTTGTTGGGCGCCATTGGGTTTCTTATACGTGGCTCTGAAGACTAGCTTGGGGCTTTGCAACCGATGTAAGTTTGATCCGGGTTATTCTATGACGGAGGGCTGGAACTGTGTGGGTTTTCTCTTTGGACTGCATTGTTATTACTATTTTGCATTAGCTGCCTCTCGCCTCCGTTGTTTTGGCTCTTTGTGTAACCCCGTGACATGGACCTTACTGTGATGACTTCATTCCTTGGACCCTGGACTGGACTACGACCTGGTGTATCTCTTCACTCCCGAATTTGGCTTGGCTTCATTCCCATCCCCGTGGCTGCTTCCTGTGTTGACCATTGGCTTTGTCTCTGACCCTGATGTTCCTCTCCTGCCCTGACTCTGCACCGGCTTACGACTACTGTGACTACGTTCCATTCCTTTGACCACTGGCCCTGCTTCCAACTCTTTGCTTTTGTCTAAGCGTTTTTCGGCTTGGGTTTGTTTACACTGCTTTCAGCGGTTGACTCTAGCCCGGTTTGGGCTTCCTTTTAGTTTTGGGACCTTTTTCCGTATATTTTGTGTTTCAGAACATTTTGGAACATCGGGACGCTTTGTCTTGTGTTTGTTTTGCTATTTTGACCCTGTGCTGCAATTTTGAGCTGAATTTAAGCAACCTAGTTTTAATCCGGATTGTATCTCCGGATAATCTGGATTATATTCCGGTTTGCATTTTTGGAGTTTCTTTGTTTCAGACTGTTTAATCACACTGAAGGCTAAGTGCTGCAAGCTCCCAGGACCTTTTGTTGAGCTTTTTTGAGTTATTACTAAATAAACTGAATTTACCTAACTGGCTGGCGTCTGACTTGACAATACCAGAATGACTATCTCTATAAATGTTGGGTGGGGGGTTGTTCAACAGAAATTCTGTATTTTTATAAAACTATTAATGTAATTATTTATAGCCACAAACACATTTTTGTAACACCAGTTTACTTGTGCTCTATCAAAAACCTAGAAGGGAAAAACTCTATGCTGATATGCTTTTTGAACTATGTAATAAGCAACCTCTGCAGTCAGAGTTGTCATTATTAGCCCATTACAAGAACATTTTCAAAGTTTGTCTGTAAATGTATTTTGAGCATGTACTGCTGTTTTCATTTTGCCTGGGGTTTTTTTTATAGTTGTGGATTTTGTAAAATTTTCTGATATTTTAGGTATAGACAGGGCCGGCCCAGCACGGAGGTCACGTGAGGCGGCCGCCTCGGGTGCAGGTCCCCGGGGGGTGCCGTCAGGCTTCACCCGCCCCAGCGGGGACCATGGGCTCACTCGCCGGTGAACAGGAAGGCCTGTTCGGCGACGAGCGAGCTCCACATGGCCGCTGCCGGCTGGGCAAGGCCAGCCAGGCCAGGGCACACTGGGCGGGAGGCGGGGCACCGTCAGGGCGGTGCCCCGCCTCCTGCCCAGCATGCCCTGGCCCCACCTCTCACGCAGCGTGGGAGGTGGGGTCAGGGCGAGTAGCACGGGAGGCGGGGCCAAGGTTGGCCCTGCCTCCCACGTGTGATGACTCATGGGCCTTGTAGTCCTGCTCATGACATTGTAATGCCTGATGAAGAAGAAAACTTGGGTTTTTTACCTTCCCAGTCAGAACTGGAATCTTCTCAGCCAAATCTTTCCCAGGCAGATCTGGGAACCTTGCACCTGCAAGAAAGTTGTGTCCCAGAAGTATGTCAAACAAACCCTGAGCCTACATCTCCCGTGTTCTCTCGCCATGAGTTTTGTAAACAACAGAGGGGTTTGGAAGCAGCTTCGCGCAGGAGTGCGAGGATAGCAGCTAAGAATGTACCCAATTAAGTCTGCTTTTCGTGAGAAACTTTAAGGAGTCAAACATCTGGTCTCAGAGTTTAGCTTTCGTTTCTGGTTCCCAGAGAACTGCTTCGGCGGGAAAGTTAGACTCTATATAGGTGTTTTACCCGCGTAGTAACTTCGCGGAGTCAATTCGTCAGCCTCCGGAGCGAGTTGTGTTTGGACAGCGCGCTCCGATTCAAGCCTCGTTCCTGCTCAAGCCTTGCCTTGTTTCCAGCCTTCGCTCCTGTTTCCCAGCCTTTGTTTACCTACGGACCTTGCCTTGTTTCCCAGGACTAAACCTTGCCTTGTTTCACGGATTTTACCAAGTTATTCCACGGACCTTATTCTTGTTCCTCGTTACCTTGTTCCACGTTTCAAGCCTTGTTTCAAGTATCAAGTTATTTCCTAGCCTTGCTCAAGTTCATGGACTAAAGGACCTTGTCATCTCCCCTCACTTTGCCTGGCAAAGTGAGTGTTTCGGTTATTGGATTACAACTTTGGACCTTAATATTTCATATTGGACATTGTTTCTTTAGACTAAATTTGACCTTTCCTGAAAGGTCTGCTTCTGGACTAACTTTTACATTTGCTTTTACTAACTTTATATATTTCCTTAATAAAGATATTAGATAGAATCTGGCCTCTGCGTATGGTTATTGGTGCTCTGTAGCCTGGGTCGTGACAGTTTGACTCCGCCACCCTAAGCACCAATTAACCTCGGCCAGAATGTCTACCGGAACCGTACCTGGGCCGAGCGGCCAGCCGATTACCTACACCATCGACAAGGATGAGGTGGACCGAATCCGTGATAAGCTCAATGCACAGGATGGGGAAATAAAGGGTTTGAAGGAACGCGGAATCCGTCTTCCGGCCATGGCGTTGCCAACCAAGTTTACTGGAGAAGCTTCTAAGGTTCATGTTTTCCGTCGCCAATGCCAAGCTTATCTAGAGGCCCGTGATGCCGAGTTTCCCCAGGAAGACATCAAGGTGGCGTGGATTTACAGTCTCCTAGACGGGCCAGCGGCTAACTGGGCGACGGCTCTGTTCGACCAAGCCTCCCCACATCTAAGGTCAGCGCAACACTTCTTGGACCACCTTAAGGCGACCTGGGGAATCGAGGACAATTTGGAGGCCGCCGGGCACAAACTCCGCCGCCTCTTCCAAGGAGACAGACCCATGTCTCAGTACATAGCCGAGTTCCGAGTGCTGGCCCACAACACCGGCTGGAACGATGTCGCCCTCAGAGGACAATTTCGGGAGGGTCTCAACATTGAAATGCTGGAGGAAATCTCCAAGGTGGATCCTCCCCAAACGCTGGAAGCACTCATCGATCAATGTTTACGGGCTGAAGTCATGATTGCCAACAGAAAACAGTGGGTACGAGGCCAGAGCGGTAGAGCTGGGGCAAAACCCCCCGCTCCCGCCAGCGTTCAGCCGCGTCCAGTGTGGAGACCCCCACCACCATCCCCATACCCCAGAGGGAGCGAGGAGGTGCCGATGCAGTTGGGCAATGTGCGTCCCAGATTAGATGCCGCCGAGAAGGCCCGCCGCCAACGCCTAAATCTCTGCTGGTATTGCGGGAATGGGGGCCACTTCGCCAGAGAGTGCCCAGCCAAAGGGAAGCCCGCCGCCCGTCTTGCGGCGGCATCGACCACGGAGACGAAGGCGTCTGAGGCGGCTGGCACACAGCCGGCGGGGGAAGCCAACGACCGGGCGTAGAGAGGCTCGCCAACCCGGTCAAGAAACCCGTTCAAGAGCCGCCAACCGGGGTCCTGTTCCTTCTAGTGGTCACCTTATGGTCAGCAAAAAAGGGACCCGTCATGATCCACGCCATGATAGACTCAGGAGCTACCAACAACTTCATTGATAGAGAGTATGCCGACTCTCTGGGATTACAATATCATGACTTCAAGAATGCCCGTGTGGTGCAAGCCATCGATGGCCGCCCTCTCAAGACGGGTCCCGTAAGCCAGTGGTCGGAACCCACCAGGATGTGGATAAGGGAACATATGGAAGAGATTTCCTTCTTTGTTACTGAGGTTCCCCATTTCCCTGTGATTTTGGGGATTCCATGGCTGACGCTTCACGACCCAAGCATCTCCTGGTCCAACAGAGAACTGCAGTTTGCTTCAAAGTACTGCCAAAACCATTGCCTCGTAGCCAAGGTCTGCCATGCCACAGACACCGAGCCCATTATCACCTTGCCAAAGAAGTACTCCGAGTATTGGGATGTATTCAATGAAAAAGAAGCCGAGAAGTTACCCCCACATAGACCTTATGACTGTGCCATTGACTTGGTGGAGGGGGCCCCGATCCCGCGAGGGCATCTCTACTCCCTGACTGAACCAGAGCAAGAAGCTCTCAGGGAATTCATAGAGACAAACCTTCGCAAGGGATTCATCAGACCCTCTCAATCCCCAGCCGCCTCCCCAGTGATGTTTGTGAAGAAGAAGTCAGGGGAATTACGCTTGGTGGTGGACTACAGAGCATTGAATAATATCACCAAGCGGAACAGCTATCCCCTGCCCTTAATCTCGGATCTACTAGACCGACTTCGAGGAGCCAAGGTTTACACCAAGCTGGATCTTCGGGGAGCTTACAACTTAGTTCGCATCAGAGAAGGGGACGAGTGGAAGACCGCCTTCCAGACCAAATTCGGATTATTCGAGTCCCGAGTTATGAATTATGGATTATGCGGAGCTCCCGCAACGTTCCAGCATTTTGTCAATGACATTTTCCAGGACTATCTAGATAGGTTCTTGATAATCTACCTGGACGATTTTTTGGTGTTTTCTAGATCACAATCAGAACATGAGAACCACGTCAAAATGGTGTTACAACGATTGCGGGATCATGGACTTTATGCCAAGCTGGAAAAATGCGCTTTTGATTTACAAGAGGTAGATTTCCTTGGATACCGTATCTCGCCTCTAGGGCTCTCCATGGATCCAGCCAAGGTTTCAGCAGTATTGGAATGGCGGGCGCCAACTAACAAGAAGGAGGTGCAGCGATTCTTGGGGTTCGCGAACTATTACCGCAAGTTCATTCCAGATTTTGCCCGCTGGTCTGACCCAATCACTAGCTGCATCCGTGGAAAACAGCCCTTCCGCTGGACTGATCAAGCAGAGAAAGGGTTCCAGCAACTAAAGAAATTATTCACATCCCAGCCAATCCTTCAGCATCCAGATCCTGAAACCCTTTTTGTGGTGCAAGCGGACGCCTCTGATGTGGCAATTGGGGCTGTGCTCCTACAACCGGTGGGAGATCACCTTCATCCTTGTGCCTATTATTCTCGTCAACTAACCGCACCAGAGAGGAACTATACCATTTGGGAAAAAGAACTATTAGCCATAAAGGCAGCTTTTGAAACTTGGAGACATTGGCTAGAAGGGGCCAAATTTCCCATTGAAGTCCACACTGATCATCGGAATCTAGAACATCTAAGAACTGCCCGCAAGCTAAATCAAAGGCAGCAACGTTGGGCTTTATTCTTTGAACGTTTCAATTTCCAGATTCATTATGTGACCCCAGCCCAAACCAAGCAAGCAGACGCCCTGTCACGTAAACCGGAATACGCTGCAGGACGCAAGGAGACCTTTGAATCCCAACTACTACAACCCGAGAACTTTGCCACGCTCACAGTGGGGAACACCAAATCCACTCCCATTGATTCAACTCCCTCTACTCCAGGGCCCATCTGTGCTCAAGAAATCAGGGCTAGTCAGCAAGCAGATGCCTGGGCGCAGGACCAACTTCGTCAAGGTCTGCATTTTCCCTTTTCGCTTAAAGATGGACTGCTTTGCTATAGAAATCATGTTTATATCCCACCCGGACCGGGCAGGGAAAAAGCACTTCGTCTGTGTCATGACTGCAAACCAGCAGGGCATTTTGGACTATTTAAAACCATGCATTTGATCCTAAGAGATTTCTGGTGGCCCAAGATCCGCAAGGATGTGGAAAAATATGTTAACACCTGCCCAGTATGCCAGCGCTCCAAGATAAGGAGGGAGAAGCCCTCAGGGCTTCTACACCCCCTTCCTAACCCATCTCGCCCATGGGAAATAATTTCTGCGGATTTTATCACTGACTTACCACCTTCCTGCGGATTCACCACGATCCTAGTGGTGGTGGACCTTTTCACCAAGTTAGCCCATTTCATTCCCTGTGAAGGTCTTCCCACGGCCCAAGAGACTGCAGATTTATTCCTCCAACATGTTTTCAGACTACATGGATTGCCCAAGAGTTTGGTCACAGACCGTGGATCCCAATTCACCTCTCGTTTCTGGAAGGCACTACAAAAACTATTGGGCAAAGACTCTCGTTTATCTTCAGCTCATCATCCCCAAACGGATGGGCAAACGGAGCGCACCAACGCCACTTTGGAACAGTACCTTCGCTGTTATGTAAACTACCAACAGGACAATTGGGCTTCTCTGTTACCACTGTCGGAATTTGCCTACAACAATGGAGTCCAGGCTTCTACAAAAGAAACGCCATTCTTTGCAAACTACGGCTTCCATCCACGTTTCTTTCCCCCTGTCATTGAAACTTCAGAAGTTCCCGCAGCAGAAGATTGGCTGCAGGAACTCACAGCGGTGCAACAACTTTTGCTCCAGCAACTGGAACAAGCCAAGGAGGACTATAAACGTCACGCGGACAAACATCGCCAGCCGGGGCCCGAAATCAAGGTAGGAGATCGGGTTTTTCTGTCCACTCGCTTTTTGCCCTCCCATCGCCCTTGCCGGAAGTTAGATGCCCGTTTCATTGGCCCCTATCCAGTGGTGGCGCAATTAAACCCCGTGACTTTCAAACTCCAACTTCCGCGTTCAATGCGCATTCACCCAGTGTTTCACCGCTCCCTGCTCCTTCCGGCGGATGGTGTGCGGCCAGATGTAGACCGGCCGGCCCCTGTCCCTATTTTGGTGGATGGGGAGGACGAGTTCGAGGTTCAAGACATTTTGGATTCTCGCTTTCACCGCCGCCGCCTGCAATATCTCATTGACTGGGTGGGTTTTGGCCCTGAGGAACGCTCTTGGGAAGACGCCTCCACAGTCCATGCTCCTGATCTAACCCGTCGCTTTCATCAGACCTATCCCGCCAAACCACGACCTCGCGCCTCGGGGAGAGAGTCCCAGTTTGGGAGGGGGCTTGAGGAGGGGGATAGTGTGATGACTCATGGGCCTTGTAGTCCTGCTCATGACATTGTAATGCCTGATGAAGAAGAAAACTTGGGTTTTTTACCTTCCCAGTCAGAACTGGAATCTTCTCAGCCAAATCTTTCCCAGGCAGATCTGGGAACCTTGCACCTGCAAGAAAGTTGTGTCCCAGAAGTATGTCAAACAAACCCTGAGCCTACATCTCCCGTGTTCTCTCGCCATGAGTTTTGTAAACAACAGAGGGGTTTGGAAGCAGCTTCGCGCAGGAGTGCGAAGATAGCAGCTAAGAATGTACCCAATTAAGTCTGCTTTTCGTGAGAAACTTTAAGGAGTCAAACATCTGGTCTCAGAGTTTAGCTTTCGTTTCTGGTTCCCAGAGAACTGCTTCGGCGGGAAAGTTAGACTCTATATAGGTGTTTTACCCGCGTAGTAACTTCGCGGAGTCAATTCGTCAGCCTCCGGAGCGAGTTGTGTTTGGACAGCGCGCTCCGATTCAAGCCTCGTTCCTGCTCAAGCCTTGCCTTGTTTCCAGCCTTCGCTCCTGTTTCCCAGCCTTTGTTTACCTACGGACCTTGCCTTGTTTCCCAGGACTAAACCTTGCCTTGTTTCACGGATTTTACCAAGTTATTCCACGGACCTTATTCTTGTTCCTCGTTACCTTGTTCCACGTTTCAAGCCTTGTTTCAAGTATCAAGTTATTTCCTAGCCTTGCTCAAGTTCATGGACTAAAGGACCTTGTCATCTCCCCTCACTTTGCCTGGCAAAG
The DNA here is from genome assembly GCF_035594765.1 of Anolis carolinensis. Lineage (NCBI taxonomy): Eukaryota > Metazoa > Chordata > Lepidosauria > Squamata > Anolidae > Anolis > Anolis carolinensis. The sequence continues at coordinate 180,683,733 of NC_085844.1, forward strand.
TGAGTGTTTCGGTTATTGGATTACAACTTTGGACCTTAATATTTCATATTGGACATTGTTTCTTTAGACTAAATTTGACCTTTCCTGAAAGGTCTGCTTCTGGACTAACTTTTACATTTGCTTTTACTAACTTTATATATTTCCTTAATAAAGATATTAGATAGAATCTGGCCTCTGCGTATGGTTATTGGTGCTCTGTAGCCTGGGTCGTGACACCACGCTACTCTCCCTCGCCCATCTGGCCTTTTCCAGCTGGCCAGACTGCAGCGGAGGTCCCTCCAGGTCAGACGGGCAAGGGTGAGTAGCACGGGAGGCGGGGCCAACCCTGGCCCCGCCTCCCGCGCTACTCGCCCTGACCCCACCTCCCACGCTGCGTGAGAGGCAGGGTCAGGGCGAGCAGTGCGGGAGGCGGGGCCAGGGCGCGGGAGGCAGGGCCTGCCGGCGCTGCAGGAGGCGTGGCCATGTGCCTCCCGCGGCACATGGCCACGCCTCCCGAGACGCCAGCGGGGGGGTGCTTTTCCCCACCCCCACTTAATATTTAAAATTATCTCCAGCCGGCCCTGGGTATAGATTTGTATTATGGTCTGGTATGGGATCAGGTTAATGGACAGTAGCAAAAAAAAAAAATCCTGCAGGTGGGTGAATGCCTTTTTGCCCCTTGTCCTAAACCTGCAAGCATCTACTGTTATTTAAAAGTTGTTGAAGAACTCAAGGTCCAGGTCAGACTGACTTGGCATTTCACGTATCAACTCTCTGTAGAATTACCCTGTTTAAAGAAACAAAATTCAAGTTTCTTTTTAACTTGGAACTGCAGATTTTGTGGCTCAATAAAACAATGATTTATTGATTGTTTCACATGATTCCTCAGAACAGGTGGTATTCTGAATAGCTCAGTATATATTTCTTAAAGGTAGCATGGTCTAAATTTGCTAAAGACTTGACCTTTATTGAAAGGTCTCAGAACAAAACTCATGTACATGTGCACATGTTTCTCTGCCTCATCCTAATTGGAAAAGGCGGTAATTCAGTCTGAAGTGCTATGTTCTTTGAAAGCATTTTTAATCCAACTGAACTCCCAAATCCCGATTATAATTTCAAGGCCATACACGCAAAGGCTGGTGTTTGCAATCCTAACTATGAAGTGGCCCTGTTGGTTTTATTGGAACTATTTTACAGACAGATAACTGTGGAGTTCAGCTAAAAAAGCACTTACCTCTTCAGTAGTTGCCCAGTTAGAAAAGGGCAAGAGAAATCACAGTAGCACATTTTTTCATAAGTGCTCTCCTGTTATTTTATATGGATTCCCTAACAACATAAGCATATTCTGAAGACAGAATTGTGACCAAGTGCATATTTCTTCTGTAAGTGGAATTCTCCATCACAGCATTTTCGGTTTTTGTTCCCGTCTCTCTTGTTTGTTTCTTTGTGGTTCTTAGAAATCATTATGGACTAAAATGTTTACAATGGAACTTCTGCATTAGCATAAAAGCAAATACTGGTGAGATTAGCATAATCTAACTAGGGGTTGGGCTGTGGTGCAGGCTGGTTAGCAGCCAGCTGCAATAAATCACTCTGACCAAGAGGTCATGAGTTCGAGGCCAGCCCATGTCGGGGTGAGCACCCGACAATTAAAAATAAAATATAGCCCCTGCTTGTTGCTGACATAAGCAACCCGAAAGATAGTTGCATCTATCAAGTAGGAAATTTAGGTACCACTTATATGTGGGGAGGCTAATTTATGACACCATAAAAATCATCCAGCCGCCGTTGGAATGAGGAAGTTGCTGTCACAGTGGATGATGAAGCAGCTGCTTCCCCTGTGGCCAGAATCAAGCATACCTTCAGGAAGCTAGAAGCTGGAGAAGGTTTAAATTGCCTCTGTTCTATGTTAGAACAAAAAACATAGCAAATATAATAAGAGTTCTACTTGTAACTTTCAATGTCTCACTCTGCAATGATAAAATTTGAGAACTAAAAGAGAATTTCATTGGAGAATGAATTCTTATTGGAGAGGCAGTACGCCCACCCACCCCATCCATACTTATAGCCCTACCAATTGTTTTCTTTTTTAAAAAGTGCAACTTACAAAGAAATGAAAGTGCTTTCATCACAGAAGTATACTTAATATTGCCCACAAACCGGAGAAGTGGCAGTTGTGCAGCAAATTACCTGAAGTTGGGGAGAAAATCCTGGAAACACAATTTGAAATTGGCAGTGCTGAGAGGTCAACACCTGAAGAGATCTATGGTTCTGAAGCCAAATAAATTATTCATTCTAGCCTTTCTGCAAATTGTCCCACTCAGAAATCCAAAACCTTCCCCTTGTGTCTCAGTCTAAGCTCTTATATCTTCTATGACCCATAAAATATGAGATTAACCTCTCTAATTTAAACAGGCTGCAGAAATATAGATTTAAAGGATTTCTTACCTTCTGAGGTAAGTAGTTTGGAGAGGAAAGAGCTCATCACAGGATTTCCTGTGGGTTGACTAATAAAAATAAAAGCTCAGCAAAAAACTGTGATGGGAGGAAAGCAAACTAAAATGTGTACATCTTGGAACTATTTTCCTGACAGTTACCTACTTTTTAAAATATTTACTTTTATCCCTCTGGCTAACCTAGAGACTGTTCAGATGTGGCTGCATAGTGGCCTTTCAGGATGGTCTGCAGCCTGTAGCGAACCGTTCACCAGCATTTATGATTATGCATATGTTAGCTTTCAATAGTCTTGAATGCTGGAAGCAGCAGAAATCTAACACCATAGGAACCCTTTTCCTACTTTTCCTTTACTACCACTGCCCTCCTCCATTTTCCTTCCTACTACATTCACCCTTCGCTCCACAGACCACTTCCGCCTCCTTTATCTCTTCTCAACTAATCCTATTTTTCTCTCTCTTTTCTTCTTTATAAATTGAAGGAATGCAAGGAGGAGTGCAAGCAAGGAAGGAGAAAACTCCTCTCATTGCCATCATCAAAGGTGGCTCTTCACAGAGCCAACTGTTTCCCACCTGTGAGTCTTCACTGAGTTTAGACAGGGCTGACTTGGGAAATCGCCTATGCTACAGAACCTGTACATGTATTTTGATGAATATTGGTATTACGCAGTCTGAGTCTAATCAGCAAAATATAAGAATTGTTTTGAGAGGCTGATGCTTCACAGTCTACTTGACAAACAAGAACTGAATGTAGACTTGTAAAGAAAAGGGAGCTTATGACTTATTATTTTAAAAATGGAAAGTTTCATATTTTTAAATTGCATAGAAGATTAATCAAACTAGCATAAATGTGTAAAATATATTTAAGTGGTATTCAAGAAGAAATTCTAAAAATCCCTGGGTCTCAATAATTACAGTTGTAAGTGGGAAGGCAAGTAATGGAAGAAAAATTCTTATATTGAAGGTCATATTTTGAGTTGGAGACCATTTATTACTTTATTTTTATTTTATTTTGCATCTGAAAAATGTCAGACCTGTGGCAGGATATTCATATTCTCATCTAGCAGGAGAGAAATATTTGTTTGTTTGTTTGTTTGTTTATATCCCGCCTTTCTCACCTTGAAGGGGACTCAAGACAGCTTACAACAAATGCACAATTCAATGCCTTGAACACACATCAACATAAAACAACACATACTTTAAAATCACATAATTAAAACATATCAACTAAAACAATTTCTTTAAAGTACTGATATATGAAATGAAGATCTTGTGTCTTTCTACCCCAAATGTCTCTTGGCATACTTTGCACCCTTTTGTCACCTAGTCATGCATATGTTCTGTTCATCACTTTACATAGTATCACCTAAATGGACTGCATTTGTTTTCAATGTGTGTACAGGTGCTGTTTGCTTTGAACCAAACACTACTACAGCATGAAAGTCTTCGAGCAGGCAGCTTACAGGCCCCTTACACCACTGAAGATCTTATCAAGCACTACAACTGTGGAGATCTCAATGCTGTCATATTCAATCATGATACTTCACAGGTATGTTGTCTTCATAATCTCCTTACATGAAAAGAAGATATAAATATATGTAAATGTAACTATAATCTAGAGATATAATCTAGAAATGCCTAGCTAAAGCTTTGACTGCTTAATCCCCTTGTCAATTTCAAACTTTTCTTTGTCTGGACAAAATAAGTAAGGAAGGGAGACACAATATTTTCAAATACATGGTCTCTTTCCATACAGATACTCTTACCATGATGTTAGTCTACCTTAAAAGAATGTAATGCTATAGGTAGATTGCCAAAATCCTGAATCAAATGTGAATTATGCAAATGATGCTCTTTGCTCATTTACTAGCTTAAATATAGTAATAACTCTTTGTTGTGATTAAATTAATGAGTACACATGTGTGTAGAAGCTTTTACCTATCCCTTTAAGCTATATTTTTTATATGGTTACCAAGTTATTATTTGGCAAAGAAGGGGGCCTAGCAAAAGTTTTCAGTATTTCATTGCACCTTTTATCTCTTTTTTGGCTGAAAAAAGGGTGTGTGACTATTGTGCAATGAAAAAAATCAATGAACTGGTGTCAGATTATCTGAATACAGTGTAGCCAGTGGAGGAAGACAGCTTCCTCACTGCAAACAGTCCAGCTAGTACGGGAAAAACGCAAGGCTTCCCTCTTCAAGCATCTTTTTGCACTTGTCCCATTTTCAGCTATGGCTCTTCACTCATCTCTCCAAAAGAACTGGGTTGAAGAGAGCTGGTATTGTCACTCTTTTCAACCCAGTGCTTTCGGATTCCTCCACATGAAGCACCATAGCTAAAAGAGGAGTGGGTGCAAAGGCTAAACTTTTGTTTGTATTAGCACTTCAATTGCTCATGCTCCTCATAGGGCTTGGCTTCCAAACCTTTGATTATATTGGCTACTCTCCTCTGGATGTGTTCCAGAATGTCAATATCCTTGAATTGTGGTACCCAGAAGCCGACACAGTGTTCCTGGTGAAGTCTGACCAAAGCAGAAAAAAGTGGTACCATTACATCTTTCAATTTAGACACTATTCTCCTATTGATGTAGCCTAAAATTGCATTGGCTTTTTTAGCTGCTACATTATACTGTTGCCTCATGTTCAGCAAGACTCCTCAATCTATTCTTGCATTTTAATGGCTTTGTTTATCAATATGTTGTTTGCAGGGTTGTTGTATGTCTTTCGGGCTGTGTGGCCATGTTCCAGAAGTATTCTCTCCTGACGTTTCGCCCACACCTATGGCAGGCATCTGCAGAGGTTGTGAGGTATGGATAAACTAGGCAAGGAAAGGAAAAAAATATATTTCTGTGGAGAGTCCAGGGTGTGGCAAGAGTCCTTTGTCACTGGGAAGCCAGCATTAATGTTTCAGTTAATCACCCTAATTAGCATTGGAAAGGTTTTAGATAGATGCCATAGATGTGGGTGAAACGTCAGGAGAGAATACTTCTGGAACATGGCCACACAGCCTGAAAGACATACAACAACCCTGTGATCCCGGCCATGAAAGCCTATGACAACAAATATGTTGTTTAATTATATTTCATTTTCTTTGTATTGATGAGAGATTTAAACATATAACTTTTAAGCTGTCTTGAGTCCCAGTGTTGGGGAAAACGTAGGATATCAAAATGAATGAATAACATATGATGCCTGATAGGAGATCCTCGCATTTCCACTAAACTGAAGAAAAGCAACATATCTAGAAGAGATGTCTGCCAGCAGTCTTGAAGCACATGAGAGTAAACAATTTCCAGAAGGGTGCTTTGCTTAGTTTGAAGCAAACTAGGGACCTCATCACATTGAAGTCCCTAACAGGGGTTCACCAGGCAGCTTGGCAAATCTGTGGAACAGCAGAGGAAACCATCATCCCATGCCCCGCATCACCCACATCTCCATCTTCCCCATCACATGGGGAAAGTGTCACTTCCTGGCTTCCCCCAATCTGACCCCATTGTAGGCTATGAGAACACAGGTAGCCACCCATGTTTTCAGGGTTCCATCCTAGGATGCTTCCAGGATGGAGCCCCACCAAAAGTAGTTCTGCATCATTGAAGGGCTCCGGAGGTCTCTCCCTTGGCTCCATCCCGGAAACATCCTAGGATGGAGCCAGAAGTCCACGTGATGAGGTCATATGAGTCTTGCAACCTTTGAACACAAGGTCACTCCTATTACTGCAATTGTAGTTCCTCCACTGACTGCAGAGCTTTGAGGTTTTATTGCATCAAATGTGGAACCAATTAGAACACATGTACAAGTGTGCCAAAAGGCACCATCTGTAAGCAGGATCAAACTGAATTGCATTGTCTTGCCAACCTACTTCTCCTGTTATGATCTCAAGCCTTCTCTTTGGCCTCCTTGCACCTTGGAAACCCTTCTGTTCCTCACATGTCTTCTGTTTGCTTGAGAGACAATGAGATATTACCACTGTTTTTCTAGAGTAGCTGTGTGTGTGTTTTGGCTTGGAGGGTGACTGAAAGGCTTTGAAAGGAATGTGTGCATAAACGAAAGTTAGTTGCAAGTACTTGGAAAGCCTTTGAACATAATTCCCCCTTATTAGGACAAAAGATTTTGTAATAATTTAGTTTGTATTTGAAGAGGAAGTGAGCATTATGTAAATAGGCTATGAGGCCAAATAACTTCCCATATATGCCATAATCCAGTAATAATGTGTGTGTCACACGAGTTTAGGCAGAACGCTTCATTTTCTCTTAGATCTTCAGGATTCTACAAAACTTGTAAAGACTTCTTAGGTGTTGTAAGTTCCACACTGATCAAGCCATGAACACATGTTTATCTTGTACAAATAAAACTTTTCCTTAGTGTTTAGCAGGACCAAATAGGCAAATAAACACCTATTTTAAATACTTGGATATCATTGCCTCAGCAATTTACTTTTAAATCAATTGAATTATGGAAATCTTTGACTTTTTGTGGATTGTATTTAAGGCTAATTCATCTAAATACCCGGAAAGTACCAGATCCCATATAACTTTGGAAAGTAAGCAGGTTCAGATCAGGTTAGCACTTGAATGACCACCAATGAACTCCTGGTGCTGTAGGCTATATTTCAGAGGAAGGAACTGGTGACTTTACTTACTTAGGCAATCCCTCGTAGTTCGAGGATGACTGTCTTCCATCTCTGGTGTCTTGGGAGTGGGTTCTTAGGTGGCTGAAGAGACCTATTCTTGATCTGCATGTTCTCCCGCAGTGAGGACATCGGTTTCCAGGTGGAAGGCAGTCCCAGTCAGGGTTGGCTTGTTATGATTGAGCCTCATGGCTCTGCTTCTGGCAGACGTGGACGTAAGACTCCTCGAGAGTCAGATACTCTCGAGGAGCGAGAAAGAAAGAGGCTGCGAGATATCTTTGCAGAACCATCTGACGAAGAGTCTTTTAAGGGGTTCACGGAGAGAATGGAGGAAGAGCTGGTTAGCTCGGAAGAGGATGAGATGGATTGGACTCGGGTAAGGGAGGAGTTGGGTGCCACTGGCAATAATGGGATGGAAGATGAATGGGGACCTTCAGGATTAGACCCATGGACAAGCTGGAGGGATGGGACGGGATCCACAGCTGGGGATGCTGTGGGGCGTAGTCAGAGGTGTTCCAGCTCTGATGAGGAAAGTGATGAGGAAACGCCCGGGTTAAGGAGGGCAGCTGATAGTGATGAGGATTTGTAACTGGCATAAAATGAGGCTTGGGAGCAATTGCAAATTGCGTTGGGCAAGGTAATCTGGACGAACGCTTGGGATCTGTGTGGGACGCTTTCCTGAAGACTGGTGTGTTTTCGTGTGCTGATACGTAAGTTGTTTTGGAATTTGGGTTCAGACGGCGGGAGGAATTGTGTGGGCTTTTGTTTGTGCAAAACCTCTGCTTAATCTCAATAGCTTTGACCTTCCGTCGTCTTCTTGACGGACGCCATCTGCTACTCTGGATTTACGGACTGAAAACTGACTACGGGCTCGCTTTCTCCTATTGGACTTGGAAAACTGCAAACGTCTGATTCTGCCTCTCGACCTTCGGAATGAATTGGGACTACGCTACTGCTTCAATCCTTGGCTGCTGAGTTTGTATTGGAAATTTGCCTTGCTGTGTGAAGGAGTGACTCCTAGTTACTCAAAACATAGTGCTGGCAGCAGAGAGGCATCTGCTGCCAATTAGTTGCATTCTTTTGAACTCTTTGTTTCCCAGCTTCTGTTTGTTTTTCCCCAGGCTGAAGCAAGCTGTTTTGATTTTACCCGGATTAAACTCCGGTTTAATCCGGTTTATCTTTTGAACGTTTTTCTTGCCCCTTTTTGTTTTTAAAGGCTAAAGTTGCCTTGCCCTTGTCTTTTACGGGCATTTTGAGTTCTGTAAATCCAATAAACTCTGTTATCTTTGATCTTGTGGCGTTCTGTCCTTGACATGGCTTGACACGCCTTCCTCTTGGCACATTTCTCCCTTAAGCCCTCCATTTCTGCCTCATCGAACTCCGCAGCACTGCTGGTCACAGCTGACCTCCAATTAGAGCGCTCAAGGGCCAGGGTTTCCCAGTTGTCAGTATCTATGCCACAGTTTTTAAGGTTGGCTTTAAGCCCATCTTTAAATCTCTTTTCCTGCCCACCAACATTACGTTTCCTGCTCTTGAGTTCAGAGTAGAGTAGCTGCTTTGGGAGACGGTGATCAGACATTCGGACAACGTGGCCAGTCCAGCGGAGTTGATGGCGTAGGAGCATCGCTTCAATGCTGGTGGTCTTTGCTTCTTCCAGCATGCTGACATTTGTCCACCTGTCTTCCCAAGAGATTTGCAGGATTTTTCTGAGGCAACGCTGATGGAAATGCTCCAGGAGTTGAGTGCAACGTCTGTAGACCGTCCACGTTTCGCAGGCATATAGCAGCGTTGGGAGGACAATGGCTTTATAAACAAGCATCTTGGTCTTTCTACAGATGTCCCAATCCTCAAACACTCTCTGCTTCATTCGGAAAAATGCTGCACTTGCAGAGCTCAAGTGGTGTTGTATTTCAGTGTCGATGTTGACTTTTGTGGAGAGGTGGCTGCCAAGGTAGCGGAAATGGTCAACATTTTCTAATGTTACACCATTAAGCTGTATTCCTGGCATTGCAGAGGGATTAGCTGGTGCCTGTTGGAAGAGCACTTTAGTTTCCTCGATGTTCAATGAGAGGCCGAGCTTCTCGTGTGCTTCTGCAAAGAAATTTTGAGTGGCTTGTAGGTCTTCTTCTGAATGCGCACAGACTACGTTGTCATCGGCATATTGGAGTTCTATAACAGATGTTGTGGTGACCTTGGTTTTGGCTTTCAGTCTACTGAGGTTAAATAGCTTGCCATCTTCCCATCAACAAGGTGAAGTATCATAGCGATGAAGATGGAAAATAAGGTAGGGGCAATAACACATCCCTGCTTGACACCTGATTCCACCTTAAATAGGTCACTTTGGGAGCTGTTGCTGTCCTAGACTGTTGCCATCATGTCATCATGGAGGAGCCGCAGGATGTTCACAAATCTGTCAGGGCACCCGATTTTTTGGAGGACGGTCCAGAGAGCGTTGCGATTCACTGTGCCGAATGCCTTTGCAAGGTCAATGAATGCCATGTACAAAGGTTTGTTTTGTTCCCTGCATTTTTCTTGGAGCTGTTGTGCAGTGAAGATCATGTCCACTGTTCCTCTGGAGGGGTGGAAACCATTCTGGGATTCTGGGAGGGTGCTTCTGAAACAGGGAGAAGGCAGTTTGCAAGGATTCTTGTGAGGATTTTCCCAGCGGAGGTTAGAAGAGAGATACCGCGATAGTTCCCACAGTCTGTTCTATCCCCTTTCTTTAAAAGGGTGATGATGGTGGCATCCTTGAAGTCTGCTGGGATTTTCTCAGTCACCCACACCTTTTCAATGAGCTGGTGGAGTTGTTGTATCAGCTCAGGTCTACCCTCTTTGAAGATTTCAGCAGGGATCCCATCAGGTCTGCTGGCTTTGTTGTTTTTTGTTGGCTAATGGCATTGCTGACTTCTTCCAAACTAGGCAGTGCTGCAAGCCCATCCCTGGTTTGTTGTTGCTGGATTTGTGAGAGAACCTCTTTGGCCACATTGGAGCTGCGATTCAGCAGGTTCTGGTAGTGCTCTTTCCAACATAGTGCAATTGATGTTTTGTCCTTCAGAAGTTTGGTTCCATCTGATGAGCATAGAGGCTGTATGCCATGGTTTCTTGGTCAGTAAATGATCTTTGTGACTTTGAAAAATCCCTGAGCATCATGGGTATCTGCAAAGTGTTGGATTTCTTCAGCCTTCTTTGTCCACCAGATGCTCTTGAGTTCTCTGGTCTTTCTTTGGACCTTAGCTTTTGCACTAGCAGCACAGTTGGTGTCTCCATCATCACAGCCTGCGAAGAAACCATTGGATACCAAACTAAGAAACATCAAGACTGGTTTGATGATAATGACAAAGAGATCCAACAGTTAACTGATAACAAAAGGAAAGTCTTCCAAACATGGCAGAACTGGTGAAACCACCTCTGAGTCTTCCTTGCCTAAGAAAACCCTATGAAATGGGGTTGCCATAATCAGCAGGTGGTTGACATCTCATACACACCTACTTAAGAGTAAATCTTTCCCCTTTGTTTTGCAACCTACAAAAATTTGTAGTTCTATTTATAGATTCATATGTGTTGTGGAAGGCTTTCATGGGCAGGATTGCAGGGTTGTTGTATGTTTTCTGGGCTGTATGGCCATGTTCCAGAAGTATTCTCTCCTGACGTTTCGCCCACATCTATGGCAGGCATCTTCAGAGGCATCCTCTAAGGATGCCTGCCATAGTTGTGGGTGAAACATCAGGAGAAAATACTTCTGGAACATGACCATACAGCCCGGAAAACATACAACAACCCATAGATTCATAGCCATATAAAACCTCAAAGAAGTAGTTCACTTATCTCTCTCTATGGACCTGTTAGAAATACACAGTCATCTGCAGAGGGCCTTCTCTCTGTCCCACCATCCATTCAGATGTGTTGGGTGGGAACAAGGTGGCTTTTCTGTGGCTGTTCCCAGACTTTAGAATTTCCTCCCAAGAGAGACCAGGATGGCCACATCCCTGTTGCTTTTCTCAGGCAGGTGAAGACATATCTCTGCTATCAGACATTAGGGAGATGAGGAGGAGCAGGCTGCTGCAGAGGTTGTGGGTGGCATTTGAGGGTGGTGGGGGTTATTAAATAGACCAGTACTATCCTGCAAGTATGGAATAAGTAATTGAAAAGCCTAGCTATCTCATTTCACTAACATAATGGGGTTTATCACACTAGAGCTTAAAGGGTAGGCAAGAGTATGCATCCCATTTTAAATCTGGTTGCTGCCTCCTGCAGAATTCGGTGACTTGTAGTTTAGGGGAGAGGCCTCTAAAATGCTCAGCCAGAGAGGTCCTGGGTCTCACTAAACAACAAACAAACACATTTATCTATGTCAAGAGGTGAAAGAAATCTTACACCAACATTACATATGGAAAATCTTACACAGCCTTTACAAAAGGAGGAAAAGAATACACGTTTTTCTCTAAAATTGAATTATCCGCTGGCTTACTTTTTAATTTCCACCAGGAAAAAAATGTTTAGAAATCCTGTACCAAATAACCAATAATGGATGTGATGTTTCTGTTACATCTTTTCTCTATGCTTTTCCCTAAGTTACTTAACTCCTTATTTAAATTAGGAAAGTCTGAACAAAGTAAAGTGTATTCAGTTGGGTCATGTCATAGGAATAAAAAGGAAGCAGATCACTTTCTTATACACACTTCTGCAAATATGTACTCTCTTATGTATGTTCCAGCTGATAGATTGACTGCAGACTTTCTGGGCTGGCAGCTAAAATGTTATGGAACCAAACGTTCTTTAAAAATAGAGATAAAAAAGAAATGCCTACGGTGCCCTATCAGACTGCTATTCTAACCCACAAATGCATTGGCTGTGTGGAGTTAGGGTTAAGCACAGGACTGTTCTGCTGGCAGAACTTTCTTTCATCAGAAAATCTTAGTGATTTGCTAAAAGAACAAAGTGTCTCACTGGGCTAAGTTCTACTAACAAAGAATGGGATGGTTAACAAAGCAGCCAAGTTTAATTGCACCATTAATTTGCCTCCACTTCAATTCTGGATAAAAATGTAGCTGAATATCTGGAAAGCTTCCAAATCTGGGAAATGAAAACTATCTTTGGAATTCTCTTATTACAACTAATATGAAAATATAGCCTCATATACTAGATACTCATTAGGTATAGTGTTGTGTGATAAGCAAAACTGTCACTTGTCCAAGAAATGATATACTTGTTTATCAGCATTTAAAAATATATGTCTAATTTTTCATGCTCTGGGAGTATATTACCTTATTGCCTTAAAATTTATAAGTAATACTATGGAAGGTGGCTGGCTATAACTTCATCCCTAAAGAGAAACATGTTTCCAGAGAAGTGTGTGTAAAACAGCTGCAGCTAGAAGAACTGTCTCTTGAACTGCTGTGTTTGTGTACTGAAGATATTATCTGATTTAACTGGGATTTTTTTTAATTTTCTCATTGTAGACAGAAGACCTTAGAATTAAGTTAATGCCACTTTGGAATTGTGTGGTATTGTCAGACAAACTGATCAAAAGAATGTTGGCCCAAGCCTTATAAAACAGAGAGCCAAATTCCTTAGGGAATAAAGTCATATAAACTATTGTATTGGGTCAGTGTCCTGTAAATTCATTAATTTAGCTGTTTAGCTCTACAGGCACAAAATATTAAATGCTTAAATCAAGTATAAAAATACTGTAAACATTGTTTTCAGATTTGATGGCCATAGTTTCACCCATTCTCCCCCCCCCCAAAAAAAATTCCCTCCCAGAAGTTTTTGTGGGCCTCTCTAGGTCTTCTGGTGCTATTCTATTGTATGTTTTTGGTCCATGTGTAATAAAATACAAGGTTTAACTTTGGCCTCAATTACACTGTGGTATAATGCAGTGTAACTTCATTATATGAGTCTACACTGACCCTACAATACAGTTTCAAGCTGTATTATTTAGCAGTGTAGATAGATGGAGCCTATGATTCGCAGTATCAGGTTTCCTCGGGGGACTTGGAATGTATCCCCAGTGGATACATTCCAAGGAGAGCATGAAACATTCAATGAATTAGACCGAATTCCTTCTTTGAGTAATTCCAATATGTTAGCTGTGGTCATGTTCCAGCATCACTCATAGGAATATATGATTCAAGGTAATGTCCCCAGAACCTTTGAAACTATTCAAAATACTGAAAAGCAGGTGGACAAATTGTTTTATTTTGAGATTTAAGAAATCAATACACTACACAAAACACACTTTCCTAAAGTGACAGGATAACCCTCAATAATTGTTAATATTAAACAGGAAAATAGGTGAATAGGCAAATTTCTAACTCTTTCCGTGACATTCTGCTTTTTTCCTAAGACGTTTAAGCATTTAAAGACAATACAGCCCTTATAATTAGAACCATATTCTGATAAATCAGATGACCTTCTACTTTGTTACTAAAATCTTGTGTGCCTCTTATATAGGAAATATGTTAGTGAACAAAATAATGAATAAAAGAATCTGCATATTGCAATAATGGTTCTAATACAGATCCTGACCCAGATAACATAAGTCTTCAAGGTGGTCTGTTTCCTTTTATATATATATATATATTGTGTTGCATTGTACATGATTTTATTGTATTGTTTAATTGTATTATGATATGTTGTTTTATATTTTGCTATATTGTACTGTTCTGGGCATGGCCCCATGTAAGCCGCCCCGAGTCCCCGTTGGGGAGATGGTGGCGGGGTATAAATAAAGTATTATTATTATTATTATTATTATTATTATTATTATTATTTCCTGGTTTGTGGGTTGTACATTTTGGAAATTAACTTATATTCAGTGGGGCTACATTATCATTGATATAGGCCTAATTTTTTTAAAAAAATAACTGCTTGAATAAATGAAGTTCAAAACCATGCTTGTCCAGGGTCAAAGGAAAACATATGCCCACCAGATCATTGGGATTACACAGATACCTGTTCAGAGTTATTACTCAAATTAATTGTGAAAACAATCTTCCTCTTCACATTCCTCTCCGCTTTTTATCAGACTATATGCAGGATTTAAAAATCACCATGAAAAATGTATGTTATCATCCTTTATTGCCCCAGACATCAGGGTGGGAGAGGAAAGAAAAGCAATCTGGAAAAAAATGTTCAGAACACACTGATTTCCTGACTAAATTAAGAACCATTCTAATCGAGGAAACATTCCTTCTTTCCTTGGCTTACCTCATCTATTGAATGTCTGTTCTCACATTTTATGGGAAGAAAATCCAATGAGACAAAACCTTTTGGAAATGGAATTTTTTTTCCTTAGGTTATGCGAAAATAAAAATAACTTGGTGGCCACAAGGTCTTCCCTTTATTGGTACTTTCTCTTTTTGATGAAAAGTAGAGATTCACTTTTCTGCACATGTTTTTAAATCACCTTCAAATATCACAGCTATGTGGTTTTAGGAATTACATATTCCAAAATTTGTGCATGAATATGAATTTATTTATGCACTTCCTAATATAAGTACCCATATTTACTTGAGTCTAATGCACCATCAAATCTAATGTGCACCACAATTTTCAAAACCCTGAAACCAGAAAAAGAAAAAGCATTTTCTGCCAAATGTAATCTACAGTGGCAAAAGCTCGCTTTTTGAAATTTGGCCAAAAAAAGTGTGTGTTACTGTTGCTGCCTGTTTAGAATTCCTTTATTATAAACAATTGTGTTAGAACATCAAAACCTCTAGCAATGCAAAAGAAAATCTTGGGGTGCATCTATACTGTAGAATGAAAACACTTCAACTGCCTTGGTTCAATGCTGTGGAATCATGGGTACTGTAGTTTGACAAGGCTCTGAGTCACCAAACTACAAATCCCAGGATTGCACCACATTGAGCCCTGGAAATTCAATTAGAGATGACATCCCCCAAAAAGGAGCTCCAGGTGCAGGTCCTGAAGATCTTCCCCTTTTGCTTTGGCTCAGCACTAAGATTAACTTATTATGCGACTCTTGTGCACACTCTGATTTTGGTGAGGTAATTTAGCCCAAAAAGTGAGCATTAGATTTGAGTAAATATGGTATTACTGTCCAGAGAAAAGCAGTTAACTAGCAGGGTCTAAGAACCAATGAATCAATTGAATTTTTAGTCTTCTTTAATCCCATTCTGTTGGTGAGCCATGGTTTCAGCAGAAAGAAGCTCACCTTGCACAGACAGGATGAGATGCTTCATTTACTCAGAATACAAGTCAGTGATTCTTTAAGTGGCATTTAATTATAGGTAGCACTTGTTGAATAAAGCCCGAATTATAATGGCTGCAGTAGCTGTCAGGTAGCTGAAACTGGGAGCTGAAATCCAAAACACTTAGTGGAACAATGGTTGAGAACTACTGTGATAGAGCAATGTGCGGAACTCACACTTTACATTTTTGAAAGAAGGTATAATAAAGATAAAATGATCTGAAGCTTGGTCACATGCAATGCCCTTTTCTCTTTTCTAGTTAAGATATCCTCATTTAATAAAAAGACTAAATCAAAATCAGAAGATAAGCTACATGCCTGACAATTCCTTTGCAAAAGGATGATGTTGCTTTCCTTGCATTTCAATGCATAGGAATGTCCAAAGTGTGACAGTCTCCGGTTAGTCATCTTGGCTTCAAAGGAGAGTTCAGGCTTAATTTTATCTAGGATCTATTTATTTATCCAATTTTGTTAACAGCATTTAATCAAAAGCATCACACATCTATTAAAAGAATACAAACATACTTGTACATATGTAGAAAAGGTCAAATGAACAAGTCCCCTGCACATTTTGTAGTAATAGCTTTCAGAGATATAGCAGAAATACTTTTACCATCCTTCTCAAGGATGATCACAATCTGAAAATAGCCAGCATATTTTCACATAAGAGCTCTCAAGCTCAAAGGGAGACAAAACCTGCCCCAGGAATCTCTTCCTGGAATTTTGGTATAAGTGAAAATAAAGTACAGTGTGTGAAATATCCTTTATTTTTGACACACCGCATTAGGTTTCTTGGACTGTCTCTATATCTGCCATTCATTTATTTGTTTAGCAGTCCATGGTAAACATTTGCAATCAGTTAATTTTCTTCCTATCAGCTTTTTTCACTGTCTTCACTGTCCATACAACTCTACATTTGGCCTACATCTGGTCTACACATAGGAAGAGAACACATTACATAACTTCACATTTTGATAGGTAAAGGTAAAGGTTTCCCCTGACATTAAGTCCAGTCATGTCTGACTCTGGGGGTTGGTGCTCATCTCCATTTCTAAGCTGAAGAGCCGGCATTGTCTGTAGACACCTCCAAGGTCATGTGGCCGGCATGACCGCATGGAGCGCCGTTACCTTTCTGCCGGAGCGGTACCTATTGATCTACTCACATTGGCATGTTTTCGAACTGCTAGGTTGGCAGGAGCTGGAGCTAACAGTGGGTGCTCAAGCCACTCCCGGGATTTGAACCTGGGACCTTTCGGTCTGCAAGTTCAGCAGCTCAGCGCTTTAATGCACTTCGCCACTAGGGCTCCTTCACATTTTGATAGGATAACATAAATGGTGATGATTGGAAGTAAGAAAGGAAAGATGAGAGAAAGAGTAGGTATTTGCCCTTCCAGTAGGCTCAGGCAAATGCAGACTGCTACAGCCTCTTCTAACTTGTGTGTCCTTCATTGTTAATCAGCTTTGCTATCTTGGGACTTCATTGGATCAGTCTTCACAAGCATCCTAGAATGCCTCCAGTACAGTGTATCTACAGAGCACCATGCCATCCATCATACAATGCACACTCACTTCCAGCAGGGCTCCATACATGAACTGTGCTGCAAGTGGACGCTCCGCCCAGAACATGGGAGGCTTTCTGTGTTCTGTAGGCAGCAACAGGGAAGCTGTGCAGTGATGTTTCCCCACATGTGATGAGGAAGCATTGCTATGATGTGGGGCGCAGGGCAATGGAATTTCTCCGTTTCCCCACAGATTCACCACAGAGGCTGGAAAATCCCCCCGCTGCCCCCTCATCAATGTGTGGTATTACTTGGTCTGATGTTACTTGACCACATGTGTCTTGGTTTTAGTCTGTGAAATATTTAAGAGTATTTTCATAGGCCCAAGTCATGAGAAACAAGCAAATACAAGTGCAAATACAAAATGAAAGAGAGCCAGCTGTTGTAGCAGTTTGAATGTTGGACTGTACCCCTGGAGACCATGCTCTGAATTCCTTCTTGGCCATGGACATCCACTAGGCGACTTTGAGGAAATCACTTTCTCTCATTCATAGAAGAAAGCAAAAGTAAACACCTCTCTGAACAAATCGTGCTAAGAAAATCCCATCATAGGTTCACCTTAGGTTATCCATAAGTAAAAAGGTCTTGAAGACACATGACAACAAAGCAAAATTTTAATGAAACCGAATAATCATGTGGGCATGATATCTTTAGCCCTAATCCAGTTACATTGAATTTAATTTTTTCTTGTAACTGCAGCTCCTATATACAGTAGAGTCTCACTTATCCAAGCCTCGCTTATCCAAGCCTCTGGATAATCCAAGCCATTTTTGTAGTCAATGTTTTCAATACATCATGATATTTTGGTGCTAAATTCATAAATACAGTAATTACAACATAACATTACTGCATATTGAACTACTTTTTCTGTCAAATTTGTTGTATAACATGAAGTTTTGGTGCTTAATTTGTAAAATCATAACCTAATTTGATGTTTCATAGGCTTTTCCTTAATCCCTCCTTATTATCCAAAATATTCACTTATCCAAGCTTCTGCCGGCCCGTTTAGCTTGGATAAGTGAGACGCTACTGTATATGTGTGTATGTGTTTGTGTTCATTGAATAATGTACACAGAAATTTTAACCTGCTGTTATATAGGACTCTTGCATATGCAGATTGATGATGAGATCAACCACATTGCATACAGATGCATCCAGTGATCTAGATAAGTGAAAAAAGAGAGTGAACACAGATTCATTTTAGTGTCCCACAAGTCTTTATGTTAATGAACCATAGTTGTATTACACAGCACTATTTCCAATTCTTATTGTAGATAATTTGCCTAGTTTTGTATTTATCTGGGTTTTTCTCAGAATATGTCCACATTGGGCTACTAGTGTATCCTTGTTCTGCTCATGGTAGATCCTTACTTTTGCATATTAAAAATTAGATAATTTTTCATATGCAAAGCATACAGTTCCTTGTACCATCACTTAGCCCTTATGTTAGGGTGACATGGATTATTATTATTATTATTATTATTATTATTATTATTATTATTATTATTATTATTTCATTTTTCTATTGGTGTGATCTGAGATGTTGCCACTCATTTTTGAATAGTCTAATTAACTTTTATGTTTGCTTTGCATTTTAGCTCCCAAACTTCATCAACACTACTCTTCCTCCACATGAGCAGGTGACAGCACAAGAAATTGACAGTTATTTCCGGCAGGAACTCATCTACAAGAGGAATGAAAGAATGGGGAAAAGAGTGATGGCTCTCTTAAGAGAGAACAGTGACAAGAGTTTCTTCTTTGCCTTTGGAGCAGGTTGGTGCCTAAATACATTATTTTGTTGACTTTCTTAACCACACACAAACACACAGAAATAGAGAAATTGCTCTATTTGTTCCCTGAGGCAATCACATTTTGTAATTCCACCTCATCATTGTCCATCTCCTCCCCAGTCCCAAAGTTCAGAACTGAGTTCTAACTTGTGCTGATTTCCATCTGATCAAGTGGACATCAATTCAAGCTTGCAACCTTTGAAATATGAATTCAGTGTTCACTGCAGCATTTGCCTCAGACCATGGATTAATCATTGTCTCTCTGCCATAATATTCGTCCATCAGTTGGAATACTAGTGAGTTTGACTTACTTCATATAGCTACAGAGTGATGCTAAAGACTGGTAATGACTTCACTTTATATGTGGATGTCATGAACAGTAGTAATAGCTCCCCTTTTATATTTAGGGTCTATAAAACTCTGTCCAATGTTTAAATGTTATGCAAAATGTCATACAAAAATAATACTGTAAATGAAACAAATCTTTCCTACTGTACACAATGCAATTTTATCTAAAACTGATGTTATGAGTAGGATGTTGTGTGTTGCTTGTACTCTATAGATAGCTTTACATTGAACAGGATGCTTTCAAAACAAGGCTTCTACATTTACTAACTTTCTGTTGGAAAATCCAACTTGTCTCATGTGTGATATGTAACACTTCTGCATGGTCATTTTATATAATGTCATCCCTGACAAGCTTCTTATGTCATTACAGCAACCTAGCAGAGGGTTTGTATATATTACAAATTATCATTGTGGTGATTCAGAACTTCATCACATTGAAGCAGGGAAGTGTTTGGCATAGTAGAGCTCAGTCAGACTCTGTTGAAATGTAATGGATTATTTCCCTACCTTCATTGCACAGTTAAATCTATCAGTTGTACTCAGTATTCTTTCAGTTGATTTTCCATCACACTGTAGAGATTTGGCTGCTTCCACCATCCCTCCCCGTGTTCTTTTTTTGAAAAATCCCTCCTCTCTTAGAAATATCAGTTGTTACATGTCTTCAGTTCCCTGAACTTCTAGTCTAGCCTCTCTCCACTGCCCCACTGGGAAGGAAACAAGGAGGGAGGGAGGGAAAGTGGAAATACACTCTCCCTCTCTCTCTCAGCTACCCCATAGAGAAGGATGTGGACCCTGGGAAACTATAACTCCCTGGACTCCATAGTATGGAGCTATGGTATTTAAAGTAAGGTCCAGCTGCATTCATTTCACAGTGTAGATGCACCCAGAGAAGGTTCATAGACCTTGAGAAACTGCAATTCCCAACACCATCTCATATTCATTTTACAGTGAAGATGCACCCAGAGAAGGGTGTGGACCTCAGGAAACTATAACTCCTAGAAGGACTCCATCGCATGAAACCATGACATTTAAAGTGGCGTATAAGGACATCCATTCCATATTGTAAATGCACCAAGAGAAGGGTATGGACCTTGGAAAACTATGACTCCCAGGACTGCACAGCATGGAGACATGGCATAATAATAATAATAGGAAGAAGAAGAAGAAGAAGAAGAAGAAGAAGAAGAAGAAGAAGAAGAAGAAGAAGAAGAAGAAGAATTTACAATATGTCCTACTGCATTTATTCTCCAGTGCAGATGCACCCAGAGAAGGGTATGGAACTTGGGAAACTATAACTCCCAGGCACACATAGTATGGAGCTATGGTATTTAAAGTGGGGTCCAAGAGCATTAATTCCATAGTGTAAATGCACCCAGAGAAGGGTATGGACCTTGGGAAACTATAACTCCCAGGACTTCACAACATGGAGACATGGCATAATAAACCTTCCCTAACTAGGGTATCTTGGCTCCTCCCAAAATTTCTCCTCCCACAAATTGGGGAAGTGTCTCATTTTAATCCTGAGAGCAACGAATGCCCTCAAATTATTAATTTGGCCATTCAACTGGATCATTCCCCAATAATCCACTTCCCCACCACCTCCTGAAACATTTGAAAAGAACGCTGTTCCCCACACTTAAAATACAGAAAGAATGCTCTACCCTACACTTGAACCCAACCTAATGTGATGAACAGAGTGGGTTACCGGATTTTAAATGTAGAACTCGGTGGAATTTAGTTAATGTGATGAAGTGATCAGAAGACAGTGTACTCCTTACACTACTTTGCTGGCATGATGAACCCTAGGACTGAGTCTTTAGGCCTAAAAGGCTTGGGCTTAAGTGGACTTCTCTAAAATTAAAAGCTGCTCCCATTGCTGTAACCATTTTGTAGCCAAGAGAAACAATGGTTATCTCTCCTTTCCTGTAGGCTGTAAGTAGTACACAATTCCGTTCAGCCTTCCTATGGCATCTGAAGAGGGAATGCATTAGGCACTACTTGTAATTGTGTTGCTTCATAACAAAACCATTGCCTGCCTGTGCACTAATTTGCAACAGACGTATATGAGGCACAGCGTTGTGAAACACATCCCATTAGCTTAAAGTGGATTCAGGTTTAAGTCTAGAAATGCGCCTTTTGTTAACTTTGTTGCCAAGGAGGGATTTGGAATGCCATACTCAAACAAGATCCAGAATTTCACAGCTGGCAAGTATGTTTCCATTGAAGTGAAGCAAAATGAGCAATCTCGTGTTTAGAATATTGACAGAAAATTGGATTGCAATTCAGCCATTTAGACCTTTCATTTTGAGGAGACCTTACAATGAACTCCAACAAAAACGGGGAACAAGCAGGGAAAGTGGGAGAGAGGAGGATATTTTGAAACAACATATGTACTGCATGTGGGAATACACACTAGTCCCCTGTATGTATTCTGGCCTCTGTCCAGTATTGGAGTTTCCAATTTATTATATGCCTCCCATAGAGCCAACATGTTTCTACAATAGGTACAAGTCTACTTCATGCATATCCACTTAAGAGTGTCAGGTTTCTGCGATCTGCTCTGCCCTGGGAGAATGAGATGATCACAAACAGTTGGAGTGATTCCCCCTCCTCTTTCCCAAACTCAAAACAGATGCTGTTTATTGAGCAGCAGCATCATTTCAATAAAGTGTGGAAAAGAAAGCTGTGCAAAAAGTTTGTTCTTCTTTGGTCACAGCTAATGTAAGCCATGTTGTAAAGAAAACAAACGGTAATTCTATCATCTCTTTATTGCCAGGGTATGGCATGTAAGACAAAAGGGACCCAGTGGTATGGGATCATTGATTTATCAGTCAAACAGGCTGTCTCAGTCTCTACAGTTGCCAGGATTTCATACTTCGCCCAGTGAAACAGCAGGAACACCATCATTTTAATTGTTGTTTTAAAACATTAATAATTAACTGTCAAGATGGGAGGTTCGTGAGCAAAACATAAACCTTAAAGTAGTTTTGTAACACATCAATAACATATTGTTAGATTATAGCTGTATCTGCCTTCTTGGGTTATTGCAGTCATTCCCAATCTTCCTAATGCTGTGACCCCTTAATATAGTTCCTTATGTTGTGGGACCCACAACCATAAAATTATTTTCGCTGCTACTTCATAATTGTAATTTTGCTACTCTTATAAATCTTAATGTAAATATCTGATATGCAGGGTATATTTTCATTCACTGGACCAAATTTGGCAGAAATACCTGATACATAGTTCACCTACATCCAGCCTTTTCTGCCAAAGGGATTCCTAAGACCATTTGAAATATGTATTTTCTGATCATCTTTGGCGACCCCCCCCCCCCCCAGGAATCCCAACCCCCAGGTTGAGAAACATTGGGTTATTGCAATAGGCCACTTAAAAGAGAGGGAATCTGTTTAAGGTGTACATGAACTTTGGGAAGAATCAGGGTCAGTACTCTATTTTTGGTCAGTCTGTTTTTCAAGGACAAATTCTGGAAAACACATTTCTTATGAAGTTTGAATGTAATCCTTGTTCCAATTAGTCTTTTGAGGTTTTGTCTACAATTGCATCTTCCAAATGCAATGATAGCCTTTTTTAAAAAATGCATTCATTCTGGAGTGAAATGTTTATAGAAAGTTTACGTTTATGCTGCTTCGTAGCTCTCCCTTGTTTAAATGTTAGGAGCATTTGCATATTTCTGCTTGAAAGAAATAAACTTCATGTAAAGAAATTAGCTTTCTTTTGGGGAATTAATTTTTGTTGAAAAGGTA
Source organism: Anolis carolinensis (assembly GCF_035594765.1). Lineage (NCBI taxonomy): Eukaryota > Metazoa > Chordata > Lepidosauria > Squamata > Anolidae > Anolis > Anolis carolinensis. The sequence continues at coordinate 180,706,467 of NC_085844.1, forward strand.
GTGACCCAAATCATCCATAAATGTCATTATGCAAAGCAAAGCAAATTCCATGATTTTTCAGCTTTAAAAAGTGTGATATCACAGCGACAGATATTGTTATTCTGAAGGCATTTCATGGCTTTCTATGGCCTCTATAATTCAACCTGTATGCCTCTAGTTGTATGACAGAACTTAGTTGAATGGGGGTGGATTGATGTGGAGGTAGCCAACACCTCTATATTAAGATCTTGTTGTTGTTGTGTGCTTTTAAGTTGTTTCTGATTTATGGTGATCCTTAGATGAACCTATCACAAGGTTTTCTGCCAAGATTTGTTTCTCTGAAGTTGAGAGAATTTACTTGCCCAAGGTTACCCAATTTCCATGGCCAAGTGGGGATTTGAACCCTGGGTTCCAGAGTTGTAATCCAACTGCACCACACTGGTTATCTCTCTGTAATTAAATAGTATATAAAAACTGCCAGCCTTCATTGCATCTATACCAGCTTATACACATTTTAATGCTGCAGTAGTGAACTTTTGTTGTAACACAGATAGCTACTGTAGTTATTGACAGGATCAAAGTTGCAGACAATGTAAGTCTTGGCCAAATGAAGTCTCAACTGATGCAACTTCAGAAATAGCAAGTTCTTAATTGGTTATAATTTCCAGTTAGCAATACTGGGGCCCCAGAGATTGCAAGCTTTAACAGGATCACTCCTCACGGCCTCTTTGGTCTGTCGGGAATTCCTACTTAGGATTTTATTCTGAAATTGCAAGGGTGTAAAGACCAGTAGAGCTGATAACATTGTGAATTGCATTCTGAAATTAAATCCTAGAGAGGACTCCTATAACCACTTACTAGATCTTGAAGCTTGATAAAGTACCATAAAACTCCATGGGATGAAGATACCTGTCCTCTCTCACTTTTGTCTGCATGTTCTTTTAATATAGCTATTGCCTTATTGGTGGAAAGCAAAGAGACAGGATACAAGGACCTAGCTCTGTTCTTGTCAATGGACACTCCCCCTCTCAGTACAGTCCCAAGGTCTTAGCGGTCTTGTTTCTCCCAGATAGGAGTTTCCTATTACCATATTATGTCAACAGAAAATTAATTCCTTCACATCTCTCTTTTGCCTCTGAATCAACAAGATAGGAGAACCAGATAGCATTGCCATTTTAGATTAGGTTTTGTAATATGATTGTTTTCCTCCATGAAAGAAGCTGTAACTGAAGATGTAAAATGATTGGGTAAGTAGCATTTTGCAGCAAAGGTCAGTGGGTGCAATGTACATCTTGCTGGTCACTTGTTACTTGGAATGATACTGGCTTGAGCAACAAGGTGATGATCAGAGAAGGGGGGATGATTCCTACTCTCTTGTCTCCCTCTTGTTTTTAATTTTTGATTTTTATAGTATACAAGTGACTAGCATAAGCAAAAATTACATTAACTAGTAAAACAGGTACATTGTAACATTTGAACAAATTCTTTCCCTCCTTCCTCTCACTCATGAACCCACCACCCATGACCCCTCCCTCACCTCTCTAGGATCCTGAGCAATGTCATTCCAGGTGACAAACAACTGATAGGAACCATGTTGTGTCTACTTGCAACTGTGACGGTGAGAAAGGGAGAGAACAGTAAAGGTGGCAATTGGACAGTCAATGCTCTCTCTTCTACCTTCTGGGAGGGTTGGTGGTGCATGTAGAACAATCCTCTGTATAGATACTCGGGGTTTAGTCTGAACCTTAAATGAGCTATCCAAGATAATAAATCAATTACACATATTGGTTTCAGCACCTTAGATAGTTCCTTTGAAATTTTGGCTGAAACCTGAAATGAATTCACCACTTTGTTTGGCATTGAAGTCCCAAGCCTTCCTTGTCCCTACCAGTGCTTTCACTTTTCTAATCTGCAAAGAGGGCATGATCCTCCAGCTCATTGTAGATTTGCTGCAACTGCCCCAAACTGCTTGTATTAATGCTTATGGGGCAAGTAGGGCAAAATAGAATCCATATTATAAAGCCCTGCAGTCAGCTTTCATTACTGGTACAAGCCAAGTGACAATTGCTAGGTTGATTGATGTGAAAATAGTTGATATGTGTTGAAAAGCTTCAGAAGAAAAGTTCTACTGAAAGTGTCAGCTAACTCAATGACATTCTGCTCAAAAAATAAACACAGAAACATCTTTCTATATCTGTAAGATCGTAATAATTATCATTATCATATTTTATAGCAACAGCAGGAACTGTCAATATAATAGCATGAGGTGTAATGCTATTTGAAATTAATGGAAAATTATAAATAAACAATATGGGCTATAAGGAAGCAACAGAACACTTTTAGGACTGTCATTGCAGTAGCTTATTCTTAGTGGTGTTCTCTGTTAATTGCTTCTAATGTTCACCTGTACAGTGATGCCTTGACTTAAGAGTTTAATTCATTCCATGGCTGAGCTCTTAACTCTAAATGCTCTTATCTCAAATCAAATTCCCCATTAAAATACTATTTTGTTCTGCCCCGTCAACCCCCCCCCCCTCTAATTTTGTTATGTCTTTATAAATAAGAAAATGTACATTGTAAATAACAAATAATGTATAAATGCACCTTCACATGGAAAATAAAGAAGAAAGATCAACTTTAAAATGGTAGAAGCGCAAAGCAAAGAGGAAGAAGCATCATTTTCTTCATTCTGTACTCATTCCAGCCTCCCTCTCTCACTTTATGAAGTCAAACCAGGAATAAAAACACACAAAATGAACTAACCCAAAGTTCCTCAAAGCCAACAATCTCTTAAAGTGGACAAGAGCACGAGGCTGCCCCTTGAATCCTTAAAGCTCAGGCTAGCGCTTCCCCTGGCACTAGCACTCCCTCTGGTGCTACGTCTTAACACAAAATGCTGCTGTTATGTCAAAGTGAATCTGGACCAAGTGACAGCTCTTTACTCAAAATGCTCTTAAGTTGGGAAGCTCTTAAGTAGAGGTTCCACTGTACTTTATATTAGCATATTCATTCATGACCGGCTGAACAATGCACATACATTACTTCCACAACCTTTGTACTTCTCTGCTCATTTGCTAGCATTATTTTCTCCATGGTACAGATAGAAAGTTGAGGCTGGGAGAAAATCGACTTTCCTAAGACCATCTTTTGCAGTTTTAGCAGTTAGATTTAAATTCAGCTTCCCGTTCTACCCACTATGCTAAAATATCAAATGGTGGTTTGGTATCTTCTTCTGTTGCTTCACCTTGAATAATCCCAAGTGCATGTACATTTTTTAATTTTCCAATCAGCTACAATGCAAACATTATTGAACTTCCATATTCTGCTCTAAAATGCCTCTGTTCCCCAAAGCCATGTATTACATGATTGCGGTACTAAACCATCATTGCAGCTGAGTTCAGATTTCATTTATTGGAAAGCCATAGGGTTGCTTTCCAAAACCAAACTCTGCACTGCACTACACTCTCATGCTCACAAAAAAATTGAAAAGTTTCCAGAAATATCAACAAGACTGAGTCAGGATCTGGAAATCATGCCATATGGCAACAGACATGTGATTGGATCTGAGCTTTATTATGAGCAAAGAGGGCACATATGAATATCTTGGACTGCTCAGCCAATTGGAAACTGTTCTTTATCCCAGTTAGATGAAAGAATTTGGAAGATTATTTAGGCCCACTGGATACAATCAGATTGGACAGGCAGTGAGTTTATCTAAGGGCTTTTGCAGATATTATTTTACTAGAGTAGCAGGATAAAGAAATTTTATCTTTTCTGCCTACCCTCATATTTTAATTGGAAAGGGAAAAAGATAAGATCGGCATGTTTTGGTCATTACTCCTAAGTTTGCTTCATTATACTTGCTTCTTATCATCTATGTTGTAATACTGCAATATCAATATTTCAGTTTAACACATTGTGTTAAGGGCGCTCCAAGTTCAGTGAAACTCCAAAACCCTAAGAGATTATAGTTGTACAATAACAGGCATTCAAATAGTCTGTGACACCCCTGGCTGCGAGAGCACTGGAAACCAATACACTGAGGCCAATAAACAATCTAATATCTTTATTAAAGAATTGAAGAAATAAAACAAAAACAAGCAGGAAATAAAGTTCATCAATAGACCTTTTAGAAAAGGTCAAATATAGTCCAATAATATATTGTCCAATGTCCAATATTAGAGTTTAAAGTTTGAAATCCAAAAAAATGAAACGCACTCAAACTTCCAAGCAGTTTGAGTGGGGAAACGTCCAAGTCTTTTGCTAGAGTTCCAAAGCAAGTCCTAGGCAAGGAATTGAAGACAAAACTGGATTCATGGCACGACAAGGCAAGGCTGAAATCACGGCAAGGCAAGGCAAGGAAACACGGCTAGGCAAGGTACGGCTAGGCTGGAAGGTAGTGGATCCAAACGTGGTCCACACTTGGCTGGAAGTGAAGTTAATCCTTCAACTGACAAGTTGACTCCGCGCTGGCTAGCCAGCGCACAGAACTTTTAAGGAACTTCAAATCTTTCCACAGAGCAGGTGTCCAAATGCTCTTTTCCCAAGGGAAAAGAGCTAAAACAACATCTTCAACCAGATGCGATCCTCCCTGAGAATTTTCAGGGGAAAACAGGTTAATCAGCAGATTCTCTAGCTGCTAATCGCGCACTCCTTCTCCTGCCAGCTTTCTCAAACCTACTAGTTTCCCAAAACATCCGTCTATCAAAGGGAGGGGAACTGGTGGGAGAAGACTCCGTTTCAAGGGCCTTTTTAATGAGCTGTGGGCTAGAATTGTCAATAGGGAGCATCTGGAACGGGGCAGAATCTTGCTGAATCGGCACAAACCCCATTTCCTCGTCACTTTGGTCCATAATGGAGGCAGGATCACGGCCCAAGGGTTCAGGGGACATCACATATAGTCATTATTCTGCTTTGACATTAAAAGACACAATGAAGTAGGCTGTGTCCATGGAAGTTAAATCTAGAAATTTCTACATCACCGTTAGTTTCATAAATAGATATATTACAGGCATCAATGTGTTATTAATTCATGCATTAATTGAATAGTTGTTAGTGTCAGAGTTTTTTTTTTTTTGTTAACTACCATCAAATCAACTTCAACTTGTCACAATCTCATGAATGAGAGCTCTCCAAGTCTCCCTACCGTCAACAGCCCTGCACAGGTCTTGCAGACTCAGAATCATGGCTTCCTTAATTCAGTCTATCTATTTGGCATGCAGTTTCCCTCTTTTCCTTCTGCCTTCTACTTTACCAAGCATTATAATAATAAATAATAATATAATAATAATAATATACTTTATTTATATTCTGCTCTATCTTTCCGAGGGGACTCAGAGAGGATTACAGGTACATATATGACAAACATTCTATGCCATTATACAATTGACAAAGACAAGACAGTACATAAACAGAGGCAAGGCTTCCCTCTTTTCATCTCGGGCATCTGGCTGTGTGGAGGTGCTGTTTTTTCATTTTCTACGCTGAGGAGCCAAATGCCTTTCCTGGTTGGATTTTTTGCCAGCATGTTTTTCAGGGCGCCTTTTACCCCCTCCCCCTGGCCAAAGCAGTATCTATTTATCTGCTTATATTGTTGTTTTCAAACTGCTAAGTGAACAGAGGCTGGGGCTCACCCCAACCCACCCTTGCTGGTCGGCAGGATCTTCTACAGCTGGCGGCTTACCCACTGTGCTAGCCCGGCCCTGATTGATTATGGTATTTTCTAGTGAGTTCTGTCTTCTCAAGATATAGTCAAAATACAGGAACCTCAATTTAGTTATCTTGGCATCTAGGAAGACTTCTTGTTGAATTTGCTCTAGGATCAATTTCTTCTCCAGCTGAAATTAGCTGATTTGTCAGAATAGCAGACTTAAACTCCAAAAAATCAAGATGTGGAACCTGTAACTCAAGTTGTCATGCAGCTGAAACTACATTTCACTCTACCAATACTCATCTGTTAACTAGTACCATCTGCATAAAAGAGCAGAGTTGGAAACAGTTGGATAGGGCCTCAGTGGCCCTTTAATATAGCAGTCTGTTATTTAGTGAACCTATGGAATATGCAACTGTGTAGAGGAATATGGTAGTATTATCATTCCTTGGTCTTAGAAGCTATTTTTTAAAAATTTTGCAAATCATCTCATCCCCGTTCTCCCCAGGTGGGATTCGAACCTGGCAGCCTTCAGGTCAGCAACCCAATCTTCAAGTCACAAGGCTTTAATCCACTACGCCATCGGGGGCTCCATCTCTAGATGCAAAATGGATAGGATGTTGGTGATTTAGCTTTGTTTAGAGCCCTGCCCTCTGTTCTTCTATCCACAAATACATAGCAAACACATGGAATAGGAAGAAGGAATATAGGCTCTGGCCTTACCTCCAAAGCTGTGTACCCATCCATAATGAACAATGGATGGTCCCCTTATATATGTTATAGAATAGAAGGTGAGGTAACAGATGCAGTCCTTTAGCCTTATATTTCTGTTTTTTTCAAGTAATGAACAAGACTTATGTTTCTTTATTTGTATACTAATACAGTTTGGTATGCTGTATTAGTCTATAAATGCTGTTATTTCCCAAGAGTTGTAGTCATTCATTCCACTTTGCACCCCTGGAAGCAACACGCTTGTAAACAATGAGCTAAAATAAGTAGACTTTAAAAGTTTTGCCATTGTGAAACTTGTGTGAAACATTTAAACTTGGTAGTAGGCCTATTAAGTAGAACATTATATAAATGTGTTCTGTTGCATGACTGTGTGTTTATAAATATTGGATTGTGTGCTGACAACATTTGGAATATTTTTAGAGCACAATTCCTGGGTGTCTGCACTTCGTATGTGTGGTCTTTTGAAACAATTGTTCTCACAGGGCATTAGGCTAGATTATTATTCTGTGGAGATTAAATAAATGAATTTACTTGACACTGTTTAAACCAGGGTTGGGCTTTGTTGGAAAGCTTCACCTTTGTGAACCCAAGTGATTGATTGACAATACATTATATCAGTCAAACTTTTAAGAGCTAAAATGAACAAGGATTTTCTGAACTGCTGTCTCCAGCTGAGAAATAGCTAAGCAGCCAGGAGCCCATATCCCATTAAAAAGAGTTAATATTTTGGCAACAAAGAATACACACATGAAAGCAGTGTTTAAGAAAAACCGTCTTCTGGTTTATTTCATTTTTATGGTCAAATCATTTGAAAGTAACACATAACAGAATTTATGCACACTGTTAATTTGTACTTTATTTTTCTTAAAGATGTTTGACTTTGTATTCATTTCTACATTGCCTTTTATTTAAAAGCAATCTTGGCCACTTTTGGGCTTGGTGGTTTTATTTATCACCTCTGAAATCTTGACCTAGTTCTGGGACATGATGTTTGTTACCAGTTTTATTATCATGGGAGGAAATCATATTGAGCTAAGAAATAGAAGAATGTGTTCCTAAGGTCACTGACTAACCAGATGTCACATAAATAGGGCTTAAATTTCAGAGAAGGGCGTGCTGTTTCAGTGCTATATATCCAACAGTCCAAGAAATAGCAATTCCATTTTCATGTTTCTTCCTAATAATAATAATAATAATAATAATAATAATAATAATAATAATAATAATAACAACAACAATAATAATAATAATAATAATGATACACTTTATTTATATTACATTTTATCTCTCTGGAGGAATTCGGGGAGGGGGGGTTACATTATACACATATAAGGCAAACATTCAGTGCCTTTTATACAGTGAACAACAACGTAATACAATATACAGAAAGAGGTAAAGGCCTTCCCCTTCCATCTCCGTCATTTGGAGATAATGCTCAACTCCGGCTATGGGGAGGTGCTCTTTTTCCATTTTTCCATGCCAAGAAGCCTATAGACCTCTCCGATCGTATTGCCGACACATCTGGATGTCTGCATGGGATGCCCTTTTACCTTCCTACCAAGGTGGTACCTATTGATCTACTCACATTACATGCTTTCGAACTGCTAGGTTGGCAGAAGCTAGGGTTGACAGCAGGAGCTCATCCTGACTCGCGGTTTGAACTGCTAACCCTCTGGTCGGCAGATTTCCTGCAGCTAGCTGTTTAACCCGCTGGGCTATCGCGGCTCCCTTAATCATATCATTCAATTCACCCAATTCATTCAGTTGAGGAAACAAAGTTTTTTTAATGCCACACATTATATAAACCTAGAATTTTCTAATCAGTGGATGTTGGTCTGTGAAGCAAGGAAAGGATGGAAGTAGTACTCATAGCAAGATTGTTCTGATAGCAGTAGTCATTGAACTATTTGAAGATATAAAATGGCAATGCCACTTCTGTCATAGGAAAAATCTTGATGGTTTCATTTCAGTTCTAGGTACTTTCAAGGCAGTAGTCATAGGTGAACATATTTTCATCATAGTTACCTAAGTAGGAAACATGCTGTCCTTAACAGTCATTTTTTTTTATCAGGAAGGCAACCATATGCATACTAGTCTTTATATGATTGCCCATTTTTTTAAAAAAATATATACCTTATTAACTGAATTCACCTGAAACCGAAATTGGCCATACCCAATTTCCCATGTGAGTGTTGATTGATGCGTCCTCAGTTGTATCAATCCAATTTTATATTTTTGCAATCCCTACCACCAGACTGCACTTTGCTAGATCATGCCTAATGATAATTAATTAATTAATTAATTAATTAATTATAATGTCACTTTAAGGTCGATTTAAATATTGTACCTTCCCAGCATATCAGTTGTGCAAGAATTTTTACAGGAGGATCCCATACTTCATTATCTAAAGGAGGTTCCTCTTGGCAAATCACAACATTAAGGAGGCAAGATAGCCCTGAAAAAGTTAGCTTGGTGTTGCATTGACGGTAGTCAGGGCAATTTGCAGAAAGGAATGGTGGTAAGTTTCAGAAAGTACAATATTGTCTGAAAAGCATACACAAAATTTGGCCTAAATCAGAATGGATGAAGACAAACTCAGTCAATATCCTGGGAGACAGGAAAAATAGAGTAATTCTATAAATTCTGATGAACAATGCAGGAATTTGTATTGGATTACCATGACTGTGACTGGGAAATACAATGAATTCAGATAATAACAATCTCTAGTTATACTAATTAGAATAGAACTGGATTACAATGAAGATGTTTTGGATGATCGAGATTTAAAACGAGATTGTACTGCATTGGGATTAGTGGGCAGAATCTTTACATTGTGTTTAGGCTTAACTTCTTTCATGGATTCTATATTCTTTTGTCCAATTTTTAAACATGTTTTTTCATCCTTTGCTGAAAGGATACTAGCTGTTTGGAAGAAATTAATCATGCAGAACTACTTGATTTAAAAACAGCAACAGGACGAGAACAACCAGCTTGAAAGCACAGGAAATTCCATGTCATTGTTAGCAATACTGATTGCCTGCTTGCAATGCAATGGGAGTTTCAAGACTGCCTTTTAGCACAAGGTAAAAGCACCCTCATATGCAAGCATTTCTTTCTGCTGGCACACTTACAGACATTGTGGATGCAAACAACCAATTAGGTGATTCGTCTTCACAATGTGGATGTCATTGTAAATGCAAATTAGGCATGAAATCACTCATACATTTTTGAAGGAGGTACTTGTCGCACCTCAGGTTAGTTTCACCTTTCTGATCACACCAGGCTGTACACAGGTTGAAGTCTTTTGTAGTTTATTAGGAAATAGGAAATAAATAGTTCTCAAAAAGCAAAAGTAAAGATCCAAAAGATTGTTGCAAAACCAAGGCTATAAAGAATAATCCAAGAAAACCTTAGGCATAAAACAAGGTTCCATTAATGCATGACATAGTCCCTTGAACTTGATTACACAAAGCTGCAGGATAATCCAAGAAAGCAAGAGCTGCTTCTAACTCAAATGAGACGTTGCTTTTGACAAAGATTTCTCTCTCAGCACACTTTTTAATATTCTCTGCACAGCATGAATGCATTTCTTTGGCCTCTGACCTCTTTCTCTTTCTTGTTTGCTATTCTAACACTCCTGCACCGAAATTCCAAATGGCTAGCTCGATCCAGAGATTCTGTTTCATCAAGGCCAGAGAGCTCATTGGCAGCAGCCTCTGTCTGCACGTTATCTAACTGGGAGCTATCCTCTCTTTGCACCTGGCTAGCTTCGGTATCATCTTCAGTATCAACAACACCATTCCCTGCTGTGGGAATGTCTCCCTGCTCCTCATCTCTCACAACAGGGACACTTTGAACCTGAATCCCATAATTCCCATCAGAGTCATCTTGAACCTGAATCCCATCATCTTAAACATTAGGAACCTGAATCCCACAATCCCCATCAGAGTCACTCTGAGACTCCAGCTGAGTCACAACAGTACTGGACTTCAGGGTACTTGAGTTTTGTTTTTGGAATGCTGCAGTGCTTTTCAACCATCATTTTTATGTATTTCTAATACAGGGGGGAAAGGAAGGGGGAAATGAAAATGATTGTGTGTTGGGGGCAATTATGTTGAAAGACCCTGCCTCCAGAGACAATTTTCATTTTTCTCACTTCTGACATAACCACTTCAGGTAATCAAAATATTGGCTGGGCAGATGAGGATGTTGGCAACCATGGGCTGAACCTGGTGGCAAACTTATAAAAGAAAGAAAGAATTAGCATTTAACAACTGCTAGGAAACCATTTGATTGTGCTTTTTTAGGAAACCTGTAAAGTATATTTTCTGAAAGATCTATTTTAATTTTTTAAGTGGAATAAAAATAGACAAGGTAAAAGTAAGGGTTTCCTCTTACATTAAGTCTAGTTGTGTTCAACTCGGAGGGTTGGTGCTCATCTCCATTTCTAAGCCAAAGAGTCGGCATTGTCTGTAGACACCTATAAGGTCATGTGGCTGGCATGACTGCATGAAGTGCCGTTACCTTCCTGCCAGAGTGGTACCTATTGATCTACTCATATTTGCATGTTTTGAACTACTAGGTTGGCAGAAGCTGGGGCTAACAGCGGGAGTTCACCTCACTCCCCAGATTCAAACCGCCAATCTTTTGGTCAACAAATTCAGCAGCTCAGTGGTTTAACCTGCTGATGCAAATTTGGGGAAAGCTATATAAGGAATCAGTGAATGAGAAAGTATGCATACCTTGTAAAGTATTTGTTAATATTTAGGGAATGGTTCAAGATAAGAAGAATATATCACCCCACTGAAATGTTATTAATGTACCAGCTAGTTTAACCTTAAACTCTATGACATCTTGTTAAAGCAATCAATTACCATACTTAGTTTCTAATGAGAATAGACAATTGGCTATCTTGAAGGAGAACTCATTTTCCCCATGTCTTTCTGAGTGGTAAGAAATAAGAACTGAATAGTACTAAAACAGCTGTTAAAAGTGCATGTCAATCATAGTTTAGTGGGCCACTTTGAGATCAGAGAAAGTAGTGTAACTGAATTGAGACAAATTGATAATCTATCAAAATTCTACAAGATGCTTTTGATTTTGCAAGTAATAAAGGGTATCCATTATTTAATACCTAATAATACAAATAATAAAGCCTGCAAAACTAAAAATAGTTGATTCAAACATTGATTCCATTCACACATGGGAAGGGGGAGATAAACTTTTTAATGTTAATTCATTGCCTTGGTTGTTTAAATTCTTTGAAGGTCACGGACTGATGGGAACAGGCACGCCTTTCCCCTGTAGCCTTGGAAACAGCACTATATAATCTTATACTGCCAGCTCTATTTTGAAAGTGCAGTACATGCAGTGCTCCCTAGCTTCCAAGATATACTTTTAACACTAAAGAAATGATTTAAAAAATAAACATGGAAATAGTTTTAAATCACAGGCCATCTTGTATTAGTTAGGTTTAAAATTATTTTTGGTTTCATTTTTGTATAATAAAGAGCTTTCACCTGAAATGTTCTGGATACATGGGGCTCTTTTACTCTATACCAAAGTTTCTCAAACTGTGCACCTCCAGATGATTTGGACTTCAGCTCCCACAGTTCCTAACAGCTGATACTGCTGAGGTTGTAGGGGAAAAATGGCATACTGACTAACTAGCTAGCAAATTAAATAAAAAATATCATAATTTTGTAGTGGCCATGGTAAACAAACACATTTGATAATAAATTCACATGCTTATCACTAGATCTCACATAATGTTAGAATGGGATACTGTTAATGAATACAATGGGCTATAAATATGCTATATTTCAGAGGAAGTAACTGCCAAAACTGCCTATGTTATTCCTTGCATAAGAAAGCCCTATACAGAAATCCTGAGGTGACTTGAAGGCAGATATATGTAATCAGCAAACAGGTTGTAGATTTAGTCATAGGATCTTGCCACATGTGCCGCCAGTATGATGGGACCCCTGTCCCATCATACAAGGGAAAGCCTCAAGAAGACATCTCAACCTGTCTTTCCTCATGGAAAGATGGGAAGCATCATGTCGTGCTTCACTGGCGCCTTTTCAGGATTTTTTTTTTCAGTTCAGCCATGGAGCCGCCTCGGAAGTGCTTGTAATGGGTGTGATGGGAGTCGTCATGTTGTGTCACTGAACTTGAAAAACCCCGTTGTTGCCACCGAAAAGAAACCTGTGTGAAGAAGTCCATAGTGTGATAAGACCAATTTAAGTTACATTAATTACACAGTCACAAAGAGTTGCTCAAAATACAATGAGTAAATCTGGAATCAATTCTAATAATGTAAACATTTAAATTGTTTAGCCTTATTCAACCCAGTTCACTCCAGATGTTTTACTACAAGTTACAACAGCTCCATTCAACTGTCCAGTGATTGGTGATGATGGGAATTGTACAGAGCCATCTGGGTGAGATGAGTTTTGGAAGGTTGCTTTAGATGTTTAAATAAATCCTGGAATTAATCTAGGGCATATTCTAGGGAATACATGACAGCCATATTAGTATATTGAATGCATCGGTGTAGTATTGCCAATAACTTTCAGTTAGAAAGTGCATCAATTTTATTGGAAAATGTGACAATACTGTATCTCTATATCAGAGTAAAAAAATTCACAATGTAGCAGCTGAACAACCTTTTCCTCACATATCGTCTAGCAGAAAAAGTGAACAAGCTATATCTTAGTGTGTAAAAGTAGGTTTTCTTAAAATTTCTTGAACAGAGTCACACAGAAAAGAAATAGAAAGAAGATTAAAATGACTGCATGTTAGAGTGAGATAGAAAGTGTAGATGTGGAACAAACAAATAAATCTAAAGTTGCCACAATGCAAACTAGAAATTATTGAGTACACGCATTAAGAGATTGCTGCTTCTAAAATGTTAGAATTTGGATATAAGCTTTCAAGCTTCTTCTGAATGTATTGTGACATGAATCAATTATTGGTCTGTTTCATGTTTGCCAATGTTTCCATGCAAGAACCCTGAAATTTTAGATTCATGAATGGGCTTTCCTGAGCAGAAAGACTTTTTTCAAAAAAATATAGTCAGCCCTTTACATTCACTGGGGTTAGGGGTACAGGCTGCATTTTAAAAAATGAAGCACAATTTTCAACCTGAGAAAACATCTTTCAAGGTATTTCTAGATCCTTCAGTGTCATTCTATGGTCTACTGGAAGCTAGAGTTGCACTGGAGGACAGAGATTTCTAGTGAGATGTTTTCTTTAGGAATCTATACATTCTGTAGCATCAAATGTGAGGCAGGAGCTTACCGTAGAGTCCCCAGCAATTACCAATATGAAAGGTCAATCCCCCTCCTTCTTGCCATTACTATTTTCGTTCAGAAAAGGTGAACAGGATCTTGGAGAAGGCCAAAGCCCTTCCATCTTTCTTCACTTCTCAATGAGAGGCCAGAGCTGGCTTTTATCTTTATAATATAAGATGGTTAAACAGTGATTTGTACTTAGATAGTTTTTTTTACAGGGCAAATAGCTTTTAAATTGTTATTTATTTATATCTATGGTATTTTAATTGTATTGAATTATAATTGTTTATTATTATTGTTGTACTACATGTATTGCTTATATTTTTGTATTTCTTGTTCTAAATAATAATAATAATAATAATAATAATAATAATAATAATAATAGAAACAACAACAACAACAACAACAACAACAACAACAACAACTGGTGCTGTGCCAAAAGATCTCAGCCGGCATTTGGAAACAATAGACATTGACAAAATTACGATCTGCCAACTGCAAAAGGTCACCCTACTGTGCATCATCCGAAAATACATCACACAGTCCTAAACACTTGGGAAGTGTTCGACTTGTGATTTTGTGATACGAAATCCAGCATATCAATCTTGTTTGGTGTGTCATACAATGTTGTTGTGTCAATAATAATAACAACAACAACAGCAACAACTTTATTTTTATACCTCACCACCATCTCCCCAAAGGGACTTGAGGTGGCTTACAAGTTGTAAGCCTCCCTGGGTCCCTTCAAGGAGAGGAGGCGGGATATAAATAAAATGTATTATTATATATTATCTTTATAGAACTGATGATTAAGAATAGGATCCGAATGGAGCAAATGAAAATTAGTTCCTTTCAAACTGAAAATGGTAACTTATTTCACTGGGCCCAGTGAAAGTGAAAAACCACAAATAAAAAATGATTTTTTAAACCTGAGAATACGCCTCTCTATGAATTCCTAGGTCATCCAGCAAGACTCTATTGTCAAGTTGTGCTGGTAGCTGACCATAGAATTTCATTGGTGGTTCTAGAGATTCCTAGAGAGTATTCTCTCAAGGAATCTCTAGGTTCTCAGCATGACAGTGGAAGTTTACTGGAGGATGTAAATATTCCTAGAGAAATTATTTTAATCTGTAAAAATCAAACCTGCAAATGTGATAGGGTTAATCTATATAATATATGTTGATGTGCTCTTGCCAGGACAAGATCAGTTGTGTAATATTCTAATTTGGTTCTTAACAAATGATGTCACTCGTGGCTAATAATTAATCTGGGTTGGGTTGGGCATACATTGTCAGATCTTAGTCAGGAGACAATCAAAGGGTAATCTTATAGGTCATTCATTTCACTTCCAAGGGTAGTTGCCTCTTTAAACTGGTCTTTGTAAAATAAATGATAAAACAGAATCCCAACTATGGATCTTCATTGTTTTCACACATTTTATGCATATATTATTGGCCCCGATATTCTTCAATTATCTGATGGAAAATATCCATATATGGGTGATGAAAATGGTAAAATGTCACGAAGCCAAACCCTCTGAGGGACAGGTTAAGGAGCTAGGTATATTTAGCTTGGATAGAAGAAGGTTAAGAAGAAGGGACATAATCACTTTGTTTAAGGATTTGAAAAGATGTCATACTGAGGAGGAAGGAAGCTTTCTGCTGCTTCACAGACTAGGACATGGGGTAATGGATTCAGTCCACAGGAAAGGAGTGGAGCTATTTGACAATTCTATATCCTGCCTCAGAGTGTGGTAGAGTCTCCTTTCTCTGTTTTTAAACAGAAGATGGATGACCATCTGTCAGAAGTGTTTCCTGCATGGACTAGTTGGCCTAGATGTCCCCTTGTGGTTCCTTCTATGGTTTTATCATAGACATATCAACGAGCGTTAAGTCATATTTGCTAAAGTAATAGTGATCCAGATATATGTCAACTGATTCATGTGAGCCATTTGAGTTTGCTTACCATATTGAAAAAGCACTCAGTCTAGGCAATTAAAAATCTCAAGGTTTTCCTCTGGCTGTTTCTTTCTTCTCTTCTGTTAGACTGACAACATTGAGTAGGAACTCTTCCTCTTAGCCTTTCTGTTTTCCTTAAGGCTTGCCAATTATGCTGCTTGCCTTTGCCCACAGTTTGTTGTCTTTGCAGATGGCCACAGCATGAGCTACCAAAAGCTTCAGTGAGTCTGACAAGAGATTCTGTTAACCTAACTCAAGCGTGTGACCTGCCATCCAACCAGAGCACAAAGGGGCTTTTTACAAACTTGTTGCTGCCTCAAATATTTCATTTCATGGGTTTCAATTAATCTGTATTTATTGCCACTTATCTTAAATGGCTAACAATATCAAGAGTTTAGGGAGTGCTTTTAATGTCAAACTGGGTCAATTAAAAGGCTACTTAAAATATTTGCAAAATTTTTCATCCGAAAGTTGGCCCCTCAGTCTGCCTCTAACTAATATGGTTTAAACAAACACTCCGCTTATGAAGAATGACATCGAGTACATTTCCCCCCCTTTATATCTTTCAAGATCCCAGGATCAATTTCCTTTGGTTTTGCACTTTTACACTTACTGGATTTAGGTAGGAAAATTTAAATATATCTGTAACAAAAGATGCATTCAAGACTTTCAGAAGAAGAAGGCCAGTTACCGTTTAGATTGTAGGTAGCAGTGATACAACACTATTAAAATAAAGATTGAAACCCAAACCACTTATTCACGAGGAGCCCGATTGTCTTCTGTTCAAATGAAAGCATTGTACGAACATGTTTGCTGTTCCCTTTACTATTTTCTGCAGCAATATGAATGAAGCATGGTAGAACATTTGTCAGCCTGATCTTAAAACATTTTTATTTCCTTATTAAAAGGCTTTAAAACTAGATTTTAGCCACCAGTGTTGTGTAAAGCATTTTCAATTAATGAAGAAGTGTGTTTACATTAATAAGAATGCACTGTGGGCATTTTTAATATATGGCTTTAACTGTTCATTTTTTAAAGGTACCTCTTTAAAAACTAGCTTTTAGTGCATTTCATTTGGGAGTATTTATTTTAATTTGTATACATTTTATTAGGATGTGCATAGACCAAGAGCCTAAAAATTGTAATGCAGCATAGTTACATCACATTCCATAGTTTCACAAAGGCCTTGAACTCATCATGGTAACATAGCTAATTAACACTCCAACCCCCAAGTCAAAAGTGAGAGAGATGGGTTGTGTGCTGGCAGAATGATGGATTGCAGATACATAATGTTGGAGAAAACACAACTGTTTGCACAGTAGATGATGATATTTTTATCTTTCTTTTATCTCAGGAACTCAAAGTGGCTGATAACCTTAAAAACTATACTATGTAAAAGCTTACAGAATATAAATATTAAAATATAATTAAATATCACCCATTATTCAAACAATTCAGTTAAAATACTATAATAACAAATACTGTACATATAAAACTGTTAAAAGTAATTACAAGCTGCTTGTAATTATGAGTTCTATTTTCATTTTGAGGAGGATAATAAATAAAATATTACGTTTAAAAGCAATAAAATGATCAAGAAATGGCCTAAGCAAATACATGAGCTTATAGCAGAAATGCCCAACACCAGCAATTGTGCCTAATCTCATATGTCTTAATAAATGCCCTTGAAAACTAACATTGAAAATGATAGTTGCACACACATCTGCTGTATGGATAATTTTAATGTGCAAAGTTTTGTATTTTAATTTCATGTTTGTGAGTTTTTAAACAATGTGGTTTACAACAGTTTTATGTTATTTTAGTTATAATTCCATTTTAATTTTGTGTTGTCCCACCTTGAGCCTTGAAAGAGAGGGGTAAGAAATCATTTGTTGTTGTTTTTGTTTTTGTTGTTGTTGTTTCTACATGGAGAATGGCCTTCCTCAATAGCCATCTTCTTAAATCCAGCTGCCAAGTGAAGTTCACCTTATTACACATACCACAAGAAGGACAAAAGTACAATGTCCTTTCCCACTGTTGGTTCCTAGCAGCTGATATTCATAGAAAGACACCACACCTTACAGTGAACAAATCAATTTGTCAGCTCAGCACATTATTACCAATTCTTACTGGTAGCAGCCTCACCGGGGTTTTAGAATTGATTCTTTCCTAGCCCTACCTGGAGATTATTAATAATATGTGTTATTGTCCCATCAGAGTTCTAAAGTGGTCTTACCCTGTTTAGCTCCTGAAATTAGAAGAGAGCAAGTAGAGAAATCATATAGCTATCATTGCTAATAGCTGTTCATCTCTTCCTTAGTACTTCTTCAAAGTCACTTGAGTTAGTGTTGATCACCAAAACCCGTTGAAGCAAATGTCATGATTTATTGAAGCATTTTGGAAAGTATAGTAAACTCTCAGTTTATTTAATTATTTTGTGTCAAAAGCATTGAATAAATAAATATAAAACTGATAAAATAGAGGGAGCACAAGTTACTAAATAGTTTTAGAACAAAAATGGTCAACAGTGACCACATTGTCTGTAGCTTTAAACAATTATTTCTCTGTGCGTGAGGCAAGGCAATGTGGGCAAGCATACAGATGTTGAGTTGTTTGTTCTGCTCAACAGTCGTACAAGATGGAGGATTCTTCTAGGTTGTGCCATTTTGCCAGGTTGTCTTTTGATCTGCCCACTCCATTTCTGAGTCTGTTCAGGGACTTCCAAGTTGCCCATTCTTGATTTGCCTTTCTCAGTTAACCGGCACACATGGGGATAAGGTGATGCCAGATAAATGTAGTTTCTGGTTGCTTGAGCATTATAATTAAAATAAACCTAAAACTATACCCCATACTACACCATACCATAAACTTTGTATTGAAATACAACAATTAAAAGCAAATAAAGACAAACATACTGTAACACAGTTTGACTGTATTATAAAAATAGCTTTGTGAATGCAGTATTATTCCTTCAATTTTTGCCAGTTGCTTGAGAGTTCTGGTTGCTTGCATTCTAGTTAACAAAGAACCTATTTTATTTCCTTTTGTATGGCTTTTTGTCAGTCCTGAATATAAAAATATTAAGTAATAAAACAATTCAAATCATCATTATAATTAAAATCATTAAAATGAACCGTATCTTTTCTCATTTGCTGGAGAAAGTGAGCTCAAACTCCTTCCTTTTTCCTCAACAAAGACAAACTACAGAGTTCATTTCAATTTGCAATTCCTTTATCCTTCTTTAATAATCCTTTAATTCCATTTTTGTCCAAAAATCCAACTGTCTTGTAGCTACTTCTTTCCCTGAAATAAATCAAACAAATTATGAATTGGTTTTAGAGTTATAAAAGTGGGATTAATTTTCCTCTGGCTACTTTCTCTGTACAAAAATTGAAACATCCCCGTCATTCCCTCCCTTCACCATTAGTTACAATGAGATGATTTGGGGTATCATGGAAGGACATAAATAGTGGTTTAATTTCCTGCTTCTTCAACTGTGGGTCCTGACCTCTTTAGCTCAATGCTTGGGTCACAGAAAATGGACAACAGGAATAGGTTTCTGAACACCACCTAGACATTTGCATCAATCTGTTAGCAACAATATGCAGAGTTTAAAGTGGACTCCACAGAAAATGCTTCCGATATACTTCATAAAAAGCCAAATCAGCCTGTTTAGCAAACCTTGCAAATGCTGATTTATTATCAGTAAATTTTTGATTTTTATACCTATTTTCTATACTTATATTTCCAGGCCCGTGTAAAAATTTACTGGACAGAAAGGGGTTGTGAGTGGAAAAAAAGTTTAAGAAGCTATGATTTAATTGATGTTTGTATTTTTCTAGTTTTCTGCTTACTGGGAGTATGGGAAGTGGTAGCCAAATAGTTTCTCATTGCCATTATGATGTAGCACATATCAAAAATGATAGCAAGAAATTCCTCTGCACAGACCCATCAAATGAATGAGTTAAGCATATTACTGAAAGAGAGGACTAATATCTCATTCAGGGCTGTTTCTAGCTTCTGTATTGTAATCTGAAATTTTCCATGTTCTCTCTCTATCTGTGATCCTAAATATACTGAATAGGTTTTGTCTGCTGAAGGTCCCTGTGAATATGGCAAAGATCAAGTGCCCCTCCTGATGCTTTTCGGCCTTTCTGCTGGTAATATTTGACAAGAGCTACTGCTGATTTTCCTGTGGTCCAGGGTGGAATGACCACAGCTGTCTGAACTTTTTCTTTTGTTTCTCATGATTGACTTCAAAGGATGTACAGTATGAAGGCATGTCTTCATTTTATCTGTTCAACTCACTTGTTCTCATTAAGATAACTTAAAATAGAGTGAATACTGTGCTAGATTTTCCAAACCAATGAAACCATATCCTCAAAGTTTTAGCATAGATGTAGTGCTAAAAGGACATACATGTAGGTTTTTTTCATGTCAGGAGCAACTTGAGAAACTGCAAGTCGCTTCTGGTGTAAGAGAATTGGCCGTCTGGAAGGACATTGCCCAGGGGACACCCAGATGTTTTTTTTTATGTCTTAGCATCCATGTGGGAGGCTTCTCTCATATTCTCTCATGGGGAGCTGGAGCTGACAGAGGGAGCTTATCTATGCTCTCCCCAATTTGAACCGGCAACCTTCAAGTAAGCAATTCAACCTTCAGGTTAGCAACTCAACCTCCAAGTTAGCAGTCCTGCCGGCACAATGGTTTAACCCATTGCGCCATCGGGGGAATGCTAAAAGGATATATACGAGATAAAAGGACATGTGAGATAAATTACAAATTTTATTGTCAGAAATTGTACAAAAAATCAATAAAATATTGAGGGAATGTCTGATTTGGAATAAGGAAATAATAATGTATATTTGAAAGAAGGGCAAAAATGGGATTTATGTAAGTAAAAACAATATGTAATGATGTTTGATTTTATATTGGAAAGTAAGGCTACCTATAATTGTCAGAGAAATGAAGATATATGAATTAGAAATTTGGGGAAATGGGTTGATTATGTGAATGGGACAGAGCAGAAGACAGAAATGAAATATACAATTAATATGACCCTTCACATGAAAGATAATGGATATTAAAATAAATAGCTAGGCTTTCTCAAAAGGGGAAAGGGGATTTAAGAATGGAAAACGAGATAAATATTGAATAGTTTTATTTATGCAATATTATGTGAATAAATGATGCATTATTGAATTTTACATGTGCTTTTGTTTTTTTATTTCTTTTCCTCTTTGGGAAAAGAAAGGACATCCCAAAGTTTCTCCCTCTCTCTCAAAAATAATATGAAATGAAGTATCATTGCTATGGCTTATAATACAGAGCTAATCGTGGGGCGGGGAGGATTTGCAGCAGTGGACTGAGAATCTTACTGTATTATATATGTGAAGATATAGGAAAACTGGGATGGAGGAAGGCAGTCCAGCAGGATCACAGAGACGGGTACATGTATGTAAAAAGATTTAAATTTTTAAGTAAACCACAAATTACTAGCTTTTGGGCATTAACCCTAGACAAAGATTTCCTGATGTGGCTCAACCATAACTAAAAAGCTAGAAGAAGATGGTCAGGGAGAGAAGCAATGAACATGGTTAAGGAAAATTGCCTGGCTCATCTATATCTTGTTGCAAGTCCACAGACTAAACTGACAACTGACAACAAGAATTTCCATAGGCAAGTAGCAGCATTACAGACAGAAATATATACTGCATTTTAGCCTGTTTTTAATACTATGCAGACAAAAAAACACTTTTGCTTTTGCAAATTTGTAGTATATATGGAGAACATACTTTATTTTTATTATTAAGCTTATGTATATAAACAGAGATACCATCAAGGGAAGGAAATAATCAATGTTTCAAGGAAAGTTTTTAGCTGCAAATGCTAGTAGGCAGGCCTGTAGCCGGGGGGGGGGGGGGGGGGGGAGGGGGAGGGGGGAGGGGGGTTGGGGGTTCAAACCACCCCCAAAATTTTTCAGGTTTTTAAAAAAACTGGTTTACTCATGAATTTTAACTGGTTAACCAAATCCCCATGCTAAATCTATGAGATGCAAAAAATTAAGAGTCCCTCCAGGCACTATCTCAAGCAGATATTGACAGGTCTGTAGCCACGGGGGAGGGGGGGGGGGGTTAGGGGTTCAACTCCCCCTCCAAAAAAAATTTCTGGCTACAGCCCTGCTAGTAGGTAATATAGACAATGATAAGCTAGTTGGATCAGTATTGTAAGGCAGTTTATTAATTTGAAATACTTTATCAAACTAAGGCCCACGGGCCAGATGTAGCCATGCAGGGGCTTTCCTCCAGCCTTCCCCTTTCCCACTCCTTCCTCATGAGGCCACGATGGTCCGCTGTCATGGCCTTATACTGAAAGGATGAGGGAGGCAGGAGATGCCTGACAGGGGGAAAGGCACCTTCCTCTCCTCTCGGCACAAGGAACTGGCTGCAGCCAAAAGGAGAGGTGAGGCCCGGCTCAGCAGGAAGGTGTGCGGCTGATAGAAGCCCTGCGCCTTCCTCTCCTCCCCTCTCAGTACAGTGACCCAGCTGGGTTGCTGTGCTGAGAGGAGAGGTCCGGTGGAAAGGAGTACAGCTGATAGAAGCCCTTTGCAGGGCTTTTACCAGCAGTGCATCTTCCTCTCTTCTCCAGCCACTCATGAATCCCATGAACTGCCCTCACTCCCTGCTGTGTCATCCCACCTATCCCCCTCCCTGCCTGGCCTGCCCACCTCCGCCTGGCCTGGCCCATGGCCCCCAGGCTCAAAGGTTTGCCCATGCCTGCTTTAGCTGCAACCATGCCTCCATGGGAAAGGTGACATGTATGTTAATGTCTGCTGAGTCATTTACTAGAGCTATACAGAAACATAGCATGCTTCTTGGTTCCATGCATGTGCCAATAATGGAAATTTTAATTGACTAATTAATTGACTAGTTGAGTGAACCTGATTTCTTTAACTAACTGACAAATCTAATGGTTTTCTAGTAGCATTTTCCCAATAGCACATGCTAGTGTCATTTATCCAATAGTTTGTGCAATGGCAGCACTTGTGAAATTACAAGTTTGATGAGGGAGCAACAGAAGCGCAAGACCAGACACTTGCACTTCTAGCCTATATTTGAAGTAATGAAAACTGTCTCCATGCACATATGTGTCCTAGGTAGGAACACATTTCAAGAAAGGGAAATTAGAACTTCAAACAAGGAAGAAGCATCTCTTTGTTTAAAGCCATGCAGTGTAAACATGTTGATCTTGTTGTGTCATGGCATGCCTCACTGTTATTACGAAAGGTGGGGTGGAGACTAGGAGATAGCAACCAATCTGAAGTTCAGACTAATTGTTTAATTCTTTCGCCTGTGCTGTTTGCTCAGTCCACCCAAGCCCCATATTCAATATCTGTTTAGTCCTATAATTATGGTAGGGATTGATATCGGTTGCTGTATCTTTAACTCATCAGGGATAACAGTAGTTTTGGAAATGGATTGATCCCAGGGTAATGGACAAGAATCCCATCATACAGTATTGCCTTCTACTGGGTGCCTCAATGGGTGCTTTCAAGTAAAAACATCAGGAGAACCAATCATGAATCCCCTGAGTGTAGTTTAGTCTTAAATCTGTCCATGGGGTGGATGAATACTTGAGGAATTTAAATCCTTTCCTTGCAGGTGTTACACAGCCCTTCAGCCTTATTAGAATTGCAGTGAGCTAGATATGGAGACTTGAACAAGCACAACTGTGGGAAAATATGATGAAACAACATCACCAAGCACATCTGCTTTCCCTTTGTTAATTCTCCAGTGCTGTGCATAAGCAGGCAATGATGGAGTATCCCTTGGTTTGTAACAGAAATATTGAAAGACCTGGATTTAATTGTCCTGCATTTATTACATGAAAGGAGTGAATTATGGCCCACTTTACAGAATCTCAAGTGAAAGTGAATATTAACATTGCAGAAAATGGTTCTTTGCCAGAGATATAACCCTGTCAAAACAGCTCCCTCCCTCTTGCTGGGCTGGACTGGAAAAAAAGCCCACGAATTTGCAACCTCCTGCCAGTTAAAGCTCAGGGTGAAATGCAAAACCAAAAGCTGCCAATAGTTAGATATTTGATTCAGATGTTATGGGACATGTTTTGTATGTCTCTGTGTGTGCGTTTATTGAGTGTGAGATCAGTCAGGAAAAAGGGAAAAAATGCAGCAGCACAAAAAAGAATTAGTGTGTCTTTATATGTCTTTGCTATTAGAAAAACACATTTTTGTGAAGATAGTTTTTGAGAGCATTAGACTGTGGTGTCAATTTTTATTCTCATATAGCTTGCTGGCCCTTACACTTTTAAATCAAAGAATTTTGCATTCCAGTGAAATTGATTTCTCTCACTCTAACTCTGACTGTTTGTCCATGATATTTTAATTGTTTTGAACTGCATAGCAGCAGATGGCTTATGAAAACTTTACTATGGGAGTAGGGTTGGAATAATACAAATACTAATTCTGATCCTCTCCCTCCCTTTCTCTCCCATACACAAGTACACACACATATACATACATACACACACAGGCTAAGAGTATACTTCTGTGTTAAACACACACACACACACACACACACACACAGTCTATAGTGCTCTGTCCCCCTCTTGTGGTCACCAAACCATATAGATTCTGAAGAAATATTGTATTCATTTTAGCCTAGAAGTGAGGACGTTTAGTCATGGGTGAGATGGATATCAAAGATTTCACATTGGTTCAATGTGCAAACCTCATCAGGAAAGAATGACTACTACAGGCATATACTCTGATTTGATCCTAGATGGCCATAAATATTGAAAAGGCATGATAGAAATGTCATATGCTTGTGGAATTTTGAGACAACAACATTTTATTCACTTTATTTCATTTTATTATTTTATTACAAGGCTATTGGAGTCACTGTGCAGTTGCTTCCTACATTACAGTGCTATCTTATGAGAAGTAAACCCAATTCTAATCAACCAGTCTTAATTCCAGGCAAGTGTATGTAGTTTATGACCCATTCCATATGTGGTGTGTAATAACATATTGGCTGGAGTATGAGCTAGAAAGTTTTTTAGTTTCAGTGTTAGCTCTGAACACATTGGATAACTTTTGAACAAACCCCAAATTACTCTCAATTGTATAAATAAAGGGTATAAATAAAGTAAATAAAATAAATAAAATCAAACAGTATATATGTTGTGAATGAGTCTTCCGAGGTTGTTAATGCCAATGGTAGGATCAGGAGGGGAAGAAAGACTTCTCGCGAGGAGGGCTCGTTGGAAGACTTACACAGGAAAAGGCTCAGGGAGATACTTGAGGAATCCTCAGATGAGGATTTATTTGGGGATTTGGAAGGGGATCCTGAGGTGGAAATGACTGTTGAGAACCCGGTGGTGGCGGAAGGGGTTGGCGTAGACTGGGCACGGCCTCCGGAGGATCTTGGGGAGGAAACTGGGCCCATGGATGCTGAGGACGCAGGAGAAGCTTGGAGTCCTTCAGAAGCAGATCCCACATGGTCTACCTGGTGAAATAAAGGTAATTTTGCAGGTGTGGACAGGCTTGGGTGTGGGCAAGGCGATTCTGGCTTTGATGAGGAACTTGGGACGCCTGATACTAAGGCGTTGGCTGTTTGGAGCTCAGATTCTGATGAGGAGCTTGGGACACCTGATCCTAAGGCGTTGGTTGTTTGGATGCCCAAGGAAACCTAAATAAATTGGGGACTTTTGGTCATTGTTCCTTGTGTGTGGCAAGATGTTGTTGGGCGTCATTGGGTTTCTTGTACGTGACTCCGAAGATTGGCTTGGGACTTTGCAACCGATGTAAGTTTGATCCGGGTTATTCTATGACTGAGGGCTGGAACTGTGTGGGTTTTCTCTTTGGACTGCATTGTTATTACTATTTTGCATTAGCTGCCACTCACCTCTGTCGCTTTGGCTCTTTGTGTTATCCCGTGACGTAGACCTTACTGTGACGACTTCATTCCTTGGACTCTGGACTGAACTATGACCTGGTGTATCTCTTTGCTCTTGAATTTGGCTTGGCTTCATTCCCGTCCCCGTGGCTGCTTCCTGTGCTGACCGTTAGCTTTGTCTCCAACCCTGACATTCCTCTCCTGCCCTGACTCCGGACCGGCTTACAACTACTTCAGACTCTTCGCTTTTGTCTCAGCGTTTTTCGGCTTTGGTTTGTTTGCACTGCTTTCAGCAGTTGACTCTAGCCCGGTTTGGGCTTCCTTTTAGTTTTGGGACCTTTTCCGTATATTTTGGGTTTCAGAACATTTTGGAACGTCGGGGCACTTTGTCCTGTGTTTGTTTTGCTATTTTGACCCTGTGCTGCTTTTCTGAGCTGAATTTAAGCAACCTAGTTTTAATCCGGATTATATCTCCAGATAATCTGGATTATATCTACAGGCTTCACTAGGGAGATCGTCATTGGACTTATCTACATTATACTCACCCTGATTTCCTTATTGGAAATTCCATGGCAGGGGTCCTCAAACTTTTAAAGTGGAGGGCCAGTTAATGGTCCTCAGATGGTTGAGGGGCCAAATTATCATTTGAAAAAATACACGAACTAATTCCTATGCACACTGCACATGTCTTAGTAGTAGTGCAAAAAAAAACCCCAACTCAACAACATGAAAGAACAATACAATATTTAAAAATAAAAACAGTTTTAACCAACATAAACGTATCAGGATTTCAATGGGAAGTGTGGACCTGCTTCTGGCCACTGAGATAGTCAAGTTAATTAGGATTGTTGTTATTGTGTGCCTTCAAGTCATTTCAGACTTTGGGCGAGCCTATGTCTAAAACTGAGGGCGGGACCAGCTAAATGACCTTGGAGGGCCGCATCCGACCCCCGGGCCTTAGTTTGGGGACCCCTGTTCCATGGTGTCCTTCTGGACCTGCCATCTGTTTTCCACAATTTCTCTACTTATTATTACATTTATATTATATTTGTATTATTGTGATGAACCATGGGCCTTGTAGTCCTGCTCAGGACATTGTAATCCCTGATGAAGATGAAAACTTGGGTTTTTTACCTTCCCAGTCTGAACTGGATTCCTCTCAGCCAGATCCTTCCCAGGCAGATCTGGAAACCTTGCACCTGCAAGAAAGTTGTGCCCCAGAAGTATGTCAAACAACCCCAGAGCCTACTTCTCCCGTGTTCTTGCGCCGGGAGTTTTGTAAACAACAGAGAAGTTTGGATTCAGCTTCGCGCAGGAGTGCGAGGATAGCAGCTAAGAATGTTGCCAATTAACATTGGTTCTCGTGAGAATCTTTAAGGAGTTTAACATCTGGTCTCAGAGTTTAGCTTTCGTTTCTGATTCCCAGAGAACCGCTTTGGTGAGAAAGTTGGACTCTATATAGGTGTTTTGCCCGCGTAGCAACTTCGCGGAGTCAATTCGTCAGCCTACGGAGCAAGTTGTGTCTGGACAGCGCGCTCCGATTCAAGCCTCGCTTCAGCTCAAGCCTTGCCTTGCTATCCAGCCTTCGCCTTGCTTCCCAGCCTTTGTTTACCTACGGACTTTGCCTTGTTTCCCAGGACTAATCCTTGCCTTGTTTCACGGATTTTACCAAGTTATTCCACGGACCTTGTTCTTGTTCTTAGTTACCTTGTTCCACGTTCAAGCCTTGTTTCAAGTATCAAGTTATTTCCTAGCCACGCTCAAGTTTTATGGACTAAAGGACCTTGTCATCTCCCCTCACTTTGCTTGGCAAAGTGAGTGTTTCGGTTATTGGATTACAACTTTGGACCTTAATATTTCTTATTGGACATTGCTTTTTTGGACTAATTCTGACCTTTCCTGAAGGGTCTAATTCTGGACTATTTTCTATACTTGTTTTTATTAACTTTATATATTCCTTCAATAAAGATATTAGTTAGATTCTGGCCTCTGTGTATGGTTATTGGTGCCTCTGCCGCCTGGGTCGTGACAGTTTGACTCCGCCACCCATAAGCACCAACTAACCGAGGCCAGGATGTCTACCGGAGCCGCGCCGGCTGGACAGCCGCTCAGCTACACCATCAGCAAGGACGAAGTGGACCGCATCCGTGACAGACTCAACGCGCAGGATGGAGAAATAAAAGGGTTGAGGGAGCGCGGAGTTCGCCTCCCGGCCATGGCGTTGCCTACCAAGTTTTCTGGAGAAGCTGCTAAGGTTCATGTTTTCCGCCGCCAATGTCAAGCTTATCTAGAGGCCCGTGATGCCGAGTTTCCCCAAGAAGACATCAAGGTGGCGTGGGTCTACAGTCTTCTAGATGGACCAGCGGCTAGCTGGGCGACGGCCCTGTTTGATCAAGCCTCCCCCCACCTAAATTCAGCACAACGCTTCTTGGATCACCTTAAGGAGACCTGGGGAATCGAGGACAATTTGGAGGCAGCCGGTCACAAACTCCGGCGCCTCCTTCAAGGAGACAGACCCATGTCTCAGTACATAGCCGAGTTCCGCGTGCTGGCCCACAACACCGGCTGGAACGATGTAGCCCTCAGAGGACAATTTCGGGAGGGTCTCAACATTGAAATGCTGGAAGAAATCTCCAAGGTGGATCCTCCCCAGACCCTCGAGGCACTCATTGATCAATGTTTACGGGCTGAAGTCATGATTGCCAACAGGAAACAATGGGTTCGAGGCCAGGGCGGTAGAGCCGGGGCAAAACCCCCCGCTCCCGCCAGTGTTCAGCCACGTCCGGTGTGGAGACCCCCGCCGCCAACCCCATACCCCAGGGGAGGCGAGGAGGTGCCGATGCAGTTGGGCAATGTGCGTCCCAGACTAGATGCCGCCGAGAAGGCCCGTCGTCAACGCTTGAACCTCTGCTGGTACTGCGGGAACGGGGGCCACTTCGCCAGAGAGTGCCCAGCCAAAGGGAAGCCTGCCGCCCGTCTTGCGGCGGCGTCCTCCACGGAGTCGAAGGCGTCTGAGCCGACTGGCACACAGCCGGCGGGGGAAGCCAACGACCGGGTGTAGAGAGGCTCGCCAACCCGGTCAAAAAATCCATCCAAGAGCCGCCAACCGGGGTCCTGTTCCTTCTCGTGGTCACATTATGGTCAGCAAAAAGGGGACCCGTCATGATCCACGCCATGATAGACTCTGGAGCTACCAACAATTTCATCGATAGAGAGTATGCCGACTCTCTGGGATTACAATATCATGATTTCAAGAATGCCCGTGTGGTGCAAGCCATAGACGGCCGTCCCCTCAAGACGGGCCCCGTAAGCCAGTGGTCGGAACCCACCAGGATGTGGATAAGGGAACATATGGAAGAGATTTCCTTCTTTGTTACCGAGGTTCCCCATTTCCCTGTGATTTTGGGAATTCCATGGCTGACACTCCACGACCCTAACATCTCCTGGTCCAACAGAGAACTGCAGTTTGCTTCACCGTACTGCCAAAACCATTGCCTCGTAGCCAAGGTATGCCATGCCACAGACTCCGAGCCCATCATCACCTTGCCAAAGAAGTACTCCGAGTATTGGGATGTATTCAATGAGAAAGAAGCCGAAAAATTACCCCCACATAGACCTTATGACTGTGCCATTGACTTGGTGGAGGGGGCCCCGATCCCGCGAGGGCATCTCTACTCCCTGACTGAACCAGAGCAAGAAGCTCTCAGGGAATTCTTAGAGACAAACCTTCGCAAGGGGTTCATCAGACCCTCTCAATCCCCAGCCGCCTCCCCAGTGATGTTTGTGAAGAAGAAGTCAGGGGAATTACGCTTGGTGGTGGACTACAGAGCATTGAACAATATCACCAAGCGGAACAGCTATCCCCTGCCCTTAATCTCGGATCTACTGGACCGACTTCGAGGAGCCAAGGTCTACACCAAGCTGGATCTTCGGGGGGCTTATAATCTAGTTCGCATCAGAGAAGGGGACGAGTGGAAGACCGCCTTCCAGACTAAATTCGGATTATTCGAGTCCCGAGTTATGAATTTCGGTTTATGCGGAGCTCCCGCAACGTTCCAGCATTTTGTCAACGATATTTTTCAGGACTATCTAGACAGATTCTTGATAATCTACCTGGACGATTTTTTGGTGTTTTCCAGATCACAATCAGAACATGAGAACCACGTCAAAATGGTGTTGCAACGATTGCGGGATCATGGACTTTATGCTAAGCTAGAAAAATGCGCTTTTGATCTACAAGAGGTAGATTTCCTTGGCTACCGCATCTCGCCTCTAGGGCTTTCCATGGATCCAGCCAAAGTTTCAGCAGTATTGGAATGGCGGGCGCCAACTAACAAGAAAGAGGTGCAGCGTTTCTTGGGGTTCGCGAACTACTACCGCAAGTTCATTCCAGATTTTGCCCGCTGGTCCGACCCCATCACTAGCTGCATCCGTGGAAAGCAGCCTTTCCGCTGGACTGATCAAGCAGAGAAAGGGTTCCAGCAACTGAAGAAACTATTCACCTCCCAGCCAATTCTACAGCACCCAAATCCTGGAACCCCTTTTGTGGTGCAAGCGGACGCCTCTGATGTGGCAATTGGGGCTGTACTCTTACAACCGGTGGGAGATCACCTCCATCCCTGTGCCTTTTATTCTCGTCAACTAACCACACCAGAGAGGAATTACACCATTTGGGAAAAAGAACTACTGGCCATAAAGGCAGCCTTTGAAACTTGGAGACATTGGCTAGAAGGGGCCAAATTCCCCATTGAAGTCCACACTGATCATCGTAATCTAGAACATCTAAGAACTGCCCGCAAACTAAATCAGAGGCAGCAACGTTGGGCTTTATTCTTTGAACGTTTCAACTTCCAGATCCATTATGTGACCCCAGCTCAAACCAAGCAAGCAGACGCCCTGTCACGTAAACCGGAATACGCTGCAGGACGCAAGGAGACCTTTGAATCCCAACTGCTACAACCTGAGAACTTTGCCACGCTCACAGTGGGGAACACCAAATCCAGTCCCATTGGTTCAACTTCCCCTACTCCAGGACCCATCTGTGCTCAAGAAATCAGGGCTAGTCAGCAAGCAGATGCCTGGGCGCAGGACCAACTTCGCCAAGGTCTGCATTTTCCCTTTTCGCTTAAAGATGGGCTGCTCTGCTATAGAAATCATGTTTATATCCCACCCGGACCGGGCAGGGAAAAAGCGCTTCGTCTGTGTCATGACTGCAAACCAGCAGGACACTTCGGACTATTTAAAACCATGCATTTGATCCTAAGAGATTTTTGGTGGCCCAAGATCCGCAAGGATGTGGAAAAATATGTCAACACCTGCCCAGTATGCCAGCGCTCCAAGATACGAAGGGAGAAGCCCTCAGGGCTTTTACACCCCCTTCCTACCCCATCTCGCCCATGGGAAATAATTTCCGCGGATTTCATCACTGACCTACCACCTTCCTGTGGATTCACCACGATCTTAGTGGTGGTGGACCTATTCACCAAGTTAGCCCATTTCATTCCCTGCGAAGGCCTCCCCACGGCCAAAGAAACTGCGGATCTATTTCTTCAGCATGTTTTCAGACTACATGGATTGCCCAAGAGTTTAGTCACAGACCGTGGATCTCAATTCACCTCTCGTTTTTGGAAGGCACTACAAAAACTACTGGGCATAGACTCTCGCTTATCTTCAGCTCATCATCCCCAAACAGATGGGCAAACGGAGCGCACCAATGCCACTTTGGAGCAGTATCTTCGCTGTTATGTAAACTACCAACAGGACAATTGGGCTTCTCTGTTACCACTGTCTGAGTTTGCCTACAATAATGGAGTTCAAGCTTCTACAAAAGAAACGCCGTTCTTTGCAAACTACGGTTTCCATCCACGTTTCTTTCCCCCTGTCATTGAAACTTCAGAAGTTCCCGCAGCAGAGGATTGGCTGCAGGAACTCACAGCGGTGCAACAACTTTTGCTCCAGCAACTGGACCAAGCCAAGGAGGACTATAAACGCCACGCTGACAAACACCGCCAGCCGGGCCCCGAAATCAAGGTAGGAGATCGGGTTTTTCTGTCCACTCGCTTTCTGCCCTCCCACCGCCCATGCCGGAAGTTAGATGCCCGCTTCATTGGCCCCTATCCAGTGGTGGCGCAATTAAACCCCGTGACTTTCAAACTCCAACTTCCGCGTTCAATGCGCATTCACCCAGTGTTTCACCGTTCCCTGCTCCTTCCGGCGGATGGTGTGCGTCCTGATACAGACCAACCGGCCCCCCCTCCTGTTTTGATGAATGGGGAGGAGGAGTTCGAGGTTGAGGACATTTTGGATTCTCGCTTTCATCGCCGCCGCCTACAATATCTCATTGATTGGGTGGGTTTTGGGCCTGAGGAACGCTCTTGGGAAGACGCCTCCACAGTCCATGCTCCTGATCTAACCCGTCGCTTCCATCTGACCTATCCCACCAAACCGCGACCTCGCGCCTCGGGGAGAGGACCCCAGTTTGGGAGGGGCCCTGAGGAGGGGGATAGTGTGATGAACCATGGGCCTTGTAGTCCTGCTCAGGACATTGTAATCCCTGATGAAGATGAAAACTTGGGTTTTTTACCTTCCCAGTCTGAACTGGATTCCTCTCAGCCAGATCCTTCCCAGGCAGATCTGGAAACCTTGCACCTGCAAGAAAGTTGTGCCCCAGAAGTATGTCAAACAACCCCAGAGCCTACTTCTCCCGTGTTCTTGCGCCGGGAGTTTTGTAAACAACAGAGAAGTTTGGATTCAGCTTCGCGCAGGAGTGCGAGGATAGCAGCTAAGAATGTTGCCAATTAACATTGGTTCTCGTGAGAATCTTTAAGGAGTTTAACATCTGGTCTCAGAGTTTAGCTTTCGTTTCTGATTCCCAGAGAACCGCTTTGGTGAGAAAGTTGGACTCTATATAGGTGTTTTGCCCGCGTAGCAACTTCGCGGAGTCAATTCGTCAGCCTACGGAGCAAGTTGTGTCTGGACAGCGCGCTCCGATTCAAGCCTCGCTTCAGCTCAAGCCTTGCCTTGCTATCCAGCCTTCGCCTTGCTTCCCAGCCTTTGTTTACCTACGGACTTTGCCTTGTTTCCCAGGACTAATCCTTGCCTTGTTTCATGGATTTTACCAAGTTATTCCACGGACCTTGTTCTTGTTCTTAGTTACCTTGTTCCACGTTCAAGCCTTGTTTCAAGTATCAAGTTATTTCCTAGCCACGCTCAAGTTTTATGGACTAAAGGACCTTGTCATCTCCCCTCACTTTGCTTGGCAAAGTGAGTGTTTCGGTTATTGGATTACAACTTTGGACCTTAATATTTCTTATTGGACATTGCTTTTTTGGACTAATTCTGACCTTTCCTGAAGGGTCTAATTCTGGACTATTTTCTATACTTGTTTTTATTAACTTTATATATTCCTTCAATAAAGATATTAGTTAGATTCTGGCCTCTGTGTATGGTTATTGGTGCCTCTGCCGCCTGGGTCGTGACAATTATTATGTTTATACTCAATATATCTAATAAAAATAAAGTCTGAATTAAAATGCAATTAAAATAATAGGGTAAAATGCATTGTTTTTGCATATAAAATAATTTAAAATATGTCCTAATTTTAATTTTTTTTAAAAAAGTATAAGTAGATGATGTTTTAATTGAAGATGTTTCTTTTTTCAGAAGCATTGCCCCTGAACAAGTGCTATTTTCTGTTGGTGGAAAGACAACAGGGAGGATGGCAGTACAGTACAACTCCCATGTCCACGGGACCGGTATCTACAGTTTCAATTAGCTACATCTGAAAAAATATATCCTCTTTAGGTATTTTGTAGGTCCTCTATTATATTTGAACCAGAAGTCCTTAATTTCAATAAGGTTCACTATTATCTGCAGTTTTGCAAAACCACATGAAGTCCAGAAATCTATTCTTCATAGATTCAAGGACAGTCTTTTATTTTAGGAAGTCCTGGACTCTGCAAGCAGCCAGGCACTGTAATGTTTCTGCCAAATATGAATATCAAATATGAATATGATGTGGATAAGATAAACCACCTTCTGAAGATCATGAAACCTGGCAGGCTCATAAAGCAGGATGGTATTGTTGGTATTTATGCTCTTATGTCTCTCCTTTGTCCTAAAACTGGGACTCTAAACAGAGAACAAAAATTAAAACAAATAATAGTTTTTAAAAAGACATAATTGAAAATACATATAAGTGCTTGTCAAGATTCAACTCTCTGTAGGAATGACAGACCTTGAATTGGAGCTAAGTAAAGATATATGATTCAATTATTTGGTATCAGTAGCAAGAATAGCATATGCAAAAAACTAGAAATTGAAAGAAACCCCATCAACAGAAGATTGGCTATTAAAATTATTATTATGAACATGGACACCCTAACACAACAACTCAAAAATACCCAGGGAATCCCAAAAAATATAGCAGACTGGACACCAGTCAAAGAATATATGAAGCAAGAAAGAATGAAAATACTAATTTAACTACGAGAGAACCATGAAAGAGACTTAACTAAATAAAAAGGAAGCTTTAATCAAAGACTCAAAACTCTGATGAAAGAGACTGGAAGTCAACCAACTTCCCCACCCATTTCCCCTCTTTCTCGCTTTATGCCTTCTTCTTTTTCTTTCTCAAATCTCATATCATTCCCTATTTCTCTACTCCCCCTTTTTAACTTTTTTGTCAAATATTTTATTTTCTCTACCATATTGAAAATCTTTAATAAAAATCTATTTATATAAAAAAAGATTCAACTCTCTGTAAAATTAAAATGGTGAAAAGAAATCCATAGAAGAAAGGTCAGTAAAACAGCATATTTTTGAAGACCATTGCAATGAGTTCCTAATAGTCTATCAAATAGAGAAAGTTTCATTTGTTGATGAAGGACAGCAAGAAGTTAACCATCTTAGTTTCTCAGGAGGGACTTCCAAAATTGAAGTTGTGAGGAAGCAATGTCAGAATCAGGAGCATCGAGTATGTTGACACTCTCTCATCTTGCAATTGTAGTTGTCTGAGAAGAAAATATCTGATATGTTCCTGTCTATCAGACTATCCTACTTCTAAAAGATTATTTTCTGGATTAAAGAAGATAAGTGATTTTGCCACCCTTAGCTTCATAGAAAAAAGGGCAAATGCTAAGTATTTGAAGTGGGAAAACTGAACATTATATGAGAAGGAATGAAAGTGCAGCTATACACAATCTAGTGAATATGGATCAAACATATGCTCATATTCATACCAGTGGGATGTAGCTTTTTATGCGTCTTTGTAACCTTCACTTCTGATTCCTTAAAATGCATCTTTTGTTTGACTCAGAAAGAAGACTCCCTACAAAAAACATAAGCTCCTTTGTGTTTTGCTATTAAGGGTACAAATAATCTGGAAAAGAATGAATTAAACTTTTAAGTGCACCATCCTTTGTTAATCAGGTGGCACTTGATTGGTAAACTATATAAAAGTGTAAAATAGAACATGACTACATAATTTGTGTGTCACATCCATCCAAGGCCTGAATTGTGCTATCTCCCCTTCTCCTGAAATCTTCAATCTCTATAGCCTCTTCTACACTGCCATATAAAATCCCAAGATTATTTGATTTGAACTGGATTATATGGTAGTGTTAACACATATAAACCAGTTCAAAGCATATAATGTGAACTATCTTCTTTGATAATCTGGATCATATGGCAGTGTAGGTGGAGCCTATCAATTTCCCCCTATCTTATGCAAATCTTTGGTTGCTGCTGCAAGGGAGGTGTAAGATGTATTAGGATCACAAGGGCTTGGGCGAAAATCTATCCCTGCCTTTCTTAAGTACAATAATTGGTCTTTTCTTCCTGGGAAATCTTGTATATGGGTTGTTGAAGAGGGTGGGGAGAGGGGACACCCCAAAAGAGGGTCACCTGATTTTATGTGTAAAAACTTAAGCAAGAACTGCATCCTGGCTTCGGGACATGCAAGCACTTGTGGGAGGCTGTGTGATTCCACTTGCTCTGTTAGTTTCTGGGCAAAGTAAGAAGTGTCGATCATTATCTTTAAAGCCCAACATGATTTGGGTCCAGGTTACCTATAGGAACATGTTCTCATGTATAATCTATTATTTACACTCAGACGTAGCTATAATAATTAAAGTGGCATCAAATGCTATAATTGTGTACTGTGAGCCACAAACATTATTATGGAATTAACCATTCCTCCAATCATCATTGTGGTCTGGTGGCCAACATTGTCTCCAACACAATGGGGAAAATTTATTCCTGTCAGCCACCACTATGTTGGTGACAGTCAGACAGCAGACTTTTTCTTCAGCTACCCATAGCTTGTGGAATGATCTGCCAGAAGTAATCCGATAGTTAAATACATTGTGTGAATTTAAAACTATGTTAAAGACTTATACCTACATATATTTTTAAATTATTAATTTCAAACTCTGTAAGAACTGTTCTAAATACATTACTTTTCTGTGTTCTTTAAGGACTTCTTCATATGTCCCCTGAGGCTGTGCTGTTTTGCTGGCAGTCACCGGCAAAATGGCAGGTTCATGGGGCACCACATGATGCCCTGCGTGCACTCCCTCCTTCCCTCATCACATGGTGGGGATGGGACAAAGTGCCCTCTTCCTGTCCACTTCCTATAGGTGAAAGGATAGGAATACACATTGCCATATTGCTCTTTCCCCCATCAGATGGAGGAAAGGGCAAAAAAAAGTGTCTTGTGATTCCCCTCTACTTCGGAAGGAATCGGGGCAGAGACAACCAGCATTGTTGTTTGATGGTATTCAGCAGGCCCCTTCCAGAAGAGAAAAAAGGGGCAATAAAAACCTCAATGTGATGAGGTTGTTAAACTGATATTTGAATTTGGTTTGTGTGTTATAATTTGGTTTTAATTAAGGGTTCA
This sequence comes from Anolis carolinensis, assembly GCF_035594765.1. Classification (NCBI taxonomy): domain Eukaryota; kingdom Metazoa; phylum Chordata; class Lepidosauria; order Squamata; family Anolidae; genus Anolis; species Anolis carolinensis. The sequence continues at coordinate 180,742,895 of NC_085844.1, forward strand.
TGTTGTATTTTAATATGTTACTGTTTCCTGTGTCGATTCATGGGGAAATGTGGGTAAGAAATAATAACAATAACAATGGCAATAATAAATCCATGGACAGCATGGTGATTTTTTGTCATAAAAGTTCTGGCTGCACGTGTTATGATTGAGCCTCATGGCTCTGTTACTGACAGACGTGGGCGTAAGACTCCTCGAGAGTCAGATACTCTCGAGGAGCGAGAAAGAAAAAGACTGCGACACATTTTTGCAGCACCATCTGACGAAGAGTCTTTTGAGGGGTTTACGGAGAGAATGGAGGAGGGGCTGGTTAGCTCGGAGGAGGATGAGATGGATTGGACTCGGGTGAGGGAGGAATTGGGTGCCACTGGCCATGATGGGATAGAAGATGAATGGGGACCTTCAGGATTAGACCCATGGTCTAGCTGGAGGGATGGGACAGGATCCACAGCTGGAGATGCTGTGGGGCGTAGTCAGAGGTGTTCCAGCTCTGATGAGGAAAGTGATGAGGAAACGCCCGGGTTAAGGAGGACAGCTGACAGTGATGAGGATTTGTAACTGGCATAAAATGGGGCTTGGGAGCAATTGCAAATTGCGTTGGGCAAGGTAATCTGGACGAACGCTTGGGATCTGTGTGGGACGCTTTCCTGAAGACTGGTGTGTTTTTGTGTGCTGATACCTTGACCTTCCATCGTCTTCTTGACGGACGCCATCTCCTGCTTTGAAATTCGGACTGAACTGACCACGGCTTGACTTCCCCCTTCTTGGACTTGGAAACTACAAACGTCTGCTTCTGGCTTTGATCTACGGAAAGGAACTGGGTCTACTCTACTGCTACAATCCTTGGCTGATCTGTTCGTGTTGGAAATCCTGTCTGCTGTGTGTGTGGGAGCGACGCAAGTTACTCTAAGCACAGTGTTGGCAGCAGAGAGGAATCTGCTGCCAATTAGTTGCATTCTTTTGTATCTTTTGTTCCTCGGCTTTTGTTTTGTTTATCCCCAGGCTGAAGCAAGCAGTTTGTTTTTACCCGGATTAAACCCCGGTTTAATCCGGTTTATCTTTTGAAAGTTTTTCCTTGTCCCTTTTTGCTCCTAAAGGCTAATACTGCCTGGCCCTTGTATTTTACGGGCATTTTTGAGTTCTGTAATCCAATAAACTCTGTTATCTTGAATCTTGTGGCGTTCTGTCCTTGACAGATTGCCCAACGCCATTAAAAAGTTTATTGCAGTAATAAACCCGTCAGGAAGACGATGGAGGAGTTAAGGGCCAAATTTGAGCAATTACAAACGGCTTTTACCGTCAGTCAAGCAGCTCATGCTGTGAAAGGACATGTTTTGACTCCTGAACGCTTTGACGGAACCAGGTGCAAGTTGCCAACCTTTTTGGCACAAGTGGAGCTTTATTTTTCCCAGCTCAGTGCTCATGCTTTTCCTACAGACACTAGCAAGGTGGCATTTATTTTGAGTTTGTTGACCGGTCCCGCAGGACAATGGGCCACTAATTTAATTTTGGGAAATGACCCAGTCAAGGACAATTTGAATAATTTCAAAAAGTTATTAACTGACACTTTTGGGGATCCTCTCCGCACGGAGAATGCTGGGTGGGCTCTGTATCGTTTGAAACAGGGAAAGGGGACTGTTTTGGATTACTTAAATAAGTTTAACTTGTATCGCCACCAGCTGGATTGGGGGGAAAATGCATTCATGCTTTTATTTACTGCTGGGTTAAGTGATATGCTCCAGGATGAATTAGCACGCTTGGAGCCGGCTGAAAATTGGGACGCCTTAGTAGCTAAGGTGCTGCGTTTGGACGCAAGGTTCGAGGCTCGTAAACACTCGAAAGCAATGTGTGCGCCACCCATGCATGTAACCAGGGCACCTGTGGTGATGGGGGAAGAGCCTATGGAGCTTGGGGTCTTTAAAAAGCTGTCTACAGAGGAAAAGAGCCGTAGGAGGCAGCTGGGGTTGTGTTTGTACTGTGGGAATGCTGGGCATTTTGCCAAAAACTGTAATGTGAAACCTTCTCAGCTTTCGGGAAAAGGCCAGCCCTAGTGCGACGTGAGTCCAACGCACTAGGGCTCCTCAAGCAGTCAACTGAGGGGAGGAAGCATGTTTTCGTACCCATTACATTATCTGTTGGGGGAAGGGAACTTGTTTCTACTTTGGCACTGCTGGACTCAGGGGCTACGGTCTCTTATGTAGATATTGAGTTTGCTAAGAAGCATGGCATTCCTAGAGTGCGCAAGGCATGCGACGTGTGGGTGGAAGGAGCAGATGGGAGACTGCTGGAGACTGGGGTGGTTAACCATGAAACCTCAGCAGTAATGTGGGAAGTGCAGGGAGTAACGGGAACGTTTGTGTGGGATATTACGAGCTTGCCTAGATATGATGTGATTCTGGGGATGGATTGGCTAGCTGTAGTAAACCCACAAGTAGATTGGGCGACACGTAAATTGACCTTAAAGAGGCAGGATTGTTGCACTCTGAATGTTACTCAATCTGATATGGAGGGAGTGCCTGCTGAGTATGGGGAGTTCTCTGATGTATTTTGTAAAAGAGAAGCGGACAAATTACCACCGCACAGGCCATATGAATGCGCCATTAAGCTAGCAGAAGGTGCGAAATTGCCAGCAGGAAGGCTGTATGCCTTGACTGTACCGGAAAGGCAAGCTTTGCGGGAGTTTCTAGATGAAAATTTAGCCAAGGGGTTTATTCGCCCATCTAGCTCTCCAACTGCGGCACCAGTATTCTTTGTAGCCAAAAAGACTGGGGAACTTAGGCTGGTCTGCGACTATCGGATCCTAAACAAATACACCATTCGGGATAGGTACCCGCTACCTTTAATCTCGGAACTGTTATCAAGGGTGCAAGGGGCCAAGGTCTTTACCAAGCTTGACCTGCGGGGGGCATATAACTTAATCCGTATACGGGAAGGGGATGAATGGAAGACGGCATTTAACACGTGTTTCGGATGCCACGAGTTCCGAGTCATGCCTTTCGGACTTTGCAATGCTCCTGCGGTCTTCCAGAGGTTCATGAACGATGTGTTCAGGGACCTAATTGACCAATTTTTAGTGATTTATTTGGATGATATCTTGATTTTTTCTAAGGACGAGAAAGAACATCGTCAACATGTCAAGCAGGTTCTGCACCGTCTGCGGGCTAATGGGCTTTTCGCCAAGGCTTCCAAGTGCGTCTTTCATGTGCCTGAAGTGGAGTTCCTAGGTCATGTAGTGTCAGGTAGGGAACTTAAAATGGACCCACATAAGGTTGACGCCGTCAACTCATGGCAGGAGCTTAAGACTAAGAAGGATGTACAAAGGTTCTTAGGTTTCGCTAATTACTACCGGGAGTTTATTCCGAATTTTGCAAAGCTCACGGTACCTTTGACACAGCTCCTGCGTAAGAAACAGCCATTTGTGTGGGGGCGGGAAGCTCACGATGCGTTTCTACAACTTAAGTCTAGTTTTCAATCGGACAACATACTAACACATCCTGATGTTGACAAACCGTTCGTGGTAGAAGCGGACGCTTCTAGCTACGCGTTGGGGGCTGTATTGTCTCAGAAGGATTCCTCAGGGACCTTGCGTCCCTGTGGATTTTACTCGCGGCAACTAACACCCTTCGAGCAGAACTATACCATATGGGAGAAGGAGTTGTTGGCGATTAAGGTGGCGTTTGAGGTGTGGCGGCACTGGCTTGAAGGGGCACGGCACCAGATCGTGGACAGATCTGATCACAAGAATTTAGAGCACTTGCAAACAGCAAAGAAGTTAAACCAGCGTCAAATCCGATGGGCTTTGTTTTTCTCCAGGTTTAACTTCAAGGTGCAGTTCGTGGAGGGGAAGGCAAACTTGCGGGCCGATGCTTTATCCCGCAAGCCGGAGTTTAAGACCAATGAGCAGGTAGTATGTCAGACCATCTTGCCTACTACCTCTCTATGTGTTGTAGATAATGAGCTTGGGTTACATGACCAGATCCTTGAGGCTCAGAGGGATGATGTGTGGACTCAGGAGCAACTGATGCTGCTATCAGCAGGTAACCGTACAATACTGCCGCATCTACAAGATCAAGACGGAGTATTGGTACGCAGGGGGCAGGTCTACGTACCAGTGGGGGCCCTCAGGTTGGAGGTGATTAGAGCCCACCATGACGAACCCATGGCTGGGCACTTTGGCAGGTTCAAGACCGTACAGCTTATCACCAGGAGCTACTGGTGGCCAAAGATGCGGCAAGACATTCTGCGCTTTTGTGACAGCTGCGCTGTTTGCCAGCAGAGTAAGACGCCTGTTGGGCGCCCTAGAGGGTTGTTGTCGTCTCTACCTGTTCCGGAGAGGCCATGGCAAATCATTTCCATGGATTTTATTTCAGATTTGCCTAAGTCTGGGGGTTATACTTGTATTTGGGTGGTGGTGGATTTATTTAGCAAACTGGCTCATTTTATTCCTTGTTCAACCATTCCGGCGGCCCCTACGTTGGCCTTACTATTTACTAAGCACATCTATCGTTTGCACGGAGCACCCGAGGTGATTATTTCGGATAGGGCTCCGCAATTTGTGTCACGCTTTTGGAAACACTTCCATGAGTGCTTAGGGACTAAGTTAAACGTTTCTTCAGCCTTTCATCCGCAAACGGATGGACAGTCGGAACGGGTTAATGGGCTCTTAGAGCAGTATTTGCGTTGTTTTTGTTTAGATCAACCCACGGCTTGGGTGAAGTGGTTACCGGTGGCGGAGTTCGCTTACAACAATGCGGTGCACACGTCTAGTCAGCATACGCCATTTGAGCTAACTTATGGTTTTCACCCACGGGGAGGTGTGGCGCCGTCGACCAATGTGGTCTCTTCGGACCCTGTGTACCGCTCTTCGGAAATGGCTGCATTGCATGATGTTGCCCGTCGCTTACTGTTGGAAGCTAAGGCAACGCAAAAGACTCAGGCTGACCGCCACAGGCAGGCAGGGGAGGAGTTGGAAGAAGGGGATTTGGTGTGGTTATCTTCCAAACATATTAAACAGGCTGGGGGAAAGTTTGCGCCTCGGTATTTGGGTCCCTTTCCTATCGTTAAAAAGATTTCTTCCGTTGCGTTTCGTTTGCGTTTACCGTCTAGTTTAAAGGTCCATCCAGTCTTCCATCGTTCGCTGTTGAAACTAGATACCTCCAGTCGTCGTGGTGCTATAGCGGAGGGTATCACTGCCACTTCTCCGCCATCGGGGGAGGAGGCCTTTGTGAGAGGGGATAGTGTTATGATTGAGCCTCATGGCTCTGTTACTGACAGACGTGGGCGTAAGACTCCTCGAGAGTCAGATACTCTCGAGGAGCGAGAAAGAAAAAGACTGCGAGACATTTTTGCAGCACCATCTGACGAAGAGTCTTTTGAGGGGTTTACGGAGAGAATGGAGGAGGGGCTGGTTAGCTCGGAGGAGGATGAGATGGATTGGACTCGGGTGAGGGAGGAATTGGGTGCCACTGGCCATGATGGGATAGAAGATGAATGGGGACCTTCAGGATTAGACCCATGGTCTAGCTGGAGGGATGGGACGGGATCCACAGCTGGAGATGCTGTGGGGCGTAGTCAGAGGTGTTCCAGCTCTGATGAGGAAAGTGATGAGGAAACGCCCGGGTTAAGGAGGACAGCTGACAGTGATGAGGATTTGTAACTGGCATAAAATGGGGCTTGGGAGCAATTGCAAATTGCGTTGGGCAAGGTAATCTGGACGAACGCTTGGGATCTGTGTGGGACGCTTTCCTGAAGACTGGTGTGTTTTTGTGTGCTGATACCTTGACCTTCCGTCGTCTTCTTGACGGACGCCATCTCCTGCTTTGAAATTCGGACTGAACTGACCACGGCTTGACTTCCCCCTTCTTGGACTTGGAAACTACAAACGTCTGCTTCTGGCTTTGATCTACGGAAAGGAACTGGGTCTACTCTACTGCTACAATCCTTGGCTGATCTGTTCGTGTTGGAAATCCTGTCTGCTGTGTGTGTGGGAGCGACGCAAGTTACTCTAAGCACAGTGTTGGCAGCAGAGAGGAATCTGCTGCCAATTAGTTGCATTCTTTTGTATCTTTTGTTCCTCGGCTTTTGTTTTGTTTATCCCCAGGCTGAAGCAAGCAGTTTGTTTTTACCCGGATTAAACCCCGGTTTAATCCGGTTTATCTTTTGAAAGTTTTTCCTTGTCCCTTTTTGCTCCTAAAGGCTAATACTGCCTGGCCCTTGTATTTTACGGGCATTTTTGAGTTCTGTAATCCAATAAACTCTGTTATCTTGAATCTTGTGGCGTTCTGTCCTTGACAGCACGTACTGTTAGACACCCTGACCTCCAGTTTATCAAATCCAGAGGAAACATACTTTTATAGCATAGGGGGGGAAAGAGGTCTAGAGCACCATGATTATATTAGATTTTTTTCTTAGCACCTGTTTGAACTCTCCTGTGTCTGATTAGCATTTGATTAACCTGCTCTTGAAATACCTCCAGAGATGCTGTATGATTGGTACTTTGCAAAAGTGTTTCCTCTCCACATTGATTGCATTTGAATTAATTAAATTGAGTACTAAGACAGGAACAATATTGATGTAACAGAAGTTTATGAGGTTGATATTGCTATTCAGATAAGAGAGTTGTAGGGGCATCACATACTATAGATTTGTCCCCCCAGTCATTAAGGAATGTCACCTCCATTAATATTCATTGACCTTATTTTGGTAATTTCTGTCTGTAGGAGATACTAATGTCTTGCAAAATGATTATTACTCTGTAGACTTACATGAATCTAGTTGTTCCTAAGATAATTCTTACTTAAAACCTGAGTCTATGTTTGGGACATCTTGAGGCAGAAAGAAAGAAAGAGCCCTTCCTAGGAAACTGTTTCCATACCTCAAAACCATCTTGTGGTATTAGTCCAAAAGACAGAAGCTCAACATCCCTATCTGATAAAGTTGTGAGGCCAAGCATAGCTCCTCTGGCCTTTCTTTTACTTCTCACACAGAAAAACAGGCTTCACCAATCCATCCCCCTGTTATAGTGAAGACTGTGCTGTCTTTGTTTGGCATGCAACCTTGTCTCAAAGTACATTTCACCACCAACACAAAACTAAGCTGTGAAGAGCTGGCTACTTTTGAAAAGCTCTCCTTTAATAATATTGCTGCTTGAGGCAATTAACAAAATGGCATGTTTGTGCACACACTCCAATTTTATCTTACTACATTTTCCATCACACCGAAGGTGAGCAGGCCAGCTCAAGGTGCTGAGAAAATGGGCTATGTTTCATATATCTTACCATACCATCCTAAACATGCTCAAATTTGTCTGAAAGATCTGGTTAGTACTTTCATGGGTGCATAATCCATGCACCACCAGGTACCATTTTCAGGTATAGCTGGGACAAAATCCTACGTAAATCCTAGGTAAAGCCCTGGGAAACCCCCACCAAAATGGACAGAAATGAGACAGGTGGACCAATCGTCTTATTCAGTTTCACTTGTCTATTGTCTTTGTAGTACAAGTAGTCCCTGAGTTGCAAACATCTGACTTACAAATGACTCATAGTTACAAACAGGGATGAGACAACAAGAAGTGAGAGAAACCTACCCCTCAGGAGGGAAATTCACTCCTGAAAGAGTTATCATGGGGGAAAGGTGTCACAACTGAAGCTTTAGCTTTACATTCAGCAGAACAAACACCAGAGGGGTGTTAACCTTTCCCTATGTTAAAGAAAGACAGACAGACAGACAGACAGACAGACACACATATACAGTATTCACACACTTTAAAATGTACCTGTTTTGACTTACATACAAATTTAATTTAAGAACAAACCAACAGGACCTATCATATTCATAACTTGGGGACAGCCTGTATGTCTTCCAGCACCTCATCCCCACTCATCTGTTTCACTCTACCTAAGGCAGTGATTCTCAACCTGTGGGTCCCCTGGTGTTTTGTCCTACAACTCCCAGAAATCTCAGCCAGTTTACCAGCTGTTAAGATTTCAGGGAGTTGAAGGCCAAAACATCTGAGGACCCACAGGTTGAGAACTACTGACCTAAGGGTAAAACCAGCTCAGCTGTTTGCCTAATGATTACAAGCCCTCCTATCCACCCACATAGGACATAGAAAGGCAGCCAACTAGCCTTGCACAACCTAGAAATATCCTGCCAGGTGATGCCCTCTGGAACAAGTATAGAGACACCTATTCTTCCTTCAGTGGAATCAAACAGTAGCCAGTTTTACAAACCTCATGAGAATTCTATCTAACATGAAAGTAATTGCTTGTAATGGGTTACACAGGCATCCTTGACTTCCTACAGCCAGAATTCCTCATTTGAGGAAGCATTATCTGCCCTTGATGCGCATATCTGGCTAACTCCTTTGGCATTTCTATTTTTATTTCTATCATTGCAGACTAGACAAGCAACTGTAGAAGAATAGGAAACAAAATCTAAAATGCTGAGAGTTTGCTTTGATTTATTCATAATTAATTGGGATGGTGATATGGGAATTTATTCTTGAAAGAAATATTGTTCAATTTTGTGCCTTGCTGTTGCACAAAATTATGTTTTACTCCTTTAAAGCAATATAATGTTACAGAGTATAACCTGGATTCTATTCAGGATCAAGTCAGGGGGCACTGTGGTTTTTTTTGCTTTGAATATGTTTTTAAAGATTTTAACTGTGATTTTTGAAAGTACCATTGATATCTAATTCTGTTTTAATGTTTGTACATTTGTGGATTTTAAATTGTATTTAATGTAAGTTTATTTGAGTCTCCTTGTTGAGAGAAAAAAATCAGGGTATAAATAATAATAATAATAATAATAATAATAATAATAATAATAATAATAATAATAATAATAATACTTTTGTCAGCCAGTGTGGTGTAATGTTTGAGCATTTGGACCATGACCTAGAGATCAGGGATCAAATTCCCCACTCAGCTATGGAAACCCCCTGGGGGACCTTGGGCAAGTCACTCTCTCAATCTCAGATGAAGGCACACTCCTTATGAATAAATTCAGCCAAGAAAACTCTTTGACAGATTCTCCTTATGATTGCCATAAGTCAGAAATTATTTGAGGGGAAAACAACAACAAACTTTTTGTTTGAAAAAATTGAATATATTTAAATGTTTTGTGTAGTTTTTCTATTAAACAAATATCATCAGGCACGTGGGTGACCCAGTCAGTACTTTATTTAATTTATGGAACCATAAATCACTGAAACCTCTGAGGCAAAAAAAGCAAATGAATAAATAATAATTACTCCAAGGCATAGATAATTAGCATTGATTTTCTTTACTCCTGTTGTTTCTTTGTCTAACTTGGTGCTTCAGTTATTTATTCTGCTTTGTTTGAAATTGGTAAGCATTGTAGTTGTCATGGTGATTTATATAGATACAATGCAGCATATTTTTCCTTGTGCATCATTGTGCCTCTTTCCTCCATCATGTTGTACATGTATCTGCAAGCACCTGTTGCTCCCTGTAAGAGTGGTCTAAGTTGACATGCATTTTCCATTCGATTCCCTTTCAATTTGTCAGATTTGTTCAATACCAGATCAATCTGCTCTGGTTCAATGCCAGTGCTATGCTTTTCTTCACAAACCATTTTGCCACCTCTCATAACAGCACCTCAGTCATTCCAAATACCCAAGTCATCCTAGCCAATGTATTTGCATTCCACAATAGATTGTGCATAATACATTTCTCACAAAGAAATACAATAACATGAATTATGATGATGCATTTAACATAATATACACTTCTTTTCATAGAATCATAGAATCATAGAATCGTAGAGTTGGAAGAGACCTCATGGGCCATCCAGTCCAACCTCCTGCATTTAAAACTTATGAGAAATTTAAATTACCATGTGATTGTTGTGTCCTTTAAGTCATTTCTGATTTATGGCAACCTTAAAGCAAATTTATAATGGAGTTTTCTTAGCAAAGTTTTTTCAAGGCCTTTGCTTTTGTCTTTCTTCGGAGGTCTTAATCCCATTCATGGCATAGGTACAGCTATCTTGTGACAAATCTAATGTTGCTGTTATTTTCCTTTGAGTTGACTACTAACCTCTTCACACGTGCCACGAGAATCACCACGGATCATAGCGATTCCATCAGTCTATATCTGGGGGCATGGGGAACTCATCACCCCGCATTGCCGGACTCACCCATGTTCCCATCTGGCTTTCCCCACTGATCCAAGGCAACACAGGAAGCCTTCCATGTTGTCACCATGGCAGCATTTGTCTTCTCCTTTGAGATGGAGCCCCACCAGAAGTTGCAGTGCATCGTGTAATCTGAACCAACAGGCTCTGTCTTAAAAGTGGTGCATGCCACCAATTTTGACCCTATGTGATGAAGTCAATACACATATCAACCCTATTCTTGGCAAAATGTATTCAGAGGCAAGTTTTCATTTCCTTCTTCCATGGCTGTGAGAAAGTGCAACTTGGCCAAAGTCACCCAGTGAATTTTTATAACTGAGTGGGGATTCAAAACCTGGCAGAGCCATCTTAACACAAATCATGCTAGGCAGTTGCCCAGAGGCCCTATAAGCATAACAGCCCTATCCTAATCTATGCAGATCAGAATTTAACACCAATTTTCCAGTCTATCACTACAACATTCAAATCTTCCACTACCTTGGTAGAAGAAGAAAAATTATAAATTGTAGCAGAGAGTTGGCATGTCAGCATTCACATGAAAAATTGTATCATTTTGATTGCTTGCAATGTTATAGAAGCAGAATATTGTAACAGATTCACAGAAAATAATTAACTGTTGGGTACAACAATTGCTGACAGTGTGCATTTCCATTACTGTTGTTTGCATTCCAAGAATTCCATTTGTGTGATGAAGGGTTAGGGGAAGTGTTAGAAAGTGAAAAAGAAACATGTACACTTATTATATGTTAGAGGAATTTGTAAATAACTTTTTGAGCAGGAATGTTTTTGAATGGAGCACAGAAGAGGAAACAAGCTGCAGAGGAGAAAGAGAAAACTAGCACTGATTTTATTGGAGGTACCAATCCATGTACATTTTTATTGATAATGTACATTTTCCCTGTGAGTGGTTGTGTATGCAGGGTCCAGTTAACTGCTTTGCCTAGGGGTCTACAATGCTGTTAAGACAGACCAGAACTCTGACCCCCCAGAGTCCTAGGCCAACACTCAAACCACTCAATCATGTTGGTGGTTTAGATTACTCTTTAATTAGTTAATTAACAATTTCCAGTACCAATAATATTGTCATTGTATTTAATTTAATCAATTCACACAAAAGAATCAGATGTCAAGATACATTATCTGTCAGACAGCAAAAAGGAAGAAACAAATAGTACAGTACAACTCCTGTATCGATGCAAGACACATTCCTGAACTTCCCATGGAAATAGGAAGTCATAGATAACAGTAAATCCTATGAAAATGAACAAATTCTACTGGAAATTAACCACAGAGTTGCCTTGATGAAATCTAGAAAATGCCTAGATAATTATCATCTCTGAAATTTGCAAGGTGCTCAAGTATGACTATGGTAACTTCCGGGGGAAGACTACTGTAGATTCACTTGGAGGACCTAAACATTCCTGGAGAAGACTTTTAAAAACTTGGTTAGGTGAAACTGCTGCTACTGTTTCCACAAGTATGGGGTCACAGTAATTCTGTAGAGGGAATTGTGTCCTGAAACACTGAATTTTTATTCATGAATTTAGTCTGCAGAAAAAGGAATACATACTTTATGTTCTGACTACACTCTCAGATGGACAAGATTATAGAATAAAGGTTATAACAAAGCACAGATTTAAATAAATTATGCATATATTAATAAAGATGCAAATTTGAAAATAATGGCCCAAATACCATTTCAAGTGCTAGCTGGAATATTCTAATTGAATCACTGAAATTTATATACATTTGGGGAACACATATACTCAAGTAAAAGTTGACCCGAATATAAGCCAAGGCACCTAATTTTTCCACAAAAAACTGGAAAACTTATTGACTTGAGTATGAGATGAGAGTGGGAACTGCAGCAGCTATTGGTAAATTTCAAAAACTAAAAAATAGAAACCAATAAAATTACATTAATTGAGGTATCAGTAGGTTAAATGTTTTTGAATATTTACATAAAATTGTAATTTAGATAAGACTGTCCAACTATGATTACTGTATATACTTGAGTATAAGCCGACCCAAATATAAGCCAACCAGGACATTCACTCGAGTATAAGCCAAGAGGGGCTTTTTCAGCTCTAAAAAAGAGCTGAAAACCCATCTTATACTCAAGTATATATTCAGCAATAAAGTTAGTAGGTCTATTGTAAATTACAATAGATATAGGCTACTGATTATAAAATAGAAATATGATTCCTCTTGTTGTAGGGACTGTGACCAACTGACCACTGTGCGTGCTTGACCAATACCCTTTTTAAGCCTTTTGCTGTCACTGGGTCCTGACTCCTTCTTAGGATTTTTCTCCTCAAATTTGACTTCGAATGAGCTGCTTTTTTAAACAGGACATTTTCAAATAGAGAACTATTCTGCTATAGCCCTTTATGAAGTAGGTTATACAGCCACCCAAAGAATGTTACACAAATGTTACATATTTGCAGAAAACAAATTTTCTTTCACTTTGCAGGTGGGGGATGCATTAGTGCTCTGGAAGCCTTAGCAATAATTAATGCCTTTGACTTTTTGGCCTAGTAAGTATTCCCCCTCACGACTGCAATTTAAACATTCTGCCAGAGGTTCATTACAGCAGACCAGAACTGCATTGTTGCTCTTAAAAGCTTACTTTTCACCTTTTTTTACATATTCCCTTGGTTTTAAATGTCAAGGTAATATTTAATAGAAGATTACGGTTCAGTTCAGAAATCTCTGTCAATCATTATCAATTACCTAGTTCATTAATAAACATATGCTTCTGCAAATTTGGTTGTGGCTGTGGCTGAAGTCTACCAACAGCCATCCAAGAGGAGAATTTATATTTATGGGACTTTTTCCTCCTGCATATAATGGTATGCTAGGCTTTGGTCCCAAGTGTAATTTTCTGCAACATTTAAGCCAGATAAAGTGTCCTTAGCAGCCAATAGAAAGCTCCAAGGTACCATTATCTCACTTGAAAAGGGATGGAAGATTTAACATTCTTGTTAGTTCCACTTTCGGAATATAGCCAACACATGTTAATGGGTTTTTAAGCAGTCCTCCATAACAGAGCCAGAGACAGGTAAAAGAAATATATTGTGGAGAAAACACCTATTAATACAGACAAGTGTGAGCTAATAGGTGGAACAATTAATATCACTAAGGAAAAGCATTTGCCACTTGAAATACAGAATTCCTAAGGGGAAAAATAATACAGCTGAGATTCTTAGGTCCAAAGACATGAGTGGATAAAACTTTGATGCTCAGCCCTGAAATGAGGCCTCCATTTTTTGGATCCTGGTTAGTTGTCAGCTAGGAGCTGCAGTGGTGCAATGGGTTAAACCCTTGTGCTGGTTGAACTGCTGTCCTGAAGGTTGGGTTGCTGACACGAAGCTTGCCGGTTTGAATCCACAAGATGGGGTGAGGTCTTGTCTGTCAGCTCTAGCTTGCAGGGACATGACAGAAGCCTCCCAGCAGGATGCCATCATATCTGGGCATCCCCTAGGCAACGTCTATGTAGGTTCTCTCGCAAATCCCAATTGCCACGATAAGATCTAGACAACATGAGAATGTCTTCTAGACATTCTTAAGCTGTTTGACTGGCACGAATTTTCCCTTAGAGGCCGGTACCATATTTGTTCTATATAATATTTGCATAGCTTTCTGGAAACTGCCTGCAGACCAACAGTTGTTGATTCATGAGACAGCAGTCTGCAGACCACCACAGTTAGTAGCATTGGGAAGGAGAGGTTAACTGATTTTTCAAAGCACTACATTTCATTACCTGAAACTGACCTATCATTTCACCCAGCTGTGGTTTTGGACCAGAGATGGTTCATGGGAAGAGCAAAAAAGACATTTGGATTTTTTTTTTACATTTGTGGTTATCATGTGCTTCAACGCTTATGAAAGTGGAGTGCCTACTGTACTTGCAAATAGCAAGTTGCACGACAATTCATCAGATTCGTGCAACATAGAAAAATGCTGCATAAAGGCTACCATATTACGCAGGACTTTGACTTTACAAAAACTATCCAGACCCTCCCAGAAAACCTCAGCTTCTATGTGGAGTTTCAGGGCAGGAAAAGTAGTTGGATAAGGCAAAATAATGGTTTACCCCAAGGAAGCGTTCTTGCACCGACCTTGTTTAATATCTTCACGAACGATCAGCCACAACCACCACTAACAAAGAGCTTTATATATGCTGATGACCTTGGCCTAACAACACAAGCAAAAGATTTTGAAACAGTTGAAAACCAACTTACTAATGCCTTGAAAGATCTCTCCAGCTACTACAAAGATAACCACTTGAAGCCTAACCCTGCCAAGACACAAGTGTGTGCTTTCCACCTATATAACCGTGAAGCCAACAGGAAACTGAAAGTTACTTGGGAAGGCCAAGAGCTCGAACACTGTTTCCATCCTAAATATCTTGGTGTCACCTTAGATCGAACACTAACATATAGGAAACACTGCATGAACACCAAGCACAAAGTAGCTGCACGCAATAACGTCTTGTGGAAACTTACTGGCAATGCATGGGGTGCAGACCCACAATTAATAAGAACATCAGCCCTGGCCTTGTCTTTCTCAACTGCTGAGTACGCCTGCCCTGTCTGGCACAAGTCTGTCCATGTGAAGCAGGTGAACATAGCACTGAACGAAACATGTAGAATAATCACAGGATGCCTTAAACCTACACCTGTTAATAAACTCTATAAGTTAGCCGGCATTGCCCCCCCCCCCCCCCCGATGTGCGGTGGGAAGTTGCTGCTAACTGTGAGAGAAATAATGTCGAACTCTGTGAAAGCCATCCACTGCATGACTATCAGCCCCCTTCCAGTAGACTCAAATCAAAGAAAAGCTTCATGAGAACCACCACTCTTGATGTTCCTCCAGCAACAGCAAGAGTATCCCTCTGGGCAGCTATACCAGGCAATTCTAACTGGATGGCCCCCCATGAGGGTCTGCCTCCAGGGGCAAACCAAGAATGGGCAACTTGGAAGTCCCTAAACAGACTCAGAAGCAGAGTGGGCAGATCAAAAGACAACCTGGCAAGATGGCACTACCTGGACGAATCCTCCACCTTGTGTGACTGTGGAGCTGAACAAACAACTCCTCATACGTATGCTTGCCCACAATGCCCTGCCTCATGCACGGATGAGGAGTTGTTTAAAGCTACAGACAATGCGATTGCTGTTGCCCACTTTTGGTCCAAAACTATTTAGCCATTTGTGATTCCTTTATTTTATCATTTTTAAAGTTATTTATTATGCAATGCTTTTGACACGAAATAAATAAGTTGCACAACAATTTGCCAGATGACATTTTCTATAGAGAAATATTTGCTCCTATCTCTAATTTTCATTATAATATGTAGTTCCTCTTTTACTGGTCCCAGATTATGAGGAGATTCATGCTGCTTGGATGAAATTGATCCAAAGTGCTCTGTAAAGCAGATTTTTCAGTCACCTGTTTTCAAAAGAACAAAGGCAGGATAATTTCTTTATGAATCAAATTCTTTTTTTAAAGGAAGTGTATTTTTATTCCCTTATTTATAAGATATTTCAGCTGCAATTCGGTCAAGTCAATATTTCACATCCTTTTAGAGCAGGTGCTATGAAAAAAAATCTGAGCCCTTTAAACAAATAAAGCATAAGGTGGAAAGGCAGTAACCTAGCAGCTGTCTTCCTTGATTCCAAAGTAATTAGAAGCAGACTCTGGAATTTTTGGAGGAACATATGGAGTAACTATGGATCAGCCCCATGTTCAGACACTTAATTTATTGTTCCCCAGTTCAGGAAGGAAAGGCTTCTGATGGTATGTGCCAGGGTAGTCTCATCCAAGATAGTCTCCTGTGAACAGACATCAGTCATAAACACTTTGGAATATGGGCACTTTCTTTTTGAAGGAAGGGAGAAAAGTGCATGGCTCATTTCAGAGACATATGGTTTGAATAATGGCCCAGAATGTTTGGTTTTTTTATTTTCCATCCTCATCTCGTGTGAAGTATTAATATTTTCTTTTTATTGTTATCTATGCATGACGTGTATCTTCTGGGTATATCAAGAAGCTCTTAAAAGCTTGTTAGGTGCCACAACATGAAAGTAGTGCTGGCCAGCTCATTAGGCAGGCATCACAAACAGCAGAGTAATGCACTGATCAGTACAAATAATGGAATGTGCTGCTGGATCAAGCAAAGTGTAATTCCCAATTAGTTCTGCCAGAGCATATGGCCCTAGTGATATCCTGATGCAAACCTATTTGAGTGGAGATTGCTAAAAGCACTGAGTCCATGGACAGGTTTACATTGGCTGCTTAATCCAGAACCCGTCCAGAGCATTATGCTTGATACAGTGGCATGTTGGCATCCAAAAGGGCCAAGGCAGCATTGGCCCTGCTGGATAGTCACCTCATCCTGTGTGTCAACACTTCCACTCTTTGCTAGCTGCATGTGAGCTCCTGGCCATCACCTGTCATGCCTGTAATGTCATAATGGGCCACCAGCACAACCAGTAGGGAGAGGAGAGATTTATCCCATTCTTCTTGCTGTTGATGCCGTTACTCCATTCTGATATCACTGATATAATCATGGTGGTTAGGCATTCACATGGAGCTCTCTGCTCAGCAGGAAGCACCAGTGGTGACATAGCAACAAGCCATTCCCTTCTGCCCTGAGCAGCACTGGAAAAGGTGATAGTATGGTGTCTGTTGGACAAGTGATTAGGCTAAATTGGACCCAATCCAGTTGCTATGACACTTTGGAAAACTTTGGAGTTTCCAGAAAACTCCGACCAATCCCCCAACTTTACCTAAAGTCAGGCAAAAAGTTAATTAAGGCAAAAAGATCTGGGATACTCACGGAAGTCAGAAGTCATGGAGACAGCCAGTGCTGGATTTGGGGTGATTCTTTTTAGCATAGAGTGGCCCAGTGTGTGCTTTGTAGCTGAAAACTTGATCAGAGTATGTATGGCAAACAGGTTTTGGATCCCATCTTCTTCTTCTTCTTCTTCTTCTTCTTCTTCTTCTTCTTATTATTATTATTATTATTATTATTATTATTATTATTATTATTATTTGAGGAAGCATCATTTAATCATTAATTCATTAATATATATCTCAACTCCTTTCCCAGGGAAACTTAATAAAAACCAAACTTCTGCAACTTGATAAAAACCAAATAAGCAATGCTATCATATTTGCATTGCTTTTGATGGGATCATACCTTGTGTTTCGACTTCCTATTATATATACTATATCAATAAGATTAAAACTAAAAATGTAATTCATTCATTAACATTTATCAACAGTTTTTAAATTCTTCCTTCCCCAATAGAAATGAAAAAACTCAATCACTGGACTGTTTCCATTTTAAAAACAAAATTTGTTTCAATCTTATCTAAATACTCCATCCACATATATCTCATTGTGAGACTGATTTACTGTAAAAGAAAAAGAAATATATTTAACTAACCAGTATTCACCTTGTTGTCTTCTGGAATTTATTTCTTTTTAACCTAACAGCTTCCACAGCTGTTTTTTTGAAAAAACAAACTGCCTTGTTTGTAAAGTGGTTTCTTTCTTGAAAAGACTTGGCTACAAGAAAGAAGTCTGAAGCTGGATGAAATATACCAAGCAGATGCCAAAGCATTTATATAATGAAACAGAGAGGGAGATGGTCAGCCAAACTATAGCAAATAACTTTTATGCAAAGAATGGGAGGGAAAAAAACCCAAATCCTCTTTATGACATTGCCAAAAAAATCTCGTAGGCAGGTGGTGAATATTTTCTTCATCAGATGACATGAATCCTTTCCAAAGAAGGCAGCCAGCAATTTTTGGAAACTCCAGAGGTTTTTAAAAAAGCATTTTCTCCCAGTGTGAATGGGAAACAAATCTCCCTCCTTTCATTATAACGTCTTTGCTTTATTGTGATGCCCTCTTGAAAATTTGTGTGACATAGGGCATGAGTGTACTACAGCAGGTTCATGCTGCTTGCTATGGTTTTGGTGTGATTACAGTGCTGGTGTTTCCATTTGCAAATTTGTCCCACATTCAGCTCTTCCTGGTTGAACTTGGAACCGAAGCACATTTTGTACAATCAATGCTTTACAAAATGTCAATTAATTACTCTTCTTTCTCCTCTTCTAATCTCTCCTCATTCTCTTGCACTCTCTGATTCTGTTGACCATGCTGAGTGTTTATTGACCTTCGCCACATCTAATTTGACTCCCTCACCTTAATTTGTTATATCCTCAAATATGACATCCCCATAGTGTTCATCAGCTATACTATGAAAGGCTTTTCTATAATCAATAAAGCACAGGGTGATTTTCTTTTTAAAATCTTTTGTTTCAACCCATTCTCCAGTTTGCAATATGATTCATAGTACATCTTCCAATCCTGAACCCAACTTGGGCATCTGTCATTTCTCTTTTCATATATCATAAAAAAATGTTATATAATGTTGAGCATTGCATAGCACATTAGTTTAAAATAAATGAACCACACTTTCGAGTTACAAGTTACAATGTACTTATACAAATCATGATACAAATTTAAAAAAAAACTGTCTGGATAAAACTAACTATATTTTTGCAGACGGACAAGAAAGTACAGTTCCTATACCACACTTAGGTGTATAAACACATTTCTGGCCACTGGTTGAAATCTAGGGTACCAAATTCAGGGCTAAATAGAGAAGTACATCTAAACTGCAAACCTGTAACTTCAATTGAAATGTAGCAAAGCAATACCAAGGTCCTAATAAAATGTATCTTGACTTATGAGAAATAACTCAGCCTTATCTCTGTCAGGGTTTGAATACATTGTCTCACCCAAATGCATCTACATAACTGAACATTTTGCTACAAGATTCTAAAATAACGTTGAAATTTCAAATAAAAGAACTGACTAAACCATCTCTGGGTATTTCTTGCTTAAGAAAATCCTATGAAATGTATGAGGTCAGTCAGGCCCGTAGCCAGGATTTTGTTTCGGGAGGGGCTAGGATTTTGGTTGGGGGGGGGGGAGCTGAGTCTGAGCGGGAGAGGGTCTACCCTAGCAAACCTTTTGTATCGTTATCCCAATACCCCCATGTATATGGGATATATTGAGCATGGTGATCAGATCATGATATGAATAAACATAACAGTTTAAATAATAAATGTAAGGCCTTCTCGTGGACCACTCTGAGAATTTCGGGGGGGGGGGGGGGCTGAGGCCCCTCAAGCCCCCCCCCCCTTGGCTACATGCCTGGGCTAGACAAAACTACGGTTAGGTGGATCTGTAATTGGCTAAGCGAACGAACCCAAAGGGTGCTCACCAATGCGTCGTCTTCATCATGGAAAGAAGTGACAAGTGGAGTGCCGCAGGGCTCCGTCCTGGGCCCGGTTCTGTTCAACATCTTTATTAACGACTTAGACGAAGGGTTAGAAGGCACGATCATCAAGTTTGCAGACGACACAAAACTGGGAGGGATAGCTAACACTCCAGAAGACAGGAGCAGAATTCAAAACAATCTTGACAGACTAGAGAGATGGGCCAAAACTAACAAAATGAAGTTCAACAGGGACAAATGCAAGATACTTCACTTCGGCAGAAAAAATGGAAATCAAAGATACAGAATGAGGGACGCCTGGCTTGACAGCAGTGTGTGCGAAAAAGACCTTGGAGTCCTCGTGGACAACAAGTTAAACATGAGCCAACAATGTGATGCGGCTGCTAAAAAAGCCAATGGGATTCTGGCCTGCATCAATAGGGGAATAGCGTCTAGATCCAGGGAAGTTATGCTCCCCCTCTATTCTGCCTTGGTCAGACCACACCTGGAATACTGTGTCCAATTTTGGGCACCGCAGATGAAGGGAGATGTTGACAAGCTGGAAAGCGTCCAGAGGAGGGCGACTAAAATGATTAAGGGTCTGGAGAACAAGCCCTATGAGGAGCGGCTTAAAGAGCTGGGCATGTTTAGCCTGCAGAAGAGAAGGCTGAGAGGAGACATGATAGCCATGTACAAATATGTGAAGGGAAGTCATAGGGAAGAGGGAGCAAGCTTGTTTTCTGCTGCCCTGCAGACTAGGACACGGAACAATGGCTTCAAACTACAGGAAAGGAGATTCCACCTGAACATCAGGAAGAACTTCCTCACTGTGAGAGCTGTTCGACAGTGGAACTCTCTCCCCGGGGCCGTGGTGGAGGCTCCTTCCTTGGAGGCTTTTAAGCAGAGGCTGGATGGCCATCTGTCGGGGGTGCTTTGAATGCGATTTCCTGCTTCTTAGCAGGGGGTTGGACTAGATGGCCCATGTGGTCTCTTCCAACTCTACTATTCTATGATTCTATGATTCTATGGGGTCAGTAGAAGGCATTAGACGACTTGAAGGCACACACATACATAAATACACACACAAACAAATCCACAATTTGACTCTCAATGCCAGTTGTTAGGGAGCATGAATGAGATAGTGTTTTTTCATTCATGTCCTGAATTTAGGCTTTCCATAGGGATATGATTAGGCAGTGTGAGAGAAAAATGCTGGATGCAGTAGGACTTTGATTTGATCCAGGACAGCTTTTAAATGTTCTTA
Source organism: Anolis carolinensis (assembly GCF_035594765.1). Classification (NCBI taxonomy): domain Eukaryota; kingdom Metazoa; phylum Chordata; class Lepidosauria; order Squamata; family Anolidae; genus Anolis; species Anolis carolinensis. The sequence goes on from NC_085844.1 coordinate 180,763,617, forward strand.
CAAAACTAACAAAAATGCATGAAGTATATAATATGGTATGCCTCACACAAGAGTGCAATTTATGCTAGTCTTCTCTGGTATTTAGGTTGAGGTAAAATGTTTATGTAGTGCTTCTTCTTACAGTCTCATCATGTACTATAAAACAATTTCCAAATCATTATTAGTTATGGAGCTGTATTAAACTTTACAAATTAGGTCAAATTTTGACTCAATGTTTCTTCATCCCTCCTTTTTATTGCTTTTTATCTATTAAAATCAAACCAAGTTTATTTTCCACATGCACATACACCCATTTTTCATGCCACTTTGTTTTATTATAAAGCATATTTTAGTGCCGGATATTTATTCTACTTTATTTATCACATTCATATCCTATTCTTAAAGCAGTTCAAGGAATCAGAATTGTATGTAAGGATTTTTTTTCTTTGTTTTCATTCTTCTTGCAATAACCTTGGCTAGAGAACCAGATATATTTTAACAATACAGCATTGTGAGACATCTATATTTTATTATATTATTTACAAAGAATATATTGTTCTGACCACAGCACCCAGAAAACCTGAGTAAGGACCTGAGTAAAGACTGCCGCTTTTATTTGTATGAGTGTCTTTGTGCATGAAGACAATTGTTTATTTTTTCGCTTAGAGATCATGTTATTTATCAAGAAAATATTGATGTTTTTCATATAATATGTCTGTGTAATTTTCTTTCTCCACCTGATCCCAATCCTTACAATCCATGAGCCAGATCCTTAAGTGGGTGCAGCTGGACTCAGAGTAAATGGAGGATTTTGTCCTTTTCTGACTTTCATAATGGAATGAAGGCTGGGTTGTTTTGTTTTCTTCAGCATTTAATTCAGTCCATAGCCTTCTATTATTTTTCTAAGTGCTGCTGTTATTCTTGAGACCTCGTGTATTCTTGGGAGCTTTGGGGAGCTGATGGCCAGATCATATGAAGAAGTTAGTCTCCTTGGAAAATGCACAATAGATTGATGCAAAATGCTGCTGAGCACTGTGACCTATGTGATTACAAAGCACTAAATGTTTCATGAAGCTTTCTTTTTCTGTTTAGTTGAAGCAGATGGCAAGGTGGAAAAACCAACAATTGCTTGCAATTGAGGGCAATAGATATAACATATTGAACCTAAGCTACCTGGTAGTAAGTTAAATTGAAATTAATAGGATTTGTTTCCACGTGACCTACAATATGGGTTGTAAGGCTACTACTTACAACTTTTATAAACAATGCATTTTCTGGATTTTAACAGAAGTGCACTCCTGCTTTCCTAACAGCAGTTATTGACAACAATGCAGCAAATTTAGTTAAGTGTAATGGATTAAGAAAATAATTAAAAGATGGATAAAAATTATTCAGTGTAATCTTAATTCTGAGATAAATGCTTAGGAGAAAATTTTGTTTAAATATTTTCAGATAGGCCTTTTATATCTTAACTGGCAAAATGAATAAGTAGCAACTTAGATTAAAATTTTATACCTGCATGGCTAAGACTGTTAAACAGTAGTTGTTGGACATAAATTTCAATTGTACTTATTTTGTTTGAGCCCAGATTACATAGCCACAAGATTTTTTTTGGAAATGGGTCATGTTTTCTCTTGAGGTTTATGGTCTACCTCAGTAACTTGTCTTGACCACTGAACTGTTCCAGTTTAGATGAGAAAAGGCAGTTGTTTTGGAATTCTCTAGGTCATTTGTATATATTCATCCTTTGTAATTAGCTGTGGTAGAGAGAGCTGTGGTCTCTCACAACCAGCTGCTAGAATGTACAAATAGGAGGATGCTAATGGACTAATGCTCTGCTCTTGGATTCCCCATATGAGTCTGGTTGGCCATGTGAAAATAGGATGCTGGAATGGACATATCTTTGTTTTGATCCAATGCTTTTTGATCCTTCGATGTCCGCTCTTCCTATCATTGTGAAGCAGAATTCACCAAGCGTTGGATTATTCCCCCACTAATAAAGAACGTGAGCTGGGATTAGACCATCATGAGACAGGTTAGTTTTACCCTACTGATGATGATATTATTAAATGCAATAGTCATGCAGCTGTGAAATCAGAATAGTTTTAAATAGTGATGCCAGTTGCCTTCCATGAGAACTCTGCATAAAAAATGAGACATGGGAAAAGTCATTATGCGCTACTTAATAGTTTTTTTAAAATGAGATTATGCAAGGGGCACCTGATTCAATTTTGAATTTGATTCTATTATTCAAATTGAAATTGATTTGGTACAGATCAGTCAGGACACAATAGAATACAAAGCGTGAATCTGAATTTAAATTTGGAAACATAGATCTCTAGCCTTCCCCCATTGCATTGGGAAATCAAAATAAGTATAACTTTACAGAAGGATACATATTAAATACACATACATTCACATACATATTAAAACATGGAAACATGATAGACCCCGAAGAGGATATTAACCTGACCATATTTCAGAAAATGTGTTTCTCATCAAGGACAGGAGAGTTTAGATTTTTTCCATCCCTACCTAGAGTATTCAGCTGGTGTTGTAATGCCTCAGCATGTTATCCATACTCATTTGTTGCCTGCAATGAAGGAAAGCAACAAATGTGGGATGTAGTTCTGTTTAAAGTAATCCCAGACCACTGTTTTTTCTGCAATGCCTCAATCTGTCTGCCTTGTGCCTTCCATTTTGTCCTGGTGGTGGTTATGGTACTATAGATGCCTCCTAGCTTTTGGATCATAGAGAGTCCTGTTGACAGTGGAAGCAGAATTGCTCCCTCCACAGGGGCGGTCCAAATGCGAAGCGATTTAGGCACTTGCCTGTGGCGCCATCATCCCAGGGGCACAGGTGCTCCCGGGAGGATGGTGCCACCCCCCCCACCTCCTCCTCCTTCAGGCCTTCCTTCAGCCTGCGCCCACCTGGGCCTTCCGTCAGCCACGCTGGGCCTTCCGGCCTGTGCTGGGCCTTCCGGCCAGCGTGGGCCCACCTTTAGAGCCTTGAGAGGTTGTGAGGTCTGTTGGAACTTGGAAGCTAGGTAAGTGGGGTTTGTATATCTGTGGAAAGTCCAGGTTGGGAGAAAGAGCTCTTGTCTGTTTGAGGCTAGTGTGAATGTTGCAATTGGCCAGCTTTATTAGCATTTAATGGCCTTGCAGATTCAAAGCCTAGCTGCTTCCTCCCTGGGGGCATCCTTGTTTAGGAGGTGTTAGCTGGCCCTGATTGTTTATTGTCTGGATTTCCCCTGTTTTCAGAGTGTTGTTCTTTATTTATTGTCCTGATTTTAGAAGTTTTTTAATATTGGGGGCCAGATTCCCTTTTAGTGGCCTTTTAGTTATCTGCCTTGATATTCTGGGTTATATGGCTGTGTTGAAGGACCCTCAGGGCTCTTCCACACAGCCATATAACCCAGAATATCAAGGCAGAATAACCCACAATATCTGCTTTGAACTGGGTTATCTAAGTCCACACTGCCCTATATGTTTGGTGCTAAGTTTGCCAATATAGTAATTCCTACATAACATTACCATGTATTGAAGTGCTTTTTCAGTTGATTTGTTGTAAAACAAGATGTTTTGGTGCTTAATTTGTAAAATCTTAATGTAATTTGATGTTTAATAGGCTTTTCCTTAATCCCTCCTTATTATCCAACATTTTTGCTTTTCCAGCGTTTTTATTTTTTAGTGATTGGTTTGGGGGGGGGGGGTTCTGTTTGCCTACACTTGAAAATTACCTAAGGCTGGCCATGTCCCTCCACCACCACCCTGAGTGTTCTCAGGTCCACTAGGAGTGAAACAGGCTTCCTCACACTGTCTCCAGAACTATTGCATTGGAATTTACAATCTTACCAGGGGTGAAAGCAAACAAGTCTGCCTCCCTCTGACTTGGAAGCAATATGTGGATTTGTAGTATTACTGCTGTGTTTAAATACCTTGTGTTTGATTGAGAATGCTTTCACACTACACAGTCATAGCACAATGATGCTGCTTTAACTGACATAACAACATTCTATGGAATCTTGGGGTTTGTAGTTTGATGAGGCACTAGAGCTCTCTGATTGAGAAGTCTTAATATCTCTCCCTAAACTGCAGATATCAGGATTCCATTGGCTAGAACTATGACAGTTAAAGTGGAATTAGTTGCTATATTTGTGTAGTCTGACGGGAGCATAAGATAAACTACATGTACAGATGATAATAAGACCTGTTTCCAGTCAATCTAACCTTGGAAACCAAAAGTAAGCCAAATCAGTTTCACACCTCCAAAAATTTCAGCTGAAGCATGTTGGTAAAATGGCAGAAATCTGGCCATTTGGATCCATCTGTCTACTTCTCACTGTACCCTTCCCAGGTTTCAAGTAGAGGCCTTTCCTATCTCCACTACTGTACAATCCTGGAAGGCCTTCTATATACAAGGCATCTCACTTAACAAGGTTTTTCCATATGTCCACAAATATCATAGCTTATCAATATCCAAAGTATATTGACAAGCTGGAAGATGTCCAGCGGAGGGCAATGATAATCAGAGGTCTGGAGACCATGCCCTATGAGGATCGTCTTAAAGGGCTGGGTATGTTTAACCTGCAGAAAAGAAGATTGATAGGAGACATGATAGCCATGTATAAATATGTGAAAGAATGTCATAAGAGAGAGCGGGCTTGTTTTCTACTGCCCTGGAAACTAGGACTTGGAGCAATGGGTTCAAAGTACAGGAGAAGAGAAGAATATTAGGAAGAACTTCCTGACTGTAAGAGCTGTTTAGCAGTGGAACCCTCTGCCTCCGAGTGTGGTGGAAGCTTCTTCATTGGGAGCTTTTAAACAGAGGCTGGATGGTCATCTGTCAGGATTGTGCTTTTTTCTGCATTGCAGGGGGTTGTTTTAGATGGCCCATTTGGTCTCTTCCAACTCTGTTATTCTATTCTTCACTACTAGATAATGTTGTTAACACAAAAACTAATTGCATAATATGGAATTACTATAGTTAAAGAAGAATCTAGAGATGCTTTAATCTTGAATTAATCTTGATCCACCAATATGAAGTGACATTTGGCAATGATTTAAACCAAGATGAGTAAGCAACATTAAATAATGGACCTTATGGATCTCATTTTTATGATCAGCATTCATAGTGATTTGAATAAAATCCTAATCTTAGAAGCCTAGGATAAACTTCTACAAGGTGAGATACAATACTTAGAAATCCACTCATTGTTGCATGATATGGTGCTTTCTTTGGCACTCTTTGACGCTGAGGTCAGCTTTGGTTTTATCATTGTATTTATTTTAATAAACCATACATATTATTTAGATTATCTGCCTCAGTGGGAATTAAGGCAGAACTGTGAGGTTTGGAAAGTGTTCTTTTCTCTTGGCTTGTGGAAGCAATGCCTCCTCCTCTATTCATTTGGCGTTCTTGGGGGATTTACAATGCAATATGAAACACTTCATTTGAATGTTACCTGCCTGGATTCAACTGAGGGGACAAGTTGGTGATATTCATGGAAACTGTGGTGACAGTTTTTCTCCAAAACAGTATGTTTCTTCACAGCTAGCTCTAATTACTTCCCTTGGGAAGGTTCAAATACCACACAACTCTCAGTGCACTCATATTTATAGCTTATAGTACTGACCATCCCAATGTAAAGTTTGTGGGTGAGTGGTCACAATAAAACAATTCCATAAAATTTCTCTGAACTAGTCTTATGTATAATAACATGAGAAAACGCTTTTGAATGATAAACAGATTCAGTTCAATTCAGTGGCCAAATTCCCTTTGCACTTAATGGATCAGGATTAACTAGAGATATTTTTGTCAATTATAAATAAAGATTTTTTTTTTTCATTTTTGGAGTTATTCAAAAATATATTTCTGAAGTTCACTGACAAAAAGTGGAAGACCTCCTAAGCTTTGAGTTCTACATGTCTCCTCCAATGATAGAAAATAAGAAAATGAATTCATATTCCAAAAGGGAAGACAAAATTAATGACACTGAGGAATTTTGAATGAAAAACAGTTTCAATGCCTTCTTTTCTTTAGAATCTGTACTTCACTCTAGTCATAGATTTATCAGTTCTCCAATGCTACTTCCTCTCTTAGGAGGTCAGGGCCAGCAAACAGAAGGCTGTGAAGATTTGTTCGGTTTATTTGTATTAATAATTTTAATATGTATACTTTAGCCTATGTGTCTATAAATATGCACATATAGATACTGCCTTATTTGGAATTATCTATTGTTCTTCCTTAAATAGAAAGTGAATAATGATCATAACTATCTGAATGTTGTTTGAATGTGTTTTGGTTTCTGCTTGTTGCACAGGCAGGGACAACCACCTTCCTCCCACCATAATACAAGAAAGAAGACAAACACAAGGATATCAACAGCCACAACTTGTTTATTGGTTACAAATGAAAAACAGGGTTGGCCACCATACATGGGTCCTGGATCAGAAATCAGACAGCCTGCTGCTGACTGATGCCACTTAACCACAGTAGGGGTGCAGCCATTTTCCAACCTGTTCCATCCCGGGACACTAGTACTGCCACACCCCTACTAAGTCACATTGACATTCCCCCTGCTCCAAAAGTGAGGGAAGGGGAGGTACAAAAACCAGATCCAGGGTCCATGCCAAATGCCCACTAGTTGTGACGAAGAATATAACTGTGACATAACATTCTATACATACAAGATTAACAGATTACAGGATGAGTTGGATTGGAAAGCGTGAAGGCACTGTCTGGCTAGCCGCACAGCCCTGTCCTTTAATCTCACTGGCAGATCAAACCCTGGACTTGGCCTGGTCAATGAGAGGGCAGGGCAGAATCTGTTCCTGATTGGCTGACCAGCTGAGCTTGCTAAGCACAGGGGGCTCCTGGGAAGAAGGGCCCCCCAGGGAAATGGCAGGTGGGAGAGGGTGCACTGCTGCAACATCCCTGCCTGGTAAGACAGGCAGGGCATTTTTCTACTGGACATGGAGCAATGGATTCAATTTACACTAAAAAGGTTGCACCTAAACATCTCAACAGTAAGAGCTCTTTAACAGTGGAATAGACTGCCACAGAGGGTGGTGGACTTCTTCAAACAGAGATTGGATGGAAAGTTTTCAGGAGTTCTTTAGCTATTCATGGATGCATGGCTGAGATTAGATCTTGCAGTCTCTTCCAAATCTATGATTTTTGTAGTTTTAAAAGGCAGATTGTATTGTATATGTTTGGTATTAGAATAGGTAAGTGCCTTGTCTGAAGGGGGTGAGAACATGGAATGTTGGAGGAGAATGGTAAAGAGTTTGAAAGAGCTTGAATTTGGTTCTAAAGTTGAACACCTTGCTCTCAGATGGCAGTGGAAATACAAGTGAAATTTTTATCTTGGGTCACTGGTGGTGGGAATTTTAGTAACAAAATCTCATATAAAGAGTTCAAAAGACAGGGTATTACAGAACTGATAGCAACGGTTTAAAGTGGCTGTTCACTAATGTTGGCAGCAACTTACCAGAAGAGAGTTATTGCAGATTCCAGAGCAGAAGGGTCAAGCAAATAGTGTTCTCCACATGTAGTGGAGAAGCAAGTAAGAGGGAGCCTTACACATCCATCATGAGCCCTCACTTCAGAAATTGGATAAAGGGTACCCTTGCAGTGGGGCCCTTCTCAAGGTCCTCCCTGAGGCTTCAGTTTACTAGGCTTGTCTCTTTCTCCGTACATGACTGTTCGATGGAGTGTCAAAGGTACACTGATGCTTTTCATCTCACTCCCTGGCCCAAACTGTAGAGTCTATTGTTTCTTCTTCTGGTCAGATAATTAGATTATTATCTGTAATGGTGAGTGGAATGGAGTGAAGGTTACGTTTTGTTCCATTCACCCATTTCACTTCCCATTACTGATCTGTCCAGAAGAGAAGCAGTCCAACCTTTTGCTTCTCCATGCAAGTTGAGGTCCCAATGAAAACCATATACACCACACCTAGGATTACATTCCTCCACTCCTTGGCTGTATTACACTAGCACAATTAACATAGCATCCCATTAAGCCCTAAACAATTCCTCTATCCCCTATAAGCGAACAAAAATAATATGTTGGAACATTGCTCTGACTCTCTGTCCAAATTTCATGGCTTTCTTCCATAAATGCAGAATTACACTCTAGCTTGTAATGAGTCAAGAGGACCACAAATTATACCAGCTTTGATCCAAGCAACTCTTGTCAACTCTACTCCCCCAATTTCTCTCCACTCAACTGCAGTATGCCTCCAATCCAAAATGAAATTTGTAAGCTTCAAACAATTGCAGCATTTTGTGTGTGTGTGGGGGGGGGGGGGGGGAGGGAGAGTGAAGAGAGGAGCGATCAAATCTAGAGAAAGAACAAAGAATCAGTCTGCAAGGAATACATGTTCAAAATCCTGCAATTAAATTTTGGCTGATTCTCTACTCTATTGCTTTTCTTCCAATGACTTTTGTCAGAATGTAGCTATGAGTCAGTGAAATGTTCTCTTTGCACTGTAGGGAATAAGACAAAAATGACTTCTCCATCTATATGGCAATGTACAATTAGTATCATATTGTATGAAAATGTCCCATTTGCAATCATATTGATTCTTCTTTTCACAGAAATAATCTGAGCTACTCCAGCAGTTTGATTTTGTGGTCCTCTTGATAAGATGAATGTCACTACATCACAGCCAACTCATCTCTATCCTATACACATAGAGCAGTGACTTGTCCATGGAGAGGAGAAGGACACCCAAAGCATGTGCTTTCAAAGTGACTACAACTTGCAGAGATTCTTTGTGCTATACAGTAGTAGCTGTATACAGTGGAAACAACTATCTCTGCCCACCTTTACCAGAAAAACTGTGCTCTTTGGTGGATAATGTGTTCCTCTAACATTCAGAGGAGATGTAAAGATGTAGCATTCACATATACAAGTCATTCCCAACAGACACATTTCAATAATAGAAAATTATTTTCCCTTGTCCTTTTCATATCAGTTGTTTAAAATACACAGTGGCAAAAATAAAATCAGAATTACCATCTAACCCAGTAACCCATGTCTCAATATTCCATTTTTTCAATTTTCCAGTTAATTATAGTAATAATGCTATGCTCAAAAATACAATTTCCAAAGGAGTCTTTTGCAACAAAAATAGCACAGAGAGCAATACTGTCTTCATAGGACAGGGCCTCAAGGACCACGGGGAGAACCCAAAATCCCTCCCTAACATCATAGCAAGAATCTCTAACATTGGGAATGACATGTCTGTAAGCATGGCCCATTGTTTTTGTCATTGCTCTGTGAAGCTGCCCACAGAAGAAACGTGTGGAAGCAGGGAGTGAGCAAAACAAAGATTACATGCAGAAAAATAGAGTGGGTGAATCTGCCTCCCTGTCCTACAAATAAAAGTGTTGTGTGTGCAAAAAAATAATAATGGCAGAATAATAATACAATGTGGTTAGCAAGTGTTCTGCTGCATTTTGAAGGATGCTCATCTTTATGTTTTTTAAAAGCATATATAAATTGTTATATACCTTAAAATTGCACATGTTGCTGGCTATATGCAGTACATATTTTCACAAAGGTACACTATAAAACACTCACTGAATCCACTGAATTCCAGCAGGCCATCAAGCAATCTTAATGACCGTCTTAGAACTGGGTGATTCAAGCTTCCAGTCCCATTGATGCCATGGCTAAAGTTATCTCATGGCAAGAGCATGTTCTTTCAAAGTGACTACAACTTGCAGAGATTCTTCCCTGAGACATTTGGGGAATATTTATTTCTTTTCTTTCTCAAAAGATGAGAGAGTATGACTTGTCCAACCAAGGCTAGTGAGTTTCAGTGGATGAGCAGGGATTAAAACCACAATCTTTCAAAATCTTACTTTCAAATCACTAGATCATGCTGACTCCACAAGAGCAAATGTCATTCATGTAAAAGAGATATATGATAAAGATCAAGATTATTATTATTTCCATCCTTTCTTATTTATGGTGAGCCTATGGCAGACCTTATTGAGGCATTTTCTTTATAGGATTTGTTCAAAGGGAAGTTGTCTTTGCCCTTTAAGAAAGTCAATACAAAATAAAATGTCTTAACTACCACATTGCAGCAGCCATAACTTTGCTTGTGTGGCTGTCCCAGCTTCTATCAATGTTACATTGGACCTGTCTCTAAAATATGGAGTTTGAAGAAAGGAGAAATATAGCCAGGTAAATATTTTCTACAGTGATATGGACTATACAGAACATGCTTTTGTATATTACCCAGTTGCTTAAGTCACACTATAGCAAATGCTGTAGTTGTGCCAAACATGTTGAAGGTGGTGACTAAGGAAAACATGGACAGCGACTGCTACGTAGCTTTACAAAGAAAAGAGACCAAAAAGCTGCAAATGTCTGATTTGTTTGGTGGAGAATGTAAAGAATTGAACACTCCTGACTCTGTTTACATTGGCCTTTTTAATGACTAATTGTGTAGAAAAAAAACTCTGCTTGGCGTGTGCATGGAAACAGTTTGGGTCTCTGCTGTGTGTCAGCTAATGGTCTAGTAAAGGCGAGAGTTTTTCTCCCCCTCTTCTTTCGTGCAGCTTCAAAGAGACTGTTGATGGAGGTCTTTTGTGAAGGAATTACCCATTTCTCCTTTGTATCACTTTATCTCTCTTAATTCCCTTTGCCTGTGAACATTGCAGCATAGCAGGCTAAGGAACCTGAAGAGGACCTCCAGAGCCAGATAAAGCACAAAGCCTCTCTTTAAAACCATTCCTTCTTGCCCTGTCACACAGACAAGATAGAGTTTGTGTGATCCCATGTGAATGAGAAGACCTAATTTATTGCACTGACTTGGGGATGGCTCTGCATTGTTCTCCACAGCAGCAGTGCCCTTTCACATACTATTGAACTGGATCAAAACCAACCTTTCTCAGGGTTTTATGAGATTCATATGGCTATTTCAAAAATCTGATGTAATACAGGAAGCAGGATCTGTTCCTATACGGATGCAAACTTGTAAATGTGGAAAGACATGTATTATACATCAAACTCTATTTGTGCTGCAGTCCTCACCTAGAATCATAGAATCATAGAGTTGGAAGAGACCTCATGGGCCATCCAGTCCCACCCCCTGCCAAGAAGCAGGAAAAACATATTCAAAGCGCCCCCGACAGATGGCCATCCAGCCTCTGCTTAAAAGCCTCAAAAGAGGAGCCTCCACCACACTCGGGGGGAGGGGAGAGTTCCACTGCCAAACAGCTCTCACAGTTAAGAAGTTCTTCCTAATGTTCAGATGGAATCTCCTTTCCTGTAGTATGAAGGCGTTGTTCTGCGTCCTAGTCTGCAGGACAGCAAAAAACAAGCTTGCTCCCTCCTCCCTATGACCTCCCCTCACATATTTATACATGGCCCTCATCATGTCTCCTCTCAACCTTCTCTTCTGCAGGCTAAACATGTCCAGGTCTTTCAACCGCTCTTCATAGGGCTTGTTCTCCAGACCATTGATCATTTTACTCACCCTCCTTTGGACACATTCCAGCTTGTCAACATCTCCAATTGTGATGCCCAAAATTGAACACAGCATTCCAGGTGTGATCTGACCAAGGCATAATAGAGGGGTAGCATGACTTCCCTGGATCTAGTACTCCTATTTATTTATTTATTTCCGATATTTCTACCCCGCCCTTCTCCCCGAGGGGACTCAGGGTGGCTTACACAACTGGTAGGATCACTACCAGTATATCATAATACAATAAAATAATACAACAATTAAAATAGTTAATTTATGCATGCCAAAATCCTATTGACTTTTTTTTGCCACCGCATCGCATTGTTAGCTCATGTTTAACTTGTTGTCCGCGAGGACTCAAAGATCCTTTTCACATGTATTGCTTTTGAGTTTCCAGTTTTACCCTTTGAGAAATTCCCTAAAAGCCACCAGATGCAGCATTTGCCAGTTAAAATAGACCTGAAAATATTGTGTTTAAAATCAATAGGTCAATGTTGTAATCAATGTTGAAAATTAGAAATATAGGAAAAGGTTTGTTGCTGTTAATGATGGAAGAGATGAAATTTGGTGGTTCAGTGTAATAATTGGGGGGAGATGTTAAACAAAGCATCATTTTTAGAGAAATGTTGTTTGTTAATTACTGTTTTATTTATGCATTCATTTATCAATATCCTACCTTTCTTCTTCTTCTGCAAGACTCAAGACCTCCCACAGAATTTAAAAATGAGATACAATTATCTGTCAAACATTATATTTATACAAAAGTTTTAAAAGAATGAAATATCAGTACAGTTAAAAACAAGATTAAAACAATATAAATACAAATATTGAACATGAATTTAAAACTTTTTTTAAAAACACCCCCATCAGATTTTTGTTTCAACAAAAGGCCTCCTTGAATAAAAAGGCAGTGTAAAGAAAGAAGGGAACAGTGATGTCGCTAGGGTGGGTGCCACTTAGTGCAGTATCTCGTGGTGTCACTTCTATGGACCTCCTCCCATACCAGATCACACCACAATATTGTAGCTAAAATACCAGAGTGTTCAAGTATCTGTACCCCTCACTCCTCCCATATCCTGACATTGTGCATGTCTGTGTGTGCATATGCATGCAGCATCCTGTTTCTTGCTCCTGATGCTTTCTAGGGATGCAACATGAAGAGCAGCAGCAAAGCAAGACCAACCCTCAAGAAGGTAGGGAAAAATCCAAGAATTTAGATGTGTCTCAAAGTGATCCGAATTGCAAATTAAACCCATATTTACCTTCACAAATCAACAGCAAGCATGTGCTTTGGCATACAATAGGGAAATTGCAAGTATCTGGGTTTTAAAAAAAATCTGCTGCTTAAAAAGGGATGTGGATGGAGAGAATGTGAAGCAAGGAAACACTCTGTAAATGTGTGGGAAATAGGGGGAGGGACTGAGTGGGATCCCATCTGAGCATGCACAAGGAAGGGGTGAGAATAGGGGAATTGCCTTAAAAAATACAGCTGAGAGTGGGAGGACAGAGCTTTTTCCCTGCCAGTCTTCAGTGAGCCAAGAGAGCAAAAATAGCTATTCAGCTTTACTTGACTGCTTTGCTTCTCTCCGTGCCCAGTTCTCTCAATCCCTATAACTGATACCTGATGATGTGACCTGGCGCAAGCTGCACTTTCCATACCCCCTTAGTGATGACAACGGAAGCAAGAGGGCCAACCATATTTCTCAGTGGAGAAAATTCCACAATCTGGAAGCTGCCACTGAGAAGGCTTTTTCATATATCTTCACCAAACATCCTATGACGGTGGTGGACCCCCCCCCCCCAAAAAAAAAAAGCTTTCCCCTGAAGATCTTAGAATTGTTGCTCTTAAAATGTATTTTTATTATTTATTTCTTCAAAATGCTCTGTTTCATAGTTTTAAAGTTTAGTCCTTCAGCTTGGCATTTTCCATATGCATTGCATTACCAGTCTTAAAATTTGATGAATGAACAAAGTGGTAGGCTAATATGTATGACTATCTACATATCCAATTAAATGTTACAATTGATCATCTCTTTTCAACCCTACCCACGACAACAATATGCATGCTGTTCACTACCCCTTCGAACACTATGTGTTGTTTCTCCAGATCGAAACAGGTAATTCATGAATGATTGAGGAACACCTGTTCGTTACAGTAAGTGGCTGGCTACAGAAATGAGTTGGTTTTGTAAAGGTGAAGAAATTTTACACCTCCGAGCATATCCAAAGCATTTTTCTTAACCATTGAATACTAGCATAGTCTACATCTCTTCTCATTTAGAATCAAAAAATGTGGCAGAAAGCTCAATGCCAGAGACCATATTTATACACAAGTGCCAGGAGGCCCATATTCAGTTCTTGCCATCTTTTGTATTCTCCAACCATCCTCCTCTATGTTAAACCAGATGAGAATCTCTCCAACTACCTCATCTCAAACTACCTTTGGCAATAGTTTAAAAGAGGCCTGATTCTTTTCATTACAGAGCAATGATGCATATTTACACTTTCCAACATATCAATTCACTGCGGTTGCTGGAATCATCCTTATTTCTTTTTCTGCTTCCTGCCAGTTTCTTTCTCATGTCTTAGCACATTTGTTTCTCGAACCGATAGAAAACTGGACTCTCCTTCTGTTTGATTTTTTAATCGACATTATTTTACTACAGATCTTGTGATATTATACTTAATGCTGTCTAATATGGTCACTTTCTGAAATCCAGGTGTTATGTGACTGTATTCTTATTTATTTTCTGGCCCTAATTGTATGAGGAACATACAAACCAGAAACAAGATATTACTCAGAAGTGAAAGGTTTAAAATAAAAATAGAGGTTGATCATAAAATTGCACTGGAAGACTAAGAGATTCCCAGAATAAATCTCTTGTCAAGCCTGACTTTGTGGTCAACTTCCAGCCAAGATCCATCAAATCCATAAAAGTTAAAAATTATCCAATCTGTAAAAATTAAACCAGCAAACGTGGAGGGGCAATTATATTATGAGATAGTAAAATAATCCTTTTCTTTTTCTTCTTCCTCTCTCCCTTCTTTTCCCTTAGTCCTTTTCCCTGGTAGCTTTTTTACATTTTACTCTCATATTGTTTTTGTTTTTATGCTATGAAACTAATGAATTCCTTTCACTTCTGTGGCCTCTAAGGTAGGACTATGTGCGAGACACAGAGATGATATCCTTTACCAATAACCCGTTTCAAAGCTAGTGGCTAGTTTTGAGGAAACAAGCTGAAGCCTGAAATTAATAACTCTTCAGAGAAGAGTTTGAGTAGCATTCCATGTGTTTTCTTTGCTCAACTGTAAAGTGCTTTGTGAGCTAAAGCTGATTTTGTATTATTAGTGGCTGGGAGAAATGCTGCTGGTCATTCATTACTTGATTGATATGATGGAGCATTGGTGATCAGCTCACCTGTTTCTGTCACATCATAGCAAAAAGTGAGATTTATTTTTGTTGTGTGCCTTCAACTTTTGGCAACCATAAGGTTAACCTATCACAAGGCTTTCTTGGCAAGATTTGTTCAGAAGAGGGTTTCCATAGCCTTCCTTTGAGGCTGAGAGAGAGTGGTTTGCTCAAGGTCATCCAGCAGGTTCTCATGTTCAAGCAGGGATTCACTCTCTGGTCACCAGGGCCCTAGCCCAGCAATCAAACCACTACACCACACTGGCTCTATTGAACAGTAAAACAAACTGGCAGTGTACTTTCAAAGTTAAGATTAAAGTTATGTACAATCTTCTAAGTATTATAATATATGTGTGTGTTTTAAGTGCTTTGAGCGAAAAGTTTCACGGTGCAACAAATTCCTACTGAATATCAAGACTTTAATTTGTTTGACTGAAAACTTTCTCTTGATATGTGGCAGTCTGTGTACTTGTGATCCTTTTTATTTCAACTAGAAATTATTAGAGCTGATGTTCTATATAGGAATTTGCTTGGTATTCATTACATGCTTATAGACAGCATTAAATTCAATCTCATATTTTATTTCATTGCATGTGTGCTAGGTATTCCCAAATCAAATAGACATCCTGCCCTTGTCTGACCCAGCTTTCACCAACTGTCACAATAAATTACAATAATACTGAAAAGATTTTTGTCTAGAACAAGGGCAAATGCTGGGCAGGAAGACAGAACTGAGATCAGTCGTAGAGTATCTTTTTCAGTAAAATTATATCAAGAGTAGGGTAAAACTCAAGGAAATTTTACAACAAAAGAGGTGCCTATGATTTTTAAAAAACAGGAATTACCATTCTTTAAAACAAGTGTGACTGAAAACATCTGATTTTTGTTTGTCCCTTAAATTAGCCCACATATATCTGAGCTGTCATTAATTTCTCTCATATATATGCTTGATTTTATTATTCTATGAGTAATTTAAATCCTTACCACCAATGTGCAGAACAGGGCAAAGGTCACAAAAAATTATCTGTCACAGAAAAAGAAAGAAATATTTCAAAGAGATCTCCATAGCAGATTTATGTTTGCTGTATAGGAAATTTTTCACAGTGCATTCAGATGTGAGAAGTTTTGTCCTGCATATTAGCACCTTATAAAATATTGGGCTAAACTATCATTGAACCGGCATATGCCACCAAAAAAGGCCTCATCTGATGAGGTTGTAATATTGCATTGCACAAAGAACTGGCTGAACTCTGCCTTTCACATCCCTCCAAAGCTTGTGTTGATTTTGGATATCTGTTGCTAAATAATGTACATGTACAATGCAGTACTGGTAGCATTGTCTTGGAACTGACCACATTTTGGACTAATATATTTGGAAAATACATGTAACTGTGAAGTTGGATGATCCAGGCCTATGTTTTCTTCATGCTTTGCATTCTGAAAACCAAACCACAGCTCTTGGATGCTTACAATCAAGTTCATGACTCACTTGTGTTTTAGCACTCACACCTATGAGGTCATGTAACACTTTTTGGGACTGCCATTTTTACTTTAGTTATGAGGCAGTTAATAAACTAGAATCAAACAAACCTCTAAAGGAGTGAGTGGAATGCTGGATCAGATTGGGACAAGAAAATGTATTTTTCATTAGGAATTATTGTTTGCTTTTGTTTAAGTTTCATTTCATGAAGTATTTTAAGAGTTTTGAGAAGTGCCTTTTGGATAGAAACAATGATATTAAATTATTATTAAATATGTTACAATTTTCACTTTCACCCTGAGCCAGCAAGGAAAATCCGCATGGAAAAGCAGATTGCTATTTCGAGATCATCAAGCACATGTATGATCGTATGCTATATGTCAAGTTCCCAGAATGAATGCTTCCATCTAGCAGTCAGGAGTCTGTTCACAGCAACCAATCTATGTTAGTCACAATTCAGATCTGCAATACAACCATGGCAGAACATCTGTTCTGATATTAACACTGCCTATTGTGAATAAGGATGCATTTTCTGAAGCTATTAAGGATGCTGTATATGAAGAAACTGGGGTGTGAGCTTCTGTGGCATTGGGGTGATAAATCCTCCCTGAAACCATTCAAACTGCAGAATTATAGCAGTTTGGCACTACTTTAATTACTATAGCTTCATCCTTGAGAAGTGTAGTTAGTTGTGACACCAGAGCTCTCTTACAGAGAAGGGTAAACATTTCACTAAACTAAAATTCATTGAAATACAAAGCATTGAACCATGGACCTACAAGAATGAAGTATCAAAATGGTTGAAATACTCCTATGAGAGACAGAGAGGTAATGCATATCATCCAAGAATTGATTTGTATGACTGCTCTTTATTATGGCTCATGATTGAACAGATGAAATTAATCCCCTATAAAAATAGAGGATAAGCAAAACAGAGAGAGAAAAATAAAAGGAACCTGAGGCTCACATTGAAGGAAAATGACTCCTAATCACAAGGCTTATTCTTTAATAACAAGATGATGGTGTCTGACCAAAAGGTAAAATGAAGTCATAGGTAATGGCAATGTAAAATCAATTCCAAAGACAATGCAGTGAGAGAAGGCAAATTGAGAGAAAAGTATTGGAGGTGTGCATGACTCCAAAAATCTGCTTTGTTTGTATTTATGAAATTCATGCAACCCCTGTTTTGATTCTAAAATGTTTTGAACAATTCCTAAGGGGTCTGGGTTGAATCTAATATGAAATGATGAGAAATTGTTATTTTTTTTCCTTTGTTATTTAAAACAACTACAAGAGCTAAGCTATACCTGGTAGTGGAGGAGGCCCTGCAAGGCTTGGTAGTGGAGGAGGCCCATTTGCCACCTGGCCTTATGTGAGCAGACCCTGCCTTACGCTGGGCCTGGGAAGAGCCGCAGGCCTGATAGGGGATGGCCAAAGGTGTGGGAGTTTCAGATCCTGTGCCTGGCAGAAGAGGAGGCCTCTCTCTCTCTCTCTCTCTCTCTCTCCCACCTTCCATCAGCCTCCTCCTCACGGCGAGCCATGCACCTGGTGGAAGAGGAGGCCCCAGCACAGGCCCATGGCTCACCCCAGGCCCAGCACAGGGAGAGAGGGAGAGAGAGGGAAAATGAGGGAGAGCAGCCAGGGCAGGTCTTGCTTGCTACCCTTGCTGGGGCCTCCTCCTCTGCCAGGCAAGTGGCGTGCAGAGAGGAGAAGGTCATCGGAGAGAGAGAGAGAGAGAGAGAGAGAGAGAGAGAGAGAGAGAGAGGGAGAGATACCAGTCCTGCAACCACCGTGAAGGCATATGGAGGGAGGCAGAGGTGGGTGGAGAGAGAGAGGACATACACAACAAACAAACTTCTTTAGGAAAACTCAGAGGTGGGTGTTTTGATTAATTTGTGTTTGACTAGAGGGGCTCTGAGAGTCGTATGTACAGATTTAACGTAACACGATTTATGACCCTCTTACGATTTTTTGCTCAGTCCTAATAGTTCAGACATGCCAACAAAGAAAAGTATCTAGCTTTTAGTTGTATAACTATATAGCTGTATGTATAGAATTGCTTTTAAATATCCTTAAATTAAGGCACCTGTAAACTTCTTCCACCTTCACCAACCATTTTTGAGGAATAAAGTTTAGCATGGAGATACAGCTGTCAACCTAATGCCTAAAAATACATTGTTTTTTCTCTCTTCAACTTTCAGGTCACTTCCTGGGCAACAACACGGTTATTGATGTGCTAAGACAAGCTGGATTTGAAGTGGAACATATACCTGCAGGACAACCAATAGAAAAGTAAGCTTATTTTTTTTCTTTTTCCTATAAAAAGGCAAATAATTTGTGGAAATATTGCAATGCCCCCAGTACAGTATATTGTACAAACAAAATTATAGAATACTGGTCATTTGAACTGTGTACTTTTCTAGCTGCAAATGAAGCAAGATAAGTAAAGCTTATATGATCTCTACTACTATATGTTCAATACTAGTGCATATAAAGGAATCAATACAAAACTCTACAAAACTTTGTTACCTATCTCTCAGTATATGTAGTCTGAAACATTGGATGCACCATTGAGAATGAGAAGCCTGCAACCATACTTTAAAATTATTCAAATATAAAATCGTAGCGTTTCTAATCCGCAAAATGCACAATTTTAAAGCTAAAATTGGATTTAAAAGAGTGGCATGCTATATTTTAAATATGACTTCAGTACAAACCTTACAGACTTCTTTCAAAATTACAGTTGGCACTGCTTTTATCAAAAGAAAAAGTGACTATTGTCAAGTTGTAAAAAAAAATCTGCAATTTTTTTTCAGAAAAAAAATTGATTAAGCTTTGATTAAGCTAAGTATAGTAAAAGATAAGTGAAAATGTGCCACAGTGTTTTGATCTGAAATGACAATATAATTCCATCACCAGTTCTATTTTTTCTTTTGCTCATATTTATTTTAGGTGCCCATCATGTCTTGCATTGTGGGTATATATAATGGATTCATAGAACAGCTTTTCCTCTTAGTCCTCAAGATTTCAAGGACACAAATAAAATAACTTCTCTATAGTTCCATTGATGTAGAAAATATTAATCATAGAATTCAGCAGAAAGGGAATGCAACCTTGTTGAGCACATGAAGCAATGGAGGAATCAAAATATTGCTATGTATCTGAAGAACGTTGTAAATTATGAGCATTCTGCAACAACAAAGAGTCATCACTGGACACAGATGCTTCTTGAATTGCTCTTCTTTGATCAAATTAAATGGCCAGCTGCTGCAATATTTGA
Organism: Anolis carolinensis; assembly: GCF_035594765.1. Lineage (NCBI taxonomy): Eukaryota > Metazoa > Chordata > Lepidosauria > Squamata > Anolidae > Anolis > Anolis carolinensis. The sequence goes on from NC_085844.1 coordinate 180,783,256, forward strand.
TTTGCACACTAGAATTTGAACAGAGTGGAACCTCTTTTCTCTAGTCATCTCTCTTATTTTTCCTTTTATAAAGTGGGGAAGAAATAAGCAAAATATTTGTTGCTATATGAATCAAATCAATCAAGTATTTATTTGATAGTATCACAACTGATGGGAAACCATGGCCACAAACATGATTGTTCCACTTTTCCTATCTCCCTTTCCATACTTGCAAGAAGGAGGTTTTGATTCTAATCTACCCATATTTCCTTAAAATAAAGAGTTTTTGGAACCATGAAAACTAACACACTTTATTTGGCATTAGCCTTTGTATTCTGCAAGTCATATCATTCAGTGAAAATTCCCAATAATTTCAACAGATAAAACTACACGGACATACTTATTCAAGAAACATTAAAAACAATTGTTGCAACCACCATACCTGTGAAACTGAAGATAGTTTTAAATTGGGATTAGTGAGAAGAAAATGATCCATAGGCAAGCACTGATTGCATACTCTACCTCAGGCTGAACCTGATATTAGGTTGGCTGTCGGGGCTGCCTGACACACTAAGGCAACCCATTGTGTTAGGGGCTTTTTTTGGAGAAGGGTAATCTTAAGTACATTAATTCATTACTTCGTCATTTGTCATTGGAATTCTATTCAATCCATGCAATGAACAAAACAACTCCCAGCCCACCTTTTCAGAATGGCAGCTCCCCTAGTACAGCCATTTCCCTATAGGTGGAGAGCATAAAGAGTAGCAGAGATGGATATGAACACATAGCATGAATGCCACCTTCAGAAATCTTTCAAGAGCCCAGAGGATGTCTGCCACAGTGTTTACAGTGCTTACATCGACCATGGTATCCTTCTGGGCCACCTGGCCAGGATGGGATTTCAGAACACTGTTTTATAGTGGCTCCATTATTTCCTGGAGGGATGGACCCAGCATGTAGTACTGGGGGACTCTTGTGCAATCCCATGACCAATGTTCTGTGGGGCCCTGCAGCGCTCTGTACTTTCCCCCATGAAGCCACTGGGAGAGATCATCCAGGGTTTTGGAGTCTGATTCCATCTATATGCAGATGCTATAGCTATGTATTACTCATTTCCACCAAAAGCCAAGGAAGCAGCCCAAACCCTGTCAGCAGTAATGGACTGGATGTGGATGAGGAAAAACATATTGAAATGGAATCCAGACAAGATAGAGGTCCTACTGGTCAATCGCAAGGCAGATCAGGGTATAAGGTGGCAACCTGTGCTGGATGGGGTAACACTCCCCCTGAAATTACAGGTCTGCAGTCTGGGGTCCTCCTGGATTCATTGCTAAACTTGGAGGCCCAGGTGTTGGCTGTGGACAGGAGGGCCTTTGCACAACTAAAACTTGTGTGCCAGCTGCACCCATACCTTGAAAATCGAGATCTGGCCATGGTGATCCATGCTTTGGTTACATCCCACTTACCTCTTCATCACACTAGAGTTTGGATCCACTTTAAATCCACTTTGAATCCACTTTAGGGAGAGCCCTTAAAACAGCTCCACCAGACAGGTCCTGGGACTCACCAAACTACAAACCCCAGAATTCTGCAGGAGGCAGAAACGGATTTAAAGTGTGATGCGGCCCTTATAAACTACATGGGAATAGCTAACCCAGTTGAATATAGCAGTGCATATTGTTGAGAATTCTGCCTCTATATAACTTTCTACTGATCTTCATTTGCCATATGGAAAATGGACATTTCACTTGGGAGAGAGGTCCTCTGAAGGGAATCACAAGATGCTACAAATCCCTGGACTCTGTATGATGGATCAATGGAGCTAGGATGAGAGCTGCTGCTATAGCTATGTAATGTAAATCTGCTGTAGAAATGTAAGTTAGGCAGTTATGGCAGTGGCAACCATCTTGAAGCAATGCAATGCAAGCAGCAATAGACTAACAAGCAATTATCTGTCTTCATTGCATCTGCAAAGAGCCAGTCAGCACAATTTTTGCATATTAGCCTCCAAGAGGAGAATCCAGACTACTCAATAGCTGTCATGAATAACTTGCTAGGCATTTGGCAGAAAAAAATTGTCAGATCTGCTTTGACTTGGATGCTGAAATTACAGTAGAGTCTCACTTATCCAACACTCGCTTATCCAACCTTCTGGATTATCCAACGCATTTTTGTAGTCAATGTTTTCAATATATCGTGATATTTTGGTGCTAAATACATAAATACAGTAATTATTACATAGCATTACTGCATATTGAACTACTTTTTCTGCCAAATTTGTTGTCTAACATGATGTTTTGGTGCTTCATTTGTAAAATCATAACCTAATTTGATGTTTAATAGGCTTTTCCTTAATGACTCCTTATTATCCAACATATTCGCTTATCCAACATTCTGCCGGCCCGTTTATGTTGGATAAGTGAGACTCTACTGTATTACAATACAAATATAGTAGAAATACTGTTGGTCTGTACTTATCCAGGAATAAGATCAAGTAATTGAAGTGAACAGGATTTTTGGAGAGGTGAGAACCTTTTGGAGTATGCTTGGAGTGCTCAACACCTTATCAAACAGTTCCATTAAGCTTAAAGGAGGCAGTAATAAGATAAAAAGCTCTCCCTGAATTACACTGTATTAGACATTACTGCCTAATTTCCAACATTCCCTTCTTGGACAAGTTACTGGAATGTGTAGTGACTAGGCTTACTCAAATAATTCGATTTCCCCGTTACTCGTTACTAATTCGTTACTTTTGTAACTTGTGAAGCAATATACGACCTTGATTGTCCACACGTCTGGATATCGCGGTTTCGAACCGCGACAGGCCGTTTTTCTTATTTCGTCGGTTTTTTTTCGTTGGGAAAAAAAGGTTTTGCAAATCACCCAAACTTGTGTAAGTGCACTGGGGCAACCTAGCGTGTTGTTTCCAACTTATGGCCAATCAGAGAGCACGTTTAACCCAGGGGAGGGGCTGGTAGTACGTCCTGAATGAAAAGACCGTGCACGGGCGCCTCGTGGCTCATTTCGGCTCGGGATCAGCAGAGAGAGGGTGGGTTGGGAGTGAGATTCCGTAGGCAGGCAAGATTGCTGCGTCACAGCTTCCTTGGCTGAGCTAGAGCTACATATCAGAAGACCGGGAGAAAAGGTTGGGTGGGTGAGGTGGGGTGGGGTGGGGTGGGAAACTGTTGGGTGTTTCTGATATTTTTTTTCCAAAGGGCCTGTGGCCTTTTTCCCCCACAAGCTTGGCGTTTGCATTTTCCCACCCGGCCTGCAGTTTTTCTGCTGCGCCATTGCCTGTTGTGGGCAGGGTGGGCTTTCGTTTTGACTAGGATACTTTTCTTTTTTCAACGCTAGTAGCAAAGTCTGGCAAAAGGGTTGCACGTCCCATCGTCCTTTGTAGAACAACACCTGTTTTGGGAAAAAAAGGGAGCCTGATTTTGCTTCCCCCTCTTTCCTTTCCTTCTCGGCTGCTCAAGTAGGGCGTTTGGTCTGTGCCAGGGCCGCAGTGAATCAAAAGCAAAGTCTGGCAAAAGGGTTGCACGTCCCATCGTCCTTTGTAGAACAACACCTGTTTTGGGAAAAAAGGGAGCCTGATTTTGCTTCCCCCCTCTTTCCTTTCCTTCTCGGCTGCTCAAGTAGGGCTTTTGGTCTGTGCCAGGGCCACAGTGAATCAAAAGCAAAGTCTGGCAAAAGGGTTTCACGTACCATCGTCCTTTGTAGAACAACACCTGTTTTGGGAAAAAAGGGAGCCTGATTTTGCTTCCTTTCCTTCTCGGCTACTCAAGTAGGGCTTTTGGTCTGTGCCAGGGCCGCAGTGAATCAAAAGCAAAGTCTGGCAAAAGGGTTGCACGTCCCATCGTCCTTTGTAGAACAACACCTGTTTTTGGAAAAAAGGGAGCCTGATTTTGCTTCCCCCTCTTTCCTTTCCTTCTCGGCTGCTCAAGTAGGGCTTTTGGTCTGTGCCAGGGCCGCAGTGAATCAAAAGCAAAGTCTGGCAAAAGGGTTGCACGTCCCATCGTCCTTTGTAGAACAACACCTGTTTTGGGAAAAAAAGGGAGCCTGATTTTGCTTCCCCCTCTTTCCTTTCCTTCTCGGCTGCTCAAGTAGGGCGTTTGGTCTGTGCCAGGGCCGCAGTGAATCAAAAGCAAAGTCTGGCAAAAGGGTTGCACGTCCCATCGTCCTTTGTAGAACAACACCTGTTTTGGGAAAAAAGGGAGCCTGATTTTGCTTCCCCCCTCTTTCCTTTCCTTCTCGGCTGCTCAAGTAGGGCTTTTGGTCTGTGCCAGGGCCACAGTGAATCAAAAGCAAAGTCTGGCAAAAGGGTTTCACGTACCATCGTCCTTTGTAGAACAACACCTGTTTTGGGAAAAAAGGGAGCCTGATTTTGCTTCCTTTCCTTCTCGGCTACTCAAGTAGGGCTTTTGGTCTGTGCCAGGGCCGCAGTGAATCAAAAGCAAAGTCTGGCAAAAGGGTTGCACGTCCCATCGTCCTTTGTAGAACAACACCTGTTTTGGGAAAAAAGGGAGCCTGATTTTGCTTCCCCCTCTTTCCTTTCCTTCTCGGCTGCTCAAGTAGGGTGTTTGGTCTGTGCCAGGGCCGCAGTGAATCAAAAGCAAAGTCTGGCAAAAGGGTTGCACGTCCCATCGTCCTTAGTAGAACAACACCTGTTTTGGGAAAAAAGGGAGCCTGATTTTGCTTCCCCCTCTTTCCTTTCCTTATCGGCTGCTCAAGTAGGGCTTTTGGTCTGTGCCAGGGCCGCAGTGAATCAAAAGCAAAGTCTGGCAAAAGGGTTGCACGTCCCATCGTCCTTTGTAGAACAACACCTGTTTTGGGAAAAAAGGGAGCCTGATTTTGCTTCCTTTCCTTCTCGGCTGCTCAAATAGGGCTTTTGGTCTGTGCCAGGACCGCAGTGAATCAAAAGCAAAGTCTGGCAAAAGGGTTTCACATCCCATCGTCCTTTGTAGAACAACACCTGTTTTGGGAAAAAAGGGAGCCTGATTTTGCTTCCTTTCCTTCTCGGCTGCTCAAGTAGGGCTTTTGGTCTGTGCCAGGGCCGCAGTGAATCAAAAGCAAAGTCTGGCAAAAGGGTTGCACGTCCCACCGTCCTTTGTAGAACAACACCTGTTTTGGGAAAAAAGGGAGCCTGATTTTGCTTCCTTTCCTTCTCGGCTGCTCAAGTAGGGCTTGCTGCAAATCTCTTTCTCCTATATTAACCCTATCAAGGTCTGGAAAATACAGGTATCCCCTTTTTAACGTATAACAATAAGAACAACTGCAATAGAAGGGTTTGCGGCAGTTAGACCCAGAACACATTGCCAATCAAGAAACAACACATTTTTCCCCCCAGTAACACAATACCTTCCTCCCTTCTGTTACATGAAAACACTCCCGTTATCATGAAGCGTTCAGCTGAACGCGGGTCTGGTGGAGCAAGTCCTGCTAGTGGTCAAGCAACACCCCGGACACTGTGGGGGGCCAAAAAAGTTAGGGTGGGTCCCATCCGTCTGGAACGCGGAACGATGGGAGTGGGTGGACTTGATGAAGAAGCTGGCTGTTCGACTGCTGAAAGTTCACAGCCCTCCACCCGGAGCCATTTGTCGGTTGGAGCTGAGACAAGTGGACGATCAATGGAACATGCAGGTGTTGCCGTCCTGGAACTACAGGTGGTGGATAGTGAGGATCTTGATAACCCCACCCCTCCACCCGCTACTGACAGTGAGGAGGAGGTAGAGGAGGTAGTACCATCAAATCATAGTCTTTCTCATGCTGCTGAAAGGGCGCCCACGACTCCTGTCTCCCTGGGCGTCGGCACAGTGGCTGTGGGGAGGCCAAGGTCATATATTTGGGACCATTTCCATGTCCACACTCAGCGTGCCACTTTGGCAGTTTGTAGACACTGTGGGGCAAATATCAGCAGAGGCAGAGACCTGAGACATCTTGCGACCTCGGGGTTGAGCTCTCACATGAAGCGACACCATCCCTCCATATCGGTAGGAGGGGGAGCTGCAAGCCCTTGCAGTGGCAGCATTAGCACACAAAGTTCTCCTGGTGAAGATGGTGGAAGGCAGACACAGTCCACCTTGGAGGATTGGGGCATGCCTTTAGCCAGGAAGAGAACGGGGGAAACATTACCCACACCCCAGCAGATAACCCAAAGTGTGGGAGAGATGATGGCCCTTGATCACCATCCCTTCCGCCTGGTTGAACAAGAAGGCTTCGTCCGCCTTATGAAACGCCTGAGCCCCCGCTACAAAATCCCCTCCCGTCACACCTTTTCCAGAAAAGTTATTCCCGGATTGTACGAGGGCTGCAAGGAACGCATTATCCAGATGTTGCGGAGCGCCATGGGAGGACACATCCATTTTACCTCTGATATTTGGTCAAGCTTGGGAGGAGGCCATTCCTACCTCTCTCTCACAGCACATTGGTGGGAGAAGGAAGGCAGTATGGATACATCCCATCGTTGGGCACTCCTCGCTTTGGAGGTAGTTGATCGTGATCACAAGGCAGAGACCATCTGCAGCTATCTGGGAAACATGATGGGGGAGTGGATGCGGTGCAGGCCGGAAGAAATGAGGAGGGGCTTCATGGTGACTGACGCTGGTAAAAATATGATCAAAGCGGTTGAAAGTGCAGGGTTTTTGAATGTCACCTGCATGGCCCACTTGCTTCACAATACCGTCAAGGAAGGTTTAAAGAGTCCGGAAGAGCAGCCGGCCAGCACCGCAAACATCGCCCTGCTGATCGAGCGCTGTAGAAAGATCGCGGGCTACTTCCACAGGAGCATCAAGGCAGCCCGGCAGCTGAGAGACAGGCAGAGCCTTGAAGGCCTCCCGCAGCACAAGCTGCTCCAGGACGTCGCTACCCGGTGGAATTCAACCTATAAGATGCTCGAACGCATGGTCAAGCAGCAGAAGGCGGTACACGGCATCTCCCTTACATTGGTTGCGCCTGTTAGCAAGCTTGTTCCAACCAAGCAAGAGTGGGACACCATCTCCCAGCTGGTAGACGTCCTAAAGCCATTCAAACATGCCACTGAGACCCTTTCGGAATCAAAAGCCCTTCTTAGCCAGGCAGTGCCCATGGTCTTGGGGATAAGGAGGCACCTAGAAAGGCTTGGGGCCGGTCGAACACTGGACTCCCTGGCTGGACCGCTGACACCGCCGGTCCAGGAGGTGGTGAGGAGGTTGTCCTTTGCTGTACGGAAACGCCTTGAGCCACTTCTTTCCAGCAAGGTCCATATGCTGGCGGCCTTGTGTAATCCACGGCTAAAGTACAACGTCTGCCCAAAAGACTTTACCGTATGGAAGGCCCAACTAGTTAACCTTGTGAGGGAGGTCTTTGCTGCCAGGGTGGGGGAAACGGGCACAGCGGCCCCTCTACCGGAAATGCCTGCCACCCCCAGCACTAGCGCTAGTGGCGAGAGTGATAGTCCCGGGGAGCCGGCAGGGGGTTGCCGTAGGGTTACGGATCTCCAGCCGCGACCAGGAAACGCTTTCTTTGCAGAGACGGTGGCCATACTAGCCTGCTCGGAAGATTCCTCTTTGCTGGCTTCTGCTCAAAAGGTAGACTCGGCCGAATGCTCGGTCAACAGGTACTTTGAGGAGCCTCCTGAGATAATTTCTTGTGATCCATTGGCCTATTGGGCTTCACGTGATCACATGTGGCCGGATCTGTCGCACGTTGCCCGCCAGTTTCTCAGCTGTCCGCCCACCAGCGTGCAGAGCGAAAGGGTCTTCAGCCTAGCGGGATATGTAGTCACGCCCCACCGCAGCTTGCTGGACCCTCAAACAGTTGAGAAACTGGTCTTCCTGAAGGCCAACCTTCCCGTGTTGAATTTCCCCGATTTGGATTTTGACACCGACGCCTCCTAGAAAAACAGTTCTCCTCCTTTAAGCAGCTCTGCTTCTGATTAACTTTGGCTATTTCTGTTGGGGGGCGGGGGGGTTGCCCCTTTGGCCTATGTCCAACAACTCTCTCCTCTATCCTACTATGCTTTCCTTCCTCTCTTCCCTTCCGTTCTCGTCTTTATCATCACATACCGTTGCCCACTTTCGTTTTTGGGTAAATCAATCTCTAGGGGCCGTTCCCTGAGGTTCCTATAGGTTTTGTCTCCCGTAATAATGATTCTGGATGGGAAGAAGGATATTCTGGGGGAACTTAGTCCATAAAAGCCAAGGTAGGAAATGCATCCGCTTTGGGTTCAGAACGGATTACATTCAAATCTCTACCCTTTTTTTGTCCAAAAATATTTCGGGAATGAGCCATGACTGTTAGGTCTTCTCCAGATCCTCGCAGTTCCTGTACAGAAAGAACATTGTTATAATTGATGTGGATCCTTCGGTAAGACATATTTGGTGAAGGAATACGGCAGTCTCACTTTACAGAGATAACGGTCCATCAGAACCTTTGTGGCTGTGTCTTGCCGCATTAAGTAGTACACCTCGGCCTTGGCCACCACTTCTCTAAATTTTCATCTTTCACTGTCCCATCGCCTTGAGCGGGTGTGGTCGACGCAGTGGCCACGGGACGGCCGAATAATGGTCCCCGCGCCCTCTGGCCGCGCACGCGGACGGTACCATTTGCCCGTCAGGGCGTGTGCCTTTGCGGCTGCTATTGATGTGTGGGCGCAGGCTCTGTGGCATGGGAACTGCTTTTTGCTGGTTTGTTGGTAGAATGATAGAAGAGGGTGGAATCACCGCAGAAAGTGGGACACCTCGGCCTTGGCCACCATTTGTCAAAATGGTTGTCTAGTGTCCCATCACCTTGAAAGGCAGTGTACTCGACGCTGTGGCCGCGGGACGGCCGCCTTAGGGTCCCCTAGCCCTCTGGCCGCGCATGCGGACGGTGCCGTTTGCCCGTCAGGGCGTGTGCCTTTGCGGCTGCTATTGATGTGTGGGCGCAGGTTCTGTGGCGTGGGAACTGTTTTTTGCTGGTTTGTTGGTAGAACGATAGAAGAGGGTGGAATCACACCGCAGAAAGCGGGACACCTCGGCCTTCGCCACTTCTCAAAATTGTCTTCTTTCACTGTCCCATCGCCTTGAGAGGCTGTGGTCGACGCTGTCACCGCGGGACGACCGCCTTATGGTCCCCTCGCCCTCTGGCCGTGCACGCGGACGGTGCCGTTTGCCCGTCAGGGCGTGTGCCTTTGCGGCTGCTATTGATGTGTGGGCGCAGGTTCTGTGGCGTGGGAACTTCAGTTTGCTGGCTTGTTGGCAGGACGATAGAAGAGGGTGGAATCACACCGCAGAAAGAAGGACACCTCGGCCTTCGCCACTTCTCAAAATTGTCTTCTTTCACTGTCCCATCACCTTGAGCGGGTGTGGTCGACAGTATGTGATGCTAATCTTCCGCAGACTCATAAGTAGAGAAACAAACCACTCAGAAACTCTGTATTGCTATTAAAAACAATGAGTTATGTCTTCATGGTTTCTTTTGTCTCAACATTTGTGCTATGTTTAAGTTCTTTGGTTTCATTTCTACTCCATTAAAGACAATATCTTTCATTATTTTACTTCCTCAACTTTACTGAAACTGTATACCAACAGAAGTCATTTCCCTCTTTCCAGCTCATCTGCTAGAGAACTTTAATAACACCAGACACACAAGTCTTCCCTCTAGTTCAACTCCATAGAAACATGAACCTAACATCAGAGCCTTAAAACCTTCCTCTTCCAAAAAGCCTTCGAGGACTGTGTGGTGGATCGTTGCCTATTGAAGAATTGGTTGCCAGGCCAAGAGTATTTCGCACTTTATTGATTTTTAACTGTCAAACTACCTCATCTCTGTGAAGTATTCAGCCCTCGGACCAGAGCCGTGTTTTTACACCACTGTTTTTTAAGCAGGTAATGCTGTATGCTGACTGTGACAGCAGTTTTATTTTATGTGTTATTGATGCAACATTTTCTTTAATATATATATATATATTTGGTTTTATTTCTGCCATTGCCCCATGGAAGCCGCTCAGAGTCCCTCCGGGAAGATGGAGCGGGGAATAAAAATAAAGATCTTACTGTTGTTAATTATTATTATAATCATTATTGATGTGATGGTGGCCACGACTACCCTGCGGACTGCCAGCTTGCTTGTGTCCATCTGGTAGGGGTGCGGCCAGGGCCGCTGACGGTTTGCTGTCAGGGAGTGTGCCTTTGTGGCATGGGTTGTGGGGTGTTGGCGTGGGGCCGGCCAACGGTGGCCGGCCCCCCTGGTCTGAGGGGCTTGGGCCCACATTTCAATAGCAGACGTAAAGAAAACACGCCCTTCCCCATGGGTTGTGGGGTGTTGGCGTGGGGCCGGCCAACGGTGGCCGGCCCCCCTGGTCTGAGGGGCTTGGGCCCACATTTCAATAGCAGACGTAAAGAAAACACGTCCTTCCCCATGGGTTGTGGGGTGTTGGCGTGGGGCCAGCCAACGGTGGCCAGCCCCCCTGGTCTGAATGGCTGGGGCCCACATTTCAATAGCAGACGTAAAGAAAACACGCCCTTCCCCATGGGTTGTGGGGTGTTGGCGTGGGGCCGGCCAACGGTGGCCGGCCCCCCTGGTCTGAGGGGCTTGGGCCCACATTTCAATAGCAGACGTAAAGAAAACACGCCCTTCCCCATGGGTTGTGGGGTGTTGGCGTGGGGCCGGCCAACGGTGGCCGGCCCCCCTGGTCAGAGGGGCTTGGGCCCACATTTCAATAGCAGACGTGAAGAAAACACGCCCTTCCCCTTGGGTGGTGGGGTGTTGGCGTGGGTAAGCTAAGGTCGCTAAAGCAGAAAACTTTGTGGGAGGGCCGGGCCGATCTCTCAGGGATGCATGCCGGCCAACTGTGGCCAGCTCAGGGTGGGGTCTTTGCTGCCTGCGGCTTTTTTCTTTCTTTTCTTTTTGCTGCCTCTCGGCCTACGTGGTCGAGTTTCCCACGATGCACCGCATCTCTCTTCTCTCGCGGCTGTCCCTCCGCACACTTTGGGGCCATTTTTCCCAGATCCTTCTTTTGGGGCGGGGTCCTCTGTTTTTTTTTCTCTCTCTCTCTAGGGGATGCATGCCGGCCAACTGTGGCCGGCTCAGGGTGTGGTCTTTGCTGCCTGCGGCCTTTTTCTTTCTTTTCTTTTTGCTGCCTCTCGGCCTACGTGGTCGAGTTTCCCACGATGCACCGCATCTCTCTTCTCTCGCGGCTGTCCCTCCGCACACTTTGGGGCCATTTTTCCCAGATCCTTCCTTTGGGGCGGGGTCCTCTGTTTTTTTCTCTCTCTCTCTCTAGGGGATGCATGCCGACCAACTGTGGCCGGCCCGGCTCAGCGTGTGGTCTTTGCTGCCTGCGGCTTTTTTCTTTCTTTTCTTTTTGCTGCCTCTCGGCCTACGTGGTCGAGTTTCCCACGATGCACCGCATCTCTCTTCTCTCGCGGCTGTCCTTCCGCACACTTTGGGGCCATTTTTCCCAGATCTTTCCTTTGGGGCGGGGTCCTCTGTTTTTTTCTCTCTCTCTCTCTAGGGGATGCATGCCGGCCAACTGTGGCCAGCCCGGCTCAGCGTGTGGTCTTTGCTGCCTGCGGCTTTTTTCTTTCTTTTCTTTTCTTTTTGCTGCCTCTCGGCCTACGTGGTCGAGTTTCCCACGATGCACCGCATCTCTCTTATCTCACGGCTGTCCTTCCGTTCATATTTGGGCAATTTTTCCTAGATCCTTCCTTTGGGGCGGGGTCCTCTGTTTTTTTCTCTCTCTCTCTCTAGGGGATGCATGCCGACCAACTGTGGCCGGCCCAGCTCAATGTGTGGTCTTTGCTGCCTGCGGCTTTTTTCTTTCTTTTCTTTTCTTTTTGCTGCCTCTCGGCCTACGTGGTCGAGTTTCCCACGATGCACCGCATCTCTCTTTTCTCGCGGCTGTTCTTCCGCACACGTTTGAGCTATTTTTCCCAGATCCTTCCTTTGGGGCAGGGTCCTCTGTTTTTTTCTCTCTCTCTCTCTAGGGGATGCATGCCGGCCAACTGTGGCCGGCCCGGCTCAATGTGTGGTCTTTGCTGCCTGCGGCTTTTTTCTTTCTTTTCTTTTCTTTTTGCTGCCTCTCGGCCTACGTGGTCGAGTTTCCCATGATGCACCGCATCTCTCTTCTCTCACGGCTGTCCTTCCGTTCATATTTGGGCAATTTTTCCCAGATCCTTCCTTTGGGGTGGGGTCCTCTGTTTTTTTTCTCTCTCTCTCTAGGGGATGCATGCCGGCCAACTGTGGCCGGCGCAGGGTGGGGTCTTTGCTGCTGAGATAGACATTGGGGTTCGGATCCCCACGGGGATTTTTTCTTTCTGCTTTTTTCTCCATCTTGGACATTGCATTTCGGATCACCACATTGATTTTTTCTTTCTTTTTGCTCCAATTTTTCCCACTCCCCCTGCCAGTGCTTTTAATGGATCCAAACCCTCATGTGTATCTCTGCAGCTAAGCCCCCGCCCTACTGCTTTATGGAAAGGGTCATGGGTATGGGATCCATGCCCCCATGTCTATTTCCGCAGTTTAAGCCCACGCCCTGCTGCTTTGGGGAAAGGGGCGGGGGTGGGAGACGGCCCACGGTGGCCGGCTCCCCAGGGGAGTGGGATCCAAGCCCCCATTTTGCCATCAGGCGATAAATCAAACCAACGTCGCACAAATCTTACATTTCTTGGGAGGGGGAGGGGCTTGACCACTGTGGTATAATGGTCTCCAATATGGATGCCTGGGGAAAGTCATTGCGCATTGTGGCAGGCAGCACAATGTGTCTCTTGGCCAATGGCCCCCAATGCCCTAACATTTTGACAGATTTACGGGCACTGAAACAATGTTACACAAGTAGAAGAAGGACTTTCACAGTGAAGGAACCCCTATTGAACATTTAAAAGCAGGAACAGATTTTTTGCAATTGGTAAATAAAGTTTTTTTATATGAACTATAAAATTGCGCAATAAATCTTAGGAAAGGGCAAACGCTCTGCAATTTAGCGAACAAGCAGGGTGGATTGTGTTCTCCCACTGTACCAAATTTGATCAGTATAGCTGAAAAAATGAGTGCAGGAGAGCCCCCTAACTCCCCCCCCTCTTGGGCTGTTTTTGGGCGACTGCGCATGCGCGCCCGCCATTAACGAATTAATTTAGAAAATAACGAATTTTCGTTAATTTCGAATTTTTTGGGGGGCAAAATTCGGAAATGACTTCAGAAACGAAACGCTACCCCCTCTACTTTTGAAACGAGTTTAGAATCATTTTTTTCGTGGATCGCTCAAGCCTAGTAGTGACCTTCCATTGCCTCTTCAGTCTTGCATCTCATGAATATTTCTGGAGGGATAATCCAATATAGCAGCCCTGGATGACAATATAGGACAACAGATGCTAAAAGAGAAGCTCAGGCAGCTGGGGAACCCAGGAGTGAAAGTCACACAAATAGTAATTGTTCCTGAGGTTGGCATGTATCATGTCAAAACAGAATTTAAATGCAGAAACTTCAACATGCAAACAGGCACAGGTGGATCCACTGTGTTTCTCAAAGAAAAAAACAAGGAAGGGGAAAGATTCTTCTTCAGCACTACCTATTTTTTATTTTTGGTTGCTATTAGATTTTCCTTATGTCTGGTTCTTGGCTAAGGATATTCAGAAGATAGTAGCCACCAGTTACAATACTTAACCTACTGACTTTGATGAAGTTCCATTGATGTAAGAAAAATGTGGCAAGTGACTTGTGAGAGGCAGTAGTCTTCCTGAATAGTTTTAATGATTTCAACATGTGCAATCACTTCTGCTCAATTTTAAGAGATTAGCTTTGGAAGCTGTTTAAGTTCAAAAGTGTGAGGCTTCTTAGTGTGGTGACTTGATCATATAGGTGGGGAAAATAAGTGTGGAGCAGACCTGAGTGACTGCAGACAGAGCACAGACTTTGTTAGATAAGCAAACATTATCTTGAAGTGCATGATGCCACTTGATACTTCTGTAACCACTTGGACTGATACAAAGTGTAGCAGCACTTTGTTCCAGAAAGATATCACTGGAGATTGAAGGGTTTATGCAAAAGACAAAAGGGCAGCATGAAGGAAGAAGGAGAAGGAGAAGGAGAAGGAGAAGGAGAAGTAGATAAGCTTGGTGCAATCATTTGGAGAGACTTATATTCCTTGACACTATAATTTTTAAATTGTTTATATGTTTATTATAATTTAGTAAATGTAAAGGTTCCCCCTGATGTTAAGTCCAGTCATGTCTGACTCTGGGGGTTGGTGCTCATCTCCATTTCTAAGCCGAAGAGCCGGTGTTGTCCTTATACACCTTCAAGGTCATGTGGCCGGCATGACTGCATGGAGCGCCGTTACCTTCTTGCCGGAGCGGTACCTATTGATCTACTCATATTGGCATGTTTTTGAACTGCTAGGTTGGCAGGAGCTGGAGCTAACAGTGGCTGCTCACGCCGCTCCCGGGATTTGAACCTGCGACCTTTCGGTCTCCAGCTCAGTGCTTTAACGCACTTCACCACCGGGGCTCCTTTATTATAATTTACCTTGTTTATATTATTACTAGCTGTGCCCGGCAACTGTGGCAAAGTCTGCTGTGGCAAAGTCTGGTGGTGTTGGTGAGAACTTGTTGAGGTGGTGGTGGTATTGAATGTCTGTTGTATGGTTGTCCTTATGTTTAGTATGCATTTGGTTGTTTGTGTACTGTGAAAGTGGTGAGAATAGAGGGGGTCTATGTCCCTGTGTAGTATTGTATAGTATTTTTACGTTGTCCATGTGTTGTGAATGCTTGGATTGTGTCCTGCTGCATAGTAGAAAGGGTTGGGCTGGATGGCCCTTAGGGGTCTCTCCAAACTCTTGTGCCTGTCCCCTGGGCTGAGTGCATTGCTAGGAGACCAAGTGGGCGGAGCTTAGCCCTCTAACTCTCCAGTGTTGTATTCATGTTACTTGCTCTGTACTCATTACAAGTAGTTCTGCTGGTACTGAGGGATGAGCTAGTGAGAAAGAAACCCTCTCTCTCCAGATCCCCGGGCCGAATGAGCCACGAGGTTCCCTGCAGTTTTCATTCAGGACGTACAAGCCCCTCCCCTGAGTTAAACGTGCTCTCCGATTGGCCACAAGGTGGAAACAACATGCTAGGTTGCCCCAGTGCACTGAAACAAGTTTGGGTGATTTGCAAATGCTTGCTTACCTAACGAAAAAAAACGACATCAGAAAAATTGCCTATCGCGGTTCGAAACCGCGGGATCCACACGACGAGATAATGCGATTCGAATATCGCTTCAAAAGCGACAAAACAAACGAATTACTAACGATAAACGGGGAAATCGAATTTTTTGAGCAAGCCTGATATATAGATATTGTGGAAAGCTGCTCCAAGTTCCCTTGCTGAAGAAGGGATGGGATATAAATAAAGTATTATTATTATTATTATTAATTGACACAACTAAATTGTGTGACACGGCAAACAAGATAGATCTGCAGGATTTCGTATCACAAAATCACCAGTCGAACACTTCCCAAGTGTTTAGGACTGTGTGATGAATTTTTGGATGATGTGCGCAGATCCCAGTAGGGTGGCCTTTTGCAGTTGGCACATCATAATCTTGTCAATGTCTATTGTTTCCAAATGCCAGCTGAGATCTTTTGGCACGGCACCCACCGGGACCACCTGTATTGGTTTCTGCCAGAGTCTTTGAAGTTCAATCTTGAGGTCCTGATAGAGGCTGAGTTTTTCCTGTTATTTTTCATCAATCCGACTGTCACCTGGGATGGCAACATCAATGATCCAAACCCTTTTCTTTTCCACAACTGTGATGTCTGGTGTGTTGTGTTCCAGAACTTTGTCAGTCTGAATCCAGAAGTCCCACAGTATTTTTGAGTGTTCATTTTCCATTACCTTTGCAGGTTTGTGATCCCACCAGTTCTTTACTGCAGGGAGGCGGTACTTAAGGCATAAGTTCCAATGAATCATTTGGGCCACATAGTTGTGCCTTTCTTTGTAGTCAGTCTGTGCGATTTTCTTACAGCAGCTGAAGATATGATCAATGGTTTTGTCAGCTTCCATGCACTTTGGGTCATCAGCTGATTTTTCGATCTTGGCCTTAATTGCATTTGTTCTGATGGCTTGCTCCTGGGCTGCAAGGATCAGGCCTTCTGTCTCCTTCTTCAGTGTCCCATTCGTGAGCCATAGCCAGGTCTTCTCCTTTTCCTTCAATTTTGTCAAGGAACTTTCCATGTAATGTTTTGTTGTGCCAGCTGTCAGCTCTGTCAGTTTGTAGTGCATTTTTCTTGTACTGGTTTTTTGTCTGGTGTGCTTTGAGGAGTTTCTGATTTTTGACTTCAATCAAAGCAGGTTCTTCACTTTGCTTTACATATTCTGCCAGGGCATGTTCTTCTTCTTCGACTACTTGTTTTACTTGTAAGAGTCCTCTGCCATCAGATCTTCTAGGCCAGGGGTCCTCAAACTTTTTAAGCAGAGGGCCGGTCCACAATCCTTCAGACTGTTGAGGGGCCGAATTATCATTTGAAAAAAAATACAAAGAAATTCCTATGCATACTGCACATGTCTTATTTGTAGTGCAACAACAACAATAAAGAAAGAATACAATATTTAAAAATGAAAACAATTTTAACCAACATAAACCTATTAGGATTTCAATGGAAAGTGTGGGCCTGCTACTGGCCAATGAGATAGTCAAGTTAATTAGGATTGTTGTTGTTGTTGTTGTTGTTGTTGTTGTTGTTGTGTGCCTTCAAGTCATGTCAGACTTTGGCCGAACCTAAGTCTAAAATTAATTATTTATTTTCTGCATTTATTTACTACATTTATATCCCACCCTTCTCATCCCGAAGGGGACTCAGAGAAGCTATATGTACATACAATATATTATATTATTAACATAACACAATATTAGCATTATATATTACTATATTGAACTATACCACTATACTATTATATAATATGTAATATATAACATATAATTAATATTATTATATGGTATTACTATTAGTATTATATTGTATAACATAAGATTATTATCAATATTATATGTATATACAATATATTATATTATTAAAACTGATATAAAATATTATATTATAAAACTGAGGGCGGGGGCCAGGTAGATGACCTTGGAGGGCCGCATCCGGCCCCCGGGCCTTAGTTTGGGGACCCCTGTTCTAGGCAAATATAGCCAGTCAGCATCGCTGCGAGGAGTGCAGTGAATGATGAATGGTCATGAGTTTTCTTGTTTGATGCCAGCAGTATATCTTATGACAGGTATGGCCCAGGTGTTTATGGCCTTGATGGTGTTGCCACCATTGAGCTTGCTTTTGAAAAGTTTTCTGACCCATTGAGTATATTCTTTGCTGACCACAGTTTTCACATGTTCATGCTTGATGTTGTCCAGTTGTAATATGCCCAGATATTTATAGGCCTCTGGCTGGTGACACTTTATCATTTGGCCATTAGGCATATTTATGCCCTTACTTTCAATGATTTTTCCTTTCTTCAATGCCACTGTTGAACATTTGTCCAAACCAAACTCCATGCTGATATCAGTGCTAAATATTTGGATAGTGTTAGTCAGAGACTTGATTTCAGTTTCCGTTTTCCCATACAGCTTCAGGTCATCCATGTACATCAGATGTGAAATTTTGTGAGATTTCTTAGATGTTTGATAGCCGAGATTTATTTTTTGTAAGATTGTTGACAGAGGGATCATGGCAATAATGAAAAGCAGAGGGGACAATGAGTCTCCCTGGAAAATTCCTCTCCTGATGTTGACAAGTCCATAGCGTTCATTTCCAACAAACAGTTCAGTTTTCCAGTGCTCCATCATGTTTTCAAGAAAGGTGCCAACGTTTTTACTAATCCCGATGACGTCTAGGCACATGATGATCCAGCTGTGTGGGAGTGAGTCAAAGGCCTTTTTGTAGACAATCCACGTCATGTGAAGATTAGCTTTTCGGCTTTTACAGTTATCCAGAATCATTTTGTCAATTAATAACTGGTCTTTTGTGCCCCTGCTTTTCCGTTTGTTGCCTTTCTGTTCATCTGGCAAGATGCTCTTTTCTTCAAGATAGTCTTGAATTCTGCCAGCTATAATGCCAGTCAGTAGTTTAAACATAGTGGGCAGACATGTTATTGGCCTGTAGTTTCCTGGTCCTGCTCCTTTTGCTGGATCCTTTTGTATCAGGTGAGTTCTTCCAGTTGTTAGTCATTCACTGATACTTCCTTTCTGCAGCATGTCATTGAATTATTGGACCATTTTTTCCATATAAACTAATCAGATATTTGAGCCAAAATCCATGAAGTTGATTACTACCAGGCGATGTCCAGTTCTTGACTTTTTGCACTCGTTTGCTGATCATTTCAGTTGTTATTTCCATCTGTTCCATTTTGTTATGTGAGAATTTTCCTTCAAATTACTTTATCCACCCAGCGTTTTTGTTGTAGTTTTTATTATTTTCCCAAAGTTCTTTCCAGAACTTTGTTGTTGCAGTTTTCTCTGGCTTTATGGTTACTGTGTCTGTTGTTTGGTTCAGACTCTGGTAAAACCGTCTTTGGTCTGATTGAAACAGTTGATTTTGTCTGTATTGTATGATTCTGGCTTCATAACTTTCAGTTTTTCTGGCTTTTGCTGTAATTTGTTCTTTCATTATTTCCAAAGCTTCTTCAATTTTTCTGGTGTTCAACCAGTACTTTCTGATCAGGTATTGCTTGATTTTGTCATTCTTCAGTTTCTTCTCTTTCATATTTTTCAGGTTACTTGCACCTGATCTAGCATTTTTGATTTTCAACTCTAGCCTTACCTTCCACTTTGGTTTTCCAGTCGATTTTCTTTGGTGCTACCTTCGTTGTAGGAGCCTGCACTGTCGGCATACTGGTTTGTTAGTTCAATTGATGTTATTTGGACAGTGGAGAGTACTGTATTCACATCTTTCTTGAGAGGCACCAGGTGTTTCTTGGGCACTGTTTTTAGAGTTGGAAGCCACTTTCTTATTGCATTTGCTGCAGCATGAGCCATGATCTTATCCTTGAGCTCTTGTTGTCTTGCTGTCAAGGTTCCTGGTGGTTCAACAAGTGTTTCAAGTGCTGGTTCTTCAAATTCTTGCAAAAGCTCCACACTTTCTTCTGATTCAATCTATTCCACCATTCCAAGTGTTGCTGGAGTCTCTGCTGCTGTCTGTGCTGTGGTGTGATGGTAATTTGCTTTGCAGATTTTCTGAATTTCTTCGAGTTCAACTTCACTGAACACTTTGTTTCTGATTATGAATCTTCGTTGGTCAGCCAGTCATGGTTCTGTTATCTGTGTGTCAGGATACTCTTGTTTCCACAGTTGTTGCATCCTTTTTTGGTAGCCGCGCTTTTGAGGTTCAGATTTGTAATAGCATTTCATAACTGTGCGGTTTTCTGGCATTCTATTTTTCTGCCGCTTCTGTGACTGTTCATTTGTATTTTGATTCTGTAGCCCACTTGTCAATGGATGTCCAGAATTGGCAGCATCCTCCGCGGTCCTTTTTATCCTGGGCGATGACCGAGCCAGTATAGACTTCGTTTTGGTTTGATTCTACATAATGCTAATGGGTTAGGTGCTCTTAGTTCCACTCCTCAGCTGAGACCTCTCTGGTTTGGTTGGACCTGCCGGTAGTTGTTGTTGTTGTTGTTGTTGTTGTTGTTGTTGTTATTATTATTATTATTATTATTATTATTGCATCCCTCTGTCCAGATCAGCTGTTTGCATTATTCAAAGCACCACCATATGAATTCAAAAACCTAGCCATATTTGTCTGAATCAGTATGCAAACTGATTTTAACACTTGAGAGAAAGAAATTAGTAGCATAAAATAATAATAATAATAATAATAATAATAATAATAATAATAATAATAATAATACTTTATTTATATACTGCCCTATCTCCCAGAAAGGACTTAGGGCGGTTTACAGCAAAGATACAGACATACAATACATTACATTATAAAAACACATTATTACGCAAAAATAAAATTTACATTAAAATAACAATCAGTACAATCACAGCAGCTTCCAATTGGGGTCAATAATGCCGTAGGTAACATAGACCATGATCAGGAAAAGATGAGACTGTACAGTTTATTTCATGCCAAGTCGGTGGAATAGCCAGAATGGAATTCATTCAAACACCTGTTGAAACCACCAGGTTTTGAGCTCCTTATGGAAAATATGTAGAGTAGGGGCCAACTTAATCTCCTTAGGGAGAACATTCCAGAGCCAGGGAGCCACTACTGAGAAGGCTTTTATAAGCTTTTATAGACATCATTCTACTTATCTCTGTGCATCTAGTGAAGTAGTTTTAGGTCTACTAAAGCTTATGCTACCAACTTGTCTCAACAGAGTTGCTAGATCGTGCATACACCTCCATATGAGTTAGCCTGTTTATTTGCTCTCTCCCATTCCCAAACCATTTCTAGATTTCATACAGTGTAAAATGGCATATCATCCATATATCACTAACACTACAATCTAAACATCTGAATAAGTTACTTCACCAGCTTTATCAATATGTTTAAAATGCATTTCTCCCCCCACCTTTTCCACTGTTTGTGGTTGCAACACTTAGAATCACAGAATTATAGAATAATAGAGTTGGAAAAGACCACATAGTCCAACCCGCTACCATGCAGGAAAAGCACAATTAAAGCACCCCCACAGATGGCTATCTAGCCTCTGCTTAAATTTTCCAAGGAAGGAGCTTCCATCACACTCCAAGGCTTAGAGTTCCACTGCTGTACAGCTCTCACAGTTCAGGAAGTTCTTTCTAATGTTCAAGTGGATTTTCCTTTCCTGTAATTGCTTCGGGTCCTAGTCTCCAGGACAGCAGAAAATAAGCCTGCTCTCTCTTTCTTATGACAGCCCTTCAAATGTTTAAACATGGTGATTCATATCTCATCTCAGCCATCTCTTCTGCAGGCTAAACATGCCCAGCTCTTTAACTTGCCCCTCATAGGACATAGTTTCCAGAGCTGTGATTATTTTAGTCAGCCTCCTCTGGACATATTCCAGCTTGTCAATGTCTCTCTTTTTCACATGTTCTGTTGTTGAGCCAGATGTCATCCATCTTGTATCTGTGCATTTAATTTTTTTTTTGCCTAAGGACTTCATCACACTGATGACTCCCCCCCCCCCCCAATCCCATTTCTCTGGCAATCATTGGTGAAATGGACAGTGCATGTAGCACCTCACAGAGAGCTGCAGGCACCCCATCACATGGAGGAAGGGTGGCATATTGGGTCCAGACACATTAGTGCCCTGTCGCTTCCCGCATCAGACAGGGGAAAGCATAGCAAGGCGCTTTGGCATGTTGCCATTTCTCCCATTAGACAGGAGGAAAGCATAAAAACAGTGGGTAGCTCCATTAGAGTTACCCAAAAGATGAATTACTTATCATTGTGGTGAGGAAGCTACTTGCAATACTTCCTCACCACTTCATCCACTGATTGGGTGGGGCCTTGGCCTGCATCATCTGATGGGGTGCGTCTAGATCTATGACCGAATATGAGCCCCAGCATTGTAAGGGGCAAAAAAACACCATGTATCTTTCATTTCTCCTTGTTGAAATTCATTTCATTAATTTTGGCCCAGCTCTCCAATTTGTTGAGGTCATTTTGAATATTGATCATGTCTCCTGGAGTATTAGCTTTCCCTTCCAAATTGGTGTCAACTGCAAACTTGATATGCACACCCTCTAAACCTTCAAATAAGTCATTAATAAAGATGTTGAGCAGCACTGGGCCTAGGACAGAACTCTGCAGCACTCCACTAGTCATTTCTTTCCAGGCTGAAGAGGGACCATTTGTGAGGACCCTTTAGGTCCGGTCGCTTAACCAATTACAGATCCACCTAACAGTAGTATTGTCTAGTTCACATTTTACTAGGTTGTTTACAAGAAGATCATGGGGGAGTCTTGTCATACACCTTACTGAAATTCTGGATTCATAGCATTCCCTGCATCTACCAAGCTTGTAACTCTGGCATGACTTGTTTTTGAGAAATCCATGTTGAATTTTATTAATCACAGCATTATTTTCTAAGTGATTACAGACTGCCTTCTTAACAATCTGCTCCAGAATCTTTCCTGGTATTGATGTTGGGCTGACTGGGCGGTAATTATTTGGCTCCTCTTTTTTTCCCTTTTTTGAAGATCGGAATGTTTCCCCTCCTTCATAGTATTGCCCTAGAGGACCTAGAGGCCATTAAATAAGTATTTTGTCTATGTCTTTCAGTGTGACTTTAGGATTTATAGACTCACCTTGCAAGATTTAGAGATTCCAAGAAAGAACATATTAATTAAATTTATAAATAGTCAAATCTGCAAAAATTAAACCCATAAAAGTGGAGGGCCAACGGTTGCACCTGCCACAAGCAGCAGTCATTGGCCAGCAGTACCCAAGCTTGTTGTAATGGCTTAATTTTCCTTCTCTGAGTAATAGATAGCGCCTATTTGTCAGGAATAGGTTGTCTGGTGGTGCAGTGGGTTAAACCGCTGAGTTGCTGAACTTGTTGACTGAAAGGTCGGCGATTTGAATTGGGGGAGCAGGGTGAACTCCCACCATTAGGTCCAGATTCTGACAACTTAGCAGTTCAAATACATGAAAGTGTGGGTAGATCAATAGGTACTACTTCTGTGGGAAGGTAATGGCGCTCCATGCAGTCATGCTGGCCACGTGACCTAAGAGATGTCTTCGGACAACGCCGGCTCTTTGGCTTAGAAATAGAGATGAGCACCATTCCCTAGAGTCGGACATGACTAGACTTCATGTCAAGGGAAACCTTTACCTTTACCTTTGTGGAAAAATCAATATGAGATAAGGTGCACTGCTGTAATATCCCAACCATTCTGGTTCATAAACACAAGCTCCAAGAAACATCAAGATGCTTTATTCAGAAAACATAAGCACAAAATACTTGGTATTATCAGAACTGAAAACCTTTTAGTTTGTACAATATAAAGAAGCTCAAAGCATGTCAAATATTGGAATTTTCTCTCAATTGCCCAAGTAATAGCAGTAGTGGTGGTATTCAACACACTCCTTCCTAGCTCAGGTCTCTCTTCCCTTTCCACACCAAACTTTCCATAGGAATAATCTTGAAGCAGTCTTCACCAGGCACAGCTATGCTTTAGCCTCTGCTCCCATACTTATACACAATCCACTATCAAAGCAATAGAGAACAGCATGTTCATAAGTACTGCAGATCTCATCATTCTAATGCAAAACTCATAGTTGGATTTTGACATGTGCATTTTATGGAAGGAAAATGCAAGGCAGAGAGAGTTCCAGGTTTTGAAAATGGATAATATTTCTCTTAAAATAATGTCCAGCATCAAATAATGTCTGTTGTGATCTTTTGCTACACATTTGGACATTTTTTTTCTTTTTAGATGCATTTCTCAGGGCCTTTGATCCTAAGTGTGAAGTAATGTTCGATACTATTAATGTAGACCTTTGATTGTAGATCCAAAACAGCATTCAACACAAACAAAACTTCTATCATGACATTAAACAACAGTGTCAGCAGAGAATAATCAGACCAGCAGGACAGCAAACTGCCAGAGAAAGCATTTCCAAAATATTCTGGCATGGAAGAGTGCACAAATACAAGCACTGTGGGTTCTACAATCTAGGCTGAATGCCATCCACAGTTTCATCCATAATCTGTGGTACTTGTCAAAGGGAAGGGAAAGAGGTGGTGTTGCTACACAACTCTTCAGCCCTTAGGAAGTACTGCAAATGAAAAGGCAAGATACCATCTCAGACAGCTGGCACAGGGATAAAGCATTTCCAGTCAAACAAGAAAATCTACAATAAAAAAACAAACATGCACACGCCAAGGAGGATGTTTCCTGAGTGACATAATATGCTCTGAGGAAGGACACCACAAGTGGTTTTCATTTTCTCAATGTTTCCTTTATTGCATAATGGTTTTCTTAAACAGTAAAAGAACTTAAATTATTTTTCTTGGGGTGGGGGATAAAATATTATATAACATTGGTTCTATTCAAACACACAAACCTATTTCTCCCTTGGCTTTTTTAAAAAGAAGACCTTAACTCTAATTCTGAAGTCTGCATCCTTTATATATGTCCTCAATGAATACAATCCCTAAACAGCACAGTTTTAAAACATGAAAACATTTCTTAGATGCCTGTGGGTGGGATGACAGTTGCAGTATGTTATAGCTCATGGCCTGTAGCCATTTCTGTGTTAAAAGCAGTGATATAATGCAGATGTTTTCACATTTATTGATTGCATTGTCACACATTTTAAGCATAATTTTGGAAAGTAGGCTCAGTATATGAAATCAGTTCAGAAATGCCATGTCCACAATGAAATCCCTTTACATGTAGGGTTAAGTAAAATAAAAAAGAAGCTTGGCCCAGTTCCAAGCTGCCATGTGTATGCATTGATCATAGTGAACCTTGTTGAAATAAAGGACTTCCAGCCCAAGAATCCACCAAAGTTGTACTGGGGAACCTAGGGCATTTACAAATATCCTCATTCTTGATGAGAAAGGAGATCTCAAATAAAGTCCAATTGTTCCTGCATGAGAGTTGTTTGCAAAATGCATTTTTGTGCAAAAAACATTTTTTGGAGGTGTAGAGTAGCAATGCAAACACCTACATCTTCGTCAGAGAAAACTGAAAGAGTAAGACTGAACAATTCCTTCTGGAAAAAAAGAAGAAATAACCCACATTTCTGGAAATGTCACATTCTAGGAAAGATGTCTCATTCTAGGTAAAGATGTCTCATTCTATGATGTGTGAATAAAGAAAGAACAAAGGGGTAGTGCATCTAGTACTTCAGCTTCATTGAGGATGAAGAACATGAACCCAGAGTGAGATGAGGTGTCGATCTCTTTGGGGGACACAGCGGTCTCAGTTATTAAGATTTCATTTGAGCTCAGATGAATGATACAGAAGTTGAAGTGAATCAGGAAAGTGGAATTGTTTTATTTTTGGGGAGTAGAAGTGCTATTAAACTTATTTTCTGGAGTGATTTGATGATTAATTTTATGTAAGTTTGTTTATTTGGTTGATTAATTAATTGTGACATTTGGACTAAAATATTTAACAAACATGTAACTGGAACTGGATACATAATGCTTGCTTACTCAGTTTCGAATTTCATATTATACAGAACATTTTCCCAGAAAGTATTCAGACATATACCATCCAATATTCCATGAAAGAAAATATCTACTCTTTAAGGAAGCAAAAGCTAATCATGCATTTCTGCTACATTTTTTGGAGTCTTTATTCTTTTTAGCTCTTCTGAATACTTTTCCTGTCCTGTTGTGTTTTAAAAACCAGTTGTTGTTGTTTTTTGTTTTGTTTTTTTGTTTTTTGCATGATCTGTACACATGCCTACAAACTGCTGCTTCAATCTACCTTCAGTTTTTTATTAATAATAAGGTTCAGAACATCAGGCACTGATCTGTGTACATCCCTCTGTTTCATATGATGATGAGACTTAAGCTCTATTCAGGCACTATTAAAGTAGGTAAAATAAATGTATAAGGAGGGATTTATGTTATGTTGTAACCTCTGGAAGTATGACTTGAAACTGATGGTATCTTTGTAACTTCTAAGCCAGTGTAGCATATTGGACTCTGAGGGCCAGGGTTCAAATCATTGCTGATCCAGGTGACCTTAGACAAGTCACGTTCTTTCAGCCTTGGAGGAAGGCAAGAGAAACACTTATGAAAATATCGTACCAAGAAATTCCTGTGATCAGTTCACCTGTTACCATAAGTTGGAAATGACATAAAATGACATAAAAGCACACAACAATAGACAACAATGTTAGCCCTGCCTCCCTCCATCACTGCTCTCTTCACATGAAACACAACTTCAAGAAGATGACTTTCCATTTCCACATGCTGGAATGCTGGAAAATTGGCATTTCTGTTTTCATAAAGTGTGGCTAGTGGAGAGTGTCCTCTCCTCAATTTTTGTGTGAGGAGAACAGTTATGGAAGGGGAAGGGATATCATGTTTCCCCTTCTGATCAGGGCCTAAAGTTTTTGCTAACTCATTTATACATAAGAGCATTGGAAACCATGGATATAAATCTTCTTCTAATTCATTTTCACATGCAAGTTGTCAGGTTCTTGCTCATTTTTATTATTTTTCAGTCTTGTTACTGGAAAACTTGCACAAAAACTTGGTTTTTACTCAGGAAAATTTGTGAGTGCTATTTGAGATATGGTGTATATATCAGCACCATATCTCAAATTTCACATCTGGGAATCTTGGAGAGAGATGTAAGACCAGAAGTTCACACTAATAAAATCCTGACAGGTCATTCTTCCAAAAATAGAAACATTAAATAGGAATGTAAAATGGCATTGCTGTGATTTGTAATTTCTTGGTAGTAGAGTTAAGCATCCTGTTAGTGAAATGCATACATATAAGTCTTTTTTGATGGGACATGGAGGTGTTTTTGGTGCTCTGTTTATTATGCTCACCCACTCACCAGCAGTTTTTTAATTTCTAGGAGTAGCACTTGCTGCTTCTTGCCAGTGAGAAAAGTAGGGAGGAGGAAGCAATTCAGATCCTGAAGATGCATCTGCTCCAGGCTCCTGGGAGAAAGAAAAAAAAGGATGTTCTCCATCCATGACTGCACTTCTATTTCTCTCCCTCACTGAGTTGAATCCAGCTGCTACTTTATAATCTGAATTCCCTCCCCTCTCCTTCACTACCCCATAGATAAGCAACAACAGCAATCTCCCTTTATTGCAAACAAGGACCAGATCTAATAGTGGATTAGACTGTGCATTTGGCTTGTGCATTTCTCTGTATGCCATAGATTTCAAGCATGAGCTTTGCCCACGTGAATGATGTGGATGAGTCTGCAGACAGCTTGAAGTGCTTATTTTGTTACACTTGACAATGGTTTGTGATGAGCATGTCCATTTGAGAGGTGTTTAGGCCCTCAGATAAAATAAAGCAAATAAAGCAATCCTCCACTCTAGTATATGAATCCTGGCTCCTATCTGGATTTTCACCTCATCCTTGTTTTAGCAAAACTGTTGTTACAGAAATAGATCAGAGGTCTTTCTGTGGTAGTTATTTATTCTCAGAATTGTAGCCTGTTTAAAGATATTAGACTTTCTTCCATGATGCAGGCAGACTTTAAGGGACTTTCATAAACAATGAAGCATTCTGTTTTCTTTGTAAAAAAATTAAATTGCTCACTTTTAAATATTTTAGGATTTTTATAGACAAGAAAGACATCATACAAATTCCTTTTTTCAGTGCCTGAGAGGTAGTTGTTCCAAGAGATGAAAAGTGCAAGGATTTACCAAGCAAGCATATTAGTTTCCCAAATGCTAACCGTTATGGCTAGAAGATTTCAAAGGCGAGGATGAGAAACAGTGTTAAGCATTAGCGTATGTGACAACCTTGTTCATGCTTACATGAGTTTTATACAAGAAAGTAGATGTGGGCAGAAGATGAAGGATGCATTCAAAATGTCTGGAACTGACAAATATTCCCATTGTGGGTTTTAGGAGAATCTGTAAAGCATGATTAGCTCATGGTTGGCATTGCTTCTCATTGTGTCAAAAATCATGGCATGGGGCTTAAATATTTTTTAGTATTACCAACAATCAAATTTAATGAGGCAAAAATATTCTTCATTAAAGAGCATTCTTGAAGTGTTCATAGTATTTGGAAGTATCTAGGTCTAGCCTCCTTTCCCCAAACACAGAGTATTTGGTTTTCATTGTTCTCCAAAGGACCTTCCTAGGCAGTTAACAGAAATAGGATTTTTCTATTAGATCCCTTATCAATGTTCTTGATTGATGAGCTCTGAGTTACATTTTTTCAGAGCTAGTTTGTGTGGCCAGGGAAAATGAAAAAAGAGATTTCTTAGTACTTTATATTCAGTCCCATACTATGTATCAGTCATTCTAGCAACTTTGCAAATAAAATGCATATTGTGTACTATACTACTTGTATGAATCAATGTAATAATATCTGGATCTTTCTAACATGGTGATTCATATACGACTTCTTTGGCTTTCCAGGGCAAACATCAATCCCTCCTCAAGAGGCTCCTATGCAACAGCTGCACCTACTCTACAGTTTTTTGAACATGTGCACTCACCTTCTTCTTCAGTCCTTCCTGGTTCCAGTGAAGAAGACAGCATTTCTCCACACCTCCTTCTCCCAGACAGCATCAGTCAGCTGGAGGAGTTTGGACGGCAAAAGAAGTGGCACAAGAAGCAGTATAAAAACCACCGCCAAAGACAGTTTAATGACTTATGGGTCCGAATAGAAGATGGGTAAGTTGAATTCACAGAGTCTTAGGTGATAGTTTTTACCTTTCCATATGGTACCTTTAGTGTCATGTAAATGTTGTAGAAATCGTTAATCAATAAGTTTTAAAAAAAGGGGTTGGAAGCTGTAGTGCACAACTGGAAGTTGCATTTGAAAAGCTGCCTGAGTTGGCAAAATAAAAGTGCAGAGAAAACAGGCCAGACATCAGTATTCAGCTTACTAGAACATTTATTATGACCTTCTTACCATGGCAAGATTCACACATATGGATGCTTTGTCTGTGTTCTCCTCCAAAGTGCTCATAGCCACTCAGGTTTCTAGGCCATAGTAATCCTGCAGTCATTAACCTCCATCTCATTAGCGGACCTATCTGGTACCAGTGTTGTTGTAAGGAACTAGGAGCAAAAAAGGTAAAGAGAAACAGACTTGTCCAGTTTTGGTATTATGTTTTTTCCATGTCGTTCCACAATATGAACAGAAGGCAAGCCAGCCACAGCGCATGTTTGAGATATGTTGGCAATGGATACTCACTCAAACATTAGCAACTATCAGTGTTACTTAGATATGATAGCTTTGCAGCTTAAGCATTAAAGATGTGCATGTTTGCAAGTGTGCCCACACTTGCAAGTATCACCCACATACCCGGTGATAAAGGAAGGCATATGCAATAAACTGCACTAATCATTTCAGTCCTTATAAATTATGCTGGAATTTCAGTCAGCTGGTTGCCTGCTTTGGAGACAATGCAGTGATATAATATAGATTATTGGAAGACACAATAAACTTTCTGTAATTTTGGGAGAAATGTGTGATATACATTTTAAAATTATAATAATAAATTTCCTTTAAAAAGTTCTGGAAAAGTAAATTTCTCTTAAAGGAGTGCAAATCCACTGTGTTTTTACATAGTATCAAAATGTAGTCCTTATCTTTATGAAAGAAGAAGCTTTTTTTTTTTTGGAAGATGCATAGCTGTTTTTCAAACAGACCAGGGATCTTTTCACAATACCCAGTTATAGTATTGTGATTCCATTTCAGCTTCTCTGGATCCAGCCTACAGAATCCTAGGATTTGTAGCCTAGTTTAATCTAAAAGTGTTTGGTTCACAGCAGGATATGGCCAAGTTGCTCCAATATTAGTAGTAATCTTTTGTTGTAGTGCTGACTGAAAATGTTGTGCTTTGGTTTTTATTTCAGCAAGAGGCAGAATCATATAGTGGTTTCAGTATTGGACTAGGACATCTTCACATGGCCCGTGGGGCAGCTTGTGGTGCCTCGTGTGCCCTCCGTCCTCCCCTCATCAAATGTGCTTTGGCACCCTTTCCCTCCCCCCATCAGATAGCAAAAAGGGCAGCAATGCGCATTGCCCAGCTGCCCTTTTCTCCATCACACAGGGAAACGGGGAGGAAAGTATGGGTAGCACCTTTGGAGCTACCCAAACTACACTTTCCTCGCTGGAGCTGTGGGGGAAGCACTTTTCAGTGCTTCCCCCAACTTTGAAAGGAAAGTGGATGGAGCCTGCCATGCATTGTTTGATGCCATGCATTGTGTGATGGCATAGGCCCCGTACTTGCCGCAAAGTAAAGTGGCACAATGGGGCAAAAATGTCCCATGTGAAGAGATGGCAGGACTTTAAGAAACTAGGATTCAAATCCTCCCCAGCCATAGAAACTCAGTGGTTTACCTTGAGCAAGTTATACTCTCTCAACCTCAGAAGAAATCAAAGACAACCCTGCTTTGAATAAACCTTGCCAAGAATATAATGATGCAAATGCAAGATATGCAAAATATTTTCTTTCATCACAAGAGGCCTTTAGATATGGTGTGACTTGAAATGCCCCCCCACCCACCCAAATACCATTACCTCTGAAGCAAGTTTGCAAAAAAAACAAAAAAAAAAACTCCCAACATTCTAGGATAATATTGCCATAAGTCAGAGTCAAATTCAAGGAACTGATGGCAACATAGCAAGTATAAAGATAATCTCCCATATTTCAAGTGCCCTTCCTCTCATCATAATTTTTATAACTTCAGCTTGTTGAAATAGTGTAATAAAACACCAGTTTTTGGCAACTATTGTATTTTTAATTTTAATTTATTTTGAATAAATAGCACGTTTGGATTCTGTTTTTTTAAGCATGAAAATTGTATTTGAAAGAAATAAAAACTCAATCCCTTTATCCCTGTCAAAGACACAAAACTGCAGGAGTGAAAAGTGTGTTGGGAAGAAGATTCTCAAGGTAGCCAAACTGCATTATGTAATCTTTTGAATAATCTTTAAATTATACTCACATGTATTTGTTCATCCTCATCTGGCAAGAAGCTTCAAGACATAAATCAGCTAAAAGAACAAAATCATATCCACCTCTTAGCTAGATCAGCATACCTTGACCAAACCCATGAGGCTGCATCTGTGCAAGTGGGCCAACATCTGCTCTTGGCAACCCTAGTTTCCGATAAATATGATGAATGTAGACAGGATGTGCAAGGAAAATAATGGCACAGCAGAACTTGACAGGTTCCGTGAGGAAGAAGTAAATCTCCCTGCTCATTGCCTTTGCCAACACATTCTCTTTCCTTGGATGGCTTTTGTTATACATAGCTTTTTTTAGATTAGTTGTCTGCTCAGAGTGTGGAAGGTATATTAGTTAAAGCTCCTGAACATGTTTTCCATGTTAATTAAAATTTCTGTCTTTGACATTTGTTAAAGTATTGCTGTATATATACTCATGTATAAGTCTAGAAATTTTAGTGAATAAATTTACCCCAAATGTTGGTGGACATATCCACAGGTCAATGTACCATAATTATAGTACATTAACTTCATCACAGAAGAAACCATCTCTGAGTGACAAAAGGTGAGAGCTTATTCCATCTCAGGACACCCTAAAAGAAGTGCATGCCCCCTCTGCTCTCTACACTGTCATGCTACTTCTAGCCATTTTGAATGCCCGGGGGTATAGAGGGAAATCATGGAAATGGCAGCCACTAAAGCTGAAATTGCACTTTTCATTCTCCACAGAATGACCCTCAATATATCCACGGGTCATATTAAAATCCATAGTTTGGACCCCAAAATCCACCCTCAACATATACACGACAATATAGAGTACTTCAGAAACAGTGTAATATGTAACCTTTAAAAATACTTTAAGAGAGAATCTAACAATAAGGTTCTGGATGTACTCAGTGATGACCCATAATCTAAGAAGGAAGGCTATCTAATTCTGCAGTGACAGGATGAGATGCTACCATTCTGCTCAGTTCATACACTGTCAGAGACTTCCCCAATTTTTTTGTCTTTACCTTTTACCCAAAATACCTTTTTGGTACATTTTTGAGATGTGTTCCTTTATTATGTTCTTTGCATGAAAGTTAATGCCTCATGAAAGTTAAAGCCCTGTCAGTGTCACAATCCCCTTTGAGGTTTTTACAAATATTGTATAACAGGGGTTATCAAACTTTTTCAGCTGTGGACCCCTTTTTAAAGGAAATTTTTCTTGTGGAGTCCCAACAAATGCTTATATATTATATACTAGCTGTATCCAGCCACGCGTTGCTGTGGCCCAGTCTAGTTAAATGGAAAAGAAAGAAAAGAAAAAGAGCTGGTTTCTAATATATGTAATTTAATAATGCTTGTGGGTATACAATATTTTTGTTGTTCCGTTGTCTGTGCATATATAGATAATGTCTGGTTTGGCGACTCTAGAATATGCAACATATAATTGTCTATGTGAGAAGCAATCCGTGTGTAGATCTGAACCACAGAATTCTAAAGATTGAGCATAAATTATGTAGTATAGCATGTGTTGCTTTGACATCCAGCAGATGGTGTTGTTTTTCCAAAAAAACAACAACATATTTTTACCAGTTACAGGTGTAACATATAATAGTCAGTATGTAAAAACATGAGAACATGTGCCTTTTCGAATGCCATATTGTGTCCAATTTTCAAAGTGATCAGTGAAGGATTTTGGGAGATTTGAGATTTTGAACAAAGAAGCAGTTTCATTTATATTTATATAAGAAGATTTTAAGTTGTAATGTTTTTGATTGTGAGCCACTTTGAGGCCCCTTCCACACAGCTGAATAAAATCCCACATTATCTGTTTTGAACTGGGTTATATGGCATTGTGGACTCTGAGCCCTCCCACATAGCCATGTAACCCAGAATATCAAGTCTGAAAAATCCAAAAAAAATCTGCTTTGAATTGAGATCAGGGCCGGCCCCACCATAGAGGCCACGTGACGCCGCCGCCTCGGGCGCCTCCCTCTTTCCAACCCTGGCCGTGCCTCCCACGCTGCGTGGGAGGTGGGGCCAGGGCGAATAGCATGGGAGGCGGGGCCAATCCTGGCCCCGCCTTCCACCCAGCGTGCTCTGGCCCTGCCTCCCACGCAGCGTGGGAGGCGGGGCCAGGGCACGCTGGGTGGGAGGCGGGGCCAGGGTGCAGGAGGCGGGGCCGGTGGGGGGCGCTTTTCAGCGCCCCCGCTTAATATTTAAATTTATCTCCGACCGGCCCTGATTGAGATATATGGCAGTATCGACTAAGATAACCCAGTTCAACGCAGATATTATGGAAGTTTCTGTCTTGATAATCTGGGGCCCCTTTCACACAGCTGTATAAAATCCACATTGAACTGGATTATATGTTAGTGTGGACTCGGATAATCCGGTTCAAAGTAGATATTGTGAATTATATGCATTGATATGCCAGGTTATATGGCTGTGTGGAAAGGCTCAGAGGATGAGAAAAAGCGGAATATAAATAAATAAATAAATGCTGAAGAATGACAAAAAAGAAATAACAAGTATCTATAACAAACTTTTAGAATGGTCCACAGAATTGGAGGAGGTTAAAAATTGTATGAGAAAATGGGCAAAAAACATTGGACGTCCGATCAAACTAACAGAATGGGAACAAATTTGGAACAAAAATTAAAATATACATATGCATCAGACCTAAAAGAAAACTGGCTTAAAATGTTTCACCAATGGTACATAACTCCTAAGAAGTTAGGAATAATGTACAAAAATTTCCAAAATAATTGCCAGAAATGTAAAATCCAGGTTGGCTCTTACTACCATACATGGTGGACCTGCAATAAAACTACAAAATTTTGGAAAATAATACATGCAGAAGCCCAAAAAATACTTTAAAAGACTTTCCCAATGAAAGCGGAATATTACCTACTGGGAATAACAGATACAGAAACAAACTTTAACTCAAATGATGAAATTTTATTTACTTATATAAATACAGTGGCAAGAATAACCTTTGCAAAACTTTGGAAAACACAGGAGATACCAACAAAGGAACAATGGCTGGAAAAAATGGAGGAAATACATGATATGGACAGATTAACATTTTTATTAAAGGAAAACAGAGGAAAGGGGATAAAAATTACAGACTAGAAACAATTTGAAGAATATAGCAAAAAGTGCAAAGAAGAAGAAGACAAAAGTGGGGACTCTAAATAAAAGGAATAGAACTGAAACCAGGACAATATTCAAACAGTATAAATAACCGAAATTAATCCGCGAAGAAGAGAATGGAAGACGAAGAAAACCCCCTCCCACTCCCCTTTATCCCCGAGGTGGCACTTTTCTTTCCTACTCTTACCTAGCCTTCCCTCCCTCCCCCCATCCACCCCACTTCCCCCTGACTAGGTGGGGGCCCCTCTAGCCCTTTTTAGACTCCCAAGTAATTCAGTACCCTCAATATAACCCTTCTTTTTGAAATATGTAGACACTTCAATAAAAAATAATTAAATAAATAAATTCTGTATGTGGCATTCAACCTTTGAACTGCCTCCTGATATTTTTTGGATGTCATTTCCCCGAAACCAGTGCAATTGAATTCAGGCAGTCGAAGTCCAAACGGCTTGGAACCCAGCAGAGGGTTTTCCATCCAGGAAGTCCTGGCTTCTGGGTCTCTGGCCCTGTAAGACTGAAGAGAGGGGGCGGGGCTCCATTGGATATACACAAGATATGCTCTCCTCCTGTAGTCATGGAGGAAGCGCCCCCGACTTTGGGAAGAAAGTGGGTGAGCCCTGCTGTGCATTGTGTGAGAAGCACACAGCAGGCCCAGTCCTTGCCATGAAGCAAAGCAGCAAAACGAGGCAAAAATGGCTCATGTGAAGAGGTGGTAGGACTTTGGAAAAGCCCGAATTCAGATTTCCATTTGACAGTCGGGTGATCTTGGGCAAATCAGACTCTCTCAACCTAAAAGGAAAGCAGTGGGAAGCCTCTCTGAAGAAATGTCTGAATAAGTCTTGTAAATAAAATCCTTTGAAAGGGTTGTCATAAGTCAAAGTTAACTTGAAGGCACATAACAACACTAAATCCTGTTATATGCCTCAATAAAGCAAAGACTGGATTAGTACAACATATGCTATTCGAAGCCTTTTCATATATTTCAAATGTCTACTTCCCCATATCCCCAGCATGCTTATGAGTATATATTATACTGTCTCAGATTCAGCCGATAATGGTTCTGGGGTCTCTTTTGAATGATCTGTTTAATGAAACTCTTTGTCATGATACAGATTTCTCTTAAAGAGCCACACACAATAAGTAAAGTTAACAGATGTTTATTAAATGATATTTTGAACTCAGAAACACTTAACTTCAGTGTTTCAACTAAAAGTAAATGTCTTTGCTCCAAGAAGAGGCGAAAAGCAAGAACAGAAAAATAACCCGGATTATCTAGCTTGATAATCCGGTTCAAATGCAACCAAAACGTTCACTAGAAGTAGCGCCATGCTATGCTGTGGTGCAGAGAGTTAAGGAAGAGCAAAACGCTCACAAATGATGAGTGCAAACGATACCATTGTCAAAAGCCAAGCCAAGTTCAAAAGCCAAAAGAGGAGCCAGAAACGCCAAGCCAGGAGCAAACACTGTCATCGTCAGGAGCCAGACCGGATTCAGGAGCCAGAGGAAGCCAGAAACACCAAACCCAAAACGCCAAGCTGGAATCGCCAAGCCAGGAGCAAACGCTGTCGTCAGGAGCCAAACTGGATTCAGGAGCCAAGGGAGCCAGGAACGCCAAGCCAGAAACACCAAGTCAGGAACGCCAAAGCAGAAACAAACATTGTCGTCAGGAGTCAGTCTGGATTCAGGAACACGAAGCTATACAGCCAGGACCCAAGGAGAACAGGCAGTGACAAAGCAATGTCCCAAAAAGACACTTTGCCTTTTGCAAGGGACCTTCACCTTCAATTCCACTTTTAATTTACACCTCAGAGTCCGATGATGATGAGGCCTCCGCCCTGACATCATTATCCACAGCTGATCTTGATCTCATATGTGAACCTCGCCCCTCAGCCCTCCAAGTAAGTATATCCCGGATCTTCTTTCTTTCCCTTTCCTCATCTGACTCCTGCTCCCGAGTTGACCTCTTAGTTCCTCTACTTTCTATTAACCCATCATCTTCCAGCATTGACTCTTCTTCACTAGAAAACCCTTCAAACGTTTCATCCTCAGAAGGAGCCATAAGTATTTCCCGAATCCGCTTTACTTGCTGTTCCTCATCAAACACCTGCTCAACATTATCCCTTTTCCTCCTACTAGCAGTTTTACCAGTAGTACCAGAACTGCCCCTTGGCGCAACTACAACACTCTTTGTCTAGTAAGAATCATCTAATTGGTTCATTTTTAAATTGTCAAACATTGGTTGTGATATTTGTCTTTAGGAGAGTGCTTCCTGTGTTAAAAGATTGCTGAGCTGTGCACTGATTCATTCGTGATCATATATAGGTCAGGGGTGTACCACTGTCAGGGGTTGGGAGGACTATACAGAACAATACTAGTCACTTTATTAATGTTATTGCTTTTGAATGTGTGTGTTATAGGGCATTATTTATTGTATGGGCCCATATTTTAATTAGTTGTAAGGTAGTCTACAATATCTCTGGGGTTTAAACTGTCAGAAGCAGGATATGAAGATGAATGAATGACTAGAGGCTGTTAAATCTCTTTGTAAAATAGGGTTTTGTGCCCTACTAGAACCAAAGAGCTTATGTGTATATTATTTCAAATGTTTCTGGTCATTAACATCCACATGCAGAAAGTAATAGCAAGCCCACTGGTAGCCATTCATCCTTACCAGTGCTTTTTTCATCAACGGGTGACATTCAGTGCAGCCAGAAAATTCTTCTCTATCTTTCATGCTTTGGATTAAATCTGTGCATGATCATCTTCCAATTATGAACAACAATTACCAAGATCAATAAAAAAAAAGACTGGCAATTTTATACAGGATAGGGTTTGGTGAGATTTTAAATTCATAATTTGTGTTGTGTCATTCCATTCCTTGCATGCATTACATTAATTTGATGTTTTTGTTTTAAACTTGGATATTGTCTTGGAGTAGAAAAAATATTTGAATAAACAAAGGGTAGGGTAAGCTGTGGACTCCCTC
Source organism: Anolis carolinensis (assembly GCF_035594765.1). Classification (NCBI taxonomy): domain Eukaryota; kingdom Metazoa; phylum Chordata; class Lepidosauria; order Squamata; family Anolidae; genus Anolis; species Anolis carolinensis. The sequence continues at coordinate 180,819,919 of NC_085844.1, forward strand.
TGCCATTTAGTCCCCTTAGGCTTATTTGGCAAAGAAAGGGAAAATATTTTCACCTCAGGGAGCTCTGCTCCACCTTCACTGTCATTTTTTATTAATCATTTTTACTGTCCCATTCCTTTTTAAAGCTTGTTGTTTTAGTTTCTATGACAAGACTTATCTCCTTGATTTGCTGGTCATTTTTCTTTAACTCTAGTGTGTTGTATTGTATTTTAATTATTTTTAAAATTAGATTTGCATTATGTTTCCTTCCACATTGGGGGTTTAATGCTAGCTTGAACTGTAAAGATTTATAGTCAAACTAGTTGTGCCTGGCCACACGTTGCTGTGGCTTATGGGAATCATTTGTTGGCCAGGTAGAAGAGCAGCGAATAGCCTTGCAGCCTCAAAGCCTGGCTGTTTTCTTCTTATGTGAGTCCTTGTTTGGTGAGCTGGAATACGATGGAATAGGCTTGCTGCTTGGAAGGCTGGGTACTTGCATTCTAGGAGAAGTATTACTACTACTACTACTACTACTACTACTACTACCCTGGCTGGATTAAATAAATTTTGCACTTATTTCTCTGTTTGCTTCTATGGAAATAAGCTGAGGGCAAAAGGGAAAATAGGAGAAGGAGATAGAAACTGGGACAATTTAAAAGCCACTGCAAAGATGGAATGATAAGAAGACAGGATCATCCCTGTCAAATTGGGACAGTTGCATTGGCCATGAAATCACTATCGCCGCCTGTTTTTCTGTGAGGGGTTTTTTTTTTTTACTGATCTACAAGAATGCTAGAAGGAAGAAGCTTTGCAAGCACTTGTAGTGTTCCATCTCAAAAATAATCTGCACTTGACCCCATATCTATTGATCACCTCAGAAGAAGAGGTAGCTTTTGTATATGATCTGTGCACATGTTTACCAATACAGACGGGTTTTAGGGAACAACTTCATAAAAGATGCTGAAGTGGGAGCTTTTAATTCTAAATAGGAGCCACTTCATTTATTTTTATAGATCCCACAGCTTTCACTTGCCAAATGTTCCTTGAGAAAAGGTTTGAAACCTCTAACAATGACTCTTTATGAGTTAGCACCTGGTTGGGGCATGTAGGCACCTTCTGGTAGAGGGTAGCCCACTTTCTATCAAATACACAAAGAAAGAAGGAAACCCATTTCAAGCAAGGCTAATGTGCCTAATATACATGGGTCATAAAACTTGATTTAAGAAGATGTTTAATACATAATTATCCACAAGTTTTTTTGTTGTCTATAATGATTAAACATTAGGTTCTGTTCTTGCCTTGAACTTTCCATTGTGGAATTGTTCTGCATCCCATTTATCTTTGTAGTTAGGTAGAGATGAATTGTTTGTTTGTTTCAAAAGTATGTGATCATGCCTCAGAGGAGACTGAGATAAAGAGTTCTGGTGAATGCTAAGAACCATACAGCTGAAAGGGCATCATTTTGCATTACGCTCAACAACCTGTAATGAATTTTGTAGAGTGACAGCCCATTTCCCACTTTAATTCTTGAAACCTGCTAATTTTACACATGAAACATATTATGAGATGGTCTGACTATGATTTTAAACTTAATCAGCTACCAATTTAACTTCCTATACGTGGGGTGAGCCAGCTAGTTTCTTAGGTCACTGCTATTGACTATGGGGTAAAAGGTTTTTTTAAAAAAACCATTGGAACTTGAGCAGAAAAGGGGAAGGACAGGAAGTTGAGATTGCATTGCCGGGACATTCATCCTCTCTCGACTTGGATACACAATTTGGTAATTCCTCTTTCTCTGCCTCCTCTTCCTCCTCTTCTTCCTTCTATGATCATTATTAATATTATTGCTTCCAGTAATGGGATTCCAGTAACAGGAGTAACCACTACATCACACTGGGACAATGTGCCCCTTTGCAGCACTTTGGGGACAGGGCCTACCAAACGCCATCACATGAGGCTTGGCAGGCCCTGCTCCATTGACCCTCCAAGTGCCAAGGAAGTGTCGCAAGATGCTTCCTTGACTGCTACGGAGAGGTAAGTGTTTTTGGGGTAGCTCCAATTGAACTACTCTCATCTTTGGGCCCTTTCCCCAATCTGATACAGACAGGATGCCAACATGCTTTATTCCATGGTCCCCATCTGATGAGGGAAGGAGGGAGAGTGTGCGGGTATCGGGGTTGGGGGGGGGGATGTGAAGAGGTTGTAAGTCAGTTTACTAATCGTTAAGATGAGTACGGATTAAAAATGTTCAAAAATCAGTAAAAATAAACAAAAGTTATTAAAATATAATCTGTAGAGTTAAAACCATTTGACAAGATTTATTTAAAAGGCAATGTAATCTATAAGTTAAAACCATTTAAAACAAGAGAATTTTAAAAATCAATGAAACAGTAGAGTATTAGAAGCCCATCAGAGTCAATTCATAAAAGCCTGATGGAATAAACAAGTTTTGATTTGGAGTAGAAGGAGAGTAAAGAGGCAGATATCCCAGTCTCACTAGAGGAGGAAGTAAATCGAAAGTGTGGGAGCAGCCTGTGAGAAAGTCTCTCCCTTGTTCCCACCATGGAAAGGTGATGAAAGAGGTGAAAACCTCTCCACTTGGACCCAAGCCATATAGGTCTTTATATATCATACCCAGCAATTTTGAGTTGTATTCTTCATAGCTGGAGTATCATATGGTACAAGGTATAGTTGCATCTACGCTTAATTAGGAATTTCCATTTGTACCAAAAAAGAAACTCTGGTCTATCTTCCTGATGGATCCTTATAGCCTTTTAGAATGCAGTTGATTAGCCAGCCAAATTAAAATGAAAACAAGCTGCAATGAATTTGAACAGGCCTTGAAGATCCCTCCATTATTTCATAATGAGGAAGAACACACAATCTATGGCAGACTGCAACAGTTTGCTTTTGTCTGAGCATAGTGAGAAGGGTAAGATTCAGCCCCCTCTGTTTCTCTTACTGAGTTAACTGAGTGAAAATTAGTTTTGCACTTGTTTCTCAATTTGTACAAATTGAAGTAAGCTGAGGACAATGGAAAAATGGGAGAATAAGAGAAAAACTGGAAAAAATGGAGCTGAAAAAGTGGAACAACAGGGGACTAACTAATAACTATGATTATCCCCGCCAAATTAGGACTGTTGGAGGGAAGTAGATTGGAGAGGAAATTGAGCATCTTACCACATTAAGCCCAGGGTTGTTGTCATTGTTGTTTTTGCCTTCATGTCAACTATGACTTACAGCAGCCCTACCCTAAGATTTTCATGGCAATATTTTTTCAGACATTTATTCAGAAAAAGTTTGCCATTGCATTATTTTGTGGCTTAGTGTTTGACTTGCTCAAGAACAGCCAGTGTGTCTCTAGGGGCTGAGCTGGAATTTGAACCCATGTCAAAGTCTCTGCCTGAACCAATTCATTAAATTCTGCTCAGAATTTTGCAAGTGATGGAAGGATCTTCATGGCCTGCTCCAAATCATTGCAGCTTGTTTTAGTTTTCATTTCCAGTCATCATTTAGCTGGGTAATCAATTGATCACTTTCGTCTTCATATTGATTGATTGGTTTTGAAATGTTCAGTGTCTTTATATTGCAAAAGTAATGTAACTGTTGCACCCCAAGGCAGTGTGAGCACTAGAAACCAGACAGAGACCAATAATCATATAATATCTTTATTAAAAATTATAAATTTAGGAATGAATGAGTGGAAAGGATGAATGGGTAATAGTCCTTTGTAAAAAGGTATGAATTAGTCCAAAGAGTTGAAGAGAAGTGTCCAATATTATTGTCCAAAGTCCAGAAACCAGAACACACTCAAAACTGTTGGAAAGTTCTTGAGCGGGGAACAACAAGGAAGCAAGACTGAATAACAAAGTTCAAAGTCACTAAGAAGTCTTTGAAATCAAGGCAGGAACGAGACGAAGCTGAAACCAAACTTGATTCAGGAACAAGGCAAGAAAGTGGATTTACTCCAGTCTACTCGGGAGTCGCGGCTCGGCTTGGCTGCCAGGAACAGGAAACTTGACTTGGTAGAATTAGGAGCTAGAGTCGGTGAACTGTTCTCAGGGAATAGCTACATTGACACCGCAAAGTGTTCACAGTGCAAGACACTTTTATGGAACTTAGATCTGATCACAACGAAGGGAAGCCGAACTCCCCAGAGGTTCCCAAGGGAATCTTCTATCCATTATCCCCTCGAGATGCCAAGCGGTTACTCCTTCGGAGCCCTTGTTTTTCTGATCTCTGGACATGCAGAAACTCCCTTGTGTTGAAGGACACATTCTCTGGGGAACTCAGAACATCTGGTTCAGCTATGGGAGTAATATTTCCAGTTTCTCTCCCAATTAAGGACTCATCCGAGCTATCAACAGCCGGCAGCTGTAATTGGAAGGAGCTCTGCAGACTAGGTAAAAAGTCAGAACAAGCTTCATCCTGGTCAAAGTTCATTTCTGAATCAGGTTCAGAAACCAAAGGTGGCTGGGATATGACACTAGCTTTTGCACATCTAAATGATTCCAGAATTTCACCCCCTGACATTAGCATGTAGATATTTATGAGACAATATCACCACCCAAAATGTGTGACAGTTATGGAATTCATTCTTCCTTTGATGTCTGTGAAGAGCTGGCAAAATAAATGACACACAGAGAAATTCTTGTCTCTGAAGGGGAGGCTGTGTCGACTGTGGTGGTAAGTCATGATATAAAATTATGAAGGGATGTTTCCAAAATATTAGAAAAGCATCAAAGCATTTCTGAGGTAGTGGGGAGAAAGGCAAAAGGAAGACTTAAAGTTGTCATCTCCTGCCTGTGGACCACACAGACACTTCATGAGAATTCATGCAGTTTTTCAGCTACATAACCTTGAACGGTTATAGTAATTTTGAAGTCCTTTTTTAAAAAGCAGTGATATATTGTTTCCTGACAGACTGGTTTTAATAAGGATGATTTTTTTGTTGTTTCCAAATCAGAAAGGACTCTCACATCTTTAAATCATTAGGTTGAGGATGGAGAACTCATTTGGAGAGCAAGCTTCAAAGGTTATTGGATTTTACAAGGCTTTCACCCCTCTGCAGTTGTCTGAATTAACCTAATTCTTGTTCTTATTCTCAGTGGACACCATATTTCAAATATGGGGAATTCTCCAGAGATGTTTCTGCCACTTCACAATGTAACTGAAATAGGCAAAGAACATGGGCCTTTTTAAAAAAAAAAAACATGATTGTTAGATTATAAAAACAAATGTCCAAGTTTTCAGCAGTAGATGAAGACAGGCCTAGTCATTCTCCATGTTAAGATTATTGATTATGTGGTGGCAATTTTTTTTTGTGGGGCTTTGTAGATTATTTAAGACAAGGTTGGAAAGTTAAAAGAACAGGCAAGGATGCAGTTAGGTTGTCTGCTTTAATAGCTAAATCTAGAATGGTTCAAACAGAGACAACATTGAAAGAACAACTACTGGCAAATTTTTAGGGCTATTAACAAAGCACAATGGGAAATGATAAAACTCTACAAAAGCTATAATGTTTAAGTGCGACCTTAGAAATGAAGACACATGAACTATTATTATTATTATTTTAAAAAATGTTATTTATATCCTGCCCTATTTCCTTGAGGGGACTCTGAGAGGTTAACAACAAATATAGTGTTCCCTCACTACTTCGCGGTTCGCTTTTTGCGGATTCGCTGTTCTGCGGTTTTTCAATAAACTCTAAAATAATATTATAAATCATAAAAAATTACAATTTACAGCCTAAAGAAGGGAGGAAGGAGAAGCCGAAGGGAGAGAAAAGGAGCTCAAGCGGCAATGAGAGGAGAAGGAGGCGATATATCAACACACAATTAGTTGATAAAGACTTAAAATAGTGTATAACTACATGTGTGTGTGTGTGTGTGTGTTCTGACCATTTCTGCTTTAAGGTAAACAGCAAAACTAAACAACCAAAACACATGAAATTACATGGTCATCTGGACTGTGTTTAGACATCAAAAAACAAAAACCATTCAATTGGGAAGTCACTCAAAACACCCAAAAAACAAATACTGCTCTCTGTGCATGTGTGGTGGAGCTCCCACCCTTGGAATACCTACGTCACTGACAAGCAGCAGCGCGTGCATCCCAACCGAACTTTTAAAACCATTACTGCACTGGCCAGGGCAGGTGGATTGCGTAATGTGAGGGAGGAGGACATTAGGCCTACTCAACCACATCAGGAAAGTCCTCCAGAGTGTGGAGGTGAATGAGGCAGAGGAAAAAAGGGTGAAGGGAAGCTTTCCCCTTTTCCTGCTTTTAAAAAAATATTTACTTTTAATTCAGACAGGGACTTCTCTCACAAAATGGGCCCTCCTCCCCCTTCAGCGGCTCTTCCACCCAAAAAGGGCAGAGCGAGAATGCTGGCGGGAGGACAAAAGAGCCAGGAGGGAATAAGCCCCTAACATCTTATAAACAACAAGGACAATATACATACTAATCAGGGAAAATACTTCCAACATTCTGAAAACAGGGAAACTCCAAACAGGACACACCCAGGGACAGCTAACACCTCCCAACACAGAATTCCCCCAGGCAGAAAGCAGCCACTCTATCAAGCCCATTATATGCTAACCAAGGTGACACAATGCGGCATTCATTCTTGTGTCCAACAGACAGGAGTTCATTCTCCCACACTGGACAAACTGTATTCCACAAGTATACAAACAACACTTGCCAGTCTGGTTCCTAGCAGAGGAAATCCATTGAAAAACAACAAAAACTCGCTCCCACTATTACAACACTCTTACTCACTCTGGAAAAATAATACAAAACAAAATCATGTATAAAAACAAGACAACAAATAAAGGGGACCATCAGAAAACAAGGGAATTCCACAAATAAAACAATTAGGGCCAGCTAACACCTCCATACAAAGGATTCCCCCAGGGAGGAAGCAGCCAGGCTTTGAGGCTGCAAGGCCATTACATGCTAATCAAGGTGACTAATCACAGCATGCATACCTGCCGCACCAAGACAATTCATTGTATTCCAGTTCACCAAAGTAGAATTCCCTTAGGAAGAAAAAAAGCTAGGCTTTGAGGCTGCAAGGCTATTCACTGCTATTCCACTTAAGCCACAGCAATGCATGGCCGGGCAAAGCTAGTAATGTATAAATATATAGCCTCCCTACTTAGCAGATTTTCACCTATTGCGGGTGGGCCTGGAACCTAACCCCCGCGATAAGTGAGGGAACACTGTATTGGCAAATATTAAATACAATAAAAACTACGCCAAGAAAAAATAATCCACCCCACCATTATGCAAAACAAACCACATCTACAGCAGATTAACAAGAATTAAATAACAACATAACATAATAATATACGATTCTGCAGCTTGCACTGGAAAGAAATAGCCAGAATCTAAACAAAGCAAAATAAGGTAAATATATATGGTAGTTCACCCATAAGATGTAGGTTTCTCTTGGAACTGACATAAATAATTCTTACAAGAAACTTTTTGCATCACCTGTAGCCTTTCTGGAAAGCCATTTATGCCTCATATGGCCTGGATTTTAGTTTAGAAAAATAAGAAGAATTAAAAGCAAGGACACAGAGGTCAATTTCTGGTGGGGCAGAGGGTGGGCTGAAATACATAATGCTGTAAACTGCTATTCTTGTGGAGAAGAGGAATCACCAAGGCCTTTATTGCTTTGACCAGAGAAGTAGCCTCATTTGAAATTTGTTTCAATTGAAATGCATTAATTACAAAAACATATTTGGTTGTGACAGCTAGTGAGGATAAGAAGATTCCAATGTTAATAACATAAACAAAAACCACTAGATTCTCAGAAGTCTGAAACAACTTGAAGGCACACAACAACAACAATCCTAATTAATTAACTTGACTATTTCATCAGCCAAAAGCAGGCCCACACATGGAAATACACACGACCGACCCCTCTGATAGACATGCTACTATTTTGCACTTTATCTCTTTTCCTACCCCATCCTATCCCAAACTCTCCCAGACAACTCTGCTACACTTTGTCCAGACACTTTATTAAATGGTCTTGTAACTATGCACTTTTTAACTTGACCCCCTCCATTCTATCCATTGGTAGTGAAGTTGTTTTTATTACCTTATCTTTTATTTGGTTATTATGGTTTATATTATATAATTGTGTTTGAATGTGTTTATTTTACTTGATTGTTGTACTGATTTTGTTTTACTAATAGTTTACATGTTTTAACTTGTTATACCTTGTTCTTCTTTTGGGTTTGGCCCCATGTTAGCTGCCCTGATCTTAAATACTTAATCTTAAATACTGTTTAAATACTTAAATACTTAATCTTAAATACTGTTAAGTTTATGTGGTTTGAATTGTTCTTCATTTTAAATACTGCATTGTTCTTTTTCTTTTTTTTTTGCACTATAGGTAAAATATGTGCAGTGTGTATAAAATTTTGTTCGTGTTTTTTTCAAACTGTAACCTATCTCCCCAACAGTGTGAGGGACTATGAACTGGCTCTCTGCTTTAAAAGTTTGAGGCCCACTGCTCTACTTTGTAGGCTCCATTTTGTCAATAAAATACTTGCTATGGGAATATCACAATTGAAAACAATTTATAATTTTGCTCTTTCCTTTCCTTTTAGCACAACAAGCATGCCTTCATACATCAGGACAACAAATAGCTATATTCCAGTTAACCCATCCATTTGGTTTTCAAACCAGCCGGAGCAGCAGCCACATCCAGACCTTGCATTCCGCCATCAACTGAAAAGCTCAGCTATTGGCAGTGTCATAGCATCACCCTTAACTATTTCTATCTGTGTGACAGTGGCTTCTTTTCTGCTGGATCTACTGAATCTCTCTTGACAAAGCAAGAATTCTTAAGTGCAATATCCGGAAAAGAGAAGGACAGTCTTCCATCTGATAGTATTTGTTCCTAATGAATAGTTTCACCTAGGCCTTCCAAGACAAGGAGCAATAAGCACCTCAAACTGGTATACATCTCTCTTTTGCCCAGATATTATTTTGAAACTCTAAAGCTTTATTTTATACACTGACTTAACATCTTCTTTTTGTAGAAGGATCTTTATTTCCCATACTGCTATGGGGGGTTTGTAATATATATATATATTTATATAAATATATATATAAAAGAAAAAATTGTGTATTTATTCAATCGATAAACTTATTTTTGTCATTGCAAAATGTTATCCTTGTTCAAAAGTAGCTGCAAAGTTGCAAATTGCATTCTCAATCATTGCTAGATTCTTAATAAACATTAATATTAGCAGAATTATTATTAAGATGGCATAATATTGAGACCATTCAAACTTTGAATTTTCTCCTGAGTCATATTTTCAAGGGCTTCTTAAATCAGCTGATGTAGCATAAAACAAAGATCATTTCAACTTTCCATTTACATTTCTAGTTCCCACATCAACAGGAAAAGAGGAAATTGACAAGATTTTCACCTCTGGAGCAGGATTCATGTTCAACAATGAGGTCTACTTTAGATAGATGAGTCGGAGGACTGTGATACGATGATGCTGAGCTATATCACTTGTTGACAAATTATCCTTCCAGTATACATCTGAAATTCTCTGAATGTGAAAATCATATGCCTGATGTGTAATAAGAAATAATTATAAGGAGGTCTGTTTTTCCCCATTTCTATGGAGTTACCACATACTGCCTCATTGATTAAAATTTCCCTGTGTAATTATAAGAGCTAAAAACCTATTTCCTTGAAAGTTAAAATTAAAGCTATGATTCCAAAAGAAAGCAGAGTATGGTCGATCCTATCACTGCTGCAGTGAGCCAGAGGTTCATATGCTCTTTTGATGCTCCATCTCTCCTTAAACATGTCTGTTCAGAAAAATCATATTTTTCTCTTGCACATAACCAACAAACAATGGTTTACTATGTTCAAGACTTCAACCAGCCAAGTATTTTTCCAGTCAATCCAGGTATAGAAGGTAAACATAAACCAGGACATGCATAAACATTATTCCTACAGCCAAGTTTGGTGTTACAAATGAACTGAGCCTATATAAAAGTGTGAAACCTATGGTTCCTAATTTTGCACTATATAATAAGTTGAAAAGTTTCTTATATAATTCCTGCTCCCCAAGTTTATTTATCCTAATGCAACCAGGACATTTCAGCAGCAATATCATCTGTTTATTTGTATGTCACATTATAATAACTGAAACTGTTGCAAAATAAATCATTGCACCACTTAAAGACCATTTGCTAACAATTACACTGAATATCCCCAACTTTTTCATAAACAGTCCCATCATCTCTCATTAACCATATACTAAGGCTTAAAAAGAGAGAAATGATCCAGTTAGAATCAGACAATGTATTTTGGCAGAAATTCATCTTATCTAATAATAAAATAATAAAACTTTATTTATACCCCGCCACCATCTCCCCGCGGGAACTCGGGCAGCTTACATGGGGCAGAGGCCCAAACAACATAGGACAAAATATAGGCAACATAATACAAATCACACTATAAAAAGATAAAACAGTAATACAATATATCAATTAAAACAAAAATACAGGATAAAAAATTGCATTTAAAACACATAAATGGTAAAATCGTAATAAATACAGGATAGATTATTAAAAACGCTCTGGGGCTGATTAATTAATGACTGTATCTATAAAGGCCTGCCGAAACATCCAAGTCTTCAGTTGTTTCTTGAAGGAAGGTAGAGAGGGAGCCAACCTAATCTCCCTGGGGAGGGAGTTCCAGAGTCTGGGAGCCACGGCCAAGAAGGCCCTCTCTCGTCCCCACCAAACGCAGTGGTGAGGAGGGTGGAAGTGAGAGAAGGGCCTCCCCGGAAGATCTCAGTGATCGGGTGGGTTCATAGGGGACTACGCGGTCATGAAGATAGGCAGGTCCCGAACCATTTAGAGCTTTATAGGTAATAACCTGCACCTTATATTGGGCCCAGAATATAATCGGCAACCAGTGGAGCTGCTTGAACAAGGGGGTTAACCGCTCCCTATAAGCAGCTTCAGTTAGTAATCTGGCTGCCGACCGTTGTACCAACTGCAATTTCCGGACCGTCTTCAAGGGAAGCTCCACGTAGAGTGTGTTACAGTAATCCATCCTTGAGGGTAACCAGAGCGTGGACCACCATGGCCAAGTCAGACTTCACGAGGTATGGTCGCAGTTGGCGCACTAGCTTTAGCTGTGCAAAGGCCCTCCCGGCCACCGCTGACACCTGAGCATCAAGTGACAGCGATAAGTCCAGGAGGACCCCCAAGCTGCGGACCTGCGCCTTCAGGGGGAGTGCGACCCCGTCAAGCACAGGTAGCCACCCTATGCCCCAATTAGCCTTACAACTGGCCTGGAGGACCTCTGTCTTGTCAAGATTGAGCTTCATCTTGTTGGCCCTCATCCAACCCATTACAGTGGCCAGGCACTGGTCTAGGATCCGAGGGGCTTCCTTGGAAGTAGGTGGAAAGGAGTAGTGGAGTTGAGTGTCATCTGCGTAGAGACCAAAGCCGTCTCAGTGCCATGACCAGGCCTGAAGCCAGACTGGAATGGGTCAAGATAATCGGTGGCATTCAAGAATCCCCGGAGTTGAGAGGCCACCATTCGCTCCAAAACTGAAACTGAAGATAATCTTAAAAGCAATTCCTAAATGGAACAATTATTTCCCCAAGCCAAATAAAGTAGGCCAGACACACAGAAGGAAACAAGTCTGTAAGCATCTACACATACAAAGGCATATTTTGTATACAGATTGCCTCAGTGGAATGCCTTCACAATGTACAAAATGTCTGAAAAACCCATAGTTTTATTGCATTTTTGCATACACATCCTCCAATTTGTAGCTCACATAGTTTTGACGAGTGGTTGCTGGTGATTCCCATGTCAGTTAGGCAATAAATCCATCCCAGGTTTTAATCTATACTTTTAAATGACTAAACCTATTCTGGAGATAGGATTCAACACTTTGAATCATTTTGTAAAAGTTCAGACTCAAAGAGCAGAGCAGGTTTACCATGGCACTGAAATGGAAACCACTAGCAGTTCCAACAACATGGATGGTCTGTTGCAGGAGTCAAATTGGGTCTGAATGCAATTCCTGTCTCCTTCCCCAAAGGAACAGCATTCTCTGATAGTACATATGCTAAAGTTTAGTGACCTTGCCACACAGCCATCAGAATTGCCCCACATTGTCGGGGGTGTTGGAAACCTGGTGCCTCATGCCTGCATTACCGGGCTCCAGTTAAGGCTGATCCCATGGGGAGAAGCATCAATTGCATGGCTTCTTCCCATGGCCTCCCTAGTTACCACAGCAGCGGCATACACCACCTCCGCCCTGCTTCACCCATGGATCCCTGCCTGCATCATTTGATGGGAGCTGGCAGGCTCTATGGGTGATGTAGGGCAGAGCTGGCATATGCTGCCGAAATTCTGCCCTTGTAATGAGGTCGCAAATCTTGGAATATTTTTTTAAAAAAATAGTACTCCTTTTTTCTGATCGTCCAACATCCCATTATCAGAAATAATTTACTGGATTGTTACTAACATTTTGTTATTACTGTTATTATTGTGTTAAAGCAGTGGTTCTCAACCTGTGGGTCCTCAGGTGTTTTGGCTTACAACTCCCAGAAATCCCAGCCATTTTACCAGCTGTTAGGATTTCTGGAAGTTGAAAGCCAAATCATCTGGCGACACACAGGTTGAGAACCACTGTGTTAAGGAGAGAAAAACAGGAAGACCATCTGGTTCCCTCCCATTATTGATCATCACAATTTTGAATTGACTAGCTTGCCCTGACTCATCTTTCAATCTACATTGATATGGAACAACAGACCATGTGGCTGCCATATGAATTACACAGAGATGTTTTTGGCAAGCACACAGAAGGATTTCGTCACTCATTAACTCTTCCTTCCCCAACTCCTTTTTTCCCCAAGCAATTTTTCTAAATCACAGAGCTGAGCCAGTCTTAGTTGCACCCACACTGTAGAATTAATGTAGTTCTCTACCATGGCTCAATTCTATGAAATCATGGGAGTTGGAGTTTTACAAAGTCTTTAGCCTTCTTTGCGAAATAGTGCCGGTGCTTCACAAAACTATAATCTGCCTCCCCTGTATTCATGGGTTTTCCACATTTGTGGGGATGCTGTCCCTCTAACTTCTGTGAATGTGGAAGGCTGAATGTATCTTCTTTTCTCCCACTTCCTCTTTGAACAATATCCCAAAAGAAGAATCACACGAATAGCCACTATATGGCCTTTTCTTCTAACCTTTTACCATTGCTTAGAGTTAGATTGAGTAGCTGCATACCTAACAATTAACAATTGGCAGAAATATTGTCAAATTACACTGAAAAGTAGTTTGTTATTGCCCTAGCAAAATGAGGTCTCTTTCTTTGCTGCAAGAAAAGAAGTAGCTAGCAAAACATCTTATTGCAAGTAATACATTACTTCCAACTCTGCTGCTGACCTTGTATTCACCAGAACTTGTGTACATAAGGTGTGTCCAGTCACAATTCCTGTTGATTCTTCGTGCCAGCTCTGCTAGGTTTCCCTTGCTGTGATCAATGAACATATTACTTAGAAGAAAAATGAACTACATCTTGCCACAAATATAGTGGCAAAATATTTTACTTGATGAAAAATAAATGCTTTTAAAGTGTTTGCATAGAAAATATTTTTGTGCTTAGAACAATATTTACTGCACAGAAAACAATTTGCAGTTTTCTGAGCAGGAAATTTGTTTTCTACATTGTGATGATGATGATGATGATGATATAATTTATTACCCTCCTCTCCCTTTGGCAACATAATTAAAACAAGGGATAAAACAATAATAAAAGACATAAAACAAAATACATAGAGTAAAATACAAGTTAAACTCCATTGTACCAAAAAACTTGTTCTCCACTGATGGAACTGCAAATAATCTTGGGAAATTGTGTAGTTTTAAATGAGCACCAACCCCCAGAGTCAGACATGACTGGACTTAACATCAGGGGAAACCTTTACCTTTACCTTACAGCAATGCCATTGGAAAAATAAATTTGACACAAATTTATTGGTTAGCTACCATTGATCAATAGGGTTGACCACCTGTTGGTAGATGAGTTGTAGTTTTGGCCTCTGCTGGAACCCCATGGGATGACAGGGTGTCCTTTGTCACCAGGGCTGCAGAAGGGTCTCTCCCCTGCACCAGGTAGAATCCTCATTCCACCCACACTCCCCAATAGGAGATCCTTAGCCAGTATCTTTGATCCAGGACTGATGTCAACCATCCTTCCAGTTGTGCTAAACGTATGAACACAAGCACATATATAAGAATGCAACAGCTTCTGGAAATTGAAGTCCAAAATATCTTGGAGTACTGAAGAAGGAAAACCGCTGTTACAGAATAAAATGCAGGATTATTCTACTTTTCAGATACATCCATGTTTCCAATATGTGAGCCTCATAACAAGCATTATATAATATGCATGTTCCATGGCAAAGCAAACATCTCAAATATTCCTTAGGCCAAACTACATTTTGTAAAAAATATACAAAACAATGCCTGAAATACTCATGGAAAAGTCCTATATTTTCAGTTTGTCTTGTTTTTTTGTAGATCTGGAAGATTGATTGTGCATTTGAAGAAGGGCTGAATAATATTCAGAATAACCTTATAGTAAAACAGAGTAGCCTTATAGTAATCACTGTTGTTGAACTTAGGAGTCTAAAATCATGCCAGTCCCAGTGTTCTTTCTATCTTAGAAAGACTTGGTGAATGACAGAAAATTATATTAGGACCTGCCTCTCAGGATAATGCAGCAATTTCTCTCTGAGAGTAAAACCTATCTTTTAACTGTTTTCCCTGTTTTTCTGTACCTCCTGAACCTGAGTGGGAGAAGCAATTAAAGAAAAATCTTCATTAGAAACAAAGAAAGACCAAAAAGTTTTAATCAGTTGTCTTTATAATATACCATTCCAGTGGTTTTCTAATGAAAAACTTGAAAATAGATTGTTGGCTTGCCGGTTTTCCAGTTCACAATGCCATTGCATTCATGCGACATGTATCTCATAAACTGTAGTATCTGGAAAACATATAGCCAGCCAGTATATAATGCAATTTAAAAGTTTAAAAGATTAATCAGAAGGTTGTATCTTTTGCCAGCCAAGTGTCTCAAGTACAATTGGTGCAGAAATCTCCCTTTAATAGCTTCTGCACTGGCCTTAATTTTAGATATTACAACCACATTGCACTTTGTAAACATTCCCCCAGATGTTTTTAAACAGATGTTTTGGATTAGGACCATTTTTAATTTAAAAAAAAACTAAAATAACTCTTCAATGTCTACCAAGGTACAATTGAGGGTGAAAGGGCAACATTTATGAACAACATTTGAAGAATGTTACTGTTCTTTAAAAAGATCCCCTATACTAGAGATGGAAATAATATTCGTAATCATTTGTTCCCAGGTTGAAAAATAGATTTCCAAACAGCTTGTAGCCCCCGGTGGCACAGCAGGTTAAACCATTGAGCTGCTGAACTTGCTGACCGAAAGGTCAGCAGTTTGAATCTAGGGAACGGGGTGAGCTCCCACTGTTAGCCTCAGCTTCTGCCAACATAGCAGTTTGAAATCATGCAAATGTGAGTAGCTCAATAGGTACCATTCTGGCAGGAAGGTAACAGCACTCCATGCAGTCATGCTGACCACATGACCTTGGAGGTGTCTACAGACAACACCGACTCTTCAGCTTTGAAATGGAGACGAACACCAACCCCCAGAGTCAGACACTACTAGACTTAATGTCAGGAGAAAACCTTTACCTACCTAAACAGCTGGGAAACCCTGTCACAAAAAATAAGAGACCAGCAAGAATTTAGTATACCTCCCACCCACCTCAGTATTTGATTCTGTGAAAAAATCCATTTTGCGATATTCAGCTAAGACGAGATACTGTGAAGGACTTTTTTTTTTCTCCCACTGCAAAGAGATGATAATGGAAATGTACTCTCCTCACATGAAATAGAAATAGAGTTACATCTTTATCCTATACCGAGTCCCCGCTAGCCGCCCCGAGTCCCCGCTGGGGAGATGGTGGCGGGGTATAAATAAAGTTTTATTATTATTATTATTATTATTATTATTATTATTATTATTATTACATATCTACTGAGAAGCAAGTCCACAGCTTGGGAAAGCCATTGACTACAGCTTCCAGTGACCCTCAGCCAGAATGGTTACTGGGCATACTGGTTTTTAAGCAAATTCCACTGAATTCCATGGACCATATCCCCAATAAGCATGCATTTACTTCCATACACTTGGGAAAAAGATGAAAGGAGAAAGGCATGCCCAGCTTTAACAACACTTCCTTAAAAGGAATGGTCAGATCAGTTAGCACTAAAACATTGTACCAAAGTTTGTGCACAGAAGTAGCAACATAGTAGTGTGCTGAATGTAAAGACCCTTTAAAACAAGAATGATATATAAAATATATGGGCCACTGCAGCACTTTTGCAATCCAAAAATGTGACTTCTGTATTTGCATATGCTTGCTGCTCTTGCAGAACTTGGGTGTGGAGTAGTGTGGCATCTAAGACAATGCACACCCTTGCAAATGTTATTGGATTGCAACTATACTCTGTCTCGCTAGTATCACTAGTAATGAGGACTGGATGAGAGTTGCATTCCAACAACATCTTAGCCATGAATTATCCAACTTTTGTCTAATACAGAGTTTCTCAAACTGCTCCCCCAGATGGTCTGGACTTCGGCTCCCACAATTCCTAACAGCTGGTAAGATGACTGGGATTTTTGGGAGTCGAAGTCCAAAACATTTGGAGGAGCACAGTTTGAGAAATACCATTAGTATGGCTTCAAAAGAGTTAACTTTTTAGAGATATGCTGTTTAAAAATCCACATCTTCTTTAACTCTCTAGCTCCTTTGTGTATGTGTGTGTATATATGTATGTGTATATGAGTGTGTATATGTGTGAGTGTTTAGCTGCTATTATTAATGTTTTTGATAAATATAATGAATGATGACAAAATGAGAACTGAAAAATTCACTTTGGGTCCATTTGTCCAGTGTGATAGTGTAGAAATACCTTTTGACAGTGCAAAATAGAACCTAATAACTATGTTTTAAAATGTAATTTAGTCAACTGTGATTCTTCTACATAGTATTTAGTTTGTAATCCTCATTTATCATTCTCAAAAATAAATCTCAGTTGTCAACTCAAGAAACTATTGTTTCACCTACTTTTAAAAAAAGGGAAACTATAAAGGCAAATCAAAAGGATTTCTTTTAAAATTGATTTAATAAGTATCTGCCAAGTTTTGGTAGCAGAACCCTTGAGGATAACAACATTCCTGGATGCTCAATTCTCATATACAATGGTATAGTAAAATGACAGGCTTTATATAAAATGGCAAAACCAAGGTTTGCTTTTTGGATTTATTAAAAAAAACAATTTTCAAGGCATGGATGATAGAATCTGTGGATACAGAGGACTCACAGTATGGGCCCCCAGATTGAAATAGTTCTTTCACATGTATTATAAAGAAAATCATGATATGTAAATGCAGCATGCTTTTTGTCAACTAAACCAAAGACTAGCCTGGATTAAATTTCATATTTCTCAGACAATCTATAGTGAATGGCAGAATTGTAAACAAATTTCTGCTAAGATTTTTGAATTGCTCCATTAAAAATGATTCTACAATGCCAGTGCCTGGAAAAAAAAAACAATCTGTCTACCTCTTTTTGCTCATCTTGCCAGTTAGTTACTTAAACATGTTAATCTCAAGTACCTTGGTTGTTGGAGAACCAACAGTTTTCCTCTTCTTCTGCAAAAGGCACATTTTCAGTGACAGGCACATGGATTCTAAAACAAATTGACATCTCATTGAAAACATTCCTAGGAATAACACACAATACCTACATTTCTTTTCAATGTTTTCACACTTTCCGTTTGTTGATTTTTCAAGCTTAAAAGGTAAGGCATACTCAGAATATCTTATACCTATCTTATATCTGTTATATTGCTGAAGCAACAGAGTAACATTTCACAAGCTGTCCTTGATGTGAAGAGGTCTGTTAGTACAGTAAGGTAATTCTCACTTGAGATAAGTCTCACTTTTTTCTGTGCCGGAAAAGACCAAAGTAAGATACCATATATTCAAAAACTCTGCTGCGACCATTCTCTGTTCAAGTGCCCCTTTCTTAGCTTGCAACTAAAGCAATTTCAAACGAAGTCTTTGACATGCATTGTGATGTTGGCTTCCACCTTTAATTTTTTTTACATCATACTCCCTTTCCAGTGTTGGATTATCTCTACCAATTTCTTAAACTAATGTGTTTAAGATTGTGTATTTTATAATATTAGGCTGCAATTTCTTCCCAGATGTTTTTATTATCCCACTGAAATCTAACAGTATATTTTAACCAGCTGTCAACTACATTCTGTTTGTTTGTTGGGGAGGAATGTATTGAGGTGATTTTCTTATCTTTTTCTACCCATATATTTTTTTAATTTATGGGGTTAATGATAAAACTAGATGTTTTTAACATTATTTGATCAAAATATTTTTGTAATGTAATATATAAATAAAATGGTTATGAATTTATAGCACAAGTTTGCATATTGGGCTTCTCTGTATTTTCACATTTTAATGTATATTTTATTTGAACCCTTTTTCTTTCTATCAACCACCACTGAGTAAGTACATCCAGGAACACCAACTATGGAAATTGATTAAACTTGCTATGATTCTAATTGTATTTAGTCCAGCCTATAGTGGTTATTAACAAGTCTATCTAAATAAAATCTTTTGTAAAAGATCTTTAGCATGAACAGAACAAGCTGCTGTTTTTTGTTCACAAATAGAAGAAATTGGAAGCAGGATTCAAATCACAGTCAACAAAACACATGGAGAGTCTTTCTTCAGACCTTCCTGCTGAAAATGGAAATGTGAAGTTGGAGGTAATATGGTTGGGATTAGAATGACTAATCCCAATGATTCATCAACCTAAAATGCAAAAAAGTATCACCTTGTATGTGAGCTTATAAGGTCAGCTCCCCCCAGAGGGTCATTCACACTACTTTTTTGCACTATAAACTGCCTATTTTCCATCCTATGGAATCCTGAGAAATGTAGTTTGGCAAAGGGACTAGATCAGTGGTTCTCAACCTGTAGGTCCCCAGATGTTTTGGCATACAACTTCCAGAAATCCCAGCCAGTTTACCAGCTATTAGGATTTCTGGAAGTTGAAAGCCAAAACATCTGGGGATCCACAGGTTAAGAACCACTGGACTAGATTTTTCTGACTGATAATTCAGAATAATCCTCCCTCAACTGCAAACCCCAGGATTTCATAGGATGGAACCATAGTAAATAGAATCATACTGTAGAAATTATGTTCAATTGGCATTTTTGAAGCCTTTCCATAGCTCTTTGCTGGACCTGAACTGGAACAACTCTTCAAATGCAAGACTATATGTCAAAAAGTTGGATATGTGGCCACTGTAGTGAAGAAGTTTTGATTAGGGCAGGATTGTGTATTCCCTGTTCCATTTTGAATATGTGAATGAAAAGGGCTTCTGTTAATTAAACATGATGTCAGCAGTAGCTGAACCCTAACACAAACTACAGAGCCATCAGAGAACTTCCTGAATGTAACCACAGCTATAGCAGTAAGGAAGAACATAGTCAAAGTAAAAAAGGTTGTTTTTTTAGGTCTATATTGGAACAATGGAATAGCAATGTAGATATTATTTGCTTCGAAGTCACAACATAACAATTGCTTCAATAAAATGATATGGTTTGTACTGTACATTAATGTGAGATAGAAAGAGAGATTGGATATATTGGCTGCTTTGGGGAAATCTGTTTTTAAGTGAAGCCCTGACCTTCTAAGTATTTTGGTGTATTGTATACAGACTCAACCAGAAGTCAGTATCTCTTCTTAGCAGCACACAGTTCAGTACAATGAAATGATAGAAACCTTTATAGACCATTTCTCACAGGAAAACAATGTACTTTATGAATGGCAAATGCTGGACCTTTGCAATTAAGGTCCTACACAACCAGCAAATAGCTTTATGGTATCTTTGCACACAGCAGCAAAATCCTTCAACTATAATAGTGTCACCAGAAGATTTTGTCAGAGATCACCTTTTAGAAGGTCTCTGTGATGGTAAACTGTCACAGAGATTACAATTTGATCCTGCATTAACACTTCAAAAAGCCATTAGAGGAGCTCATCAGCCTGAGCTGTTCAGGCAGCAGTAAAAGGGAGGTAAAAGTGCTCTCAAGCTCAATCAGATCCAATTGAAATGTTATGTATCTTAAAGAAGGCAACAGCCGGAAAAGTATTGGTCCACACAGAACAAAAGCAATGAAGCTTAACACCATCTCTACAAATGTTACCTTGAATTAGAGGGTAAAGGCAAAAAGCACAGAAACAAATACAGTTCATACTACTATACTTAAGGATTCAAATTACTGAGTCAGTAGACAATGGTTATTACAATACCTACAAGAAGGGTGTGGACTATCTTCTCACTGGATGAACCTAGGGAACCTCTCTGGGTTAAATTTCATCATTATTGAACTTCATAAATGTGTTGATAAATTTAAAGAATGTACATATTTCAACCCATTCATCATATGTAAATCTTGCTTAGCTTCACTCGCCAGGTTCAAATTAATTAAAGAGTTCAGTCACTCTTTATAATGTTCTACTTATCTTCATGAATCACCTATGTGTTTTCAGGCCCAATTCAAAAAACTGATTGTAAGCAATACAACACTACAGAATGTAGGACCACACAAAGACATGCCTTTATGAATCCTTAGAGAACCTTCTCCTGGTCCAACCACTACCTCAGATGTTTACTGAGGACATTGAATAGGACCTTCTGGGTCATTGCTTTTAGGCAAACCAAGAATGGGCAACTTGGAAATCCCTGAACAGACTCAGAAGCGGAGTGGAAAGATCAAAAGACAACCTGGCAAGATGGCACTACCTGGAGGAATCCTTCACCTTGTGTGACTGAGGAGCATAACAAACACTCAACATCTGTATGCTTGCCCACAATGTCCTGCCTCATGTACGGAGGAAGACTTGTTTAAAGCTCCGGACAATGCGGTCGTTTTTGGTCAAAAGTTATTTAGCCGCTTGTGCTCCTATTTTTATCAGTTTTATACTAATTTATGCAATGCTTTTGATACTAAATAAATAAATTTGCAGAAAAAACACTATCAGGTAAGTACGATTGCAAAAGTGGAGCACCATACCAGACTGATCTGCATCATGGGTTTTCTAGTGGACCAGAGTAAGATTAAAGTGCACACATACACAAACCTTTCTCCCCTTTCCTGGCTGCACCTTTCTCCTCCTGGCTGTATCCTTCAGTTCGGCATCACACTGTTCCTCTTGTTCCAAAACAATCCTGTCTCTTTTCAAAACAATTTCCCTGCACATCCCCCTCCCATCTCTTTCCGGTCATTTTCTTCTCTTTCTTCACCTCTTACACCTTTACCTGGTGCCTGGCAACACTGTCTCTTCCACATCCCTTCACTCTTTTTCGCTCCCTTCTCCTTTCTCTTCAACCCCATCTTGAAACTTCCTTCTTTTAAATTTTGCTTTCCAAACCTCAGCTCCTTTGGCACAATAGAAGGAGATTTCTCCAACAATATTCTCTCAACATCAATATTACTAAGAAGCGGAATGAAGTTCCACCTAAGCAAGCAAAGGTCACCCTTTCTCAATGGTCAGTTCCCTGAAAGCAGTGCAACCAAAGGTATTTTGCAACACAAAAAGGAAAACGAAACAGACAAAAAGAATTGTTTCTATGGTTGTGTTTTTTATTGCTGGCAAGTTGTAACAGTGATCCGATTAGCTCAGTTCCTAACTGGTGGATGCTGCTGGATGCCCAGAGGAAGGTAAAAAACCTCCAAAGTCCTTGGCCAATCCGCCCTGGAGGAAAATTCCTTCCCGGCCCCAAAAGTGGCGACCAGTGCTACCCTGGGCATGTCGGAAAGGGCCACGGACCTCCACCCATTGACTCAGAGAAGAAGCCCTGGCACCCATTTGTGCCCTAAGAGTTGGCTTCCCCTCTCGTCCCACAAGAAAAGCTGGCCCAGATCTCCAGATGATTCCTCCTCGAAGGCACCAGGCCATGGCCAGATCCAACACTCTCGGAGGATGTCTTCTATTCCTTGAAGTTCTTTCTTCTGGATCAGTGTCACATTCTTTCCTCTTGTCCATGTTGAGTCTTCTTCAGTGTCTTCTCACCACAAGGTATCTTCAAATCATCAGCATCACCATCACCACCATCATTACCGTCATCCTTTCTATTACTTAAGGATACTTGTGAGTTTGCATTGATCTGAATCCTCCTGGTGAATCCCAATCAGAGAAAACCTATTGAATCAGCTGTTGGAACCTATGTAAACCCTGTTGATGCAATGGAACTGTTCTAGCTGAGGCTCACAATGGAATTGAGATCATTGCCTTCAAAAAAAAAAAAAGCAGAACCCATAACACGCAAAAGGAGGATGAATGACCTCTGATGGACCCTGAGTTGACTGGTGGGATCAAACTATCATCATACAGTCTTTGCAGATCGGGGTCTTGGCAACCTATGGAAAGGAGCAACATGCACAAAAAACTCTTTTCAAATGTGATACCTGGGAGACCATTTCATAGAATCATAGAATCATAGAATCATAGAATAGTAGAGTTGGAAGAGACCTCATGGGCCATCCAGTCCAACCCCCTGCCAAGAAGCAGGAAATCGCATTCAAAGCACCCCCGACAGATGGCCATCCAGCCTCTGCTTAAAAGCCTCCAAGGAAGGAGCCTCCACCACAGCCCGGGGGAGAGAGTTCCACTGTCGAACAGCCCTCACAGTGAGGAAGTTCTTCCTGATGTTCAGGTGGAATCTCCTTTCCTGTAGTTTGAAGCCATTGTTCCGTGTCCTAGTCTGCAGGGCAGCAGAAAACAAGCTTGCTCCCTCCTCCCTATGACTTCCCTTCACGTATTTGTACATGGCTATCATGTCTCCTCTCAGCCTTCTCTTCTGCAGGCTAAACATGCCAAGCTCTTTAAGCCGCTCCTCATAGGGCTTGTTCTCCAGACCCTTAATCATTTTAGTCGCCCTCCTCTGGACGCTTTCCAGCTTGTCAACATCTCCCTTCAACTGTGGTGCCCAGAATTGGACACAGTATTCCAGTTGTGGTCTGACCAAGGCAGAATAGAGGGGGAGCAGGACTTCCCTGGATCTAGACGCTATTCCCCTATTGATGCAGGCCAGAATCCCGTTGGCTTTTTTAGCTGCTGCATCACATTGTTGGCTCATGTTTAACTTGTTGTCCACGAGGACTCCAAGGTCTTTTTCGCACACACTGCTGTCAAGCCAGGCGTCCCCCATTCTGTATCTTTGATTTCCATTTTTTCTGCCGAAATGAAGTATCTTGCATTTGTCCCTGTTGAACTTCATTTTGTTAGTTTCGGCCCATCTCTCTAGTCTGTCAAGATCATTTTGAATTCTGCTCCTGTCTTCTGGAGTGTTAGCTATCCCTCCCAGTTTTGTGTCGTCTGCAAACTTGATGATCGTGCCTTCTATGGGTCTGAAACCTACAAACACATCACTTACCATGTCACGGGCCGGCTGCTTCCTAAAAGACAAAGCAACATGACATCATTCCAATCTGGAAGTCTGGGTTGTCCTGACCTCTCTTAGAGATCTCAACCAGGTCTACCATGCATGAATGTTTCCAGCCTGCATTTTGATGGAACAGACTTTTTAAACCTGATCTATGGAGAAATGGAGCTCTCCTCTGCTCCTTTCTACATGGAAGAAACTTTGCTTATTCCTTTTAGAAAGAGCTGGTCCACTCCTGCTCCATGAACAGGAACCAAAACCAATTGGCTGTGATGTTAAGGTCTACCAAACCTATTCTGCAAGGCGCAAAAAGAAAAGAGAATTATGCATTGTCAAAAAAAAAATGACCTCCTCAGATTTGAGAAGACCAGGATGTGAAAACCTATTTAGATTCACTTCTGCTGAATTGTCTCTCCTCTCTTCCATTTGCATGTTGAACTGAACTAAAATTAAGCCTAAATCCAGTCTGTTCAATGATATGCCAGAGCACATTCCTCTAAATCACTTACCTGGTGGTTGCAAACTCTACCTAAAGATCTTGAAAATAGTTCCTGAAGATCTTCTACTTACTGAATACTGTGTGTTCATAAAGAACCTTCCTGCAAATCCTTTACTTACCTGGTAATTGCAAATCATTCCATGGAAATCCCTTACCTGGTAGCTGCAAATCGTTCCTACAAATCTTCCACTTGCTGCACAGACTCTTGGATGTCAGCTTCTGTAACATCGCTTATTATGGGCTTCTCGGGTTGATATATTCTCATCAACAGAGACCTTTCTCATTATCTTCAGTAAGTTCCTTCGGAAGACCTAATATGCTGTATTTGCAATTCAGGAAGAGAAAATGGTTGAGTTGCATTTCCTTCTGACTTATCTTCTTCTATGGCTTCTTTCAGGCCCCATTTTCATGAACAAAATACACAGTGTGCACTTCACACTGTGTGCACGCCACACAATATTTGTGGCGATTTGCATTCCAAGCAGGTCTTTGCCCTTAACCTGCATTGAAAAGAATGGCCTTTAACCCAATCTTCTTGGCCCAAATGCATTGGTGGGAGAGACCGGACAGTGGGTCACACGATCACCCCCGCCAGGTGAATTTTTAATTTTAGTTTGTTCATGATACATAGAGATAGACTTTTCTTTCCATATATATATATTATCTGCATATATTTCTCATGTGTGTGTATGTATATATATATATATATATATGTGTGTGTGTATATATATATATATATATATATATATATGCAAATATGCAGATAATTGCAAATCAAGATATTTGCATGTCAATGTAATGCACCTTCACATGAAAGGATGGCTAAAGAGAACCTTGCCAGAAGTATATATCTCTTCTTGCATGTACGGCAAGAAGAAGAATAGAGCGGTCATGTGAATTGGGAATAGTTTCCCATATGCAGATAAGCACCAATCAATTTGCACATCAGTATCAACGCGCCTCCACATGACAGGATGGCTAAAGAGAACCTTGTCAGAAATAAGTACATCCACTAGAATGGCAGGAAGAAGAAAAGAGCGATCATGAATACTGAGAAGAGTTTTTCATACGCAGATAAGCGCAAATCAGTATATTCGCACATCAGTATGAACGTACCTTCACATGAGAGGATGGCTAAAGAGGACTTTGCCAGAAATACGCATCTCCACATGCAGGACAGGAAAAAGAACAGAGCAATTGTGGGAAGAGAAAAGAGTTTGCCATAAGCATCAAAAGATGGGGCAAGAAATCGGTCTTGCCAGATGTGTCCTTGCCTCCCTCGATGATGGCACAGGTTCCCCATTAAAGCCGTTGTGCTCTTGAACATGGGGGAACCCAAAGGCACCAGTCATGGCTCTGCTTAGGAGCCACAAACCACTCCTCACAGTTGGCCAAGAGAGAGCCTTCTGGTTTAGAAAGGCCAGGAAAACAACATGCTTCCAGGCATTTGTTTCTTGGTATCCTCCTCCTCCTCCTCCTCCTCCTCCTCCTCCTCCTCCTCCTCTTCCTCTTCCTCTTCCTCTTCCTCTTCCTCCTCCTCCTCCTCCTCCACCTCCTCCTCCTCCTCCTCCTCTTCCTCTTCCTCTTCCTCTTCCTCTTCCTCCTCCTCCTCCTCCTCCTCCACCTCCTCCTCCTCCTCCTTTTTCAAGTTATTCATATTTTGCTATGAGAAACCCATTGCAAATCATAGATCTATCAGTGCAATACATTTCCTTCGGGTTCTGGCATATTCTGAAGTATAACTGGAATGACTGACCTCCTATCTTTGCGGGCCAAATTCCATTCTGGTCTCATGTTCAAGGAAGAGAATGCAACATTCTGGATTCAAGTTCTGTTCCCATTCACCTGCAGGAATCTGATGTGCTACAAGGGAAATAAAAGCATGATGCCACATCGATGAGTGCCTGAAAAGGGAAAAGTAGGTCTGCAAATGTCTTCAAGAACTTTTAGAGCGAGAACGTGTGTTTCACCTTGCAGAGAGTGACAGGATGCTGCATTCAGATAGTCCCAGGGACTTTCAATATGGCCATTATCTGATGTATTCTGATTGACAGCCATTGGACTGATTATACCTGGAGGAAGCTGGTTGGTCCCAACATGAGGGGGAGAATTCTCACCTGGAGCCCTGAGTCCCTCCATTCACCTGCAGCCTTTGGGACCAAAGAAGACTCACATTTGGAGGCATCATGTTCCCTTCCAGGGAGGCCTCTTCTTGAACGTTGTTGTGGCACCGTTTTATGGATCAAACTGCATTGTTGCAAAAGAAAGGATCAAAGTCATTTGGTGTTTGTAATGTATGGAAAATAGAAGGGAAGAGAATACGTTCCTCCATGACTTCTTTGAGGCCTTCCTATCTGGTTGGGGCTCTGATGAGCATATCTTCTGCTAGGCCATATTAATATCAATGCCTGAGCAAGATCTCCACATTTTGCATCATTGTGCAGATCCGAAATGCCTGCTGCAAACAAACAAAGGAACTCTGAACTTCACCTGAAGCTTGCAGTCTTCATAAATCAGAAAGGAAAGTGGAAAGAGATGAGTGTGAATGCCTCTTACCTGATGGTCACAAATCATTCCTGGGTGCAGCGTCTTCAAGAAGCTCATTTCTGCGAATCCATTACCTGGAGGTTGCAAGTCCTTCCTGAAGATCTTCCTCTTGATGAATGCTGTGTGTTCAAAAAGCACCTTTCTGAAAATCCCTTACTTACCTGGTAATGGCAAATCATCCCTTGAATATACCTTACCTAGTGGTTGCAAATTTTTCCTAACAATCTTCCATTTGGTGCACAAACTCTTGGATGTCAGCTTCTGCAACATGAACTATGAACTTCTCGGGTTGATTTATCTATTTTAACCAAGACCTTTCTCATTATCTCATTATCTTCACAAATACGTTCATTAGGAAAACTCAGTATGTCGTATTTCGTCACCCACAAACCAGTCCTTCTCACTTTCAGCCTTCTCATTTTCAAATGCCAGCAAAAACTATCTGTTTCCAGCCATTGTCTTTTTAAATTGATGAGCAGCTTCACTACATGGCACTTCTCTTTCTTTTGCCTTTTTCCCCTCCTTCCTTTATCCCTCGTATTCTCTCCTTCTTCTTTCTTTTTTTTTAAAAAAATATTTTTTTATTGAGGTTTCAGAATTATACAGTGGTAAAAGAAAAGTGGGGGGAGGGGGGGAGATAAACTAAAGGATAAGAATAAGGATAACTTGGGGAGCTGAAACTAAATTGCTTCGAGGTAAGAAGCAAAGAAAAAAAGGAAAAAAAGGGGGGGGTAGTTGTGAGGGACGACAATATGGAAGAGGGCCCTAACCAGGGGGGGGGGGAAGAGGGGGGGGAGTGACTTCCAATCGGTTAACTTCTTCTTTCTTTGCCTGTTCTTCGTTCTGTGTTGTCAGGATGAGGCTTGCTGTTTTGTTGAAGGCTTTCATAGCCGGGATCACAGGGTTGTTGTGTGTTTTCTGGGTTGTATGGCCATGTTTCAGAAGTATTCTCTCCTGACCTTTCACCCACATCTATGGCAGGCATCCTCAGAGGTTGTGAGGCTCCTTTGTCTTTCTACCTCTTTTCCCAGATGTTCTTACTTCAGGGATCGATACCCTCACGTTGTTGTTGTTGTTGTTGTTGTTGTTGTTACCCCATTTTATCTCTCCCAAAGGAGACTCAAAGTGGCTTACAGTCGAAAGTGTGAACACACAAATTAAAATATACCAACATTCTAACACAACAGTATTAAAACATCCACAGTCAAAATCCATTCAAACACATTCAAATGTGAACATCACCTTGTGACCCAGAGAGACACTGGGAGGAATGAGTCTGGGTCCAATGCTGAGCAGTGGCTGGTTCCTCCAAACAACATGCCAAAAACACAGAAAGATTTTTTTATCAAATTCACCCATCAACATGGGACCAAATTGACAATCCTGAACAGGTCACAATACGACAAAATGAGGCAAACTCCCCCCCCCCTTCCTTGGCTTTTTCGTCACCATCCTTGTGGACAGAGACAAGGGCTTGTCTTCCCTCTGGGTGCCTTTCTCCAGCCTTAACTGCCATGGAACAACTGGCACATCACAATGGAAGGCATGGCACATCATCCATGCATTGTCCAAGCCATAGAACCTTGAATGGGGAATCTGGCCACTTTGGGTAGATGCTCCTATCGTGCTCCGTGCAATAATAACAGAAAATAAAAATATTTTATTTCATGTCCGGTGTTGCTCACAATAGGGTTTGTCTGAATGTGTTCCATGGTTGAGCCAACACAGTGCTTGATTCCAGTTACAAACACGTCCATGTCTTGGAGAAAGAAAAGTACACTTCACTGTAAGAACCCCATTCTTTGTAAGGAAAGTGACCCAACAAGTGCATCATAGGGTTGAAAGAGACCCCAAGGGTCATCCAGTCCAACACCATTCTAGATGTTCCCAATTCTCCAATATTTTCCCCAAAAATATTTTGCCCATGAAATCATAGCCATTTTTATTTGGTCATCCTTGAAATTGAACTCTAAGATATATTTTTATAAGCAGTAGGTTCTTATGTCCTCATTAAATGTTGCCGTAATACAGCTTGCAGTGGATGCAGTGAATAGTCTTGCTTCTTAAAAGCCTGACTGCTTTCTACTTAGGGCATCCTTGCTAGTCCAGGTTGAATGGGACAGAGTAGCCTTGTGGTTTCAAAGCCTGGGGGTTTTCTACCTAGGGGAAATCTTGGTTGGCCAGGTTGAATAGCACTGAATAGTTTTGCTGCTTGCAAGTCTGGCCGCTTTCTACCTTGTGGAATCCTTGGTTGACCAGGTTGAATAGAAATGACTAGTCTCGGTGCGGCAAGTATGAATGCTGCAATTAGTCACTTTGATTAGCATTTAATGGCCTTGAAGCTTCAAAGCCCAGCTGCTTCCTCCCTGGGGGAATCCTTTGTTGGGAGGTGTTAGCTGGCTCTGGTTATTTCCTTTCTGGAATTTCCCTGTTTTCAGAGTGTTTCTCTTTATTTTCTGTCCTGATTTTAGAGATTATATTGTTCTGTATTATTATACCACAGTAATTATTATCTATTATATTTATAATATTTTATTTTCTGCTTAGAACTGGATTATATGAGGCCCCTTCTGGCCGAAAAGGGAGGGGGGAAGTAAAAAATAGATTTAGGCCAATCCATTTTGGGGGTGTATTGTGGCCAGATTTGGTGTGATTTGGTCCAGTGATTTTGTTGTTAAATCAGTTCTAATTATGTACATTACATTTTTATATATATAGATTGACACAATCCCCACCTGAATTACAAAGCTATAGATTTTTAAAATATAATCAAGAGTTATAAGATGCCTTGTTAGGATTCTCTCATAAAGCTGAGTCCCCTTTGGGGTGAGAAGGGCGGACTATCAATACTGTAAATAAAAAATTATAAATATAGTTAGAAAGACAGCACTCAAGGCAACATCATTTCAAAAATGTATTAGTAGGGAGGGCAGATAAGAACGATCTTTGCAAAAAACAAAACAAAAACAAAACCCTGTATCCAGATTTGAAGAAAACATTGTAAGGACATCAACTTTCTATTGGCAGCTGTGAGCTGTGCATGAAACAAAAACACCTTTCACAGCATGCCGTTGAGAGGTATAATAAAACTCTAATCATTTGCTGGGGTGCTTGTTAATGGGCTGTTTTATGTTTGTACTCTACGCCCTTTCTCCCAATTGCCAGAAATGAGTTACAAAAATGGGGATAAAAGATGGAGAGGAAGGGGTAATACAGTAAATTCCTCTTTGGGAGATGAATTACACACTTGCTTTGGTTTTTTCTTTCTTTGCCAGGTACAGTCCAGGCAAACAGAAAAATGAAAATGGATGAAAGATGAGTTTAAGAGCAAATGTTGCATTGGGTTTATAAACTCATTGAACAGTTTCCCCATACTTTCAGGGACAACTGACAGCGGGGCGCATTGAAGGGCTGCACTGCCATGTTTTGGGGTACAAAACTTTGTGTTTTGGGGTATTATTATTATTATTATTTTATTTTTATACCCCGCCACATCTCCCCAAGGGGACTTGGGGTGGCTTACATGGGGCCAAGCCCAGGCAAAACAGACAATATAAAGCACAACAATAAAACAAATCAATCAACAATAAACCAATCATGTCACTTCCAGCTGGCAGTTTAGCTGGTCAGCTAAACTTTTGCTTTTGTTTTTTGTGGGGTTTTTGAAATTGGTGAGTTTTAAGAGGAGGAGGAGGAGATGCAAGCTGCACAGTTTGTAAACTGTTTGATAAAAATAGACCTCCCTAGCAATACCACCATATGTATCCAAAGAATTAGGAGAGGGTCAATCTACAATTTCACCTCACCTAAATATCCATATTCTGACTGATCTTGGAAGATAAACATGGGCAGCCCTAATCAGTACGCAGATGGAATACTACCAATGAATCCCAGGTGCTGTAGGCTATATTTCTCAGGAAGAAACTATTTGTATTCCTTTCCTGAGAAATTCCTGTGCAATTTGTGGGATTACCGTAACTCAACAATTAAGCTGAAAGCACATACACACAGAGAGAAATACTTCAATTTAAATTTCTATGAAGCTGTAAAGTTACCCTGGTTGGTTAAATATTAAGAGGAAATAACACTTCCCACGAATTCACCTGGAACAGACATTAAGCTAAGCTAAGCCAGGTTTCTAACCAGAGCTGGTTATAGGGAGCATACAACGCCCCTATTAAAGCAGCTCCACTGGCTGCCAATTAACTGACAGGCCCACTTCAAGGTGCAGGTTTTGACCTATAAAGCCCTATACAGTTTGGGCCCTGCCTATCTCCGTGATCGCATCTCCCCCTATGACCTGGTGCGGGCCCTGAGATCATCCGGCAAGGCCTCCTCTCGCTCCCACCTTCGTCCCAAGTACGACTGGTGAGGAGGAGGGAGCAGGCCTTCTCGGTAGTGCCCCCCCCCCCGGCTCTGGAATATCCTACCAAAGGAGATTAGGCAAGCCCCTACTTTGTCCTCCTTTCGCAAGGAATTGAAAACCTGGTGGTTTCAGCAGGCCTTTGAATAATTTTCTCTGGTGTACTGCCAACCCCTGGCCCTGAAACATGCTGTACAAGGATCATCTATCCCTAATAACGGACCATGTCAACCCATCTGATTATGTATTCTTGTTACTTCTGGTTGTTGTGATTGTTTCTTATGGTCTTCACTGTTTTACGAATTGTATAGGTTTTTAATTTTGTTTAATAATGTGTGTATTGTGCTGCTTATGTAATGTATGTTGCTGTTTATATGCTTGTAAACTGCCCTGAGTCCCTTCGGGGAGAGAGGGCGGTATATAAATAAAGTTTTACTTTACTTACTATGATATCCTAGATTCCCCATAGACCTATAAGGCAATTCCCAATTAATCTGCAATTAATTCATCTGCAGGCATTAGAAATCAGCAGTATTTTACTTAACAGAAGTGAAAACCAAGCAGAGTCTGTATTTAAAACTCATTTGATTTTCCAGTATCTGCAAAGGCGAGTATTGGTAAATCTGTATTAAAGAATGGTAGATGTTATTGGTTTTCCCATAGTTGTAAAAATGCCAGCCAGCACTGAACACCCCAATGTATACCATTTGAACGTATAACTATTGTGGAACATTCTGAGAACAAGGATGAGAATCATGCAGCCTTCCAGATGTTGTCAGACACTTGTGAGTAGGGTTCCATGTCTAAAGGCTATGCCTTGAACTTCCCCTACTTTAGAGCAAGAAGAAGAATTTCAAGGCAACACTGGTGCCTTTAAAAATCTACACATTTACTCATTTTTAGCACTTGGCAGGCATTTTTCTGCTAAAAGAACTTGGCATATTTTAGTGGAAAAACATATTCTGTACAATTGTGTTTTATATTTAATGTACTGTGTGTAATAACATCACTTGGCCCTGCCTCTCATTCTCAGGTTGTAGCCCTGAAATCTCAGGATATGGGGTAGCCCTGACCTAGCAAACATAATGTTTAAGTCTACCAACATTGGGGGGGGGGGGAATGGACTACCACCCCATTCTAGAACAAGTAAGCTATTTTAAATATTTTGCTCATGATTTTCAGTTCTGAGTATATTAGAATTTTATAACTACATATGTGCAAATGGTTTTTTACTGGATTTCAATAGGAAATCTTTGAAACCTTCTTATACAAGAGTCTCCCTAGACTGTGAAATACTCTCAAGTTCCCAGAAGGACATGTCAGTACAGCTGTATCCTTCGCTCACCATTCTGGATACTTCATTACCCTCCATGGTCCCATGGATTTATGGCTGTGAAATATTATGTTACACTAACTCTCCACAGGATCTCAACCTTCTCCTTTTGAATTCAGTACATAGATGACTGGTCCACTGTTAGACTATTGTTTACTGAATCTACTGACACAATTTCTTGCTTGCATCCAAAATAGCACAAATCATTCTTTTTTCCGAAGTGTTGCAATCCAATTCCTTTTTGAAAAGTGGAATTAGTTTCATCTGCAAATTTATTCCATCTGATTTAAATGACTGCTGGTAGAATTGAATGGCGATGGAAGATTATAAAGGAAGATAAAATGAGCTAAGTGCTTGGCTTTCAACTCATAATAAATAAAGAGCATTCTAGAGTGCCAAAACCAAA
Organism: Anolis carolinensis; assembly: GCF_035594765.1. NCBI lineage: Eukaryota > Metazoa > Chordata > Lepidosauria > Squamata > Anolidae > Anolis > Anolis carolinensis. The sequence goes on from NC_085844.1 coordinate 180,852,696, forward strand.
AGGAAGTGGTGAGGGCTTTGAAATTAAGTCTGGTGGCTGCATAAGTATTTTCAAGAATGAAACACACGCACAACACATTTCCCAAAAGCATCATTCTCACACTGTGAAGAGAAGGAAGCAGCAATGAAAGAACGGAAGGAACACAAAGTTTCCAGTGATTGGAAATGGAAATGCTTTGGACTACAGTGCCCAGAATCCTATATTGCATTGGAGATTCTAGGTCTTGTAATTCAAGAGACTGATATTTTGAAGCTCCACACATTTGCAACACACAATTCTTTTCTTGAAGTACACATTGCAGGACTGTCATTGTCATTCAGCAATAACACATTAACAGAGGAATCGAGAAATGTAATACTGAGTTCTGAATGATTCATCTTAGAGTATTTCTTGCCTAAGAAAACCCTATGAGAGGCAACTTTAAGGCAAACACATAAAAAACCATCAATTCTCTGCCACTTATTATGACAGCACACAATATGTGATGCCCAAGACAAATACCTCACATATGGAAACCCATCCATAAATGGAAATTATACACATAGAATCTGTAATTTTTAGATGGGGCATAGAGTGGTCAATCCAGACCTCTCATTCCCAGCAGCTGTCAAGTGTACAGCTGATGTTTCTTCTTAGCAGAGGAAAGTGAGCAGATAGAAATTCAGACAATGAAAGTCCAACAGCTCTGAGTTGCTAATGGAAGGAAAGAAATGTTGCCCTCCATTTGAATATGCATCCTTATTTCTTGCCCATTTCCCAAGAGCTAAGACTTTGTTACTGTTGTTGTGTGCCTCCAAGGCATTTCTGATCTATGGTAAGCCTAAGGTGAATCTACCACACATGGGTTTTTTTTTGGGGGGGGGAGGGGGGCAAGATTTGCTCTGAAGAATTTGTCATTGACTTTCTTTGAGACTGAGAGAGTCTGACTTGCTCTCATCTCCAAAGTTGTAGCCCAACACTCAAATCATTACACCACTAACTGCTTCTATGTCGTGTGAATTGCCACCCTCTTCCACCAGTAACTGGGAGAAGCTGGTGCCGTAATTGGAGCTTGCCATCTGCTAGGTGTTGGGAGATTAAAGAATTGTGTATGGAGCTATGCATTCATGTAAGATCTTGACTTTTGCCTAATACTGGTAATACAGCCAGCTCTGGAAATATTATATTGGGACCAAGAAGGAGGTTTGCTCCTGGGGAATCAAATGGGGAACCATTTGCTGCCTACTGTGGCTATTTTCATTTTAACAGATATACCAACTCCAGCTGGCACTGAGTCTGCTATAGTAGGTTTGGGTAAATGCTGCAGATCAGGAAGGGGGGGGGGGTTCTGAAAACAAGCTAAATGGACTGCCAAAAATGCCAGTAGAATAACAACAAAGACAGAAATGATCAGAATGCCCCACTTCTAGTTATGAAATGAATTGTATTAACCAATGCAGGAAGCTCTTGCAATGTATTTTAGAAGCTGAGACTTCTAGCAAAAGCATGGCATATTGGGGGTCACAAAAACAGGCTTGGGAAACCAGGAAATTTTGGAAACTCAGGTGGTAATGGCACCATTGCTCCTGCCATCTCCTACTTGCTCTTAGTGAATATTTAGGACCTCAAGATCGAACTGCAAAGGCATAAACCAGTACAGGTGGTCCCAGTGGTAATCGGCACACTGGGTGCCGTGCCAAAAGATGTCAGCTGGTATTTGGAAACAAAAAACATTGACAAAATTGTGATCTGTCAACTGCAAAAGGCCATCTTACTGGGATCTGCATGCATCATCCGAAAATACATCACACAGTCCTAAACACTTGGGAAGTGTTCAACTTGAGATTCTGTGATATGAAATCCAGCATATATATCTCGTTTGCTGTGTCATACTATGTCTTTGTGTCAATAATAATAATAACAATAATAATAATAATAATAATAATAATAATAATAATAATAATAATAATAATAATAACCTTATTCTTATATCCCGCCCATCTCCCCGAAGGGACCTGGGGCAGCTCACATGGGGACCAAGCCCAGCAATACACAAAGACCTGAACTGGCCTAGTCTGAAGGTACATGCCCCATTTTCATAGTTACTTGATCAAGTCATTAAATGGGCAGTTTCCCTCAAAATGTAACAGACTGCACTGATTTATATAAGAGTATAATTAATAAAAAGCCACATGATTTAACAAAAATGAAGGAAAAGAAAAGAAAGGAAGCTACATTTGGAAGCTCAATTCAAAACCCATTTCATGTTTTCCTATTAATTTCTGCTGACATTGGATTAGGCTTTTCTTTGTCAGTATTATCCTTAATTCTAAGAAGTAGTACTATGGTATGGAAAGAGTCTGCAGTGTGGTTGCAAAGGCCTTTGTATCATTAGTGAAAAGAAATTGAAGATTCAAAGCTAAAACCTTGTGTTTTGTATAAAACAAAAACATGATCCATCAGAGCATATTGCCAAGAACACATTAAAGAGCTGAAGCTTACAGAACTACTGAATAATCATGGAATTTTTAAAAGCTGTTAAAAGTGAAAGAGATGCTTGCTAATCTGCTATCTATGCTTAACTCTGGAACTTGCAGGATTTTATTCAGACGGAAGCATATGGAGATAATACAACAGCCGAGTACATATGATACAAAAATGCACCTAGTTTGATAAACTAAGTAATGGCACTATTTTATTTCACTTTTTCCCCAGCTGAAGTGTGAGGATTACAATATAGCCCTATGTTTTTTGTTTGTTCTTGAAGTATATATATCTGGAACAATTTAAGTTTCCTAACAAAAAAAACTTGTGTAACCATTGAGTAAACTAGGATTTCCTCATTAAAATTGCAGATTGAAATGTTAGATAAATATAAACCATATAGATGAAGGCCAATATACTGTAGTAATTAGAGAAGTATATTCAAATTGCTACTTGGCTATGAAGTTCACAGGATGGCATTGCGTTACTCACTTTCTCTCCAATTAAACTACTTTGCATGCTTGTGATAATAAACATGGGAGGGAGGGCTTTTCTTTTAGCAACTTGAGAGAAATGCATATATACTAAAACAACAACAACAACATATGAATTTATGCACTGTGCTTTTTCATCCACAGATGTCTATTTTCATCTAATTCACATTCATTGCAATCTTGGCAATATTGACTACATTAAAAATGGATCTGTAATGGTATTGCCAGAACAGGACACTTAATAGTGTTGATAGAAAATATATGAAGTCAGGCTATATTCTAACAGTTCTTATATTGTCAGCTACATTTATTTGTTTATCTTCCACTGCAATATATGTCATCACGAGCCAGCCCCAAGGGATTCTAAATCCCAGCACAGAGACATGGAGTTACATCTAATAAATGTTTAGTAATTTTAAAATTTTGCCACATAAATAGGTATTTGGATTTAATGCCATTATCATAATTTCAAATCTGGTAGTTTTTTGTTTTGTTTTGTTTTGTTTTTTTAGTGTCAGGAGCAACCGGAGTTGCTTCTGGAGTGAGAGAATTGGCCGTCTGCAAGGACATTGCCCAGGGGACGCCCGGATGTTTTTGATGTTTTACCATCCTTGTGGGAGGCTTCTCTCATGTCCCCGCATGGAGCTGGAGCTGATAGAGGGAGCTCATCCACGCTCTCCCCGGGTGGGATTCGAACCTGGCAGCCTTCAGGTCAGCAACCCAACCTTCAAGTCACAAGGCTTTTATCCCCTAGGCCACCAGAGGCTCCTAAATCTGGTAGTAGAAACCATGCAGCCTTTCAGATGTCATTGGACTGCAAGTATCTGTAATCCTAGTTTATATAACTAGTAGTGAGGAGTGCTGGGTCCTTCTACACAGACCATATAATGAATGCAGGATGCCCAAAAATGTACACCCCCAGCAGAGGCGGTCCAACAATGAGGCAAATTAGGCAGTCGCCTGTGGCGCAAAACATACGGAGGCACAGTCAAGACTGCTTTTTCTGTTGATTTGTTGTAAAACATGATGTTTAGATGCTTAGTTTGTAAAATCGTAATGTAATTTGATGTTCAATAGGCTTTCCCTTGATCCCTCCTTATTCTCCAACATTTTCGCTTATCCAACACTTTTATTTTTCAGTGATTGGTTTGGGGAGGGGCACCAAAATTCTGTTTGCCTACACTTGAAAAATACCCAGGGCCGGCTCTGACTCCATCATGTGCAGTGCAGCATGCTTCAAGCCAGAAACAACATGTTTTTAAAAACTCACCAGAAGGTACAGTACCAGTCAGATAATGCACTGTACCTGACCATAGTATATCTCATGCATAGTTCAGCATCAGAAAATGTTAAGCTTTGTCAGGACACTACTAGCATTGAAGCACTTAAAAAAAAACCAAATACAAAAACATGGCTGGCTGGAAGGTTTATACTACCAGGAACGGATACACAGGTATCTAATTACTCCCGAGAGAGGAAACCACACCATTTCCATGGGTAGTCTTGCTTTCTGCCCAGTTCATTTTAATCCACTTCCAAACTAGATTATAGTCTCAGTGTAAAAGCACCCTGGGTCTAGCAATATATGGAATACTGCTTGACCCTCAAACATATTTTTAAATGCTGGATTTCTGGGTACCAACAATGAAAAAAATGTAGCAGCTCAAAACTGCATAATGTAAAACAATTTATAGAACTGATCATTTACTTCCACCAAGTTTTCCCTCACACAATTACTGTCTCTCTCATGATTTATTTACACCAACTGCTTAATCCTCAACCAATTTGGACCACAGACTCCATCCCCAACCCATTACAGCAACAGGACAGAGGCTTAATAGACCAATGTGGGCATCTGTACTAATGTCATCACAGATGCCTACAAATCAGTTTTCCTGAAGGTCTGTGACCAACTAGCAGCAGCAACAACAGCAGACCCAATCCATCTCTTTTTCCTTATGCTGAGATCTGACTCTACTGTCTACACTGGTCCCAAACTGTCTGGTTGCTCTGGAGATTTGGACAAACTTTGGAGCATCCCCTGACCTTCCTTAATATGGGATTAAACCAGGATAATCCTGGAACCCCACAATAAGAAGTGGACATCATGGAGACAGCCAGAGGTGACTTCATGATGAATGAGATCTATTAAATCTATGTAGATGAGCCCTCAATCTCTCTCTTCCTCTCTTACTTTTTTGCATGTGTATGTCTGCTCTGCATGCACTTGCGTGCCAACAGGTTCTCAAGATACACAATCTAAAATTGCTTGGCAACAAGAATTTTACAGAGATAATAAAAATATTTCTTTCTTTAAAACTGAAGATTCAGAGTTTGACATACTGAAAGGTATTAGGTAGAGATATATATAACCATAACTCACAGCTAGCTGAACAATATGTGATATGAGCAACAGAAAGATCATGAATTAACTAAGGTATCTCTGCTGGATAGACTGATGTAGCTCCACAGATTTTATGGAAGCCCAGCAAGTGGCTTCAATTTTATCCTTCGTCTATAGTATCAGTTTCGGACTGAAAGCCATCCATTCTCTTTGTCTGGACCCTTTCTACCCAGCTATATAACTTCCTGAGTTTGTGGATAATGGCTAAATGGAGTTTTAGTGCAAAGTGTAATTTTCTACTTTCCTTTCAATCATCACTTAATGGAAATGCTTCCTAATTTCTTGATCTCCATAGCATTTTTCTTGGCTTTAAATCACGGCTTTTCTCAATGTAGGGTGCAGAGCAAATTGTCTTATAAAGCTATAGTTATCCAATAATAATATAAAAAGCATTTCTTTGATAGCCGGATACTTAGAGTCATTCAATTCTCACAGCATGTTATTAACTTCAAAAGGGTCTAACACAAGACTCTGTCTATGTGTACCTCGCATTTTGATGAAATAATACAGCTTTGTTTTGTCCTCTCAAACCCCTTCACCCATATTAGTGTTGAGTCTATTAGACCCTATTGCCATTTTCATTGTGGCATTCTTAAACTGTATCTTTCAGTTGCACTGATTGAAAAGCCTTTATAAAAGCTATTTATTGTTCTTCTGTAAAAGATGTTGCACAAAGCCTGGGGCTAAACTGAGGCACCTGGAATACAAAGATAATGAAAAAAAGTATAAAGTTTCCATTGGAAACAATCTTGTACCTATAGTTAATGGACAAACACAAACACACATTTATATAGCACACATGATAATGCAGGAAGAGACAACTTGGGGCTGTTCCCATTGTGATCAGTCAAGCCAGGAATTTACCCACTTTTCTCTATTGCCCAGTAGGTGCAATAGTTTGCATGGATGGAAAGAATATTATATTTCTTGAGGGAGCATGAAAAGGAGGCTTTTGGAGTGTCCAACCCCCCCCTCCCCCAATGACAATAATCTCAAGTTGCATTCTTGTTCCCCTCCTCAGGTCTGCAAATAGATTTACACAGAAGAGCCAGGAAAGGATCTTGGAAGGCTACAGCCTTCTAGATCCTCAACTGCCTTCCACCCTTCTAATGCCATATGGGAGGCATGAAGGGGAGGAGGCAGCCCTTCCAGACCCTTCATTGATTTACTTAACCCTCCCATTGTAAAATAGGGATGGGCAGGGCCATAGCCAGAAAAAAATTTGGGGGGAGGTTGAAACTTTTTAAAGCAAATCATGAAGAGTAATAATTTAGAAATCAGGCTCCATCGATAAAATTCAGTGGACACTTATGGGGGTTTGGTTAACCAGTTAAAATTCATGAGTAAACCAGAATTTTTTAACCCTGAAAAATTTCGGGTGGGGGGGGTTGAACCCCTAACCCCCTCCCTCCTTGGGTACAGCCCTGGGGATGGGCTAGGGGATTTCTTCTACCTTAGTGCCAGAGACTTATTCCCATGTGAGTCATCTGGCATTGGAGAAGAAAATTGATTTAATTGTTCATTCTCCCTTGAAGTATTAAACAGAGCACACTCCTAGTGGGTGACGAGGTAGGAAGAAAGCAATTATTCCTCCACTGCTATGGTCTGTCTTCACTATCCAGTGGGGTGAGCTCCTGTCTGTCAGCTCTAGTTTGTGGGGACATGAGAGAAGCCTCCCAGCTAAGACATCCCCTGGGCAACGTCTCTGTAGACTGCCAATTCTCTCACACCAGAAGCAACTTGCAGTATGTTCTCAAGTAGCTTCTGATGCAAAAGAAGAAGAAGAAGAAGAAGAAGAAGGAGGAGGAGGAGGAGGAGGAGGAGGAGGAGGAGGAGGAGGAGGAGGAAGAAGGAAGAAGAGAGGAAGGAGTAAGTATGAAATCATGGGACTCTTTCAGAAGGTGGAACATTTCCTAGTGATATCTAATATTTTTACTACATGCTCCCCAACCAAGCACAGTGAAAGTTCATATAAAATTGGGTAGTACCTGTGAAATACTGCACAGAACATGACAAAAATCATGTCTGGAAGGTCCAAAAGACAGGAAGAAATCTGGCATGTGTGGATCTGGTGAAAATCAGTATTTGAATTCACACTCAAATCAAGCGTAGAGTCCATTCTTTATTTATTTATTTATTAAAAAAAATATTTAGACTATTTGTACCTCAGTCTTTAGTCATGAATACTCTCGGAGCAACTGGTTAATGCTCTCAGGCTCATAATCTAAATAAGACAATAAATAAATAAAAATTGTAATGTGGGGATGGATTGAGTCAAGCAGATAGTGCCTTTTCTTCTCTCCCTCTGCAGCAAGGGCAGTGGCAGTTGTGATGAAGGGAGGGACTTTCATTTGCTTCTGACTCTAGGCATAATGGAACTGTAACTGCCTCTTTTCCTTCCTCTTTGGCCAGCGCAGTGGCCTTTTATATAATAAACTAAAACCATATCTAATCTGAAATCTGATTTAATTTTCAAATAGATACAGCAAAGCATAGCTGCCTTCATGCTCTAAAGCACATGGAAAGATATAAATCAAATCAAATAAGTAAACTGTAGATTGCAGATGTATAGCATCAGGAATGATTGTCCTGTGGTTTTGTATTTCAATGTAAGACATGAGGGCTTTTGTTCACTTTGACCAGTTTAAACAAGATGATGACAGTTGAATAAAACAATGTATGAACTCAAACAACCATTTCGTGTCCCATGAATCAAAGTACAATACGATCCATTGTGGGTTAATACTCTGCATAGCTGGCAAGTGATGTTGAGCCCAACAGGACAACATGTGTGTGAGATTGTAGCACAAGAGCACTAACCCTGAATTAAAGAGCATTTTCCATTATGTGTTAGAGCCAATTAAACTTCAGTCAGCCAAATCAAGTCTAGAATAAATTCAATGACAGCTGGCCATGCCACCATGTTTGAAGCTAAATGTGGAATTTGTTTCCAAATGGTACCAAATACAAAAAATAGAAAAATGTATTGTAGGTCTTGGAGGAGAGGTCAAAATTATCAAGATGTATCAAATCAATGTATTATCGAAGGCTTTCACAGTCAGAATCATTGGGCTGTTGTGTGATTTCCATGCTGTATGGCCATTTTCTAGCAATATTTTCTCCTGACATTTTGCCTGCATCTCCAGCTGGCATCTTCAGAGGATCTGAATCAAATCACTTCAGTACAGGGCTTGGAAAATTGCAATATATAGCAAAAGAATGCATATCCTCATCAAGTTTTTTCAATTCCTGTAAAATTTGTTCAGCTGGATTTGGTACTTTTTTCAAAACAACTCCACAAATGAAAATAAAGGCTATTCACAAGGACAATGATCCACTCTGTTAGCAACGTGTATTGGCTAACTACTGTGGTGATATATAATTTGATTTCTACATGAAAATTCCATCTTGTTCGCAACAAGGTAGCCTGATTATTGACTGAAAATGGCTGCTCAGAACATATTTCACCAATGCTGAAACATCCTCTATGGAAGTCCACATGAGACCTAGATATGAAACTAGTGGCAGGTGCGCCACCAGTGGCGCAGCGGATTAAAGCTCTGAGCTGCTGAGCTTGTCGACCAAAAGGTTGCCGATTCAAATTTGGGGAGCGGAGTGAGTGCCCACTGTTAGCCCCAGCTTCTGCCAACCTAGCAGTTTGAAAATATGCAAATGTGAGTAGATCAGTAAGTACCGCTCCGGAGGGAAGGTAACAGTGCTCCATGTAATCATGCTGGCCACATGACCTTGGAGGGGTCTACGGACAATGCTGACTCTTCAGCTCAGAAACTGAGATGAGCACCAACCTCCAGAGTCAGGCACGACTGGACTTAATGTCAGGGAAAACCTTTACCCAACCCATCACACCCAAATGGCAATTATTTGAACTGAAAGGTAAATAGCTTAAATAAATAAATAAATAAATACAAGCTATTTGGCCTTATTTTTTAATACAAATATTTGTGGAAAAGGGAATTAGGCTACCACCTCTCCTCTACCATTTTAGAAACCAATCATGAATGGTTTAATACTCCTTATCTGAATAGCTCCTTGTTTGAATCTGTTTCACCATCTCATATCTCACTCTGGAAGAAGACCTGGGATATCATCCTTAGTCTGCAATTCTAACACTCAATGACACTTTTTTCCAAATATATACCATTAAACTCCTTACATGCTTTAGAAAATAGGCAGCAAAATGATAACTAATAGAAGGAATATAAGAATAAAATAGACAAATGAAATTTATCTCATGTGAGCGCGATGTAAATTAACAGTTCAATGAATTCAAATAGCTACTCTTTATTCCTCCTGAATAAAATATATTTGCTTTTCCCCATACTGTATCCCAAATGTGTAACTAGTAAAATAATAGTCTGTCCATTTATTCTTTACTGCTGTGCTGCCATCTCGAGGCAGCTACAGGAATGAAACATCAACCGTAAAGTTAAGTGATGCTGCCTTTATGGTAATTTCCAGAGCCACTTTTAAGTATTCCTTGCCTAAGGAAAACCCATAAAATTTATGGAGTCAACATTAGTTGATGGGCGACTTGAAGCAATGCGTGCACACACACAGAGTCATATTAGCCTGTTGCAGGAAAAATGTCTTCTGGGGTTTTTAAAGACTGAATAATTAATTTGGTGGAAGCTTTCATAGGCTGCAGTTCACTTCATTTGCCCATAAAATTATGCAAAATAAAATGTGTTAATCTTTCAGGGGTTACAAGACACTCAGTTTATTTGTAGTGATGTTTTCACGTTTTACATTTAATATGTTTGCTTACTTATGTACACCCTTTATTTTCCATCTCTGATTTCATAAAAGCTCTTGAGACAATTCACAACAGATAAACCCATGATTTAAAATATTAACCATAAAGAGACAAAACAGATAAATCATTATTTTAAAACTAATTTAAACAATGTTTAAAATGTGCACATGCACAGAGAGACAGAGAGAACAAGCAGAAAACCTACTACTGATTTTGAGGAACAAAGGCTATATAAAAGGTGTGTGTATGCACAAATACAATTTTTTCTTTACATATATTTTTATCATGTCTCATATGTACAGGCTTTGGGTGGACTTAAAACAAAAACTTCAATTTAAAGAAAATTTAAAATGTAGACCATTTTGGGCAATAAAATATAAAATCAGCAGAAAATGAGACATCTCTCCAGGTCCCCAGTTGATGAATGATTTATTAATAAAATATTTCTTGTTTTGTAACAGGACTTTTAATGTCTAAGGCCATCTTGAGATTTAAATATTAAAGATAGGGAAATCGGTCAAGCTCATCTTTAGGTTATCATTTTCTTATTGCTAGGTTCTTGTCTTCTTGGTTTCACACTGGATCACCAATTTTTAATGTTTTTTACTCTGCAGGAGTAAAAAACACAAATTTGTATACATTTTTCAAAATATGTAGAATTATAGTTTCACGTATTAAAACAAGCATAATTTAGGTCAGGAGTCCTCAAACTTTTAAAGCCGAGGGCCAGTTCACGGTCCCTCAGACTGTTGGGGGGCTGAACTATAGTTTGAAAGAAACAAGCAAATTCCTATGCACATTGCACATATCTTATTTGTAGTGCAATAAATAATTAAAGAACAGTTCAATGTTTAAAATGAAGGACAAATGTAACCAACGTAAATTTACCAGTATTTCAGTGGGAAGTGTGGGGCTGCTTTTGGCTGATGAGAGAGTCAAGTTACCAAAATTAGGATTGTTGTTGTATTCCTTCAAATCATTTCAGACCTAGAGCAACCCTAAGTCTAAAGTTTAGGGCAGGGGCCAGGTAAAGGACTTTAGAAGGCCACATTTGGCTTGCGTGCCATAATTTGAGGATACTTACTTTGGGGCATTGCTTCTTAAATTGTGGATCCCAACCCCAAATAACCCCTTAGCTCATTGTTGGGGGCCTGAAAAATTTGATAACAGTAAAGGTTTTCTGTACTCTACCTGGACAGTTATATAAACCCATTAGCAATAATGTACAGTGTTTACTATGGACTCTGCAGAAAATGCTTCAGCTGTACTTTATAAAAAGGAAAATCAGCCTGTTTAGTAACCCTTACAAATTCTGATTTATGATCAGTAAATGTTTAATTTTTATGTCTGTTTTATATACCTGTATATCTGGGGTAACGTAAAAAATTATTGGGCAGAAGGGGGTTGTGAGTGGGAAAAGATTAAGAATCCCTGCTTTAGGGAATGCTCTTTCCATAGAATAAACATTTCTATAAATTGTCCCAAATACTTGCACTTCATGTGCTCTGTTGCAGATCATAGTATGTGTATGTGTGTGTGTATATATATATACTCCATACATGCGTTCATCTTTTCAAATGACTTTTCATTTCTATAAATTCTCTTTAAAAGTTTACCACAAATTTCAGAAAAAGACAGATTTCAGTGTCTAGCTGCTTGTTCGCTTTGTATCCCAGTTCAGGAAGGGGGAGCCCAAGTTCTGCATTGCAAGTGCATAGTGTAAATTTCAGTGTGTGCAGCTACATATTGATTGTGTTCCATGACTCTTATGCAGAGTCGAAACATAACACAACTAAGGCCAGAATCCTATCAGTGACAAATACTGGCACTTTTAAACAATATTCAATGGACATATCCAGGCAATGGTGGAGCAGTAGCACATGTGGAACCATGACTGATGCACAGTGAGTCTCAATGCACACTGCACATTGTAATTATGTGCTGCATTCTTTTAAGGAGATGATAGCTATGCACATTCACTGTTTTGCTCTGATGATAGGGGTTACAAAGTGCTGGCATAGTGAATATTTATGCCATGCTGAGATGACACATGATCTTGATATAAATGTGTAACAGAACACACAGCCAAAATTTCAGAAGGAACAAATGGATTTATATCAGCCAGGAATGTACACTCCTATATGCAATGGCAAAACTGAATAATGACTGAACTGATGTTGAGTGCCATTTATCTGATTTAAAAGTCCAACAATTTTCTTAACAGAATTTAGGCATGTGTCAAGTACCAAGAGCCTCCTAGGATTCCATTGCGAGGAGAAAGTCAGGGTATAAATTCAACAGAGAAATAAACAAACAGAATTGGGTAGCCAGAATTTGATCAATTGTCATTAAAATGCCAACCAAGAGAATTTCTCACCAATCCTTATTAAAAAGTATTTGGATTGAAGTACACCAAGATAGTTTATTATGACAGAAAAATTGCTGCAGAATTTATCTATGTATGTATTTCCAGCTTTTTTTTTTTTTTACTTGTTAAAAGATGTAACTGCTAGCTATCCAAAAGCTCAATATAGCATCCTATTTCTCTCTACATTTTTCACTGGTATATTGACCACTGGGCCAGTCCTAAACCACCCAAAAGGATGTGTGCGGACATTTTCAACATTGCTCAGCAAAGGAGCCTCTACACTGTAAAATTAATCTATTTTGACACCACTTTAACTACTATGACTCAGTGCCATGAAATCATAGAAATTATATTTTGGTGAGGCTTGAGCACTCTTTGCAGAGAAAGCTAAATACCTTACAAAACTAAAGCTATCATTATTCTATAACAGGGGTTCTCAAACTTTTTCAGCTGGGGAGCCCTTTTTGAAACAAGATTTTCTTGGAGCACCAATAACTTTTTATATAGTATATTATATATAATATTATATATAATGAACATATATCAGGCAAGGGCAAGGACAATGGTAGATGGATGGAATGTTTGTGTGAATTAATTCACACAGTGCAAAGAAAGGAAAGAGAAAAGAACAATAAAATATTTAAAATTAAGAACAATTTTAACCAACATAAACTTAACAGTACTGTATTTCAGTGGGAAAACCCCAGGGCCATCCAGTCCAACCCCTTTCTGCCTTGAAGGGAAAATACAATCAATGCACACCAACAGATGGCCATCCAGCCTTAATAATAATAATAATAATAATAATAATAATAATAATAATAATAATAATAATAATAACAACAACAACAACAACAACAACAACAACAACAACAGAAACCCCAGATGCCATCCAGCCAACCCCTTTCTGCCACACAGGAAAAACACTATCAAAGCGGTGGGAGGGAAATATGGATTTGGAAGCAAAAAAAGCAAGGAGGAGGGGTCTGGGCAGTGAGAAAAAAAGTCTGGTCAGTGAGTGAGGTGGGGGAGAAAGGGTCTGTGCTCCAGGATGCTGCTGCTGCTGTTTTTAGCAGCTCAAAATGTTTATTTCCCTGCATTTCTCAGGAGAAAAAAAGAGGTGGGAAATAGCATGGTGCCATGGAGCCCCTTACTATCACCCACGAAGCACCAAGGGCTCTACAAAGCACAGTTTGAGAACTCCTGCATCATGCTATAGCAGTTGCAGTGGTGCCAAATTGAATTAATTATATCATGTATGTAGCTGCTCTCAGTGTTGAGTCAAGCTGAATGCAGATTCAATTTGACTCAACATTGAGGGCATCTACATAGGGTAGAACTCTATTTGTGTGCAGTTTTGCTTCCAAAAGGTACCAAATCCCCCCAAAAAAAGAAAAATGAGTTCTAGGTGGCAGCAAGTTATTCGTTAGTAGTAGAATATGATACAGATTAAAACTATCACAATGTATCAAATCATTTTGGTATAGATCTTTGAAAATTGCATTAGCAAATTTATAGCAAACAAATGCATATCCTTAGCATGTTTCTTTAAAAAAAATTATCTCTGTAAAATTTATTCAGATGCATTTATTACCTTTTAGAAACAAGTTCACATTTAGGGTCCTTCCAGACAGGCCTTATATACCAGGATCTGCTTTAAACTGGATTATATGAGTCTGCACTGCACTTGGGAGCCCCTTCTGTCACGACTTTCCAATTTATATGCAATTTATGTCTGTCCTTGTTTATCTGCAGGCTTTCTCCATAAATAAGCTTCCATATTCCCAGAATTCTTGCTTGCATAGAGAACCATCACACAAAATGAAACTGCTCCTTTTCTGAAGCATCACTTTTCACATGAAGAAAGCAACTGGAGGTAAGGTCACCAAGCTAGATACTTCTCTACTCCCATCTTTGAGAACACATTATGAGTAATACTAGAAAAGGAGTTTATTTAGTTCCTTGGGCTACAGATGCACTGTAGAGCTAATGCAGTTTGTCACAACTTTAACAGCCATGACCCAATGCTAAGGAATCACAGGAGCTGTAGTTTTGCATATCTTTAGCCTTCTCTGCTAAAGAGTGCTGGTACCTCACCAAACCATAACTCCCATGATACCAAAGCATTGAACTATGGCAGTCAAAATGGTGTCAAATTGTATTAATTTTACAGTGTAGGTGCACCCTTGCTCATTCCTAAGTAAAGTAACAAAGATCCTTTTTAAAACCTATCTCCAGGGCCTAAACACATTTGGAAAACAAAATGATGCTGCCATCAAGAAAGATTGTACGAAGATTGTTTCCAAACAACAGAACGGTAAGAAACTATTGATAGCAGGTGGGCTGTCAGCTGCTTCTTGATTACAATAATTCCCTGCACTCACATAAGGCAATGTTACAATAAGGTTTTTTCGTTTTCTGTCTTGCCTTTGAAATTGCAGGTTTTCAACAAAAGGCATCAACCAGCAGATCAAACAAACAATTTGTCTCCTTTTCCCAGGCACTGTTGTCTTGCTATTTGGACTGGTTTGTCAAGACAATGCATTATTTTCCTGCTGTTGGCCTCAACTCTGAAGTGTTACATAAGATCTTTTTATGGCAACATGATACAGAGAGATTCTACATTCTCCTGTGACACTATGGCTTCCAGAAAAAAGTCATTATATGTTGGTTTATTCTTCAGAGACATGGGCTCCATCTACACTGCCATATAATGCAGTTTGAAACTGCTTTATATGCACAGTATAGACTCATATAATGTAGTTCAATGCAGTTGAATGGAATTATATGGGTCTACACTGATCAGACCACACAAAGCAGTTTCAAACTGTATTATATGGCAGTATAGATGGGGCTACACTTTACCAGTCAACTAACAAGATATATATATATATATATATATATATATATATATATATATATATCCCCCAAAGATATACCAAGTCATTGTGTCTAACAGCTGTTACAACAGCATCAAAACAATCCATTGCCTCTGGTACCTGCGTGGCTCAGAATAGTTGGGGATGGATATGAGACAGCAAATTGAAGTTAGCAAAGGATCAAGGAGCTATGGGAGAAGCAAATGAAAAGCCTAGACAAACCAAAATGGAGGGTCAAGGAACAAATCCTAACTGAAGGAGAAACCAGGAGCTAGGGTGAAAGATACACTCAGGTCCCTTCTACATTGTCATATAAAATCCAGATTATCTGCTTTGAACTAGATTATCTGGCAGTGTAGACTCATATAATCCAGTTTAAAGCAGATAATGTGGATTATCTGCTTTGCTAATATGGTGTTGAAGGAGCCTCAGAGGTCAAGACAGGAGTATAGGGGCCCCTGTACATTTGTCCTGTCTTCGGGAAGCCATGATGATTAGTCTGGGTTGGCAGAGAATGCATCTACACTGTATAATGAATGCAGTTTGACACAACTTTAACTGCCATGGCTCCATTCTATGGAATCCTGGGAGTTGAAGTTTTACAAGGTCTTTAGCCTTCTCTGCCAAAAAGTGCTGGTGGTTCACCAAGCTACAACTCCCAAAAATCCATCGCATTGAGCCATGGCAGATACAGTGGTGTTAAACTGCATTAATTCTACAGTGTAGATTCATTCTCAGTGATTGAATGCAGCTCAGTGGTTCAACACATGGAGGAGATCAGCACATCACATGTACAATTTAATCCACATGTCAAATGGTGTAATGAACATACATGTGGGAAGGCGTAATAAGCTCTTCATGTACTCTGTTTCTTTTAGCAGCCCTACCATATATAACTCAATGTCTGAAGAGTATTGGGAACTAAGTTCTATTGCAGTTGGGTGCCTTCAAGCCATTTCTGACTAAGAGAGTACAACCTCCCCAAAGTCATTCAGTAGTTAGGAGCCTCCGATGGCCTAGGGGATAAAAGCCTCGTGACTTGAAGGTTGGGTTGCTGACCTGAAAGCTGCCAGGTTCGAATCCCACCCGGGGAGACTGCGGATGAGCTCCCTCTTTCAGCTCCAGCTCCATGCGGGGACATGAGAGAAGCCTCCCACAAGGATGGTAAAAACATCAAAACATTCAAGCGTCCCCTGGGCAACGTCCTTGCAGATGGCCAATTCTCCCACTCCAGTTGCTCCTGACACGAAAAAAAAATTCTGTAGTTTTCCATGGCCCAGTGGAAATTAAAACCTTTGCCCCAAGTGGTATATTCCAACATTCAGACCAATACACCATACTGGCTCTCCTTAACCTAGGTAATAATCTCCAGTATTTTCTAAGTGTGTGAAAGAACGCCATACTCCTTTTATAGTAGCTGGTATCCTGATAGTGACTTACAATGGCCTAAGTTACACCATTGCAAGTCTTTTCTTGGTTATTGCAAAAGAGAATTTAGAGAGGCAGTATGCATCCAGCTTTCTCCTGGTGTGGATCCATTTGCTCTTTATGGAGGAGGAAGGCAACACACCCAAAATGAAAAAGAATGATTCTATTTTGTTGTTAAATGCCAATCAGGTTTAAACATTTCATCACACAATATTTTTCACAGATTTTGAAAGCTTTTATGAACTTATAAATGTATCAGGAATTTCAAACATGCTAAACTTAGAGCATATCAGAAACACGTTAAAACCAAATACTAAAACGTATTCTGATTTGTATGTTTGTCCAGATTGCTTAACAGTGGTGATTGCTCAACAGTTGACTGCTTCATAGTGCCACAGAATGAAGCCATCAACTATTTCTGTCTAAGAGAAAATATAGTCCAATTAAGCCACATTCATTAATAATAATAATAAAATAATTAATTCCAGCCACAGCCTTTAAAGGCAGTAGAAACTTTTGATATGCATATTCCCAAGAATTCAACATATCAATATATTGGTAATAAGTATCAGGTTTAAATAATCTTGCAGTTTTCAGTATAGAGTGCTGCCCTTATATAAAACAAATTTAGGTATAAGGAAGAATTCACCCTAGGCTTTAAATCTCTTCTCTCCAATAGACTTTGCTAGGATCCACTTGCCCACATCTTCTTTCCCAGCACCTTTACAAAGACTTGGTGTTGGGGTCAATTTACCATTTAATCCTCGATTAATGCCAGAGGTGATTGTGATTGCAGAATTCATTGTCAAACTGGCTTATAAAGTCAATCCATAAAACTGTGTAAATCTTGTGTTGATCTTAGTTTTTACAAGGAGACTTAGGACCATATATTCCCGGTTCATTTACAAGGCCATTGCAGGTGTGGGAGCGGCTTTAGGAAAACAGCTACTACTTAAAGAGCACATTTTATGAGCCTGGAGCAACATCCGTTTGGGTTGTAAAATGGGGCTCACAGCTTGTGCATTTCTTTGCTTGCAAAATATGCCATTTTGTCTTCTGTCTGAACACCCCTTGATATGCAGCCAAGTTAAATAATGACCAAACTCTCTTTAACAATAACACTTAGCATTTTTTCCATTACAGTGAACTTTGGCTTTAACAGAAGGCGTATTCCATAAACAAGCAATGAATAAACTCAACTAGGGCCTCTAAAACATTTACAAAGCAACTTATAAATACGTGTATGCATGGAGTCACAAGCAGTTATCCTTGGAGTAGCATATAGGAATCTCTTCAATAATGCGGTAATACCTGGACAACTTAATAGCATAGAGTTAAAAAAAAAAAAAGGAGTATTCCAACATGGTGAACAGTGGTATTGGCATAATGATTTTTAGCAGATGTCTACCTGTAAGATTTACAATCTATAAATGTTGTTCAGTCATACCATTTCCTTTAAATCTATTGGCCGTTTTTTCAACAACATTTGAAAATCACAATTCATTGGTCAAAGGGTGCACTGGGTTGAATCCAGACTCCTGATTAGATTAAATGGATTTTAATCTGCTCCAAGCATGACTGAATCTCCAGTTTTAACCAAAATCACCTTATATTTTTCTTTAGTCTCATATTGGATCTGGGGCGGTATTATTATAATAGTTTATTTTATGGTGTCAATATGTAAGATGATTCTATCTGTTCTTCTACAGGTTGAGTATCCTTTATTCAAAATGCTTAAGACCAGAGGTGTTTTGGATTTCAGATTTTTCAGATTGGAATACACACACACACACACACACACACACACACACACACACACATAATGAAATTACATGCAGACAGGATTCAGGTCCAAATATGTACAATAATTCATTCATGTTTCCTCTATACCTTAGTCTGAAGGAAATTTTATCAAATATTTTAAATAATTTTGTGCATGAAATAAAAGTTGTGTTTCAGATTCTGGAATATTTTGGATTTCTGGATAAGGGATACTCAACCTGTAAAGGAGCCCCTGGTAGCACAGTGGGTTAACCCTTGTGCCGGCAGGACTGCTGACCTGAAAGTTGGGTTGCTGACCTGAAGGTTGCTGGTTTGAATCCAACCCGAGGAGAGCACGGATGAGCTCCCTCTATCAGCTCCAGCTCTCCATGTGGGAACATGAGAGAAGCCTCCCACAAGAATGGTAAAAACATCAAAGCATCTGGGCGTTCCCTGGGCAATATCCTTGCAGACAGCCAATTCTCTCACACCAGAAGTGACTTGTAGTTTCTCAAATTGCTCCTGACACCAAAAAAATGTGATGAGTACAGATAGGTGGAACTAGAGCATATGTATCCACTCTAGAAATAGTCATTGTGGCTTGACTCAACAGGCATTCCAGACTGTGATGTGACTACAACATTTTACCATCTTATTGCAATCAAAATGAAGTCTGATGTCCTTGGAAATTTTATTGATGTTGTAGATCACGTATAGCCTACTATTGGAGGTTGCAGTCAAGAAAAGGTGGGTTTGTGTAGGATCTAAAGCGAAAACTATCATAGCTATACTTCAGAGCTACCCCTCCCAAAATAGGATTGTGTCAAGAATGCCAAAAAAAAGCCTCCAGACCAAGTTCAGCACTGACTCTTATTCATGTTTTCCCAGTAGTAAGTCCCACTCCATTAAGTATGGGTTACCTCCATTTAAACATATATAGGATATTAGCACAAATATGTTAAGGAAATCAACAGAATTGGGACTAGGTTTTGGTAGCCCCAAAGCCAGATACTTTCGGTCAGAAATACAAAAAAGGCTTCCACACATTTGCTTGCAGAATAACACAAAGGTAAGAACCAATGATGCAAAGCTTTCCCTAGTCAACACTATAGATGTCAAGTATAACTGACTATATACAAGAACAAGGAACACATCCACAATGGCTCCTCCATGTGCCATGTGTATATGTGCATGACATCAAATTGTTGCCTGTTATAAGGCTGCCCAGAGTCCCCATCAGGGTGACAAATGTGGGGTACAAATGTGATAAATAAATAAACATCCCTTTGTCAGAAAAAAAGTTGCTGCCTTGCAGTGGGCTGGCTGATTGTAGATAGAACCTGGCTCTATGTTTTTGATAACTGAGATTGTGTTTTAAAATAAATTAAAATAGTATTATATGTAGACTGAATTGTATTCTTACTGCTTTGACTAAACGGAATGCAACAAATCATTATTGTGGAAATATGCTAGTATCAGGAAAATGTAGCAATTTGGTTTCAAAATAAATTTTGGAAAAAGAGAAGGAGCATCACGGTCTGTATCAATGAGTTATGCCCTTGCTTGTCACAACTATTTCAACTCCTTGTATATAACTTGCAGAGATAGCTTCTGGAAATGCATGGGGTTTTGAGAAACTAAGAGCAATTTGGGGTTTTGGACATGCAAAATGAACATGTATGTCTTGTTTCATTTGAAAATACAGTTCAATACCATTGCTAACAAAAGGATCTTCATGGAACAATTATCTTCTTCCACTACTCCATCCCAAGGCAGACTGCTAAAAAAAGTGCCTATAATTCTCCACTAGATGGCAAAATCCATTTCGTTTGATATAGCACTGGTGACTGGGAGCCATGGAAGCAAATACCTATGTCTAAGGCTGGATCTACAGTGCTGTATAATTTAGTTTGGAATTGCCATATATGGTCAGTAGACCCATATAATGCTGCTCAAAACTGCATTATATGGCAGTGTAGATCCAGCTTATGTCAAGGAAATAAAAGGAGGAATAAAAGGTATGTTGCTCTACATGGAAAAACCTGAGTGGGGGAAAATGAATATGATGGGTGAACACAAGTCTGCAAAAAGAGTTGAAGATTATTTGTTAATTCCATGATTGTGGAGGTCACCTCTGCCTATCCTGAGAGGTGATCCTTGCTAGAACAGAAGTATCACATTGGGAGGTTCTGCACAGCCACTTAAATTGAGTTAGGACATGGATAAAAAAATGGTTATGCTGTGGACAGGCATGTAGCCGGGGGGGGGGGGCTTGAGGGGCTTTAGCCCCCCCCCCCCCGAAATTCTCAGGTTGGTCCACGAGAAAGACTTATATTTATTATTTAAACTGTTATGTTTATTCATATCATGATCTGATCACCATGCTCAATATATCCCATATGCATGGGGGTATTGGGATAACGATACAAACTGTTTGCTAGGGTAGACCCTCTCCCGCTCAGACTCAGCCCCCCCCCCCCGAACCAAAATCCCAGCCCCTCCTGAAACAAAATCCTGGCTACGGGCCTGGCTGTGAAGCTTCTTCATCAGTGGTTCTCAACCTGTGGGTCCCCAGGTGTTTTGGCCTACAACTCCCAGAAATCCCAGCCAGTTTACCTGCTGTAATGATTTCTGAGAGTTGAAGGTCAAAACATCTGGGAACCCACAGGTTGAGAAGCCACTATTCTACACAATCACCCCAGTAACTGGGGTGCTCACAGTGTTCACTGACTGCAGATAGGAACCAAACCCAAGAGTGTTTTTTCTTACCCAGTCTTCTGGTATGCGCTGATGTGCATCATAATGATTGTTTAGAATCTGCACTAGACCATTGCAGGGCACGGGAAATTGAGGTAGAGGAGTGGAAAATGAGCATTCCTAAGGGAACAATGTGTTTTCCTCCTTAAAGGTGTGTGTGTGTGGGGGGGTCACCTTTTGGCCAGTGGTGGTTTGGGGTTTTTTAGCACATCAGTGCTAGCCCTGTCCTGACAAGCTCTCAGCAGATTTTGTGGCTTCTTTTAGATTTTCCAGTGATTTTTATTGTGTTACAGTGCACATTGGAGGGCACTTTACCCTCAAGCCAGCTTCAAACTGCATTATAGCACATGTGTAGTGCTCATTGACTGCAACCATGTGCAAAATCTTGTGCTTAAGTAAGGGACTGAAATAGCAGAGGAAGGTGGAAAGTCTGCTGAAAGTGATAAATGTGGTATAAGTCCACCATTGTCAGGCAATATCAGGAGTCAAGGGGCCTGAGCAGCTCTCAGAAAGCTGCCCAACCCCAAGAAACATAAGTAGCCAAACCCTATTTTGTTTATTTAAAAAATGGAATGGGGGTGTGTGGCCTATTTAAAAGGAAAATCATTGCTACTTCAGATTTTCAGGAGGGGCAATTCAGCCTCTTTTTGCAAGAAAATAACATGTTTGGGAATGGGGGAATCTGTACCACAGAAATAGTCTCTTGTGGGCTCACATGTACCCATAGGTCTCAATTTATTTCTTTGTTTTATATGCCCCTCACAACAATGAGGCGAATTAAGCGGTCGCTTCGGGCGCAAAACATACGGGGGTGCAGTCGAGACTGCTTTTTCTGTTGATTTGTTGTAAAACATGATGTTTTGGTGCTTAATTTGTAAAATCTTAATGTAATTTGATGTTTAATAGGCTTTTCCTTAATCCCTCCTTATTATCCAACATTTTCGCTTATCCAACACTTTTATTTTTCAGTGATTGGTTTTGCGGGGGGGGGGGGGGGCACCAAAATTCTGTTCACCTACACTTGAAAAATACCTAGGGCCGGCTCTGCCCTCACAGTATGGGACCCAAGGCACCTTACATTATAGATTAAAACAAAATATAATTAAAGCAAGAACAGCTAGAAACTATTAGACAAGAAATCCTATTACAACATCAGTTTAAAAGATTTTAGAATATGTTTAAAATGTAAGATGAAAGTCTACCATACAGCATTAAAAAAACATTTCTGCCACAGTGTGTGCTGTGTAAAAAATATTAGTTTGCTAGGAAAAAGAGATCAGAGGGGGCTCAATCTAGTCTTCTCTGAGAGATCAATCCATAGTCTGGGAGCAGCAACTAAGAAGAATCTTTCTATGTCCTATTTTCTAAATTATGCAATGTGTAGTTATCAGCTTTCTCTCTACCTCCAGGTGGTATGAAGAGATACAAGAAATGATTGAGTCCACAAACTAAAGGCCAAACAATTGTGCTAACTGACCCCAGTTAGTTAGTCTAGTTGTGCAGCTGGTAGACATTTATTCTTGTGGACTCTCTCTAAACATGCTTATACAACTGCTACCATTGAATTTGCACCTAATGTCTATACACTTAAAACCAAGAGATAGTAAAGCAGGGACTTCAGCAAAGTAAATCTTTTAAAATACATACACACATAATAATGTGATCCTCTTATTAAAATAGTTACTATTAGAAGAGGAAATTGCTACCTTTCAGTGTAAATTCATGCAACCATGGGGCAAATCTCCCCATGATATGCTGTTTCCATTGTTTGGTTCTGCATGTTTGTACAAGAAGAGCATTAGAATATGGGCATTACACTCTCAAGTGGGAGAAATAAAAATTGTCTGGAATAAAGGAAAAGAGAGGTTGGAGAAATCTGAATTCGCCATATTAATGTAACAGACAATCATATTCGGTTATGGTAATGGCTTATAGAAACATTACTGAACGATAGTGATGAAGGGTGTCTGTCACTTTGAGGCTAGTTTAGGAGCACTGAACTTCTGGTCCTTATTTTTCTTTTCCAAATGTGAAAAAGAAATAACACTGTATTATTTCTCTAAGTACCAGGAATGAAGAACATGGGTAAGCATTAAATATAGGTGTGAAGGTGTGAAACTGTACTGTTTTATCATCTTGAATTCAGGAGTGTGCATGAGAAGCATATCAACTAAGAGCCCTTCCAGACAGGCCCTATATCCCAGGATCTGATCCCAGGTTTTCTGCATTATTATTATTATTATTATTATTATTATTATTATTGTTATTGTTATTGTTATTGTTATTATTACTTCATTTATATCCTGCTTTTTCCCATGGATGGGATTCAAAGTGGCATACAAAGGTTTAAAAAATACAAAGACACACACACACACACACACACACACAAATACATAAAATACATGATCAACTAAAATATCATAAGCCAATTTAAAGAAATAACCCAATTTGAACCCCCCATATACAACAATCAGGATTATATGAGTCTGCGCTGCCAGATAATCTGGGATAAACAGAAAACTTGGGATCAGATTCTGGGATATAGATCCTGTCTGAAAGGGCTCTCAGATAGGATTGGAAAGTAACTGGGCTAGAAGTTTCATCAGCCCTAGGCAATATAGTCTAAATGGATGGATTATGGATATTGCAGTCCATCAGTATTTGGGGAACTACAAATTTCCAACCATGGCACTAAAGCATCAGGGCTGGGAAGTCAGGTGAACATTATGCCATATCCAGTAATTCAACAAGGGAAACATAATTAACACTTAACTTTTATAGAAGTGAGCAAAGTGCTTTTCATACATTTTCTAAGTCACCTTCACTATGTCTCTATGGGGAGTTAAGTCTCGAATACAACCCTTATTTATATTGCTAGTGGCTGAGACTGGGCGAATATGCCTTGCCTAAGACCACCTAGTGAGTTCATGGAGAAAATGAGATTTGAACCAGAGCCTTAACAACTATGAGCTCAAAGCATGACCCACGGCTACAAAATCCCACAGGTATCATTTGCATGACTAATTTCAGAGCAATTGTGATTTAGAGTTAGGAAAAATTAAGCTCTGTTTTGGTGAATTCATACATTTATGGAACTGCAAAGAGAAGAACCATCTCAGGACACCACTAGAGAGCACCCTCTGTCTTATTGCAGTTTAATAAATTTGTCTTTCTTCCATCAACAGAGGCAAGATTTATCCAGAAGACTGCGTGTGTGGTTCATTTTCAATCTCCATGAGGAAGTCACAGCTTTTTCCTTCTATTTCTCTTCGTCTTCTGATCTACTGTATTTCATGCAAACAGAAAATTGAAACCAATATGATGGTAGTAACTAGTTTCTATTCCTGTTCACAAATAAAGTATAAGGCTGAGATGTCTAACTTTTTAAATATCAAAACAGATGAAGTTGGATTCTTCCCTTACTATTCTGTGATCCTCCATTCCACCCTGCTGTCGGACCTGGTAAGTCATTTGGGCTGGGAGGAAAGCATCTTAAGTGACTACCTCAGTGGTTCTCAACCTTCCTAATGCTGCAACCCCTTAATACAATTCCTCATGTTGTGGTGACACCCAACCATAACATTATTTTCGTTGCTATACGAAACTGTAATTTTGCTACTGTTATGAATCGTAATGTAAATATCTGACATGCATGATGTATTTTCAGTCAGTGGACCAAATTTGGCACAAATACCTGATACACCCAAATTTGAATATTGGTGGGGATGAGGGGGATTGATTTTGTCATTTGGGAGTTGTAGTTAACCTACAATTAACAAGCATTCTGACTCCATCAACAATGGAATTGAACCAAACTTGGCACACAGAACTCCCATGACCAACAGAAAATACTGGAAGGGTGTGATGGGCATTGACCTTGAGTTTTGGAGTTGTAGTTCACCTACATCCAGAAAGCACTGTGGACTCAAGCAATGATGGAGCTGACCAAACTTGGCACAGATACACAATATGCCCAAATTTGAACACTGGTGAGGTTTGGGGGAAATAGACCTTGGCATTTGGAAGTTGCAGTTGCTGGGATTTATAGTTCACCTACAGTCAAGGAACCCCTTGTACCCCACCAATGATAGAATTGGGCAAACTGGGCTTTTGGTGGGAGGATTTGCCATTTGTTTCCAAAAAGGAAGAGAAGGACAAGCGAAGAGATATTCAGCCTTCTCTGCCAAAGAGGTTCCTAAGACCATCAGAAATATGTGTTTTCTGATGGTCTTTGGTGACCCCTCTGACACCTCCGCGCAACCCCCCAGGGGTTGAGAAACACTTGACTATATGATTATGGCACTACAATTCTAATTTAACTTCCCTTACAACATTCTATGGAAGTTCAGAATTTAGAGTGTGATGGGACACTAGAACATGCTAACGAAACATCCTATATATCCCTCTCTGCACTAGAAATCCCATAGGAGATTGCCATTGCACTTAATTTGGAATTATAGTTATATAATGACATAGTGTGAAAGGGCCCTGATATGTTGGAAGTGTGTTTACGGTATTTTGAAGCCTAAAATGATGTTGATGTCAAAATCACACTCATCCTTCCATAACAAGTTAGACTATATAACCTACCACCTCCCCCTATATGACCTGAGTGATGACAAAGTTGGACTAGATGGCTTGAAACACATCCTTCAACTGTATGATTATTATGATAAACCAGTGAAGCTGACTTATGAACAAACAAGTTTGCCCAGTCACATCTTGTTTGACCCTGAGCCAGTTGGGGACTCTATTTTCCCTACTTTGTTGAGCTTTGGGAGATAAGTAAATTGGAATATTTTTAACAGCATTCATGTCTTATACATAATTCCATAGATTCAATATAGTTCTCCTTTTCAAATTGCAATTTGAAAATAAAATTATTACATCTTTCTAATGCTTGGAAAGTTATTCTAATACATAAATTCCTTTTAATTTGGTTATTTGTGTTTTGAGCCATACAGCATAAGCTACTTGCTGATATGTTGTTGGCTAGGTTCAGGGATCTCTGGATAAGGGTGAACTACAACTCCCATATCCGAGGACAATCACCCTCAAACCCCGTCTGTATGCACAGTTGGCCATGTTGGGTCTGTATGCCGAATACGGTTCAGATCCAACGTCGTCTGGGTTCAGTGCTCTCTGGTTAAGGGTGAACTATAACCCCAAAATTTCAAGGTCAATCATCCCCAATGTTCACCAGTATGCAAAGTTAGCAGTGTTGGGTCTGTGTGCCAAGTTTGGTCCAGATCCATCGTTGGTGGGGTTCAGAGGGCTCACTGAATACAGGTGAACTATAACTCCCAGAGTTAAAGGTCAATCACCCCCAAAGTCCACCAGTATTCTCAGTTGACCATGTTGAACTTGTGTTCCAAGCTTGATCCAGATCCGTTATCAGATGAGTTCACTGTTCTCTGAATATAGGTGAACGATAACTCCTGGATGTCAAGATCAATCACCCCAAAACCCTGCCAATATGCAAAGTTGACTGTGTTAGGTCTATGTGCCAAGTTAGTTCCAGGCCCATCGTTGGTGGGGTTCAGAGTGCTCTTAGATTGCTGGTGAACTATACATTCCAGTCCCTACAACTCTTATAAATCATGGTTAATTCTCTTCAAACCTCTCTCTCTAGTATGTTCAGTTGCTGTGTGCCATAGAAAAGAATAGGAAAGTGTTAAGGGAGAGGCAATGGGTGGGGCCATGCAAATTACACACCAATGAAGAAAGAAAGGAACACTGGGATGTGGTGCTCATCGTAACCTGCAATGTCCTTGGTTGGGGGGGTGGTTTCTTTGGTGGCTCCTCAGTACTGTGGGTTAAAGCAGTTTGTGGAGGCAGGAGGCTGTCTGTGTAAATGGACACCTCCGCCACATACACGCATACAGATTTTCATTTTATTATGTGTATAGATAATGTTAATCTTTCAATTTTAAACACATATGCAACTATGTGAACTACCTTAGCCATAAGTACCCCCAGAGTCACCTTTATTGCTAACAACCAGAGGCATTCACAGGAGGAAAAAGTTCTGGGTATCCATAAATGTATTGGGCATCTGTGCAAGCCCGGAATGAAAAAATCAAAACAGAAACAATGGATGGTACATTTCTTGGGAAGCAAGGCAGGGAGTGGGTGCAATAGGTTGTATATTTTCTTTGTGTTTTGGGTGTGGTATGTGTGTTTTTTGTTACAATATGTACGCTGTTTAGGTTTATATGTATGCTTGTGTGGTTGTTTGTCATGGTATAGGTTCACTCTACATATTAGTTTGCCTTCTGAGAAAGGCATTTTGCTGTATTTTTTTCTGGGCTAAGAATTCTTCCTCAATTTCTTGGCCACATTGGTTTATTTGCTTATCTTAAATGAAACAGGTAACTGAGCAAAATGGTACAGATTCAAAAGAGTGGTTTTATCATTTTGGGGTAAGACCCTACCACTGCCTTGTATTAGGATCTTAGGCAAACCCCTTTTTTCACCTCATGAGTCTGCCTTCAGAGAAATTGAAGTTTGCTATGGCCATATATAATGTGCTAGTCTTTTTTTTTTAATGGCAAACACAAAATTCCCATGAGTGCACGCACATAATAACAATCACACAGCTCCCCTTATGATAATCATTTTGTGGGCACACTCATGGAATTCCTTCACAATTATAAATGTGGGTATTGAAGCATAGGTTTGGGGACCTGAGTCTACCGAATTCACCAATCTTCCTCCTTAGTAGATGCATCTGAGAAATTCACAAGCAAAAGATAAAGGCATTAATTACTGTCTCCCCAGATGTTGGTCGGCCCATTGGTCATTACTTTTGAATCAAGGAGTCCCTTTGAATGGGCAGGGATCCCTATTTTCCAATCTGTCTAAATATCTGTAAGGTATCAAAGTACAGTAGAGTCTCACTTATCCAACATTCGCTTATCCAACGTTCTGGATTATCCAACGCAGTAGTCAATGTTTTTGTAGTCAATGTTTTCAATATATTGTGATATTTTGGTGCTAAATTCGTAAATACAGGATTTACTACATAGCATTACTACGTATTGAACTACTTTTTCTGTCAAATTTGTTGTATAACGTGATGTTTTGGTGCTTAATTTGTAAAATCATAACCTATTTTGATGTTTAAAAGGCGTTTTCTTAATCTCTCCTTATTATCCAACATATTCGCTTATCCAATGTTCTGCCAGCCCGTTTATGTTGGATAAGTGAGACTCTACTGTATGTGGCCTTCACTATTTCTTGTGCCAGTGAGTATCTATCTCCCTGTCAGTCTATCATTGATCTATCTATTATATGTTTATCATCTACTGTCATTCGATTTCATTGAAGGTTTCCAGTGCTATACTATCTTTCTAGGTAGTCACAAGAGTATTTGGAGCAATTTTCAACATAGATTTGTCACTGTTATTGCTGCTTTACCTTTACTTAAACTGTATGTGTGTTGGAGGTGGGGAATGTATAATTTCCAAAAAGGTAAAAGCATTTTTAAAAAGGTAAAGCAGCAGCAACAGCAGTAGCAGTAACAGTAGAAGCAGTTCAGCAGATCAGAAGATACTAGTGCAAGCAATAGAGCTGTAAATTTCAGGACCAGAGTCAAGCTTAAAAGTTATATCTAGATAAGAAAGTTAACAGGGCATAGCTATCCAACTATCTAACTCACAGCAGACATCTTGTCTCTCACAGGAGAACAAAAGCAGAACAAAAATGGAGACCTCGGGGTCTTGCCATGTGCTCAGAAAATGAGTCCACTGGCTTCCATCCCATGATGTAGAGCAACTTCTGCCAGGACTCATAGAATCATAGAATCATAGAGTTGAAAGACACCTTGTGGATCATCCAGTCCAACTCCCTTCCAAAAAACAGGACTCAGTTGAAACTGTGTTGGTCAACCTTCGCATGCCACCACCGCAGCAACACGGAAGACTTCCTGTGTTGAATAGAAGTCAACTGGAGTGGGGGGATCCTGGAGGGGAGGGGAGCTGGGTGGCTGATGGGCACAGCCAGATTCACCACAATGCGTAGTGATTCTGGCGGCCCATCTGATGAGGTTGTAAGTTCTCTCCTCCTGTTAAACTGATACTTTTCAGGGATACACCTCCTATTCTGAGCACATGTGAAGTTCTAACTGACAGGTAGGCAAAGAGGCCAATGTGGGAAGGTCTTTTCCATGCAAACAAATTCATCTATTCAAATAAGTGATTCCCAAAGTGGGCACTAATGTCCCCTGGTGGGCGCTGCAGCAATCCAGGGGAGCGGTGATGGCCACAGGTACATATATCTTTCTGTTTAATTGCTATTAAAATTTTAAAAAAATCCAGGGCGCTGAGTAATATTTTTTCTGGAAAGGGGGTGATAGGCCAAATAAGTTTGGGAACCACTGATTTAAATCCTTGATGAGGACTACAAGTTTGTGCAGGATGTAGTTGAGTTCCGATAAAAGAGAAACAATTAAAGGAGTGGGCAAAGTGAGCCAGCCCTCCAGATCATGTTTGCAACCCTTGCTCCTCGAAACTCTTTAGGCCATTCTTTTTCTGATCTTGAGAGGGGCAGGAGGAGGAAGATGACTTCTCTTGAAAGTCTCCAAAAGTAGCTATTCACCCTCTAAAGAGGGACTTCTCACTCTTCATCATTTAATAATTAAAATGTTATTTTCAAAACTAAAATTGGATTTCTGACCACTTCTATCTTAGCTTTTCTGTTTGAGGCACTTCAGAATCTGTAAGACCCCTAAAGACATCTGAAATCAAAGCATTGGCTCTGCTATATTTAGTAACCTATCAAGCCGTGGGGAGAGGTGAGTAAGAAATAAATTATTATTATTATTATTATTATTATTATTATTATTATTATTATTATTGTTATTATTATTATTAGTAGTAGTAGTAGGACAGAATTTCATTTTCATCCCAATGGAGAATATGATACTATGCTTTGGCAAGAATAAACAGTGATGGTATTTGCTGGTATGAAAAAGAGCACAGCTTTTTTTGTTACAGTTGAAGAAATTGATGCAGTTCATATAGGCATCAGTAGATCCACCTGCTGGCCTATGGAAACCTCTCAGTTGTATAGGTCTGAATTCATACATGTGGGTTTCCATTTGAGTGAAAGCCAATGCATGGTTCAATTGCAGCTTAGGAATGAGGCAGAGTTATCTGCCTCTGGGCTCAGCATGATCATTGTCTGTAGCCACAGTGTTCATTGAGAGAACCTCGTAAATGGAGTATCATGGGAATTCAGGCTCCATATTTCACCAAACTGGATCAGCCCCCATGCCAGAACTGACCAAAGTTGTGACAAATCAGATTACCAATGAAAGACAACAAAAGCTAGAAAAAACAACCTCCGCCATGATACCCAAAACTAAGGGCCCTTCCAGACAGGCCCTATATCCCAGGATCTGATCCCAGATTTTCTGTTTATCCCAGATTATCTGGCAGTACAGACTCATATAATCCAGTGTAAAGCAGAAAACTTGGGATCAGATCCTGGGATATAGGGCCTGTCTGGAAGGGCTCTAAGACAAGATGAGTAGGGGTGGCATTCTAAAGCTCACTGCATGTTGCATATTGGGAAGACATTTTTAAAAGGTTAGAGAGAAGATAGAACAACGACTCCACTCCCAAAGCTCTGACCTTGTCAGCCAGTCGGTTAGCTCCCAACTGACCAAACATCTTGCTCTTTTCTGGAAAGGGGAAACTATAAGCACTGAAAACATTGTTCCGTCATGCACTGTGTCTGCCACATTGGGGAACAAATGCCACTTTCCAGTAAGTTGCTTGATAACAGGTGCATCTTCCTCTTGTACCTTGTATCGAGCAGACAATTATTAGCACATATTTTTTTCCCCCCATTGCAATTTACAGCTTTTTTATTGGTGAAACAGTGAGTCTTTTCATCATGTCTCAGTCTGGCTGCCATAAATCTTTTCATCAAGTTGATGAAACTTAAATGTAGGCAACTGTATATATCAGTGGTTCCCAACTTGTGGTCCGTGGACCACCAGTGGTCCGCAAGAACTATTATATGGTCTGTGGCCTCACTGTTACTACTACAAATAATAACACAACACAACCAAAAAAAATGTCTGGGTGTCTTCATTTTTAGGCCTGTTCCTGTGGTTTTTTGGAGTGCTGATTCAGAAAATTGCATTGGATAGACCCCATCAGCTCTGGATTATTAAATATGGTTTACTGTGGGCAAGCAAATGGCAACTACTGGATGGCATATGTTCTGTATCAGAAACTAGAGCTGATATGGTCTATCCAATGCAATTTTCTGAATCTGCACCCTAAATAACCAAACCGAATCTAAAGTTGATCAGAAACTGATTCGTAACCCTTTTGGTACTAATGTTGGGGATTAGTCCCTTGTAAAAGTGGTACCTGGTCAAGTGGTTCCTGGTTAAAAAAAAAAAAAAAAGGTTGGGAACCACTGGTATATACTGTCTATCAGAGTTACATCTGACATACTGTATATACAGATATTTATTTATGCAATTACTAATACAATCCAAAAGCCCATCTTATATTCCATCCAAGATTCAGCATTATCTGGGATTTCCTAGGCATACAACATAAGCTTTCTTTTACTTTATGACATATAAACAAACACCATGAAATAGGCTGCATTACTAGTTACCATTACTAATGATTTTGCATTTTAGGACACTCTTTCCAGGTTGAGATAGCATGTTTGTGTAGGAAACCTTGGCCTTTGCTATCTCTCCAGTACATTGCAGAAATATCTACTGACTTTTTTTTCTTGGATATCTTTCCTGTTTAACTGAAGCCAAGCTCAGTTGCTGTGAGACTCCTTAGTAACAGGAAACAGTTGTCCCGTTTAAAGAACACGATCTTAAACAAACAGCTTTCCCTCCCCTTTTCAAACCCCTCAGGACAATATTTGCTTTTCTAAAATATCATTTTGCCATGGCTTTGGGACCTTGCTTGACAAACCCGTGAGTCTCCCAGCAGTTCAAAGTAGGCTTGACCTATGGCAGAGCATAGAAAAGAAGAGCTGCATATAAATAGCAAAATTACAAAAGGATCAATTCTCAGTCAACTCATTAGCAATGCGTAAGTGATAACTCCTCTCTGAAAGACTCTTTCATAATTACTCACACAAGCTGCATTTGGTTCACAAGTTTCATAAATGAAGGTTAAGTTGACTTAACCGCCCAGGATTTACCAGCCATGTTAAAGCATAAAATGTGTACGCTTTTGAGTGCCTCTCCAGATACAGGCTGTTGACTTAAAGACTCCAAGGTTAAATGGTGTTGGCTTTAGAGTCCAAGTTAGTTTCCTTATTGGTCAAGCAGTGAAGGCACAAAATGCAACATGACAGTGCTCTACTGGAAAGACATCAGGTTGACATAATACGTTTCGAGTTAAGATAGCAGTGATTGCTGATGACGTAAGTATAAAATCCAATACCCTAATAAAGCAGATCTGTTCTAAAGCAATTTTATTATGCAAAATAAAAGGGAAATTGTAGTTTTAAATATCTGGTCTGTAGTACTTCAAGAACGGGCAAGATCCCAAGCTAAGATAGTAAGATTTTGGAAAAATGGAAAAATCTTTGAAATCTAACAGTTTTTTCTAGCAGTTTATTGCCAGGAAGGTTTTGTGTTTTGTGTTTTTTGTTTTGGTAATAGGGAGTGTTCCAAATTGTGATGTTCATGTAGATGGTGAGAAGGGATACATTGCTGTAATAGACACACAAAAATAGGATCCCTCTAAGAAAGGGCAGTAAAAAGAACAAATCTCTCTCTTATTCCACCTCCAAACAAATTGTTGTGACTGCGCCTTCGGGGATTATGGTTGATGGTGATGGAATTCGAAGAGGAAGAAAAAACCCTCGTGATGAGGGTTCACTGGAGGAGTTGCGCAGGAAGCGACTTAGAGAACTATATGGGGGATCTTCTGAGGAAGATTCAGATGGGGAGATGGATGCTGAGGAACAGGTGGTGGCTGGGGAAGCGGGCACTGAATGGGCACAGCCACCGGAGATGTCTGGGGATTTGGGGCTTATGGATACTTCTGAACCTGGGGTTTCTGCAGGAGCTGATCCCAATTGGGATGCTTGGAGAAGGGAGGATGGTTCTTTAAGTGTTCATGGGGCTAAGTGTGGGCAGGATGATTGGGACTCCGACGAATTGCTAGGTACTCCAGATCCACGAGCTCTAGCTGTGTGGAGTTCAGACTCTGAGTAGATTTGGGACACCTGGTGTTTGGGTGTGAGTGTTTGGTCACCCAGGAGGAAGGGGAATAAAATGGGAATGTTTGGCCACTGCATTTTGCGTGTGGCAAGGTGTTGCTGAGGCGCCATTGGGATCTCTGTGTTTCCATGAAGACTGGACTTGGACTATGATTTGAATCTGCTGATATCATCTAGGTTGGCTCTCGCTGTGTCTTATCGTGGACCTGTTTTGGATGACTGCACCCTCTTCGGACTTTGGATTGAATTTGACCTGGCTTCTGTCTACTCCCTCTGACTGACGGCTACTCCCGGTTTCTGACTATTGGTTTGTCTTTCGGAATTTCTGCTGCCTCCTGACCTGACCTTGGATTCTTCTGACGACGGCTATTCATCATCCCTTTGAGGCTCTCGGCTTATCTGCACTGTGGAAGCAGCTTTACTGCTTTTCTAGTTTGTTTATTTTCCAGCAATTAACTCTATTTGTTTTCCAAAGCTGAATTGAAGCGTTATTTAGTTTTTTATTGAATGCCAGCATGGGAAATTAGCGTGGCTCGTTTTTGAGTTATTATTGTCCAATCTACTCTCGAAACACTGAAAAGTGAAGTGTTTCAAGGATATTTCCTGTGTTTATGTTATTTTTTGGCTTATCTTCGGAATAAACTCTGTTTGTATGTTAACTGGCGTCTGACTCTTGACACAAATGGTTTTACTAGAGCATTTGCAAAGCATAAAATTATGGTTATATATTAAAGAAAACTAAACAAACTAAAATACCTTTATCTTAAAGTTACTATTAATAAATTAATAATTATTTAATTATTGTCTCAGAATAACAAACACTGGAGATTATTTCTGCAGATGAAATATTCGTACAAAGAAACACTTCTTCATTTTTATTGCAATCTGTCAAGGAGCTTGAAATTAAGGGTCTGTCTACATGGGCACCTAAAGCTGAATTCTACTGAGGTGTTTACTTCTCTACTTTAAAACTGTAGCAGGGGCAGAAGTGGAGTCCTAAGTGTACAATGGGGCTGGAAACTTAAGTCCTGCTCAGGGATTGCCTTAACTTTTTGCATCATTTCATCATGGCAGTGAGAGCCAAGGATCTTCAGAGGGCTGGTCATTGCCAATGTCAGCAAAGGCACCTATGTGACTTGGAAAAAGGAGGGTATCAGCCGTTTGGTACTTCCCCACAAGCAGTAAGAGAACAGAGTCGGTTGATGCTCTTTTAGTTTCTCCTAGGAAGGATTAGGGTTTTGATTTTTTTTACTACTCTATTCAGAAAAAGTGATAGGTAAAGGTAAAGGTTTTCCCCTGACATCAAGTCTAGCCGTGTCTGACTCTGGGGGTTTGTGCTCATCTCCATTTCTGAGCCGAAAAGCCAGCATTGTCCTTAGATGCCTCCATGGTCATGTGGCCAGAATGACTGCATGGAGTGCCGTTACCTTCCCGCCAGAGCGATACCTATTGATCTACTCACATTGGCATGTTTTTGGACTGCTAGGTTGGTAGAAGCTGGGGTTAACATTGGCAGCCCACCATGTTCCGCGGATTCAAACTGTCAACCTTTCGAACCAAAAGGGGTTCCAAAAAAGTGATAGTCACCTTTAAAAAAATAAAAATTAAGGTATTGTATTCCATCTTCTAAAAAAAGGAACCATTCCCTTCTCTGAGTAGAGTGGCAAAAGTTGAGAGATCAGTTAATCGTGGAAGAATCTAAATGGAGCACCTGGATTAAAAATGGAAGCAAAGGACAGGGGCAGCTAGAACTCATAGGCAGTGGTGGCAATTCTTCTTCTTTCCAAAATGATCCTCAAATTTATCCAAGGTTCATATTAAAATCCATCTTTTTGGCCCCAAAACCTGTCCTTGACTGATATATGGGGTCAACTTATAAATTAGTATTTATGGAAATGTACACGGTACATGTAAAATATGAACTTGACATTTTGTTTACATATGAGTATGTGAGTCTTGGAACAAACAAAATTAGGCATCATGGCTTAGGAAAAGATGTCCATTTGTTTGTCCAAACCAAGATTAGAATACAGTGACTCTCATAGTCAAGGGAAACTAGGTGATAGCGCTGACATTAACACCAGGCTGTAAATTGCACAAGGTAACTATTATGCTTTGAAAAATAGGTCAACCTTTGATCTGACTTTCTTTTTTATTATTAAGATGGCAAGAATGTGACTGAAGCAGTCTCTAAATTAGACTCGTAAAATTTTATCAAAAGGAAACAGGGCTTTTTGAAATCATTAGCATCTCAAGAATAGGTTGATCACATTTCCCTTGCTTCAGACCTGAGCTTGTCCTGCTCTTTAACCTTTCATTTCAAATATAATTTTCCTCTGAGCACCAGTAGCAACAAAATAGTAAAGAGCAATCGCTGACTCGCCATCGAGAGAAGGTGAAAGCTGAAAGTTCATTCCTCTTAGGTACGGTTATCCACATATCAGTAGGAGGTTGGAACTGTATTTATTTGAATAAGCCATATCATGGAACCTTGGGGATTACAGAATTTCATTGAAATGCAAGCATTTTCTTCTCATATTCCTTTTATCTTTGTGTTATATTTGTGCACTTTCCCACTGACATTAATGCTTATGACAGTGGCACCATTCACCATGGTGATGTGAGGAAAAGATCCTCATCTGGAACAAATCAGCATCAATGGTTCTTTTGGACCCTGGTTGAGGCTGAAGAGAAGGACCTTGGGGAGAGAGTTTCCCATGATCTGTCTGCACCCTGTATTGCACAGCCCAGGAACCCAGGAAGAGCCCTTAGGAAAGGCAGGTGCTATGTGTGGTGAAAAAAGCCCAGATTCGTCTAAAAAAATGAATTGTAGTGTCTTGTGCTGCTGTTTGGCCTAACTCTACTCATAGCTTAGATGGTGGCAAATCTATGAATCTTAATCATTTCAGAGTGTTTATGTGTCTAAAAACTACTCCATATAGATGTCTCCATCAAATCAATCAATTAATAAAATTATTTTTCTGGATACCAAAGCCTTACTTTGTAACTCTCATCTAGATTACTATGCCCAAATATGTTCCATGTTATTTTATATATAGGAATATTCAGCAGTGTAAGCTCTGTGTGAGTCTTACATTCTTTAGTTTGTATTACCTTGAAACTTATTGTAGCACCACCACCCCCTTCCACACACACACACACACACACACACACACACACACACACACACACACACGTGTTTCTAACTCTTGTGGATATATTTGCTCATAGATTTGATTATCTCTAGGAATGTATTGGTCCTCCAGGGTGACTATATAGTCAACGTCTGCTGAATGATCTGGAAATCCAAAGAGAAAATGCTCTCAACTCCTCATGTTTTTAAAAAAGTGTTTTTGTATTTGTAGTTTTTCCATTTTCATAGGGGCCATACTCCCAGAGAAAGTGGAGAGCCTGTTGTATCCCTGTACCTTTCAGCTCATGTAATGATGAGTGGATAGGGGCTTTTATGTCAAAAAAAACCCCCAGTAAATCCATGCCAAGTTTTTATTGAAACAATAAGGGAGATATCCAAGGTGCTGATTTCTATTCCCAAAATAGATCTGATACTTTGGATGTCTCCTTTAAATTTCAGACTAAAATCTCATACTGTGTTTCCCCGAAAATAAGACCTCCCCAAAGAATAAGACCTAGCAGGGGTTTGGGGGGATTGCCAAATATAAGGCCTCCCCTGAAAGTAAGACCTAGCAACTAAGGCTGCAGCAGAGTTCCATTGGGAAGCATGGCTGCAGGGCAGAAGCAGCACTCATACACACACCGGAGGGAGGGAGGGAAAGTGCTTGCTTTCTGTGCCTCCCTCCCTCCCTGCCTTGCCTTGCCTGTCCCCCAGCCGAGGCTTGAAAAACCTTCCGTGGCTGCTGCTGCGCTGCCGTTTCTTCCTTCCTTCCGTCTCCCTCCTGGCCATGCTGCCTTGCTTCCCAGAGGCTTCTGATTGGCTCCTGGAGCCAGGGCAAGGGAGGGTGGGAGGGAGGGAAGGAAGAGGGCTTTCGTCCTGCTGCTTTTGCTCCTTAAAGGTACAGGACGCATTGGGATTCTCCTCTCATCTTCCTATCCTATGCCATGAAACTGATTATTTTATACTATTGTTCTATTGCCATATTATTATCATCATATTCTGTTACTATTATTATATCCCATTATTATATTATCCTATTAATATATTTTAAATCATTATATTATATTTTTCTATTATTATTATTATTATTATAATATCATTATATTATTATTATATTATTATTCTATTATATTTTCATATTATTATATTATTATTCTGTTATTATTAAATTCCATTTTATATTACCCTATTAATATATTTTATATCATTATGTTCTATACTATTATTCTATTATATTATCATATTATTATTTTATTATTATTAGCATATTCTGTTATTATTATTATATTCCATTTTATATTATCCTATTAATATATTTTATATCATTCTATTCCATTCTATTATTCTATTATATTATCCTATTATTATTATATTATTATGCTATTCTGTTATTATATCCCATTATTATATTATCCTATTAATACCATATTATTATCATTTTCTGTTATTATTATATCCTATATTATATTATCTCATTAATATATTGTATATCATTATATTATTATTATATTATCATATTATTATTATAGTGTATTATATTATTCATCATTCATGACTACATTGAAATTAGAATAGAGAGAAATCAGCGTGGAAACCTTGTGAAACCTAAATTGCAAGAGGTACCATAGATTGTTGTACATGTAAATAATGGTAGTAACAAGAAATTCTTGATAGGATTCATAGTTTGTCTGGTTATGCTGGTTTGTGATGACAACTACTTTACAGTATATAATAAATGTTCATTTTGTTGTTCAACAATAAATGTGAATTCTTCTTCATGGAAAAATAAGACATCCCCTGAAAATAAGACCTAGTGCATCTTTGGGAGCAAAAATTAATATAAGACCCTGTCTTATTTTCGGGGAAACAGGGTAGTAGATTCCCTACGCCTCTGACATGGGAGTTCCCAGCTGCTACTGTATCTGGCAGACTACTGGAGAATGAGCATTGTTGCATGTTTTATATAAAACTAGCTGTGCCCAGCCACGCGTTGCTGTGGCGAAGTATGGTGGTATGGGAAATAAAGTATTGAGGAATTGGTGGTAGTTAAGGTAAAGGGTAAACGTTTTCTCCTGACATTAAGTCCAGTCATGTCTGACTCTGGGGGTTGGTGCTCATCTCCATTTCTAAGCCAAAGAGCTGGCGTTGTCTGTAGACTCCTCCAAGGTCATGTGGGATGACTGCATGGAGCAGCGTTACCTTCCCGCCGGAGCAGTACCTATTGATGCACTCACATTTGCATGTTTTCAAACTTCTGGGTTGGCAGAAGCTGGGTCTAACAGTGAGGGCTCACTCTGGTCGCCCAATTCAAACCTGCGGCCTTTCGGTCCAGAAGTTCAGGAGCTCAGCGCTTTAACACACTGCGCCATCAGGGGATATTATTTACTAAAGGTTGTGAATATACAATATTTCTGATTGGTGTTTTTTGTCTGTTGGAGGCAAGTATGAATGCTGCAATTAGAGAAAATGATTAGGATGTAATGGCCTTGCAGCTTTAAAGGCTGGCTGTTTCCCCCCTGAGTGAATTTTTTCTTGGGAGGTGTTAGCTGGAACTGATTGTTTCCTGTCTGGAATTCCCTTTTTTTCTTTGCGATATTTTATGTGCTTCTACTGTCTGTGGCCCTGAGAAAACAGGATTTGCCAGATTTTGATGATGGGAATACTTTATTGGGAGATGTTAGCTGGCCCTGATTGTTTCCTATGTGGAATTCCCGTTTTCAGAGTGTTGTTCTTTATTTAGTGTTCTGATTTTAGAGATTGTATTGTTCTGTTTTATTATACCACATTAATTTTTATATATTCTGATTTTAGTGTTTTTGAATACTTGGAGTCAGATTGTATTCATTTTCATGGTTGACCGCAACACAATAATAATAATAATAATAATAATAATAATAATAATAATAATAATAATAATAAGTAATGATAGTAATAATAATGACTTTGGTAATACACAGTGCTTCACTCCCTTCTCAGCTTCCTTTCTGGAAGAATCCTTTCTTGGGAGGTGTTAGCTGGCCCTGATTGTTTCCTTTGTGGAATTTCCAATTTCCCTGCTTTCAGAGTGTTGCTCTTTATTTACTGTCCTGGTTTTAGAGATTATATTGTTTTGCGTTATTCTATCACAGTAATTATTTCATATTACAGTAGAATCTCACTTATCCAACATTCGCTTATACAATGTTCTGGATTATCCAACGCAATCTGTCTTTTCATAATCAATGTTTTTGTAGTCAGTGTTTTAAATTCATTGTGATATTTTAGTGGTAAATTTGTAAATACAGTACAAATACAGTACAAAGTGAATATGTTGGATAATAAGGAGGCATTAAGGAAAAGCCTATTAAACATCAAATTAGGTTATGATTTTACAAATGAAGCACCAAAACATCATGTTAGACAACAAATTTGGCAGAAAAAGTAGTTCAATATGCAGTAATGCTATGTAGTAATTACTGTATTTATGAATTTAGCACCAAAATATCATGATATATTGAAAACATTGACTACAAAAATGCGTTGGATAATCCAGAACGTTGGATAAGCGAGTGTTGGATAAGTGAGACTCTCCTGTAATTACTACATAGCATTACTGCGCATGGAACTACTTTTTCTGTCAAATTTGTTGTATAATATGATGTTTTGGTGCTTAATTTGTATAACGATTACCTAATTTGATGTTTAATCAGCTTTTCCTGAATCCCTTCTTATTATCCAACATATTCACTAATCCTGCCGGCCTGTTTATGTTGGATAAGAGAGACTCTACTGTGTATTGATAATCTTATATTATCTGCTTAGAACTGGATTATATGAGGCCCCTTCTTCACAGCTGTATAACATGCACACTGAAGTGGATTATATCATAGTGTGGAGTCAAGATAATCCAGTGCAAAGCAGATAATATAAGATTATAAATGGGTTATATAGCTGTGTGGAAGGGCCTTGAGTCTACACTGCCATATAATCCAGTGCAAATTAGATAATCTGTGGAAGAGGCCAGAGGCCTAAGTCTGCCTGTCCCCTGGGCTGAGTTGGTTGCTAGGAGACCAAGTGGCCAGAGATTAGTTCTCTAACTGGCAGCAATTGGATAAAAACAATTATTCCTTTCCCCCTAATTAGGACTTTATTTTTCTTTTCTTTTTGTTGTATCAACCTAGAGGCGTGGATGATGGGTTGTGTTGTCAAATTTCGAGGTTGGGGGGTCTGTAGTTTTGTTGTTTTGTTGGTCGCCGTGATACCATCACTCATTTATATATATAGATGAGTTTAAAGTCTTAGTGTTCATTAAAGCCACATTTTAAAAAAGGCCTAGGGTGCCAATTTTGTCAAGGAACTCCTTCCCCATTGCTCTGGCCTTGGAGATAAAACACCCCAACTCTCTAGCCTTGAAACAAAGCACTGTGGTTCATTCCGACCATAAGATCATTAGAATTTTTCTGGTGGAAAAAATACTTGCAAACCTTTGAGACGTCATTCCATTCAAATAGCACTTGTTTCATACTCACATATAGCACTCTTTCCATCTATTTTACTCTTGAAGTTTGCTAAGTAATGCTATTAAGTAGCTACAAGTTGGGCATGTGAAATAATATTGTACTTTGGTGTGCTCTTGTTTAGTGTTCCTTCTGGCCATATTTTCCAGGATTTTATTTTCCATTCTCCCTCCTTAACTCCAAATTTCCAAAGGATCCCTTTAGAAAGCTCCTTCTAGTAAAGCTTGAGTGGCCACAACTTTTATCCTCTTTTGGCATGTGGCAATGATGTTTCTTTAGTAAAAGGTAAGTCCAGTCATGTCTGACTCTGGGGGTTGGTGCTCATCTCCATTTCTAAGCCAAAGAGCCGGTGTTGTCCATAGACACCTCCAAGGTCATGTGGCCAGCATGACTGCATGGAGTGCGGTTACCTTCTCACCAGAGCAGTAACTATTGATCTACTCACATTTGCATGTTTTCGAACTGCTAGTTTGGCAGAAGCTGGAACTAACAGTGGGCGCTCACTCCGCTCCCGGGATTTGAACCTGGGACTTTTCGGTCTGCAAGTTCAGCAGCTCAGTGCTTTAACACACTCCGCCACCGGGGCTCCAATTGTTTCTTTACTCTCTGTGAATTGACTGAATGTGATTGGCTGTTTTTAAAATGTTAGTTTTAGGGTACATGAATGTGTAATTTATAGTGGGATACAGAAATAATACAGAAAAGTAATGTTTTGTATTCGATATCATTCCAGAATCATTACAACTTAATTGTAAGACACTTTAATTTGGGGGGGGGGGAGGGGTGATAAAGCAACCCTCAAATGTGATTCTAAATAATATGTTAGCATATTGGAGCACATTGTTTTAAGCTGCTTGATTTCTTGCATGGAGTGAAGTTGGACAAAAGCCTTAACAGAATAAACAATGCCCACTTGTCATAGTACATACTTTTCTTCAACCCTGTGTCTTGTAAATTAGCATGCTTTGTTTTGTGGCTGATTACTAGAAGGCAAATACACTGTTTCTTTGTAATTCTGACTGATGAAGCACAAATCATTGATGAAGCTCTGGCACAAGAATGGAAAAGTCCTAATTGCAGGGAATATCCATTTCCTTTAAAGTCTATTTTGACCTTAAATTTATTATACATTCATATTTTCACTAAATTTTATGGATTTGACTTTCAAATGTATACGTTAGTACATGGATAGAAGGGGGAAACAGAAATAAAATATATACCTGAAAGCCTTCTGAAACAATCATTTGTCCTGCTACAAATTTTACTACTTTGACTCTGAATTCCACTGATTCTCATGCCTTGTAACACTACAAGGCATTCACACTATGCAGTTATCACTATTATTCCTCTTTAACTGCCATGGCTGTCTGGGTTTGCAGTTTGGTGGTACACTAGAGTGCTCAGGTTGAGAATGCTAAAAGCCTTTTCTAAATTACAGACCTCAGAACTCCATATATATATATATATATATATATATATATATATATATATATATATATATATATATATATATATATTCTGATAGTTTTTCCCTTAACTTAAACAAAAAAAAACTACACAACCAAAAACTACAAAAGACATGGTCATCCGGTCTATGTTTATACATTTTAAAAAATACAATATGGAAATCACTAAAAAAAAAAAAAAACAGAAAAATGCTCACTGTGCACGGGTGGAGCAGGTCCCCCCCCCCCCCCCACACACACACACACACTTGGAATAACTACTTCAGTCACAGGCTCACGTAGCAGCACATGGAGCCCAACCGAACTTTTTTAACCACTACTGTACTGGCTGGGGCTGGCAGCTTACAGTTTGACTTCCTCTCACCAACCGACATGCCCGTGGCCATCTGCGGCAAGGCCTCTTTGAACCAGGCATACTCGGCCACGACGGCCAACTCCTCCACTGCTCAGGCAAGGGAGGAGGACATTGACAGGGGAGGCGGCATTGCTTCTCGCCCCAGTTGAAAGAGGCCTATTTAACCATGTCAGGCAAGTCCTCCAGTGCCAGGCCTGGAACAAGAGTTGGGGGGGGGGGGAGGAGGAGGCAGAGGAGAAAAGGGTGAAGGGAAGCTTTCCGCTTTTCTTGTTGTGGCTCAGCCATTGCGGCCTATATTTCATCAGGAGTTGGATTTGGAAACAGACTATGCTACGGATCCAGGAGACATTCCAGGCCCAGAACGAGGCCCCTTGGTCTTGCAGCTGCCTGGTGTTATTACGCCGGAGGATCCGTTAATTGGAGAACATTCCGATGCCTTGGCAATCTTGCCTATACCAGATGGTGTTGTTTTGGGTGAAGATAGGCTTTTCAATCAGAGGGAGTGTTTTACGAGAGATAGAAGCAAGAAGGAAGGGGGTTCGAAGAAGCAAGAGGTTAGCTCTTAGGCTCGATAATTACTAACTGATCCCATGTGAAGTTTTGTGGGTCCTGCACTCCCTTAATCTCGCAACCTTGGAATCTCCTTAAAGGTGTTCCTCTTTGTGTTCCTCCTTGTGGTGTCAACTTTGCCTTTCCTTGGAAGAGGT
Organism: Anolis carolinensis; assembly: GCF_035594765.1. NCBI lineage: Eukaryota > Metazoa > Chordata > Lepidosauria > Squamata > Anolidae > Anolis > Anolis carolinensis. The sequence continues at coordinate 180,896,400 of NC_085844.1, forward strand.
TCCAGTATCCAGCTCCTAGTCTTGTCTCCTGCCTGGAAACCGCACCAGGTTCCCAGTTCCATGCAAGCTGTGCCGTGCTGTGATTCCTGAGTAAACCTCGCCTTGTTACCTTGATTTCCTTGTTCCCGAGTCGAGACTGACTTTGCCTTGTTTACTTCGCTTTCCTTGTTCGTGACAGGACTCTCCAATTGGATTGTAGTTGCAGTCTGCAGCTCTTGGTTCTTGGCTCTTTTGAAGGACTATCCTTGACTTTGCAGTGAAACTACTGAGTTTCACTGGCAGATTATAATAAGGACATTGCCGAACTTGTTTTGCATTGCTAAAGACTTCATATTAAGGACTAATACTCTTACTAACTCATTTCGCTAACTGCGCGTGTATATATATATATATATATATGCTTCAATAAACTGCTTGTGTATTATACTGGCTCCTGTCTGGTTTTCAGAGTGCTCCTGCAGCCTTGGGGTGCGACATTTCTGCTTTTTACAATTTATTTTGTTTTAGTTCAGTCAGGGACTTTTCTGACAAAATGGGCCCCCCTCCCTTTTATGGCACATGGCTCTTCTGTGGCTCTTCCGGCCTCCCTCCCTCCAGCCGGACCCATCCAAAAAGGCCAGAGCACGCACGCTGGCGGGCGGAGGTAGGGAAGATGGAAGAGCCGGGAGGGAAGAGCAAACGGCTCCTTTACTTCAGTTTTGCCTCTGATGGGCAGCGAAGCTGGCTGGAGCTTCCATACAGTGGCTGCCAAAGCAGGAGGTGGAGTCCTTCTGGCCGAGCCCCTCCTGCTCGGCCAGAAGCTGCACTCATCTCTGGGAGTTGTAGTTCGCTGCTGGGTCCAAGGACGGGGAAGCCAGCAAACCAAGACACATCCTGATCCTCCCATACTATTACTATTGAGATTATGATTACTACTCATATATAGCAAGTGTGGGCAAACTTGGGCCCTCCAGGTGTTTTGGATTTCAACTGTCACAATCCCAAACCGGCTATTCGGAATTATGGGAGTAGAAGTTGTGCCGTCGCGCCTGGGGCTGTAAACTCTTAGTGAAAGAGGCATGGACGTGACATCTTTCCCCAGGGGATTGCTTCTTGTGTGGAAATGCTGTGTCAACAGCAGAGCTATGTGGCTATGGTGTGGCAAAATAACAGGATTTTTAACACAGGATCTAATCTTTGCTCTCTTTAGTCTGCCTCCAACCCTAAGGAGACCCTCATTGTCCAGGAAGGGGTTCAAGTCCTTTAAACAACTATTTTTGGGCAAGGATGCTTTTCTTTTTAGACAAGCCATTTCTTCTAAAAAAAACACTGTCTTTGAGTGGATCTCAGGATGACTGTTGAGGCTTTCGAAAGATCTTGGGGCTGAATTGCACCACTGTTTTTTGTAGTGATGTAATGTATGAGCCTGGCAATGGCTGCCTGAAGTCTAGTCCATTTTGAAAATCTTTCAAACTTGGCTGGATTTAAACCTTGCCTTGATAAGTCTTGGCCATTGATGGTAGATTTGCAGGACTGAATTTCTGGCAACTCAGTGTCTTTGAGCACGGAAATGCTTTCTGGAAAGGAAGGATTTTGAAGACATTTGGGTCCAGTGATCCAGGATGACTTGGACAACTTTGCGGCTGATGTTCCTCGGGATGTCACATCTGCCGGATTTTCTGAAGTGGATATGTAATGCCACTGCTCTTCTCCCTCCGCACACGCGCTAGCTGGTTCAGCGTAGTTGCTTCTGAAGAGGTCTTCCACAAACTGGGTGATCTGGGTCTTTACCTTCGGATCTTTTAGCATCCTTCTTCTTAAGGACAGGAGACGATGAAGGGCAACATCTCTGTTGTTGGGTAGAGACGGTCTTTCCGGCTTGAAAGGTAAAGGTGCTATCCAATTACCTTCAGGATCTTGAGTGACTTGGTTGTTCATCATCTCAAGAAACTTCTGATCATTTTTTGAGAAGGCTGTTTGCTCATCTCTCTCTGTGACTTCGATGATGGGAGAGTAATCTGGCATTACTCCCTGGCAGCAAACTGAGATGTGGCTGGCACATCCTTGCATTAGTGAAGGCCTTTTAGTGACAGGCTGGAACATCTTGTTCAGGCAGACTGGGCCTAACACCGTCCATCCTAAAGGCAACTGCTGGGCCATGGGTGATCCCTTAGGACCTTCAATCTGGTTGCTAACACGGAACAGTGTGGGACAATCTGCACCGATAAGCATGACGATGTCTGTTTCCAAGTCCAAAGCTGGAATTAGATCTTGAATACTTTTGAGATGAGGATGGGCTTGTACCACCTCTTTCGTGGCTATCTGTTCTTTGTTCCTGGGAATCAGGCTGCATTCTATAAGGTCAGGAAGATCGTACCTGACCTTTTGTCCAACAGGCGAGATTTTGAACTTTGTTGCAACTCTGCCATTCATCTTATTCTTTCCAGAACAAGTGGATATGGTGTAATCTATTGTCTCGGTATGAAGGTTGAACATGTCGAAGAACTCTGGGGTTGCAAGAGATGTGTCACTTTGGGCATCCAAGGCGACGTAGACCCTTTTCTTATTCCACGGCTGCTTGTCTGGATACACCTCTGCCAGGCAGATTGGGTGGCAAATCCTGGGCTTGTGGCTATTTTGACAAAGCTTGGTGCAGGCAACCGCAGGAGCCTTGAGGGCTACCTGAGGTTTTGTAGGCTTTTGGTCTTCTTTGGTTTCTTCTTTGGCAGGAGAATTTGACTTTGCTTTGAATTGAGGGGAATCGAAGTTGTGCATTGCAGAGCAATGCTTGATGCTGTTGCAGTGTTGGCATTTAACCTTTTCATTGCAGTCTTTGGAGAAGTGAATAGTGGCGCCGCAGCATCTAAAGCACACCTTGGCCTTTTGAACTATTTGGAGTCGTTCTTCGTAAGGCTTCTTTGCGAACTCTCTGCATTCAGCTAGGCTGTGTGGCCTTTGATGAATGGGACAGGATATGGTGTTGTTGCTGACTGGTTGAGAAGAAGCTGCAGGAGTTGCGTCTGTCATCTTGACACTCAGGTTCCTTCTAAGATCTTTGCCCTGGGCTTTGTCTTCTTTGGAGGTCTTTTCAGGCTTTAGGTCTTGGTACAAAGCGAGAAGACCTGTTTGAGGGTCATTCCTCTCACGGGCTGCTCTAGTGACGAAATCCACCAAAAAGGTGAAGTGCGGGTATACATTTGCATTCTCCTCTTTGTACTTGAACACCTGTTTCCCCCAAGCTTCTCGAAGAGGAAAAGGAAGTTTGCAGAGAATGGCACTCTGCGACGTGTGCTGCTCCAGACATGCTAAACCTGGCAGCTCTGGATTTCCTTTGGCTGAAGCTAGCTCTAGTAAAAGATCACTAAAGTCCCAAAGCTGTTTGCAATCTTTCATCTTCAGTGATGGGAACCTGTTGAGTCGATCCATGAGGGATGCTTCTATCTCAGTGCTCGCACCGAAGCGCTGGTCCAAGCGAGACCACGCTGTGGACAAAGCTCTTTGGGGGTCTGCTACATGAGCAGCGTAAAGTCTTTTTACTTGCTCGGCTGAGCTGGATCCAAGCCACGCCATAAGAAGGGACAGTTCTTCATCCGCTTCTAGCTTGAAATCTCGAATGGCCCTCATGAAGGTGATTTTCCACAGAAGGTAGTCATCCGGTTGGTCAGTGAATTTCTGTCTCTGATGTCTCTTCTTGGATTTCTCAAGAGGGAACCCAATTGAGACTCCAGTGTGTAAGGGTACATCTGAGGAGTTGTCAAGACCCAGGCTGCAGAGCACCAATAACCATACACAGAGGCCAGAATCTATCTAATATCTTTATTGAAGGAGTATATAAAGTAAATAAAAACAAGTGTAGAAAATAGTCCAGAATTAGACCTTTCAGGAAAGGTCAAAATTAGTCCAAAGAAACAATGTCCAATATGAAATATTAAGGTCCAAAGTTGTAATCCAATAACCGAAACACTCACTTTGCCAGGCAAAGTGAGGGGAGATGACAAGGTCCTTTAGTCCATAAACTTGAGCAAGGCTAGGAAATAACTTGATACTTGAAACAAGGCTTAAAACGTGGAACAAGGTAACTAGGAACAAGAACAAGGTCCGTGGAATAACTTGGTAAAATCCGTGGAACAAGGCAAGGATTGGTCCTGGGAAACAAGGCAAAGTCCGTAGATAACAAAGGCTGGGAAGCAAGGCGAAGGCTGGATAGCAAGGCAAGGCTTGAGCAGGAGCGAGGCTTGAATCGGAGCGCGCTGTCCAGACACAACTCGCTCCGTAGGCTGACGAATTGACTCCGCGAAGTTACTACGCGGGTAAAACACCTAAATAGAGTCTAACTTTCCCGCCGAAGCAGTTCTCTGGGAATCAGAAACGAAAGCTAAACTCTGAGACCAGATGTGAGACTCCCCAAAGATTCTCACGAGAAGCAGTCTTAATTGGCCACATTCTTAGCTGCAATCCTCGCACTCCTGCGCGAAGCTGATTCCAAACTTCTCTGTTGTTTACAAAACTCCCGGCGCAAGAACACGGGAGAAGTAGGCTCTGGGCTTGTTTGACATACTTCTGGGAGACAACTTTCTTGCAGGTGCAAGGTTCCCAGATCTGCCTGGGAAAGATCTGGCTGAGAGGAATCCAGTTCTGACTGGGAAGGTAAAAAACCCAAGTTTTCCTCCTCATCAGGAATTACAATGTCCTGAGCAGGACTACAAGGCCCATGGGTCATCACACTATCCCCCTCCTCAAGGCCCCTCCCAAACTGGGGCCCTCTCCCCGAGGCGCGAGGTCGCGGCTTGGCGGGATAGGTCTGATGAAAGCGGCGGGTTAGATCAGGAGCATGGACTGTGGAGGCGTCTTCCCAAGAGCGTTCCTCAGGGCCAAAACCCACCCAGTCAATGAGATATTGTAGGCGGCGGCGATGAAAGCGAGAATCCAAAATGTCCTCAACCTCGAACTCCTCCTCCCCATTCATCAAAACAGGAGGGGGGGCCGGTTGGTCTGTATCAGGACGCACACCATCCGCCGGAAGGAGCAGGGAACGGTGAAACACTGGGTGAATGCGCATTGAACGCGGAAGTTGGAGTTTGAAAGTCACGGGGTTTAATTGCGCCACCACTGGATAGGGGCCAATGAAACGGGCATCTAACTTCCGGCAAGGGCGGTGGGAGGGCAGAAAGCGAGTGGACAGAAAAACCCGATCTCCTACCTTGATTTCGGGGCCCGGCTGGCGGTGTTTGTCAGCGTGGCGTTTATAGTCCTCCTTGGCTTGGTCCAGTTGCTGGAGCAAAAGTTGTTGCACCGCTGTGAGTTCCTGCAGCCAATCCTCTGCTGCGGGAACTTCTGAAGTTTCAATGACAGGGGGAAAGAAACGTGGATGGAAGCCGTAGTTTGCAAAGAACGGCGTTTCTTTTGTAGAAGCTTGAACTCCATTGTTGTAGGCAAACTCAGACAGTGGTAACAGAGAAGCCCAATTGTCCTGTTGGTAGTTTACATAACAGCGAAGATACTGCTCCAAAGTGGCATTGGTGCGCTCCGTTTGCCCATCTGTTTGGGGATGATGAGCTGAAGATAAGCGAGAGTCTATGCCCAATAGTTTTTGTAGTGCCTTCCAAAAACGAGAGGTGAATTGAGATCCACGGTCTGTGACTAAACTCTTGGGCAATCCATGTAGTCTGAAAACATGTTGAAGGAATAGATCCGCAGTCTCTTTGGCCGTGGGGAGGCCTTCGCAGGGGATGAAATGGGCTAACTTGGTGAAAAGGTCCACCACCACTAAGATCGTGGTGAATCCACAGGAAGGTGGTAGGTCAGTGATGAAATCCGCAGAAATTATTTCCCATGGGCGAGATGGGGTAGGAAGGGGGTGTAAAAGCCCTGAGGGCTTCTCCCTTCTTATCTTGGAGCGCTGGCATACTGGGCAGGTGTTGACATATTTTTCCACATCCTTGCGGATCTTGGGCCACCAAAAATCCCTTAGGATCAGATGCATGGTTTTAAATAGTCCGAAGTGTCCTGCTGGTTTGCAATCATGACACAGACGAAGCGCTTTTTCCCTGCCCGGTCCGGGTGGGATATAAACATGATTTCTATAGCAAAGCAGCCCATCCTTAAGCGAAAAGGGAAAATGCAGACCTTGGCGAAGTTGGTCCTGCGCCCAGGCATCTGCTTGCTGACTAGCCCTGATTTCTTGAGCACAGAGGGGTCCTGGAGTAGAGGAAGTTGAACCAATGGGAATGGATTTGGTGTTCCCCACTGTGAGCGTGGCAAAGTTCCCGGGTTGTAATAGTTGGGATTCAAAGGTCTCCTTGCGTCCTGCAGCGTATTCCGGTTTACGTGACAGGGCGTCTGCTTGCTTGGTCTGGGCTGGGGTCACATAATGAATCTGGAAGTCGAAACGTTCGAAGAATAAAGCCCAACGTTGCTGCCTCTGATTTAGTTTGCGGGCAGTTCTTAGATGTTCTAGATTACGATGATCAGTGTGGACTTCAATGGGAAATTTGGCCCCTTCTAGCCAATGTCTCCAAGTTTCAAAGGCTGCCTTTATGGCCAGTAGTTCTTTTTCCCAAATGGTGTAATTTCTCTCTGGTGTGGTTAGTTGACGAGAGTAAAAGGCACAGGGATGGAGGTGATCTCCCACCGGTTGTAAGAGTACAGCCCCAATTGCCACATCAGAGGCGTCCGCTTGCACAACAAAAGGGGTTCCAGGATTTGGGTGCTGTAGAATTGGCTGGGAGGTGAATAGTTTCTTTAGTTGCTGGAACCCTTTCTCTGCTTGATCAGTCCAGCGGAAAGGCTGCTTTCCACGGATGCAGCTAGTGATGGGGTCGGACCAGCGGGCAAAATCTGGAATGAACTTGCGGTAATAGTTCGCGAACCCCAAGAAACGCTGCACCTCTTTCTTGTTAGTTGGCGCCCGCCATTCCAATACTGCTGAAACCTTGGCTGGATCCATGGAAAGCCCTAGAGGCGAGATGCGGTAACCAAGGAAATCTACCTCTTGTAGATCAAAGGCGCATTTTTCCAGCTTGGCATAAAGTCCATGATCCCACAATCGTTGTAACACCATTTTGACGTGGTTCTCATGTTCTGATTGTGATCTAGAAAACACCAAAAAATCGTCCAGGTAGATTATCAAGAACCTGTCTAGATAGTCCTGAAAAATGTCATTGACAAAATGCTGGAACGTTGCGGGAGCTCCGCATAAACCGAAATTCATAACTCGGGACTCGAATAATCCGAATTTGGTCTGGAAGGCGGTCTTCCACTCGTCCCCTTCCCTGATGCGAACTAAGTTGTAAGCCCCCCGAAGATCCAGCTTGGTGTAAACCTTGGCTCCTCGAAGCCGATCCAGTAGATCCGAGATTAAGGGCAGGGGATAGCTGTTCCGCTTGGTGATATTGTTCAATGCTCTGTAGTCCACCACCAAGCGTAGTTCCCCTGACTTTTTCTTCACAAACATCACTGGGGAGGCGGCTGGGGATTGAGAGGGTCTAATGAATCCCTTGCGAAGGTTTGTCTCTATGAATTCCCTGAGAGCTTCTTGCTCTGGTTCAGTCAGGGAGTAGAGATGTCCTCGCGGGATCGGGGCCCCCTCCACCAAGTCAATGGCACAGTCATAAGGTCTATGTGGGGGTAATTTTTCGGCTTCTTTCTCGTTGAATACATCCCAATACTCGGAGTACTTCTTTGGCAAGGTGATGATGGGCTCGGTGTCTGTGGCATGGCAGACCTTGGCTACGAGGCAATGGTTTTGGCAGTACGGTGAAGCAAACTGCAGTTCTCTGTTGGACCAGGAGATGTTAGGGTCGTGGAGAGTCAGCCATGGAATTCCCAAAATCACAGGGAAATGGGGAACCTCGGTAACAAAGAAGGAAATCTCTTCCATATGTTCCCTTATCCACATCCTGGTGGGTTCCGACCACTGACTTACGGGGCCCGTCTTGAGGGGGCGGCCGTCTATGGCTTGCACCACACGGGCATTCTTGAAATCATGATATTGTAATCCCAGAGAGTCGGCATACTCTCTATCAATGAAATTGTTGGTAGCTCCAGAGTCTATCATGGCGTGGATCATGACGGGTCCCCTTTTTGCTGACCATAATGTGACCACAAGAAGGAACAGGACCCCGGTTGGCGGCTCTTGAATGGATTTTTTGACCGGGTTGGCGAGCCTCTCTACACCCGGTCGTTGGCTTCCCCCGCCGGCTGTGTGCCAGTCGGCTCAGACGCCTTCGTCTCCGTGGAGGACGCCGCCGCAAGACGGGCGGCAGGCTTCCCTTTGGCTGGGCACTCTCTGGCGAAGTGGCCCCCGTTCCCGCAGTACCAACAGAGGTTTAAGCGTTGACGACGGGCCTTCTCGGCGGCATCTAGTCTGGGACGCACATTGCCCAACTGCATCGGCACCTCCTCGCCTCCTCTGGGGTATGGGGTTGGCGGTGGGGGTCTCCACACTGGACGTGGCTGAACGCTGGCGGGAGCGGGGGGTTTTGCCCCGGCTCTACTGCCCTGGCCTCGAACCCACTGTTTCCTGTTGGCAATCATGACTTCAGCCCGTAAACATTGATCAATGAGTGCCTCGAGGGTCTGGGGAGGATCCACCTTGGAGATTTCTTCCAGCATTTCAATGTTGAGACCCTCCCGGAATTGTCCTCTGAGGGCTACATCGTTCCAGCCGGTGTTGTGGGCCAGCACTCGGAACTCGGCTATATACTGAGACATAGGTCTGTCTCCTTGGAAAAGGCGACGGAGTTTGTGACCGGCTGCCTCCAAATTGTCCTCGATTCCCCAAGTCTCCTTGAGGTGGTCCAAGAAGTGTTGCGCTGATCTTAGGTGTGGAGAGGCTTGGTCGAACAGTGCCGTCGCCCAATTGGCCGCTGGCCCGTCTAGAAGACTGTAAACCCACGCCACTTTGATGTCTTCTTGGGGAAACTCGGCATCACGGGCCTCTAGATAAGCTTGACATTGGCGACGGAAAACATGAACCTTAGAAGCTTCTCCAGTAAACTTGGTAGGCAACGCCATGGCCGGGAGGCGGATTCCGCGCTCCCGCAAGCCCTTTATTTCTCCATCCTGGGCGTTGAGTCTGTCGCGGATGCGATCCACTTCGTCCTTGCTGATGGTGTAGCTCAGTGGCTGCCCACCGGGCACGGTTCCGGTAGACATTCTGGCCGAGGTTAATTGGTGCTTAGGGTGGCGGAGTCAAACTGTCAAGACCCAGGCTGCAGAGCACCAATAACCATACACAGAGGCCAGAATCTATCTAATATCTTTATTGAAGGAGTATATAAAGTAAATAAAAACAAGTGTAGAAAATAGTCCAGAATTAGACCTTTCAGGAAAGGTCAAAATTAGTCCAAAGAAACAATGTCCAATATGAAATATTAAGGTCCAAAGTTGTAATCCAATAACCGAAACACTCACTTTGCCAGGCAAAGTGAGGGGAGATGACAAGGTCCTTTAGTCCATAAACTTGAGCAAGGCTAGGAAATAACTTGATACTTGAAACAAGGCTTAAAACGTGGAACAAGGTAACTAGGAACAAGAACAAGGTCCGTGGAATAACTTGGTAAAATCCGTGGAACAAGGCAAGGATTGGTCCTGGGAAACAAGGCAAAGTCCGTAGATAACAAAGGCTGGGAAGCAAGGCGAAGGCTGGATAGCAAGGCAAGGCTTGAGCAGGAGCGAGGCTTGAATCGGAGCGCGCTGTCCAGACACAACTCGCTCCGTAGGCTGACGAATTGACTCCGCGAAGTTACTACGCGGGTAAAACACCTAAATAGAGTCTAACTTTCCCGCCGAAGCAGTTCTCTGGGAATCAGAAACGAAAGCTAAACTCTGAGACCAGATGTGAGACTCCCCAAAGATTCTCACGAGAAGCAGTCTTAATTGGCCACATTCTTAGCTGCAATCCTCGCACTCCTGCGCGAAGCTGATTCCAAACTTCTCTGTTGTTTACAAAACTCCCGGCGCAAGAACACGGGAGAAGTAGGCTCTGGGCTTGTTTGACATACTTCTGGGAGACAACTTTCTTGCAGGTGCAAGGTTCCCAGATCTGCCTGGGAAAGATCTGGCTGAGAGGAATCCAGTTCTGACTGGGAAGGTAAAAAACCCAAGTTTTCCTCCTCATCAGGAATTACAATGTCCTGAGCAGGACTACAAGGCCCATGGGTCATCACAGGAGTGTGATGTGGCCCGACGAAGTCAATGTTCTTCGGTTGAACACATCTTGTTGCGATGGTAGGCGATGCTGGGTTCAGCAGATTGCTGGCAGGCAGCACCTCTGAAGCCTTTATCTTCAGCGATGGGAGAATTGACTTGGTATGCAGGGATGAATGTGGTGGTACACTCCCGGCCATGCCTTGCCAATCTGAATGGACATCTGGATGTTGTTGAAAGACGTCATCCTTTCGTTCCCAAGTAGACAGGTGGTATCTCTGAGGCCTAAGTAGAGGGATGGACTCTGACAGAGATGATGGCACTCTCCCGGCCGTGCTTTGCTGTACTTCTGAGGAATGGGCAGGCCTTGAAGTTGCGAACACTGGAACAGGTGAGCAGTCTTCAAGGTGGCGAAAGGAGATATGACTCTGCACTACAGGTGATTCCAGTTGCAGATGTGCTGAAACCTTTGCTGTAGGCTCTTGTGTTGGCAGGAAACTAAGGTTTTCTTGGGTTAGTTCCTGTGATAGGGCTTTGGCTAGAACGTTAGCTCTGACTATCTTTTGTGCTGTGTCTCTTTTTACTTGAAGCAGATCTAGATCCCATTGCAGCTCATCTTGCTTGGCTTCAGCCATTGCAAGCTCTATTTCTCTCTGGGCCCTGGCCTGTGCTAGAAGCAGTTTCTGCTTGGTTTTAGCCTGTTGAAGGAGGAGTTCCTCTTCATTGAAGGAAAGGTCTTGCTTAGCCATTTCTGCAGACGCCTGTGCTTCTAAAACCTCTTTTCTAATTTTCAAACGGACAGCCTCTCTGTTGTAGTGGGCTACTTTGGAAGAAGTACTGATGAATGAATGTATGGATTGGGAGGAACTGCTATGCCTAGATGAATGCTTGGATTTATGGCTAGCATCATTAGATGGAATCTTGAGCAGACTAGATCTAAGGCTTACACATGGGGAGCCTTGAACCCTTTCTTCTGCACCTTTGAATCAGGAACTGGGCTCTGGTTCAGATAGAACCGCGCTGTAACACCTCCTCTCTTCTTGTAGGCTAAAAGAAATTTCCTTAGCCCTATCTAAAGACTCTGGAGTGTTAATTTTGTTCAGTACATAGATTATTTCTTCTGCAATAGCACTCCCATTATTGAAGGCCTTTACAAATTCTTGCCTAAGAATTTCCTTTTCCTTTGGGCAAAAGGATGCCTTTATTGCATCAGCTATGGTTGGCAGGTTTTGCCAAGCTCTGTTAAACCTCTGCCTAAGCTGGCCTTCCTGCTGCAAAAGGCAGAGCATTGTTTTCTCTGTGGGGTGCCTTTCTCTGACTGGGCGGGGAGATTTGACCCTTGTTTGCAAAATCTCATTGCTATGACTTGACATTCTGTAATTCAAAAGGAAACTTATCCCAAGTTTCAAACAGTACAAAATGCAATACTATATAACTATACAATTAAAGGCACACAAAAGGGCAATGCAATACTTTAAACAAGACAATTAAAACAGCTGCTTAACTGAGAAGTTAAGCTTGGGCTTTCATAAACTTGCAGCAGGCTCTGAAGAAATGGCAGGAACTGCAGAAGGTTGGAATTTATTGCTTTGCAAACTGGGTTCTGGAAGAGGCTTGGTTGGTCTGCAAAGGCTGACTTCTGGAGAAATGTATCTACTTTGCAGAAACCTGGATTTTGCTGCAGTTGCAAGAGCTGAATGTAGCGATTTGCTGGCTTGAGAAACAGAAAAGGCGGGAAACTTAGCAAATGTTTCAATTTTGCAAAGGCTAGGCTTCTAGCAAATGTATCCACTTTGCAGAAGGCTTGAACTTGCTGCAGCTGCAAGAGCTGGATGTATCAATTGCTGGTGGCTTGAGATGCAAAAGAGCGGGAAAGCTTGTAAATGTCTCAATTTTGCAAAGGCTAGGCTTCTAGCAAATGTATCCACTTTGCAGAAGGCTTGAACTTGCTGCAGCTGCAAGAGCTGGATGTAGGGATTTGCTGGTGGCTTGAGATGCAAAAAAGCGGGAAAGCTTGTAAATGTCTCAATTTTTTGAAGGCTGGGCTTCCTTTGACTTCTTTATCTTTAGGAGACTATGGGCTTGGCAAATTTAAGGCCCTTCCACTCCTTCTTTCCCCTTCTTAGCACTTCTAGAAGGCTTCTTTCAGCAGTTCTGGAAAAGAAGGCTCCTCTCTCAGTACTTCTGGAAAAGAAGGCTTCTCTCAGCACTGTGCCGTCGCGCCTGGGGCTGTAAACTCTTAGTGAAAGAGGCATGGACGTGACATCTTTCCCCAGGGGATTGCTTCTTGCCCTCCTTTAGGGAAACTGGAACTCCCAAGGACCAAAACACTGTAGATAACTCAAAAACTGGGTTTATTCTTCACAAAGGGGGTAAAAGAAAATATACATTACAGTCTTTGATTGTTTAAGTCCATGAAGCTTGTCCAGATCCCTCTTTCTCTGGCTGTGAATGCCGGAGCAAACTCAGCCTCAGTCCAATACCTATATCTGAAGACAAGAGTCTTCCTCTGTTGCCAAAGGACTGATGTGAAGGCGCTTGAGACTCCTCAACGTTGTTCAGGTTGGCCCTGAACATGAAGTGTGAGTCCCAAGGGTAAGAACCTCAGAATTGGTGCTGAGAGGTAACTTTTGAAGGGCTTTTTGAGCCAAGCCTCTCTTTCACGTCCATCCGATAGAGAACTTGCTGATGGAATGAAAAGGAGGAAACACAGTCCTACTCCAGGAAGAGGTGGAGCCAAACAGTTTTGCTGAGTGAGCAATATAACAGGTACAAACAACATTGATTGACAGATATAAATAACCAATCCAACTGCATTTACAGGGTAAGGGCAAAATCAGGCATGATACAACAATTCAAATCTTGCAACTTATAGTTTGACATATAAATGGCGCCACTCGCGCTGTCACAGAAGTCCAAAAAACCTGGAGGGTCCAACAAGATGGCTCAGGCCTCTAACGTCTTACAAGCAACAAGGACATTACATACTTATCAAGGTTACCACTAGCAACATTCTGAAAACAAGGGAAATCAAGAAAGGAAACACTCAGGGCCAGCTAACATCTCCCAACACAGAATTCCCCCAGGTAGGAAGCAGCCAGGCTTTGACACTACAAGGCATTACATGCTAATCAAGGTGAATCATTGCAGCATTCATTCTTGCACCCAACAGACAAGAGTACTTTCTCCCACACTGGACAAACTGTATTCCACAAGTATACAAACGACACTTGCCTGTCTGGTTCCTACCTAGGGAATTCCATTGAAAATCAACAAAACCTGGCTCCCACTATTAAAACACTCTAAAACCAGGACAGTGAATACACAATAACACTCTGAAAACAGGGAAATCAGGGCCAGCTAACACCTCCCAACAAAGGAATGAAAATGAACAAAACCTGGCTCCCACTATTAAAAACCTTTCAAACCAGGACATTGAATAAAGAACAACACATTGAAAACAGGGAAATTCCACACAGAAAACAATCAGGGTCAACTAACACCTCCCAACAAAGGATTCCCACAGGTAGGAATCAGCCAGGCTTTCAAGCTACAAGGCCATTATATTCTAATCAAGGCGGTCAATTGACTATGCCATAGCAACGCATTATGAGAAAGTGCTGGCCAAGCTGACCTAGGAATTGTGGGAGTTGTAGTCCAAAACACTGAGATGCCAACCAAGGAATTCCCTAGATAGAAAGCGTCCAGGCTTTGAAGTACTGAGACTATTCATTGCTATTCAACCCGGCCAACCAGGCATTCCACAAAGTAGCAAATAGCCAGGCTTTGAATCTGCAAGGCTAGGCATCGCAATTCTAGCAGCCCAAAAAACCATTTCCCTATAATACAAGGACCCAGGCTTCCAAGCAGGAAGCCTATTTTGTTGCATTCCAGCACACCAAACAACGATTCCCATAAGAAGAAAATGGCTGGGCTTTGAAGCTGCAAGGCTATTCAGTACTATTCTACCTGACCAACAAATAATTCCTAGAAACCACAGCAACGCATGGTCAGACAAAGCTAGTAGGATATAACCATGACAATAAAAGTGGAATTTATTTATTTATTTCATACCAAAAGCATTGCATGAATTAGTATAAAGCTGATAAAAATAGAAGGAGCACAAGCGGCTAAATCTCTTTTGACCAAAAATGGGCAACAGTGACCACATTGTCTGTGGGGGGGCGGGGGGGGGGAGACTAAAAGTGATAGAATAGCACTATAACTGTAGAGTGTGAATTGCCCCTTGGTGGTTTACACTTCTCAGTGCTTTTCTAAGTGTTCTTTTTTCTTAAATGTAGATGCTTGTTTTCAGTGTACCAAAATCATTTAGTGTTTTGATTTTTCAACTTTTGAAAATTCATACTTATGTCCATCAACAGTAAAGAGACCTGAGGTTTTCTTTCACTTTTGTATTAATTTTTTATTGTTATTTCTGAAATTATATAAAGGTCAATCCAAATTAATGACTAAATTCTGTATTTAAGTTTTGCATGTTATGTTTTAATGGAATTCCTTTCTTCTTCTGCTTTCTTTCTTTCTTCCTTGAGATATCCTGAACTATTTCTACTAAAGTGCCTTTGACAGCCTGCTTGGCTGGAAAAAAAGCAACAACTTGGGTGGTTATGGAAATCAGCTTACTAGTCATTTAAGTTTACTCACATCTGATTCATTGTCATGGCAGATTAATTACACATCCATTGCAGTCCCAATCCAGTTAAGACAACATTTTGAGCTTGATGCCCAGTCTTGTTTTCTTCCGTCTTGGCATCAGCAGATATTTTTATGCAGATCAAACAATTTTACATGCCATAAGATCAAAATTGGGGAATCTACGTCCCTCCAGATGTTTTGGACTTCAACCTTCAGGTGCCTATGCCATCAAGACCAGTAGTAAGGAATTTGAGCAGTTAGAGGACCAAAGTTTCTACAACTGCATTACAGACAGCTCTCCAATAGTTTGGTGATATCTCTACCCAGCAAAAAGGTTTAAAATTATTTATTTTCCTTTAAAAGTAATTTTTTTTCCTAAACTGTGGAATCCATTATGCGTGACAAAATATGAATAATCATAAATCTAAATGGCTAAAGAATCATAGGATCATAGAGTTGAATTATGTGGCCACAAGAGCCAGCCAGTTCAGCCTTTGCAGGATTACACAACTAAAGGTGGATAGCTAACTTCTGTTTGAAGAACTCTTCAGAAGGAGACCCCATCGCTTTCTAAGGCAGTCTGTTCCAATGTTGAACAGCAATTACAATTTTAAAATGCTCTTATTAATGTTTAGATGAAACTTAGTTTCTTGCCATTTGAAACCATTGGTTTGTGATCTAGTCACTACAGCAGCAGAAAACAAAGCGACTCCATCTTCTACCTATATTCTTTAGGTTGTTGAAAGACAATGACCACATCACTTTTTCTAAAAGCTAAACATACCTATCACCCCCAAACATTCCTCTTAAGATTTGGCTTGCAGAGTTATGCTCATCTTGGTTGCCTTTCTCAGGACATGTCCAACTTCTCAATATACTTTTGTGCAGCCCCAAACTGAGATCAAAACAATGCTAAATAGAATGTTATTATTAGTTCCCTTGATCTGGACACTATATTTCTTTTGATGTAGCCCAAAACACATTCTTGTTTTTAAAAATAAAAATAAAAATACTGTTAGTGTGCTCTATATTTCAAGCAATGCTTCTTAATAGGTTTTTTGGTCTTTTAAATACATGGGGAAAGCTGTCATCATTTAAATAAATCTGGTCTCTTTTTAAAGAATGTCTCCTAGAATAATATCTTATGCATGTGCCATATTAATTGTCATCTGTTTCTTGTTCCCCAAGCTGGAATACTACATGTTTATGAATTAGAGATGTGTTGTAATTGAACAGTGTATTGTTGGTTGTTTTTTCTAATTGTTACTTCTATTGTTTTGTCCTTAAGTCAAAGTAATTTAATTTACAAATAACTGGAAATGTAATAAAAATAAGACCAGTGGTAATATGTACTTCCTCTTTCCCAGCAGTGGGACACACATCTCTTTTTCATTAGATCTCCCTCCCCCAAGAATAGTCACACAAACATACTATAAATTCATTACCCATGCTGAGTTCCTTACACCCTGTCTTTAACAGCAGCATTGAAAAAAGTCCTCAAGCATCACCCCTTTTAATTTTTAGTTAAAATGCATTACACTGTAAAAAAAATTAAACATTTGCTGAAAATAAAATAAAATTAATTTTTCATTATCTATAATTAGATTTATTTAAATAATTCACTCAATGTTTAATTGATTTTATTTTGTATTTTACAATATTTATAAGTCATTCTTCATTGAAAGATCTAAGAAATGTGAATAATACAATCAATCCAATCCATTTTAAAAGATTAAAAATAATTCAAAGTGTATTACAGTAAAACGTCTGGGCAATGGTTTCATGAAACTGGATATATGACTGAACATCATTACATAGCCTCACTTCTAATCCCAGCATACCATAGAGTCGCATTTCAGAGATTTTGAGGGAAATATATCATAGAATTGCCCTGAATGACCTCCCAAAGTTTTAGAAAGACATCCCCCCAAAAGAGAAAGTTTATACCTGTCCAGGAAAGTCTGTATTTGGCAGACCAGCTGAAGTTGGCACCAAGCGCTCAGAGCCACAGAGCTCACTTGGACATTTAGTAACTGGGCTGGATCTAGCTGTACACCCAGCTATGCCACTTCTATTCCAAATGGAATGCAACTGTATCAAGAGCAAACATTGACAAATAAGTATATTAACAAATAAAACAATCTCAATTATATTTGATCTATGTGTAAAATATTTTTATTTTTATTTAATATGGCATTGACTATTGCTATCGAACTAAAAGGAACTAAATGAGAATGATAACCATTTCTCATTGGCTATACATTGGGCCTTCAGTATCTGCTAGGGTTTGGCTCCCCTGTGGATATTAAAATCTGTGGATGCTCAAGTTCTGTTATATACAAGACGGCATAGTAAAATGGCCTCCCATTATATAAAATGGTGAATAACTCAAACAAGGGCAGGAAAGGCATGAGGAAGGAGGATCTGTGAAATGGTAAGAGGCTACAGCAGGGTGTGTCTACACTTTAGTGTAGCACTTGGCATGCAGCAAAATCAAGGTTTCCTTTTTGGATTTTTTTCTCCAACATTTCTGAGTCATGGTTGGCTGAATCTGTTGATCCCATGGATACAGGGGCTTGATTGTAATGCATTTAACCATTTGTCATTATGTTTCAGAAGCAAACTGAAGCATCATTTTTAAAAACAACAATTTCCGAGGAGCACTGGTCATACTGGGGAATACAAAAAGAGATTGGCTGGGGATTTCATTTTGTCCACCCAGTTCACAAAGAATGAGTGCTATTGTTAATTGGGATGATCACCAGCAGTGGGCAGTAATCAGTCCTGGCAACGAAGGTCCACATAGTTAAAGCAATGGTATTCCCCATAGTAACTTATGGATGCGAGAGCTGGACCATAAGGAAGGCTAAGCGAAGGAAGATAGATGCTTTTGAACTGTGGTGTTGGAGGAAAATTCTGAGAGTGCCTTGGATCGCAAGAAGGTCCAACCAGTCCATACTTCAGGAAATAATGCCCGGCTACTCACTGGAGGGAAGGATATTAGAGGCAAAGATGAAGTATTTTGGCCACAGTATGAGTAAGACAGGAAAGCTTGGAAAAAATCATGATGCTGGGGAAAACGGAAGGAAAAAGAAAGAGGGGCCGGACAAGGGCAAGACGGATGGATGGTATTCTTGAAATGACTGGCTTGGCCATGAAGCAGCTGGGGGTGGCAACTGCTGACAGGGAGCTCTGGCATGGGCTGGTCCATGATGTTAGGAAGAATTAGAAGCAACTGAATAAACAACAACAAATGAAATATATTGCCAATGGCAACAATGTGGGAACTTTGATGGTTTGGGGGGAAAAGTTTGCTTCCTTCCTATCCTAACAACCCTTGCCATGACCATTGGCAGTGCTCTCTTTGCCAATAACACTGCCATGTTTTTATCTCTAGCAGCTGGAAGAGCAAAACAATGGGACAGTGGTGTCATTAGGGTTGGTGCCAACCAGTCCAATAACTCCTGTATTCTCTCCCATACCAGACTACACCACAATATTGGAACGATAGTGCCATAAGAAATGACAAAATCCTTTTTAAAACAAGCAACAATATAAACTATCATACATACTCTTGTCACATTCAGATAAAATGATGAGATTTGAAACATTATTATAAGGAGAGCTCTGATCAGAATGCATGTGCATTAGAAGGTTCAAACAGTAAATTAGCAGAGAGCTTTTGCATTGAAGGTACATGTAAACCGGGTTTCTTTGGATATATCTAATATGAAAAATGTTTTTGTGGTTATATCTAAGATTTTGTGAGTATTTTCCTAAAAAATAATAATTTTCTGTAGAAACACTGGACAATTTTTATTGAAGTCATTATGATAATCATCATCATTATATTTATTTATAACTCACTTTATATCCCCAAAGGGGACTCTAAGCAAGTTGACATAAAAGCATTAATATACAATTTGATATATACAAATAGGCAACCATTAAAACAGAATTAAACACAAACAGCAGTAAAAAAAACCGCAGTTAAAATCCATCAAAACATATCCAAAGTTAAAAAACCACAGCATTTGCTGTCACCGCACCTGATGGTGTCACTTGATGAGGTCCTCATCAGTCTCTCCACACATACACACAGTGATGCCACTGAAATGAGGCTTAGGTCTGATAAAAAACCATCATTATGGGGAAATGCAAAGAAAGAGATCATGAGGAGAATGTTTCACGACATTTTAAAACACGTGTGCTCTACTGTTTAATGGTGTCAGAAGAACACTTTGCATCCAGTCAATTTATTCCTGACAAAACACTTGAAATCTGCTGACGGCCATAATTACAAAGGTCTCTGTTATTCTGTTCCCTGTGGTTTAGAATAACAACCGACACACAGATCAGAGGCCTTGGGGAGAGAAAAACACAATTCTGACAGACATGTAAACACTTTGGTGTCTTCTACTCCCTCATCTCCTTTGAATGTTTTACTGCAAGCGGAGGCTGTTGTCTGTAGGGGCAGAGAGCAAAAATGGCTTCAGCTAGTCAGTTTGAGTTTATTGCCTTGTTCAGGTATATCTAATAAGTAACTTCAAGGTCATCCCGCATCATTAAAAACACCACAGTGAAGGAAATGATAGTAGGATTGTAAACCCATATTGACACAAGTAATTGTGCCATTGGTTCCTGCCATAGGAAGCTTGTATGTTTGCAAGCAACTCTCCCCTCTTAAAATAATCCCCATCTTTTGTCAGATCCTGCTCAACCTTAGCTGCTTCCCTATGTAGCTGAGATAATGAAGAAGGAAGGAGGGGTGACTTCACCTAACGCCTTACATTTTCGGGGGGGGGGGGGGGGGTAGGAGGGAGCAGGGAAGCAAATGGTTACAAGGCAAGGTAGGGTGTGAGTGTCAATTGTGCTTTTAAAATAAATCTAGGCTTTAACTGATTATTGTAATCACAACGGAAGCATATATTACGTTTTTCTAGTAGCAGCAAATAACCCTTAAATCATGTAATTATGTTTGATATTTGAAAAGGTCATACTTGACAGTGAAAAACAGAAGAGAGAAAATTTCCTTTCCCACTCCACCCTGCAGAAAATGTACATATTCTACTACATAAGGGTTAGGGTTGTTTTGTTATTTTTGTTGTTGTTGTTGTTGTTTTGTGGAGGGTGGTGGTGAAGTTTGCTGTATGATCAACATGGTGACCCCTGAATATGCATGCAGTTCATATTTCCCATACATTTGCAGTGTTCTCTTGAAAACAGCCAGGTGAACTGCAGTGTACAATATATCAAACATGCTATAGTAAGTGCAGTGTGAAAACTCTGGGCTGAAAGTTAACTTATTGACTGGCTATCATGGTGTTTCATGGAAATTTTTGGTAAACTGACAGATTTCAAAAGTTGATGGGCTACGTTACATTTTACAGCATATCTGTGGAGGTATTTAGCATGCTGCATGTATTTAAGATATTTTCAACAGACTTGAGGTGGCTTAGGCATCTATTTCTACCTTTCTGTTTGATCACAGAATGGTTCTTGTTAAGATAAACTTACTCAAAAGAGCAGCATGGTATAGGAGCCATCCAAGCATCTAGTACATTCACAAATCTTTTTCAGAGCTCTGGTCTAATTCCAATACACAAAATTGAAAGAATTGCAGGAAATAAAGCATTTCTTCCTGGATCAAATTCTATTAGCTAGATTCCTGTGAATTAATCTCAGGCCAGCCTACATGCTACAGCTTGCTCTTATGGAAGCCAAGTTGAAAATTCCAAATCAGAAATATTATGTAGTATAGAGTAGCTTAATGTTTGGATATTATGACCCGACTGAAAAGATTCTAATAGATAACTCATTAGCTACTGTGTAGAGAGAATTTTGGACTAGATAAACCTTTCATTACTTATGTTCTTTGATAAGCCTGACATTCAATTAATCTCACAGGTTACTAGCAGGTTAGTCAGTTCTTACACTATAATTATACTTTCTATTCATGAAAATATTCATGGAGAGTACATATTATTCTATCATAGAATCATAGAATAATAGAGTTGGAAGAGACTATATGGACCATCTAGTCCAACCCCCTGCTATGCAGGAAAACACAATCAAAGTACCCCGGACAGATGGCCAACCAGCCTATGTTTAAAAGCTTCCAAGGAAGGAGCTTCCACCACACTCTGAGGCAAAGAGTTCCACTGCTGAACAGCTCTTACAATCAGGAAGTTCTTCCTAATGTTTAGGTGGAATCTCCTTTCCTGTAATTTGAACCCATTACTCTGAATCCTAGTTTCCAAGGCAACAGAAAACATGCCTGCTCCCTCTTCCTTATGGCATCCTTTCACATATTTATACATGGCTATCATGTCTCTTCTCAACCTTCTCTTCTGAAAGCAAAACATGCCCAGTTCTTTAAGATGCTCCTCATAGGGCATGGTCTCCAGACCTTCAGTCATTTTAGTTGCCCTCCTCTGGACACCTTCCAGTTTGTCAATATGTCTTTTGAACTGTGGTGCCCACAATTGGACACAGTACTCCAAATGAGGTCTGACCAAAACAGAATAGAGAGGTACCATGACTTCCCTCCTTTTGATACAGACCAAAATCCCATTGGCTTTTTAGCTGCTGCATCACACTGTTGGCTCATGTTCAGCTTGTTGTCCACGGAGACTCCAAAATCTTTCTCACATGTACTGTTGTCAAGCCAGGCATCACCCATCCTGTATTTTAGCATTGGAAAAGTATTTTAGCATTAGAAAATACCAAACCAACTCATGCTTGGTGGAAACCTATTATCTTATCTCATCCTCACTTCTCTGGGGCCTGATAAAACTACTATCTTAAAGACAATGCTAGAAGAGTTGAGATGCTTAGTAGCAAAATATTAATGTAATTATTGTGCAACTTCTTAATGACATTCACAGAATTTTACTGAGGAGAATGAGAGTCCAACCCTCTTCACTATTTTGTGTTTTGGCATCTCTCACTGACCTAGTAAAGGTAAAGGTAAAGGCTTTCCTCTGACATTAAGTCTAGTCTTGTCCGACTCTGGGGGTTGGTGCTAATCTCCATTTCTAAGCCGAAGAGCTGGCGTTGTCTGTAGACACCTCCAAGGTCATGTGGCCAGCATGACTGCATGGAGCGCTGTTACCTTCCCGCCAGAGTGATACCTATTGATCACTCACATTTGCATGTTTTCGAACTGTTAGGTTGTCAGAAGCTAGGGCTAGCAGTGGGAGCTCACTCCGCTCCCCAAATTTGAACCACCGACCTTTCAGTCAGCAAGTTCAGCTTCTCAGCAGTTTAATCTGCTACACCCAATCCCAGTCACCCACTCACCTAGTATTCAATTTATACTCTTCCTATTTATACCCCTGGTGGCACAGTGTGTTAAAGCGCTGAGCTGCTGAACTTGCGGACCAAAAAGTCTCAGGTTCAAATCCCGGGAGTGGAATGAGCGCCTGCTGTTAGCCCCAGCTCCTGCCAACTTAGCAGTTCGAAAACATGCAAATGTGAGTAGATCAATAGGTACTGCTCTGGCAGAAAGGTAACGGCGCTCCATGCAGTCATGCAGGCCACATGACCTTGAAGGTGTCTACACACAACGCTGGCTTTTCAGCTTAGAAATGGAGATGAGCACCACCCCCAGAGTTGGTCATGACTGGACTTAACGTCAGGGGAAAACCTGACCTACCTTTTACCTATGTTCACTTGGGATTGTTTTACTACATAAAAATAGGTCAAGTAGAGGTCAACAGAATTGGTGCAAATGGTCCTTTGTGCTTTAGACTGATAGTGTTAGTAGCTATGCATGAGGAATCATTCTGGGAAATAGCAAAACCATAAAAATATGTGTTACTTCAGTTACAAATTTTGCCTAGGTGAGAAAATCCCTAGGTGAGAAAATGAAGTAAGGATGGAAAGGCAGAGGTATGGGCTGGGTAGAAGGCACACAAGTATGACTGCCAATGTATGATCTGAATCTGGTTATATTTTTTATTAGAGTAGACCATTAAACCAGTAGAATTGATGAGTGTTGATTTGGTAGTCAAGAACTGATTTAATTAATTCAGGCTACTTATGTGTAGGTTACTCCTGGACAACCCTAGGTTGCCTTGTGAAACTGAGAGATACCTGGCCTCCTATGTGATATATTTGTAATTTATTTATTAAATAACTTCATTTATGCTTCTGTTGTAGCCTGAAACTATCCACTTAGAGACAGAAGTGACTAATAACTTTATAATGTGTTGTGGCACCATGGTTATGACTATCTTTTTAATAAAATTGTTTTTTCAGTGCTGTTCGTTTTAGGCATTATGAGCTGCTTTTAGGGCAATCTTGTGGAAATTCTGCAAGCTTTCGTGAGAATGAGGATCTCTCCATTAGCACATCTAGTTTTTATTCTGAAACACACACTGTTTGTTAGATTTAAAACTGGAGGTAGCTCTTAAACCTTTAATGGCAATTTAAGTGCACCATATGTCTTCCCATGCCAAACAAAAAATGGGAAAGGATATTTTATTTTAAACATTTCATATCACTATAGCACCACACTAATTTCAATGATCAGTTATCATGCTCATATCCCTGCAGTGAAACCCACTTTCTTCAACATGTTTCGGGCCTTTCCCTCCTGGGTTTTGGTGATGCTTCGTAAAGTATGGAACAAAGCATCTCTTTCAATCAGGACCTCTTAAGAAAACAACAGGCTTGATCTGTCTGAAGCTGTAAATCAATCTTCCTCAATAAATTTTTTAAAAACACTTCCAGTTTGATTTGGGGGAGAGGACAATGTCTCTGGTTGTATGAAGGGACCCAGGAGAGGCATTTCCCACTTTCCACGCCTAGGAGGCGCAGTGGGATTATTGCAAAGGGGTCCAAAGGCAAAGCTTGCCTATGGAAAAGCTTTTTCTGCCTTTCAAAGCTTGCAAAGTTAAAACCATGGAGAGTTTTGAAGTTGAGGCCGTTTTTTTGGTTGCTCTACAGAGGTCAAAGGAGCTAGATTTTTCACAAAATGAATTTTCATGGACCACCCCTCATTCAGTGGAAAAAAGAAAGGTAAAAAGCCTTGTGTCTGCCTCTTCATCTTGCTGCTGCCATTACTTAGGTTGGGTTTAGCAAGAATTGCTGTCTGATGTCGGAGACAGTGCCCAGAAAGGCAAAAACGAGTCACTTGATTTAAATGCTTATGATTATACACGCCTCTTTAAATAGGTCTCTCTCTGCAAAAGCAAAAAAGGTATCGTATGTACAGTTGTCAAATTAAGAGCGCCTTGAGCTTCTTACGAACCAATTCCAATTTACCCACATGCGTTAAAAGGAAAGGGGAAAGTTTAGATTCTTTACCTTATCCAATATGGGATATGATTGGTGTTTTTATTAACAGCATGAAATGAAGTATCTTCTACACTGCAGAATGATATTCAGGGTAATAGATAAGAGGTTATTATTGCAACGAGACAAGTGAGGTAAATTCATTTCCTTCCTATAATCTCATGTAAAGTGCTGTCCTGTGTGTTTTTACACAGGGAAAATGTGCACTGAGTTCTGAGGTGAATATTCCTCCTGATCAATGTGCTCAGGGCTGCTGTGGATACATTGAGATAAGGGAGCCGCCTACGTGTCTGTTCGGTGTATCTTAATAAACTGAGGTTATACAAGATCAAAGAAGTCAGTGCAACACATTATTTGTGGAGTTTACAATTAAAGTAATGAAAAATGTGTTATACGCGGCAGCACAATGTTGGCTAGGAGTATATGATGCACAAATCAAAAGTACCAAAATGTATGAAATCACTTTGGGACAGGGCTTGGAAATTTGTATTTTATAGAAAAAGAATGCAAATCCTCAGCATGTTTTTTTATTCCTGTCAGATTTGTTCAGGTGGATTTGGTATCTTTTGGAAACAAGCACCACATTGTACTCAAATTGGACTGCAATCTGAAAACACATTTTCTAAGAACTGTTCCCCAATGTACACTGCATGATTTAAGTCAAAATACATAAAACTGCAGTTGGTCTTTAAGCATTTAACGTTTTAAAAAGAATATTAAAGTTAATAACATAGAAAGAACAGAATTAAGAACAGAACAAAGAACAGAATTAGAGCATAATAGTGGTTACATTTCAACAGTGAAATTTTGAAAACATTCATTAGCTGTATTTTCCACAGCTTCACACAGACATAAACAAGCATTTTGCTTTCACCTGCTTTTGAGAGGATGGAAGGCAACATGATCTATAATGTCATTTTTTCATGTCCAGGGCAGTGCTAAAAATTGTGCAATTTATACCCCTACAAATTGCTTCTTGCAGTATTGCAATGTTTATACCAGTTGGAATTTTACATACATAACTGTTTAAATGTAATTGAACCAGGCTCAATGAAAATAACCTTTAAATAATTCAGTCATGTAATAATATCAATGGATTATAAGCATAAGAAGTCATAGTAAAAATATGATTAAAAGCCCCAGCACCGAAGACATAGCTAACATCCTTGTCACACTTCAGTTTTCTCCCTCAGTTTAATGGAATACATTTCCACGTGTTTACATGCAGAGTACACACAATTTCTGCTAGAATCTGAAAGAGTGCTCATTTTGTAGTATTTCTTGAGGCAAACAAAGTCAAATCTAAACATTCTAAAGTGTGAATGTGGCTATTGCATGGCTGTTTCTATATGTGTTATATTGTGAATGGCATGATTTCAGTTGCAGACTCAACTTTTCTTATTTTAAGGGGAAGCAAGCACTGCCCTTATGAGATACTGTGTTTGGTGTGTAAATTCATTAAATAGTCCTGCTGAAATATGACCAATGTTGGCTTCTTTTGAATAAGAGTTGTTATAGAAATATCTGGCATTTTTCCCACTCAGATCCTTCAGTTTCATGCCCAAACATAAAAAAAATCACTAAATTCATGTTGCCACTTAGACAATGCAAATTCATTAAAGGTTCATGGCCCCTGTTCTGAACCCCACTCAGCTATAAATGTTGAATTAAATCCTATTTGCATATATGCAGAGCACAATTCATCTACCATTGTTTATCTGCAAAGCTTTCCACTTATTTTAATTGCAGAAGTTTTCACACCCACCTACTGTTTAAAAGTCTTTTTGTAAAAAATCAACTGAGTTTATTTTAAGCCAATAACCTTACTCAGGCCCCTATGAAATGACAGGATGAAAAGGACAGATTTATTGTCCCTAATCAACAGATCGTTTAGGTCATTACAATCTCATTACAGCTAGGCAGGCTGGGCAACTAGAAACCTTCACTTTAGCTTATCATACAAACCAGCAAGTTGTAAAGACAGCATGCAAGGTTGTCTGGAGCTGTACTGTTCTCAAGCTTCTTCTATTCATTTTTTAAAAAATCAAGGTTGTCTTATTGTAAAGTAGATCTTTTTCTCTGAGTCAGATATGCAAAATCATTTCAGATTTTTTAAATGCATTTTGCCCTTTAAAGAAGCAAAGGAAGCATAAAATACCAGCAGCTTAAAGTATCATTGCCAAAAAATATTCCTTTTAACCATTTTTTAAAATAGTGGGAGATGAAGTACAGGTTGTGCATCTATTATCTGAAATGCTTGGGAAAAGATGTGCTCTGTCCCTGTCTCCTCCCCCCCCCCCAATTTTGGAATACTTGCATATACCTTATAAGAAATCTTAGAGCTGAGAGCCTAGTCCAAATATGAAATTGATGTATTTTTCATGTACACCTGAAGGTACATAGCCTGAAGGCAGTTTTATACACAAATATCAGAATTTTTGGGAAGTAATACTCTACTTATAATAATTATGAAACTTCCTCATATAATAATAATAATAATAATAATAATAATAATAATAATAATAATAATAATAATACTCTATATTCCACCCTATCTTCCTGAGGGGTCTCAGGGCGGATTTAAATATTATAATGGTTTTCTAAGCTATGCTAACAGACATTTCAGAGAATTAGCATTTGTTACATTTGTTGTTTGTTGGTTCTTTCTTGTGTCTGTTTAAAATCAAAATTCTGTGCAGCACTTCCAACCTGCCCACTTGCCATTCAATCCTCATCTCCCCATCACAGGTTAAAAATGTAAACTGAATCTTCTATTAAAATTACTCTCTTTTTATAAAAGTTTGAAACTATTCCAAGCTCATAGAAAAATTCTTATAAAATGAGTCTCAGCATAAAAGACAGCATGGATGCTTCTAAGGAAATATATGTATATGTCATCTTCATTGATGTATCTAACATCCTTTAAAATCAAGTGTTAATTTGCTCTCAGGTCCTCCTCATTCAGCCAGGGGTGGTGATTCACTACCATTTCCATTGAAGTCAGTACCGAGGGCTTTAGTTGAGATCTCCGTTGTCTTAATGAGGTTCCTCCTTCTTTAATGTGTGTGATTCCACCAAACATGGAGTTAATGAGAGCGGATGCCCATCCCATCGTCCCCCAGACAGCCTGCCACATGCATAGTGCTGCTAACTCCAAGGTGGTGGTGAAGTACCACTGTTCCCACTCCTTTACCCTTTAGCCTGGTAATTATTCAACCTCTTGTGACCCTTCTTTCTATCCCTTTTATCCTGGCCCCTGAGCCTATTCTCCTTGGCAGACACAGCTGAGCCGATGGAGAGTGCAAAGGGGTCCCTCCATCTGCCACTTTCTATGTGTACCCCCACTCTAAGTAAAATAAGGGTCACTTTTCTGGATCACACACCAGGGCCCACGACAAATGAGTCCCAAAGGCTTTGATGCCTGTGTTTGGACACAAGCAATTATCTCTAATTATTGTTTTTCTTTTCAGTTTGCCCAACATTAAAGAGCTCTACAAAGCAGCTTTAAAGAGTGGGCTCAGGAAAGTGAATAACACATTCACTAGGCAACTCCCTCCACTGCCTCCCTTTTCTAACTTCTCTCCCTCCCCTCCTTCTTTCCATATTAAGAGAGAAAAAATCTGCACCAATGTTTAAGGCACAATGTGGATTGGGCTGGATGTGTGGGTATGTTTTTTAAAATAATTGTTTTGTTTGAAGATGGTTTCTAAAGACACAGGATCATTTGTACAAATAGGGTGCAGATGGGGGAAACATGGAAGCTGAATGTCTATTAGGAGAGGTGAAATGGTTTTCAGCTGGGAAGAAAACAGCAAAATATATATATTTTTTAAAAAACCCTACCAACTTTACACCCTTACTGCTACTCATAAATAAAACATTAATGTGTACTGCTTGCTTGCTTTCAGCGTTAAAACTAGTGATTAAAGTGTTCAAGGAGATAAAAGCTGCCCAATCAAGCTACAGTATATGATTGTTTAGAGACCACATATAGAGAGATTGTATTTTGGTTCATCTTTTGATTCACATTTTGTTGAATAGTCATATTATTGTATTTACATTAATATGCATCAATCCTTGCTTATATACAAATGAATATACACATAAATGCAGACACGGATGAAAGCCAAATGAAGAGTGTCCCAAAATGAAGATAGGTCAAAGTGCTTAAATTTAAGGTGGGTTTTCCCAGTATTTTTTTAAATTAAGCTTCAGTCTTTTTTGCACTGACTTGGGAAAGGCTTCCGCTGAACTTGTTGTAATTTGTGCCAAATAAACATCTGTAAGATCACATTGAAAAACAGTTTGGCTTTGGAATTTTTTAAAAATGCAACTAGTAACTTAGGAGTTTGGCTGATGGGAAAGAAATAAATGACACATACCCCGTATGAATTTTACTCATGCACATTCCTTTGACATACATACCTCATGCTAAAAGATGTGTAGCTGTATACATGTGTGTGCGTGTGCATGCATGCCTTCAAAGTTACCTGTCAGTTTGTGGTGACCAGCTGAATTTCATAGGGTTTTCTTAGGCAAGGAAGAGTTTGGTGGCTTTATCCATTCTTTCCTCTGAAATAGATGCTAAAGTGCCTAATATTCATTGATGGGTCTCCCATCCAAATACTAATCAGTGGTGACTCTGCTGAGCTTACAAAATTCTAGTTCCTTTTAAGGTGTTTAGGCCTGCTGTTTAGCTGTTTACCTTCCAACTGGCTTCTATCTATATGCAGATATATTTTTAAAAAATATTCTTTCTCTTTTATTATCATTCTTTCCTTCCTTTCTTTTTTGCCAGTAATTTTGAGCTTTTAAGGATTCCTCCACGTCACATGAGATTGGAATGGAGGGGATTAAGGGGAGGCTATTAGAGGTAGATTGAGTTTTTGCAGAGAAAGACTCAACAAGTTGTGAGTACCATCTTGTTTTTGGCTGCACATACCTGATGACATCCAAGTCGATAGGAACTTTCCAATAATAAGAAAGGCTTTAGGTGTCAGGGCATTTTCATATTTGGAGGGAAAGAGATGAGATGAGATTGGGCCAACACATGAGTGTTTTGACTGCCAAAAAGAAAAAGATTGTGTTTAACACAAAGACACGGGTAGAAGCCTTCTGTTTAAAAAAACCTATGTGAATATTTTAAAACATATACATTACTTTCCACTTACATCATAGTTAATATAGCCAAATGCGTATCCTGGACCAAAACTATGTGTTAGAGAAGTAAAGGACAAAAGATAATTCCAGATGTCTTCCTTATGCTGTAGAAATCTTTGCCAAGTGATACATTCTCATTGGCCTTTCTCTATCTGAGTGCGTCAATGGCCATAGAGATTAATACTAGGTGAGGAAGAAGTTCTGGGTAAACATATTTGCCTGCCCTCACCAGGTAGAAACATTTGTTTCACGCCTTTCAATATGAGTGGTAGCATCTTTGTCTTTTCTCCTCTATTGTTCTTGCAAACCAGGCAGTTCATCTGTTACTGTTGAACACAATACATTCCAGATGCTTTAATCAGAATCTAACATTAATTTAATATTTAGGATACGAAGCTGCAAAAATGTCTAATTGGTAGATCAACCAACTAAAAGGAGGGAAAGATGTTGGAAATAATCCATTAAAGTTTTCACAACACAGTCCTTGTATTTTCATTCAGATTTAAGTTTCAATTACTTCAATTGGGCTTAACCCCAGGTTACATACCTATGTTTCAAGACTGATTCTTAAAGTGGGTGTTTCTGTGTCATTGTAGATTAATAGGGCAGTATTTCAGACCAGCTGACATTTACTTATTGCTGCACAGGTCTGCACATGACACCCCAAAAAGAGTCAATGAGGGCTTTTTCTTTTATCAAGGAATCTTATCAGCAGCAAGTCAAAGAGCCATCCTGGTCTTTTCCTTAGCAATCTTTGCTCCCATGCCTCTCTCAAAGTTTTTACCCCAAACAAAGGTAAAACTCTTTCATTTGGACTGCAATGGTCAAATTTTACCTATACAACATATACCTCCAATGTAATAGAAGGGAGACTTCTTCAGAAATTAGATGATCCCTGCCTAATGTTAGCTTTGCACAGCAGAGGGGCAACTTGGATCTCAGAGGAAGTGACTTTTCTGTTGCTAATGAGGTTGAAAATGTTATTACCTATCTTTTATCCTTTGTCCATTGGCCCTACATGACCAAGGAGGGGGTTTATTTCATGTCAAAAGCATTGCATAAATTAGTATAAAACTGATAAAAATAGGAGCACAAGCGACTAAATAACTTTTGACCAAAAATGGGCAACAGTGACCACATTGTCTATAGCCTCAAACAATTCTTCCTCTGTACATGAGGCAGGACATTGTGGGCAAGCATACAAATTGGAGTTGTCTGTTCTACTCCACAGTAGCACACGGTGGAAGATTCTTTTAGGTAGTGCCATT
The DNA here is from genome assembly GCF_035594765.1 of Anolis carolinensis. Lineage (NCBI taxonomy): Eukaryota > Metazoa > Chordata > Lepidosauria > Squamata > Anolidae > Anolis > Anolis carolinensis. Next base: position 180,926,909 of record NC_085844.1, read on the forward strand.
TTGTCAGGTAGTCTTTTGATCTGCTCACTCCACTTCTGAGTCTGTTCAGGTACTTCCAAGTTGCCCATTCTTAGTTTGCCCCTGGAGGCAGACCCTCGTGGGGGGGGGGGCATTCAATTGGGATTTCCTGGTTTAACTGCCCAGAGGGATACTTTTGCTGTTGCTGAAGGAATGTTAAAAGGAGTGATGGTTCTCATGAAGCCTTTCCTTGATTTGAGTCTACTGGGGGAAGCTGATAGCCATACAGAGGATGGCTTTCACAGTGTTCAGCCTTATTTCTCTCACAGTTAGCAGCACTTTCCTGTTGCACACTGCCGGGGGGGGGGGGGGTGTGAATGCTAGCTAGCTTGTAGAATTTATCATGTTTCATTCAATGCTATGTCCACCTGCTTCGCATGGTCAGACTTGTGCCAAACAGGGCAAGCAGACTCAGCAGTTGAGTAAGACAAGGCCAGGGCTGATGTTCTTATTCATTTTGTGTCTGCACCCCATGCATTGACAGTAAGTTTCCACAGGATGTTACTGTGTGCAGCTACTTTGTGCTTGGTGTTCATGCAGTGTTCGATCTAAGGTGACATGAAGATATTTAAGACGGAAACAATGTTCAAGCTCTTGGCCTTCCCAGGTAATTTTCAATTTCCTATTGGCTTCACGGTTCCGTAGGTGGAAAACCCACACTTGTGTCTTGGCAGGGTTAGTCATCAGATGGTTATCTTTGTAGTAGCTGGAGAGATCTTTCAAGGCATTAGTAAGTTGGATGTCAACTGTTTCAAAGTCTTTTTCTTGTGTTGTTAGGCCAAGGTCATCAGCATATATAAAACGCTTTGTGAGTAAAGATGTTAAACAAGATCAGTGCAAGAATGCTGCCTTGGGGTAAACCATCTTTTTGTCTCCTCCATCTACTTTTCCTACCTTGAAACTCCACATAGAAGCTACAGTTTTCTAGGAGGGTCTGGACAATTTTTGTAAAAACATTATCCCGGGTAATATGGTATACTTTATGAAGCATTTTCCTATGTTGCACTATATCATAGGCTGCTTTAAGGTCCACAAAAACTGTTTCCGTGATGCAATCTTTCTCATATCCTTCCTCGATGAACTCACTCAGATTAAGAATTTGGGCTGTACAATTTTTCCCTGGTCTGAAACCTACTTGTTGCAGAATGAGCTGGGGTTCAGTAACAGGCCCTAATCAATTTAATAGCATCCTCTCATATACTTTATATAGATTACATAGGAGAGATATTGGTCGGTAGTTCCTGGCATTGGAGGCGTCTTTACCATTGCTTTTAAACATTTTAAATAGGAGGAGGGGGTTACCTCTGCACAGAGATCCCTCCAGATTATTTTAATTGACCACATAAATATCTGAGGCAAAAAGTAAGCGTGTGACACTAATACATATCACCATTTTTCTTTTCCAGTATAGTTTTAAATATTTTTTCCTTATGAAGAAGCCAGTGAAGCTTCAAAGGGATGCATGATGTATTTTCTGCATTTTGGTTGGGCAATAAATGTGTAAATTTTGTATTTTGTTGCATGGCCAATATAGCTACCTCTGAATATATTTGTATGGCCACTTCTGTTTTTCTCACCACTTTTTTGCCAAAGGTAGAATTTGGCATGAATGTCTGTTTTTTAACCTTTTTAGAAATAGTTTCCCCAATTAATTGTTGCAACCACTACTTTTACTTCCAGAATGTCAGACACATTTTGGAGTATTGACTTGAAATTGGTCACTGGAACATAGGTAACATTTTATTGTTTTATATGATCTTTTTATTAGCAGCGAGTGTTAGTTCTTGCTTATTAAAAATACAAGAATTTGCTCGTCCTTAAATACAACATGGCACTTGTACTGATGAGAATATGCAGATTTATTTAGATGTAATTGATATACTGCTCACAACACTTAAAAGGCAGATAAGTAATCAGCTAAAGGAGATCTAATTTGGTGGCAGCCCTATTCAAAATGAGAAATATCTTTGCTCAAAATAGTAGCACAAAATCAAGGCATGCCCCCACTTGCAAAAAAAAAAAAAAAGAAAGAAAAGAAAAGCCATGTAGTGGAAAAGGAAAATAGATTCCCCATATGTGTTTCAAGCAGTCTTTTGCCTCTTCTTCTGGAACAGAAAAGCATACAGCAGAACATTTTCATCTAGCATGTCCAATTGGCTGATGTTTTTTATTTGGGGTGTTTCTTGGATTGAGACCTCCATAATACTAAAAATATAATGCCAAAATTAGAAAATGACCTCAGATTGATTGCATTCTGGGGAGAAATGAAAGGTTTCTGCTTTTCAATTAAATATTTTATTTGCTAGCACTAAATACAATGCATGTGATTTGTTATAATTGGTTGTTGACGAGAAGGTTACTCCATGGGAGGTTGAGAAAAATTGTTCTTTTGCTGTTTATGTTTGTGGAGTCATGTGATAGGATTAAAATTTGTCATTGCTTGTTTTGAAAGATTTGCTATTGCTTTCTATTTGCCATGATGCTTTCTACGGCATAGGAGGCAAAGATAGGAAAATCCTCAAACCACAATTAAGAATGGAAATGGGAAATGCAGTGATTTTAAAAAGTTGGAGTTTAAAGGCAATCCATATGTTAGCAAATGCTTTCCAAATGATGGAGCTCCAACCCCCTGAGTTGTACAAGGGAGGGGGCTTGAATGGGGCTACAGATTGCATCTCTGATCTGTCGATTTTCCTGCGCTCCAGCTCTGTCTGCGGTGTGGCATGACCCTTGTGCCAGGGGTCGGCGCACTCACCCTGGGGGAGTAAGGATGGAAGAATGGCAGTTCCCCCTCCCTCCCCCAGGCCCAGTGTGTGGGGTCTTCACTCTGAACTGCTAATTGAACTCATTTACAGTTCCAACATTGCAGCCCCCTCAGCCAAAAATCAGCTTGCTATCGCTCTGGCACCCCTTGAGACCACACATAAGCAAGCAGCATCTCAGACTTTTGTATGTACGTCAGAAAAGGAGGCACAATAGAGAGGATTAAGCCATGAAAAAGATGCAATAAACACCTTAAGGAAACAGAAGAGCCTGAAAAGGAGAGTGAAACAAGAAGTATGGGTTAAGCAGCTGAATTCAGGAAGCACAGTTTGTACAATCCACTACAGAAAGTGACCAGTGCTCAAAGCTAGAGCTGATCCAGCTCTAGTCATAACAGACAGTTGTGTGGACTAACGCGTAACATAGAATAGGGGAACACACTCAGATCAACAGATACATTCATTCAGCTTAGTGAGGTCTGAGAACTGTGAAATATAGGAGTGCTTCATGAACAAGGATGGAAGTTCGACCTCACAGGCTCAACTTCACTTCATCTCTTAAATTGCAGTAGAGCAGATTGTCCAACAAAATTAAAGCTGAAGGAGTGACAGTTGAGATATCAAGATAACATTGCCCTTTGGGAAAGAAATACAGTTGAGTCAATCAATAAGGCATAAGATATCAGTATTTTCTGTGGCCTTTCAGATACACCTCAAGACACTGATTGTAACCTGAAATGGTTTGCGTTCCACATTAATTCCATGTTCCCTCATGATATCAGCTATGGATATCATCTTCACAATGCTATCAATACTTCTAAAGAATTACTTCATAAGTGCTATTAAAGCACTTTAACAAAAGTGCTCCTTTTCTTTTGAATTTGATCAAATTGATCTTAATGTAGGCTGGATTTTGTGTGCTGGAGCAATACTAGAGATATAGAGACCATGGTCCATATCCAAAGGAATATATTGGATAAGGGAGATGTAAGCAATTAGTCCCTCCAGGTTCGTATCCCTGGGCATATTTACATTTCTGGAAATGGGGAAATTACATGAAATATGAGTGAAAAGTATTTTCAAGTTTTACTGAAAAACCAGGTTTTATATACAATCTGCCCAGGTATACGGTTCAAGATTGGGAAAGGAGTACGGCAGGGCTGCATACTTTCACCCTACCTTTTCAATTTGTACGCAGAACACATCATGCGACGTGCGGGGCTTGATGAATCCAAGGCTGGGGTTAAAATTGCTGGAAGAAACATTAACAACCTTAGGTATGCAGATGATACCATTTTGATGGCTGAAAGTGGGGAGGAGCTGAAGAGCCTTATCACAAAGGTGAAAGAAGAAAGTGCAAAAGCTGGGCTGCAGTTAAACATCAAGAAAACCAAGATTATGGCAACCAGACCGATTGATAACTGGTAAATAGAAGGAGAAAACGTGGAGGCGGTGACAGACTTTATATCTCTAGGCACGAAGATCACTGCAGATGCAGACCGCAGCCAAGAAATCAGAAGACGTCTACTTCTTGGGAGGAGAGCAATGGCCAACCTCAATAAAATAGTGAAGAGCAGAGCCATTACACCAGCAACAAAGGTCCGCATAGTGAAAGCAATGGTATTCCCCATAGTAACCTATGGATGCGAGAGCTGGACCATAAGGAAGGCTGAGCAAAGAAAGATAGACACTTTTGAACTTTGGTGCTGGAGGAAAATCCTGAGAGTTCCTTGGACCACAAGAAGATCCAACCAGTCCATCCTCCAGGAAATAATGCCTGGCTGCTCACTGGAGGGAAGGATATTAGAGGCAAAGATGAAGTATTTTGGCCACATCATGAGAAGACAGGAAAGTCGTGTCTTGTTATGAAAACAAATATCGCATGTATGACTTTCTTTTTCTCAAATTTACATTTATTCCCAAGCTGTCCTGGAAAAAAAACCTCAGTTCATTTTCAGAGTTACCAATACTTTGAAATTTTACATGTCCTCGTAGCTCTAAAAATGAATTGAGGGGGCTTAACCCCATTTTTTTCAGCATGACTGTTTTATGGACTTGATTCATTTCAGCATGACACATGGAAAAGTGTCTACACACTTTTCTGTTGTTTCAAGAGAATTCAATTTCTGCCCCTCTCCTCCTCAACAGCAAAATGTACAAACAGTTTAAGGAGCCATTGATGAGAGCGTGAATGGAGTTTCTACATCCATTTTGTCATATCCCTATTCAGCCTTCCCTCCTGATGCAATATATAGGTTTGACATTCTGAAGATCATGAGTAAGGCAAGGAACTTTATGGAGACGTGGGATATAGATGTTCTGTTGCTTTTACTGCTCAGACATTATGGAATGGATGGGTTGTAACTAATCAATTTAGATCAGATTTACTGCTGGTCCTCTGAAGATCTGACTGTGAAACCAACCCTTTTTACTATTGAGCCTCAAAGCCCTAAAGATGGAGAACATTACCAAGCACATAATACTAGCTACTTTGAGTCCCCTTTGGGGAGATAATGTAAAGGTAAGGTAAAGGTTTTCCCCTGACATTAAGTCCAGTCATGTCTGACTCTGGGGGTTGGTGCTCATCTCCATTTCTAAGCCGAAGAGCCAGCATTGTCCGTAGACACCCCCAAGGTCATGTGGCCGGCATGACTGCATGGACTGCCGTTACCTTCCTGCTGGAGTGGTACCTATTGATCTACTCACATTTGCATGTTTTCGAACTGCTAGGTTGGCAGGAGCTGGGGCTAACAGCAGGCGCTCATTCTGCTCCCGGGATCTGAACCTGGGACCTTTCGGTCTGCAAGTTCAGCAGCTCAGTGCTTTAACACACTAAGCCACCAGGGCTCCTTTGGGGAGATAAAGCAGAGTATAAATAAATACAATAATAATAATACTTTGGATCCCATATTGGAAGAAAAGTGAGATATAAATTGAATAAATAATGGAAAGGATAAAAACCTGAATCAGTACATTAGTTTTTAAAATGTTTCAAATTTTCTATATCTAAATTTGCCATTTCTTTTTTAAAAAAATTATATTAATAAAGTAAAATTATGAATGTTGTGTGTTTGTGTGTGTATATATGGCTAGTTTTTGCAAAAACAAATAGTTTTCTTGTTTCAAAATGTTAAATTTCTTAATCTGGAAATACTACACATGAAAATATAAAATTGGTTGTAACAAAAAATTGAACAGGATTTGAAAGTACACTGGCCATTCATTATTATAGAATACCAAAGTAGTTATTTTTATCCTTTCCAAAAGGGCTATTTTGAGGAATTTTGAACTGAGATTTTTTTTTTAAGCTAAATGTGTCCCCCTCCAATCGGTAGCAGATAACAGTTTTTTACTTAAATAGCAAAAAGGCATATTCCTCTACTACTCTGAATAGGGTTCCAGTTCATTTTTTTGTTCTGAATTAGTTGGCTGGTGGAACCAAGACTTGGAGCCAGACCAAAACAATTCCAGTTTTTAACCTGGAATTGAAGCACTGTGTTGGATTTTCTCTTTGGCACACTAGTTTTTTTTTCAAAATGCCAGTCAGTTTCAACATGCCTTTGGAATAATATGTCTAAGTTAATAGCATGTGCATGACTATAATTGGATTTGAGTGAGTTAAAAATATATCATGCAGTGCTTGTGCAGACGTGGATTCTTTGAAATGCATTCATGTTCTCAAAGTCCAGGCACTGAACATGTCCTGTTAATTCTGGCACTTCTTTAGCATGGAATCCTATGCCATTTTCAACAAAACTCTCTCTTGGAGACTGAGTCTGTATCTGTCAAAATATTAGCATTTAGCTGAAGTGAGAGCAAAAACTAAAAAAATGAAAGAAAAGGTATGAAAAAAGCATGTTTAAGCATAACCATATTTCATGAAATAATCATCACCACTGTGAGTCAGTTCCATCCTGAGTATAGTCAGCTCTCCACATTTGCTAGTTTAACATTTGCATATTTTTTATTATTCACATATTTTATTAATATATTCTCTCTAAAATCTCAACTTTAGTTAGAAGTTGACCATAGATTCATTCTGGAAGACCTAGAGTTTCCTAGAGAGAAAAAGATAGAAAATAAATAAATATAACGAATGCTCCACCATGTACAAATGAACAAATTCAATGTTTTAATCAATTTTTTTAAAATTGGGATTCAAATATGTATTTATTTCCCATACTTAGATCCTATACTTCTCAACCTGAAGGGGGACTCATGGTGGCCTCACAACCGGCTGCAATTCGATGCCCGACATACAAATTCCAAAAATAACAATTACAACAATTAAAACCTAATTTTTAAAACAGCAATTAAAATCATGCAAGTTTAAAATTGTAGTCCAAAATCAGACCATTAGTCAACATTTTAAAAGTTCTCAATTATTATACTGCTATAATTGTTGCTCAAATGCTTGGTCCCACAATAACTATGTCTTAAGTTTTTTTCCTAAAAGACAGGATGGAGGGGATTGTTCAGATTTCATTGGGGAGGATTTCCATGGAAATATGCTTGAAACGTTAGATAGTTGTCCAGCCTGCAAGAGTTAAAAGAGGCTGTTGAGTTCAACTTCTGCTTAGTGCAGGGTCTCTAGCTTAAGCAAGTATTTGTCTTTCTTCTTTATGAAGATTTTTAGAAAAAGAGACATTTATGCACATGAAAAGAGAAAAAGAGGCATTTATGCACATGAATATTCTTCAACAGGACATCGTTGTTTGTCATCTAAGCTCAACAGGACTTCATGGCCTAGCGTTTCACCACGTTTTGTGCAGCCAATTTTATTCTGCATATTCTGCCTTATGACAGGAAAACATGGTAAACAGGTAGTCTAGAAATGTTGTGTAAGTACATTGCAGGCCTTTAAAAATTATTTTTGGACTGCTTTTACCAGACCATAATTCATCCTGACTATTGGTGGGATTCAGAAAGTTCTACGTGTGTGTGTGTGTGTATGTATGTGTGTGTGTGTGTGTGTGTGTGTGTATGTGTGTGTGTGTATGTGTGTGTATGTATATATATATATATATATATATATATATATATATATATTCAAAGACCTGGCCACAAGATGCACCCTATGCTAGGCCAGATTATTTTGACAAGCATCTCAGCATTGGTTGCTCTTACAGTGGCTTTCCTACATCTCTACCAGAAGTCTTAAGCATCACCTTCTATATGACTGCATAGAATAGACCTTAGGGCATCTTTTGTCCTCTGAACCTCTAACTAGGTGGTTCCCACCTTTGGGCCTCCAGGTGTTTTGGGCTTCAGCTCCCACACTTCCTAACAGCTGGTAAGCTGGCTGGGATTTCTGGGAGTTGAAGTCCTAAACACCTGGAGGCCCAAAGGTTGGGAACCACTGCAACTGTTGGTAATTTCTATGCAAATATCCAGATTGTCATCAGATTAGTACTGATTGCTTTGTTGCTGTGTGTTTATAGAATGCAAACAACCAACTAATCTAATAAATTAAACTCAAATCAGTTTGAAAAACAAATGTAATTAACCACCTTTGAAGCAATTAAATGCATTAGAAACCCTCTGCAAGAGCCATTCTGGAATGTCCATAAATGCAGTTCTCCTAGGACTGTTAATAGCTTTGAAGAGTGATGGTGAAACCAACTGATTTTTCCTTGTTCTTTAAACAGAGGTAGGCAACCCATTTGAAACAATACTAGGTTTGGGGCTAGAACTCATGTAAGCCACAACCAACATGAGCAGTGGTTGAAATTGATGGAATTTGTGGTGCAGGACCCGCTCTAAAGTAATGTAGTAGTGTACAATGCCCAGGGCTGGTCTCCACATCACCCTCTCTGGCAGTGCCTCACTTCACCCTGACAATGTGGGGAGGTGTGACTGGTGCCAGGCTCTGAAGAGGCAGGTGGGTGGGCAAGGACAGAATGGGTCCAAATCCATGTGAGCAGCTGGGAAGAGGTTCTTGCTCCATGGCTGTGAGAGTGTCCTTGTGACCTGGTCACTTGGGGAAGAGCAGCTCTGCCTCCCTCTCTTTCTCTATGGCAGCTCCTTCATTTCCTTCTCCTTCTTCTGTCCACTGATACCCTCCAGTTTTCCGCAACCCATCAACACAACAATGGCATCATGAGGGTTGGCATCACACAGTGCAGTTCGCATCCCACAAACCACTCTATTGATGTCACTGGCTTAATACATCAATAATTGTAATTCTTAGTCAAGAAGTTCTAGATGTCAAAATAAAATAAAATGAGGGGATAGGTGTGTGTGCGTGTGAGGGGGATTTCAATGTGAGACATATACAGTAGAGTCTCACTTATCCAACACTCGCTTATCCCACATTCTGGATTATCCAACACATTTTTGTAGTCAATGTTTTCAATACATCGTGATATTTTGGTGCTAAATTCGTAAATACAGTAATTACTACAAAGCATTACTGTGTATTGAACTCCCTTTTCTGTCAAATTTGTTGTATAACATGATGTTTTGGTGCTTAATTTGTAAAATCATAACCTAATTTGATGTTTAACAGGCTTTTCCTTAATGCCTCCTTATTATCCAACATATTCGCTTATCCAACATTCTGTCAGCCCGTTTATGTTGGATAAGTGAGACTCTACTGTACTAAACACTAGATGTGTTAAAGGTTAACATCTGAATATTTTTTAGAACTGGATCTTTTATTCAAATAAGGATACTCTAGTCTACATAATAGATTGTTGTTCTGTACCATTAAATCATTACTAGCCCTAAAGTAAACTATCAAGGGGTTTCCTGAGAATAAAATTGTGGCCCCTTCCAGACAGGCCCTATATCCCAGGATCTGTTCCCAGGTTTTCTGTTTATTGCAGCTTATCTGGCAGTGCAGACTCATATAATCCAGATTAAAGCAAAAAAACCTGGGATCATATCCTGGAATATAGGGCCTTTCTGGAAGGGCCCTGAGGTCAATCAGTGGGATTTAATGACTAAGTGGGGATTCACCTGTGGACTCCGTAGTAGTAGTCCAACAATTAAACTACTACGTTAATATTGGATACCAATCAAATTTTTACACCTGCATGTGCTATGTTTAAAAGCAAGATAGCTTTACTGAACATTTACTCTCAGAAAATGACTCTACTTTTGTCACGACCCAGGCTGCAGAGCACCAATAACCAAACACAGAGGCCAGAATCTATCTAATATCTTTATTAAGGAAATATATAAAGTTAATAAAAGCAAGTGTAGGAAATAGTTCAGAAGTAGACCTTTCAGGAAAGGTCAAAATTAGTCCAAAGAAACAATGTCCAATATGAAATATTAAGGTCCAAAGTTGTAATCCAATAACCGAAACACCCACTTTGCCAGGCAAAGTGAGGGGAGATGACAAGGTTCTTAGTCCAAGGAACTTGATGTAAGGCTAGGAAGTAAACTTGATTCTTGGAACACAAGGCTTGATACAAGGCAACAAGGTACGAGGAACAGGGACAAGATCCGTGGTAAATACTTGGCAAGGTCCTGGAAAGCAAGGCAAGGTCCGTGAAGCAAAACAAGGCTGGGAACGTGAATGAAGGCTTGGAAACGGGAACGAAGGCTTGGAAACAGGAACGAAGGCTTGGAAACGGGAGTAGCGCTGTCCACACACAACCTACTCCAGTTGCTGACGAATTGACTCCGCAAAATTCCTTCAGGGCAAGGAACCTAAATAGGGTCCCGTTCCCACCAAAGAACACTTCTCTGGGGAACCAGAACCGAAAGTCAATCTCTGTGTCCAGATGCATGACTCCCTAAAGGTTCTCATGAAAGCAGTCTTAATCAGCTGAATGCCTGGCTGCGATTCTCAGGCTTCTGCGATTAGCCTGTTGAACTCCTTTTTGTTGTTGATAATAACTACGGCGAGAAAATGGGGGAGATTTTGACTCAGGGCTTGTTTGGCAGATTTCTGGAAGACAAACCTCCTGCAGGTGCAAGGGCTCCCGTTCTGGCTGGGAAAGTTCCAATTCTGGCTGAAATGGTGGAAAACCCAAGTTTTCCTCTTCATCTGCCACAACAGCGCTAGGAACGGGACTACATGGCCCATGAGTCATCACACTATCCCCCTCCTCAAGCCCCCTCTCAACATAGGGCTCTCTCCCCGAGGCGCGAGGCCGCGGCTTGGCGGGGTAGGTCTGATGGAAGCGGCGGGTTAAATCGGGGGCATGGACTGTGGAAGCGTCTTCCCAAGAACGTTCCTCGGGACCAAAACCCACCCAGTCAATGAGATATTGAAGGCAGCGGCGGTGAAAGCGAGAATCCAAGATGTCCTGAACCTCGAATTCCTCCTCCCCATCCACCAGAATAGGAGTGGGGGCCGGCCGGTCTACATCAGGGCGCACACCATCCGCCGGAAGGAGCAGAGAGCGATGAAATACTGGGTGAATGCGCATAGAGCGCGGGAGTTGAAGTTTGAAAGTCACGGGGTTAAGTTGCGCCACCACTGGATAGGGGCCAATGAAACGGGCATCTAACTTCCGGCAAGGGCGATGGGAGGGCAAAAAGCGGGTGGACAGAAGAACCCGGTCTCCTACCTTGATTTCGGGGCCCGGCTGGCGATGATTGTCAGCGTGGCGTTTATAGTCCTCCTTGGCTTGGTCTAGTTGCTGGAGCAAAAGTTGTTGCACCGCTGTGAGTTCCTGTAGCCAGTCCTCTGCTGCGGGAACTTCTGAGGTTTCAATGACAGAGGGAAAGAAACGTGGATGGAAGCCGTAGTTTGCAAAGAACGGGGTTTCTTTAGTTGAAGCCTGGACACCATTGTTATAGGCAAACTCTGACAGCGGTAACAGGGAAGCCCAATTGTCCTGCTGGTAGTTCACATAACAGCGAAGGTATTGTTCCAAAGTGGCATTGGTGCGCTCAGTTTGCCCATCCGTTTGGGGATGGTGAGCCGAAGATAACCGTGAGTCTATGCCCAATAGTTTTTGTAGTGCTTTCCATAAACGAGAGGTGAATTGGGACCCACGGTCTGTGACCAAACTCTTGGGCAACCCATGCAATCTGAAAACATGTTGAAGAAATAAGTCTGCAGTCTCTTTGGCCGTGGGAAGGCCATCGCAGGGAATGAAATGGGCTAACTTGGTAAAAAGGTCCACCACCACTAGGATCGTGGTGAATCCACAGGAAGGTGGTAGATCAGTGATAAAATCCGCAGAGATTATTTCCCATGGGCGAGATGGGGTAGGAAGGGGATGCAGAAGCCCTGAGGGCTTTTCCCTTCTTGTCTTGGAGCGCTGGCATACTGGGCAGGTATTGACATATTTTTCCACATCCTTGCGGATCTTGGGCCACCAGAAATCTCTTAGGATTAAATGCATGGTTTTAAATAGTCCGAAATGCCCTGCTGGCTTGCAGTCATGACACAGACGAAGTGCCTTTTCCCTGCCCGGTCCTGGAGGGATGTAGACATGATTTCTATAGCAAAGTAACCCATCCTTAAGCGAAAAGGGGAAATGTAGTCCTTGGCGAAGTTGGTCCTGAGCCCAGGCATCTGCTTGTTGACTGGCCCTGATTTCCTGAGCACAAAGGGGCCCTGGAGTAGAGGGAGTTGATTCAATTGGAGTGGATTTAGTGTTTCCCACTGTGAGCGTGGCAAAGTTCTCGGCTGCAGCAGTTGGGACTCAAAGGTCTCTTTGCGCCCTGCAGCATATTCCAGTTTCCGTGACAGAGCATCTGCTTGCTTGGTCTGGGCTGGGGTTACATAATGGATTTGGAAGTTAAAACGTTCAAAGAATAAAGCCCAGCGTTGCTGCCTCTGATTCAGCTTGCAGGCAGTTCTTAGATGCTCTAGATTCCGATGATCAGTATGGACCTCAATGGGAAATTTGGCCCCTTCTAACCAATGTCTCCAAGTTTCAAAGGCTGCCTTTATGGCCAAAAGTTCCTTTTCCCAAATAGTGTAATTTCTCTCTGGAGCGGTCAGTTGACGGGAGTAGAAGGCACAAGGGTGAAGATGATCTCCCACTGGTTGTAGGAGTACAGCCCCAATTGCCACATCGGAGGCGTCCGCCTGCACGACAAAAAGGGTTTCAGGATCTGGGTGCTGAAGGATTGGCTGGGACGTGAATAATTTCTTTAGTTGCTGGAATCCTTTCTCTGCTTGTTCCGTCCAGCGGAAAGGCTGTTTCCCACGGATGCAGCTGGTGATTGGATCAGACCAGCGGGCAAAATCTGGAATGAACTTGCGGTAGTAGTTCGCGAACCCCAAGAAACGTTGCACCTCTTTCTTGTTGGTTGGCGCCCGCCATTCCAATACTGCTGAAACCTTCGCCGGGTCCATGGTGAGCCCTAGTGGCGAGACACGGTATCCCAGGAAATCTACCTCTTGTAGGTCAAAAGCGCATTTTTCCAGCTTGGCATAAAGTCCATGGTCCCGCAATCGTTGTAACACCATTCTGACGTGGTTCTCATGTTCTGCTTGTGATCTAGAAAACACCAAAAAATCGTCCAAGTAGATAATCAGGAACCGGTCTAGATAATCCTGAAAGATGTCATTGACAAAATGCTGGAACGTTGCGGGAGCTCCACATAAACCGAAATTCATGACCCGGGACTCGAATAAACCGAATTTAGTCTGGAAGGCGGTCTTCCACTCGTCCCCTTCCCTGATGCGAATTAGATTGTAAGCTCCTCGAAGATCCAGTTTGGTATAAACCTTGGCCCCTCGAAGCCGGTCTAAGAGGTCCGAGATCAAAGGCAGGGGATATCGGTTTCGTTTAGTGATATTGTTCAATGCCCTATAGTCCACCACCAACCGCAGGTCCCCTGACTTCTTTTTCACAAACATCACTGGGGAAGCGGCTGGGGATTGAGAGGGTCTGATAAACCCCTTGCGGAGGTTTGTCTCTAAGAACTCCCTGAGAGCTTCTTGCTCTGGTTCAGTCAGGGAGTAGAGGTGCCCTCGCGGGATCAGGGCCCCCTCCACCAAATCAATGGCACAGTCATAAGGTCTATGCGGGGGTAGTCTCTCGGCTTCTTTTTCATTGAATACATCCCAAAAGTCTGAGTATTTCTTGGGCAAGGTGATGATGGGCTCGGCGTCTGTGGTATGGCAGACCTTGGCTACAAGACAATGGTTTTGGCAATATTTTGAAGCAAACTGCAGTTCTCTGTTGGACCAGGAGATGTTTGGGTCATGGAGGGTCAGCCATGGAATTCCCAAAATCACAGGGAAATGGGGAACCTCGGTAACAAAGAAGGAAATCTCTTCCATGTGTTCCCTTATCCACATTCTGGTGGGTTCTGACCATTGACTTACTGGACCTGTCTTGAGGGGGCGGCCATCGATGGCCTGCACCACACGGGCGTTCTTGAAATCGTGATATTGTAATCCCAGAGAGTCGGCATACTCTCTATCAATGAAATTGTTAGTGGCTCCTGAATCTATCATGGCATGGATCATGACGGGTCCTTTTTTCGCTGACCACAGGGTGACCACTAGGAGAAATAGGACCCCGGTTGGCGGCTCTTGAGTGGGGTTTTTGACCGGGTTGGCGAGCCTCTCTACGCCCGGTCGCTGGCTTCCCCCGCCGGTTCCGTGCCAGCCGCCTCAGACGTCTTCGCCTCCGTGGAGGATGCCGCCGCCAGACAGGCGGCGGGCTTCCCTTTGGTTGGACACTCTCTTGCAAAGTGGCCCCCGTTTCCGCAGTACCAGCAGAGATTTAGGCGTTGGCGGCGGGCCTTCTCGGCAACATCTAGCCTGGGACGCACATTGCCCAGCTGCATCGGCACCTCCTCGTTCCCTCTGGGGTATGGGGCTGGTGGCGGGGGCCTCCACACTGGACGCGGCTGGATGCCGGTGGGAGCGGGAGGTTTCGCTCCAGCCCTACCGCTCTGGCCTCGGATCCATTGCTTTCTATTGGCAAGCATGACTTCAGCTCGTAAACATTGTTCAATGAGTCCTTCAAGAGAGTGGGGGGGATCCACCTTGGAGATTTCCTCCAGCATCTCGATGTTGAGACCCTCCCGAAACTGTCCTCTGAGGGCTATGTCGTTCCAACCGGTGTTATGGGCCAGCACTCGGAACTCGGCTATGTACTGGGACAAGGGTCTGTCCCCTTGGGAGAGGCGCCGGAGTTTGTGGCCGGCCGCCTCCAAATTGTCCTCGATCCCCCAAGTCGCCTTAATGTGATCCAAGAAGTGTTGCGCTAATCTCAGATGTGGGGAGACTTGGTCGAACAGTGCCGTCGCCCAGTTGGCCGCTGGCCCGTCTAGGAGACTGTAAATCCACGCCACCTTGATGTCTTCTTGGGGAAACTCGGCATTACGGGCCTCTATATAAGCCTGGCATTGGCGACGGAAAACATGAACCTTAGAAGCTTCTCCAGAAAACTTGGTCGGCAACGCCAAGGCCGGGAGACGGACCCCGCGCTCCTTCAGGCCCCTTATTTCTCCCTCCTGCGCATTGAGCTTATCACGGATTCGGTCCACTTCATCCTTGTCGATGGTGTAGCTGAGCGGCTGGCCACCCGGTCCGGCTCCGGTAGACATTCTGGCCTAGGTTAATTGGTGCTTAGGCGGCGGAGTCAAACTGTCACGACCCAGGCTGCAGAGCACCAATAACCAAACACAGAGGCCAGAATCTATCTAATATCTTTATTAAGGAAATATATAAAGTTAATAAAAGCAAGTGTAGGAAATAGTTCAGAAGTAGACCTTTCAGGAAAGGTCAAAATTAGTCCAAAGAAACAATGTCCAATATGAAATATTAAGGTCCAAAGTTGTAATCCAATAACCGAAACACCCACTTTGCCAGGCAAAGTGAGGGGAGATGACAAGGTTCTTAGTCCAAGGAACTTGATGTAAGGCTAGGAAGTAAACTTGATTCTTGGAACACAAGGCTTGATACAAGGCAACAAGGTACGAGGAACAGGGACAAGATCCGTGGTAAATACTTGGCAAGGTCCTGGAAAGCAAGGCAAGGTCCGTGAAGCAAAACAAGGCTGGGAACGTGAACGAAGGCTTGGAAATGGGAACGAAGGCTTGGAAACAGGAACGAAGGCTTGGAAACGGGAGTAGCGCTGTCCACACACAACCTACTCCAGTTGCTGACGAATTGACTCCGCAAAATTCCTTCAGGGCAAGGAACCTAAATAGGGTCCCGTTCCCACCAAAGAACACTTCTCTGGGGAACCAGAACCGAAAGTCA
Organism: Anolis carolinensis; assembly: GCF_035594765.1. Taxonomy (NCBI): domain Eukaryota; kingdom Metazoa; phylum Chordata; class Lepidosauria; order Squamata; family Anolidae; genus Anolis; species Anolis carolinensis. Next base: position 180,942,827 of record NC_085844.1, read on the forward strand.
ATCTCTGTGTCCAGATGCATGACTCCCTAAAGGTTCTCATGAAAGCAGTCTTAATCAGCTGAATGCCTGGCTGCGATTCTCAGGCTTCTGCGATTAGCCTGTTGAACTCCTTTTTGTTGTTGATAATAACTACGGCGAGAAAATGGGGGAGATTTTGACTCAGGGCTTGTTTGGCAGATTTCTGGAAGACAAACCTCCTGCAGGTGCAAGGGCTCCCGTTCTGGCTGGGAAAGTTCCAATTCTGGCTGAAATGGTGGAAAACCCAAGTTTTCCTCTTCATCTGCCACAACAGCGCTAGGAACGGGACTACATAGCCCATGAGTCATCACAACTTTATTGCTGCTTATTCTCTTCTTCCTCACCATTGTTGCTGTGTGCATGTTTCCTATGGAGACATATGGTGAGCAAGTTGGCAGTGGGATCTGCTGCCTTTCTTTCATACTAGTTCAGGCCAGAACAAGGGGCAATGTACAAACAGGCCTCAGCATTTACAAATCGAAACACAAGCCTTTGAAACTTTTGGAAAGATTCGTAAATATTTGTTCTTCTGGACCTTTTTTCCCCAATGTAACAATCGCCCGTAATTGCCTGAGGTGAGAGGGTGCACACAGCTACATGCTGTCCCCCCCCCCTTGTCAGCCAATCAGAAGAAGAAAGCCAAATCCCACAGCTTTCTGCAAAGCTGGTCTTACCCTCAGTGTCTCCTCTGTGTCTTTTGTGGTGTTTGCAGAAGAGAGATAAAGATGAGTTCTTTGGAGGTCCATCGTGCTTCTGTGTGTTTCTTAAAACTTAAACTTATAGTAGTTTTTTTTTGATAATTCTCCTTCTTTCTGTCCTTTTATCCAGTCTATAACCTTCCTCTGTTGAAATTATATCCAACCTTAAACTACAGCCCCATTCTTCTGGCAGGAGCATAATTCTGGGAAATGTAGTTTGGGAAGGCAAGGACCTCTGTAGCAGAGTATTTAAAAGGCCTCACGATAAACTACATTTCCCAGAATTCTGCTCGCGCTAGAAGAACGGAGCTCCCCACATTAAAGCCCAGGTATAGGTTAATCATATGTGTTTAAATTGAAAATTTTCTTTAAAATCAAAGGATAGACAAATTGTTCTGAAACTTGGCAGGCTTGCTGCCCTACTCATGTTGTCGCAATGCCACAATTTGAGGGGATGCCTCTTGTAGTTATTTTAAAAATATTTTAATTGAAACAACTTTAGAAAATTCCTAAAAATCAGTAGATGAATGAATCTTTATGAACCCTTGCAGGATTTATGCCTTGCTTATGTTGTCTCATGGTACAGAAATTCAAATGGCTACCTCTTGTAGGCATATGTGTGTGTGTGTGTTTGTGTAAAAATTAAGAATTGTCCTAAAAACCAGTGGATGGTCAAAACATTCTGAAACTTGGCAGACTTAAAAGTTGTAAATATTTCCCACAAGTGTGCCAAGTTTCATCCTGATAGCAATAAAACTAAATGGAGAAACAAGCCTCAAAATCTTCCCCATTGTCGCTAATGGAACTAATCTTAACGAAGCAATTATAAAGTTTTGGAGATTTAAATTATGAATGGGACTTCCTCTGAATCTTTACAAATCAAAGCAGGGGCCATCCAAATCTCAAAAATGAATTACCGTATATACTCGAGTATAAGCCGAGGCACCTAATTTTACCACAAAAAACTGGGATAACTTATTGACTCGAGTATAAGCCGAGGGTGGGAAATGCAGCAGCTACAGGTAAATTTCAAAATAAAAATAGATACCAATAAATTTTCATTAATCCAGGTATCAGTAGGTTAAATGTTTTTGAATATTTACCATATTTCAAAGAAAAACAATAAACTAGCTCTATAAGTGAAAAAGTAGGGGCAACAAAAAAAATATGGTATCAACAATAAAATAATAATAATAATAATAATAATAATAATAATAATAATAATAATAATAATAATAATAATAATAAAAACTTCATTTGGATCCCACCCATCTCCCCATGGGGACTAAGGCCGGCTTCCAACATAGTAACAGGCAAACATTCAATGCTTATATAAACAATGCAGAGCTAGATATAGATCTATAATTATAGATACTAATTTCACATATGCATTTTCCCCTGAATCGTTTGCAAATCCCCCCCATGTATGTGTGTGTGCATTTCGCCTACAATATTTGAAAGCCATATATATATGTATATATGTCTATATATATTTGTGTGTTCATTTCTCCCCTGTAATATTTGCAAGCCCTATATATAGGTAGGTAAGAATATATTCATTTCTATCCAGACATCTCTCTTTATATAGATAATTATATCTATATATAATTTGCAGAGACTTGCAAACATATGATGGTAAATTCCTATATAAAAATAATGTATATGTATGGCTACAGATACACAGGTACATGGATCTATATGTATAAAGGATTTGCAAAGACCTGCAAACATATGAGGGGAAATTTCATATATAAAATTAATGTATATAGATAGATACAAATATAAAGGTACATAGAGATTGCAAAAGCTTGCAAGGGGTTAATGCCTAAATATCTATTGGAAGAGTTTAACAAATATTTCAGGGGAAAATGCTTTCATAAGATTAATGAATATATATTTTTCTTCTTCCTGACTTGCAAGGGCATCTTCTTTTTTTCAAAAACATTCCCTTGATTAAGAGGAGGGAGGCTTTGCAAAAGAAAACACACTGATAAGAAATAGATCACATATTGCAAGCAATAGCCTGCAGACTCCGTTGCCAGCCTTGACCTTGACCTGATTATAAACCGGGGAAGACTTTTTCAGCTCATAGATAAGGACTGAAAAACTCGGCTTATCTTCGAGTATATATGATACTAATTGGATTTCAGCCATTTTGCATACCTGTAATGTCCACTCTAGTTCGGAATAACAGTTGGAATTGGGCTTGCGGGAGTTTATGTCTTCCTTCCTCCTTCCCTCCCTACTTAAAAAAAATCAAGGTTTGATTTTAACAGTGTCAAACAGGAAAAAAAATTCAGTAGGTTAATATGTAGAGAAACAGCATTGCATTATTTAACCTCCTTCTGCAAAGGAAGGTTAGTTTTCAGTGCTAAGTACACTTTCAGCTTCAATGTCCTCATGGAATTGTCAGCATAAGTAGTGATACCACCAGTTGTAATTAAATCGAATGCCTTTATGTATTTTCTTTGCCAACAAGATACCTAAGTGTTAGAAAATGACATCTTGTTTCCCTTGTTTAACAGCCTGCAAAATCCTGCTACTGCTACTCTGTAAATAATTATCAAAGATATTTTTGGCCTGGGTCAAGAACTCTTCAGGAAAAAAAACATGCTTAATGGAAGGAAATATAAGAATACTGTCAGATGTCAATGTCTGCTGAATAACTGTTGAATATATATATATTCTAAGGTTCTGCTGGGAAAAGCTAATGTAATGTCATGCTCAAGGCAAAATCTCACTTATTTGGTTTACTACTAGCAATTTCAAAGAATTTTTTTACAGCAAAGGCTCAGTGAGCACCATTGATATTCATTATATGGTATACAGAAAAATGAACTAGTTCATGTAAATATTACAGGTGTTCATTTTTGTTTGCCTCATAATTCAGATCAAATTAGTTAAATTTTGTACTTAGGAGGCAATATATGTATCATCTTGAATTGAATGGGCATGGCCCGTAAAAATTTAAGAATCGAAATGTACCCCATACTTTTTGTTTTAGTTTTGTAAATCTCAAAGGCAAGCTTCCTTTTCAGCACAAGGAAGCAAAACGAAGCCAAAAAAGCTGCTTTAGTGCCTTTTCTCTAAATTAATGGAGTCTCGGTATTAGGAGTGGGAAAAAGAGGGAGTAGTGTTTGCTGGGAACAGCATAGAACTCTGGGAAATGTAGTTTGGGAAGGGAGGAGCGCTATGCCAGAGAATTGAAAAGGCCCTGCCCTAAACAACATTTCCCAGAATGCATCAGTATCAGAAAGCATCAATCAGGGTAGCAGAAAGAGAGATTTGTCTCTTCCCAACAGCAACAAATGAGAGTTCCGATGAATGGTTGAATCTGCAAAGAGGAGGACTGATGGATACTTCTAGTAAGTAAATCTCTAAGTTAGGCTGGGAAGAAATCCCTAAATAGCTGGCCCCCAAACTATAGGGGAAGCATATTAATTAGTTTAGAGGCTGGATGGCCATCTTTCAGTAGAGTTTTGATGGTGTCTTCCTGCCTGGAAGAAGGGGGTTGGACTAGATGGCTCTTGGGGGTCCCCTCCAACTCTAGGATTCTATGAAAATGTAGAAATGGTTAATATTGGTTTCTATTGGTTACTATGAGAGACATTGAATGAAATAACTGTTGTGGCTTTATAAAAAAATTGTCAAAACTCTTTAAAACCCCCTAAAAATCAGTAGATGTATGAATTTTTCTGAAGGTTGGGGGAATGATCCCCTGTTATCATGGCCATAGCCAGAAAAAATGGGGGGGGGGGGGAGTTTGAAACTTTTTTTAGTGACTCTTGAAGAGTAGTTCCATAACGCGAAAGTTTATCAGGATCCATCAATAAACTTTAGTGGACACTCATGGGGATTTGGTTAACCAGTTAAAATTCATAAGTAAACCAGTTTTCTTTTTTTAAAAAACTGAAATATTTGGGATGTGTTTGAACCCCTAACACCCCCCCCCCCCCCCCCCCCCCGCCGGCTAGGGCCCTGCCTGCTATCTCCTGTCATTGTATAGAAAATTCAAGGAGATTGCTCTTGTAATTTTTTTTTATAAATGTTGTTTAGAAAAACTTAGAAAATTCCCCAAAAATCCATGGATAAGTCAAACATTCTGAAATTTGGTGAGCTGACAGTCGTAAATGTGTTCTACTATTGTAGCAAGTTTCATCCCTTCTTCTTCTTCTTCAGTCGCACAGTCGTTTCCGACTCTTCGTGACCTCATGGACCAGTCCACGCCAGAGCTCCCTGTTGGCCGTCGCCGCCCCCAGCTCCTTCAAGGTCAAGCCAGTCACTTCAAGGATACCATCCATCCATCTTGCCCTTGGTCGGCCTCTCTTCCTTTTTCCTTCCATTTTCCCCAGCATCATGATCTTCTCCAAGCTTTCCTTCCTTCTCATGATGTAGCCAAAATACTTCATCTTTGCCTCTAATATCCTTCCCTCCAGTGAGCAGCCAGGCATTATTTCCTGGAGGATGGACTGGTTGGATCGTCTTGCGGTCCAAGGCACTCTCAGAATTTTCCTCCAGCACCAAAGTTCAAAAGCATCTATCTTTCTTCGCTCAGCCTTCCTTATGGTCCAGCTCTCGCAACCATAGGTTACTATGGGGAATACCATTGCTTTCACTATGCGGATCTTCGTTGCCAGTGTGATGGCTCTGCTCTTCACTATTTTATTGAGGTTGGCCATTGCTCTTCTCCCAAGTAGACGTCTTCTGATTTCCTGACTGCAGTCTGCATCTGCAGTGATCTTCGCACCTAGAAATATAAAGTCTGTCACTGCCTCCACGTTTTCTCCCTCTATTTGCCAGTTATCAATCTGTCTGGTTGCCATAATCTTGGTTTTCTTGATGTTTAACTGCAGCCTGGCTTTTGCACTTTCTTCTTTCACCTTGGTGATAAGGCTCCTCAGCTCCTCCTCACTTTCAGCCATCAAAGTGGTATCATCTGCATACCTAAGGCTGTTGATATTTCTTCCAGCAATTTTAACTCCAGCCTTGGATTCGTCAAGCCCCACATGTCGCATGATGTGTTCTGTGTACAAGTTGAATAGGGTGAAAGTATGCAGCCCTGCCATACTCCTTTCCCAATCTTGAACCAGTCTGTTGTTCAGTGGTCTGTTCTTACTGTGGCTTCTTGGTCTTTATACAGATTTCTCAGTAGACAGACAAGGTGACTTGGTATCCCCATATCACCAAGAACATGCCACAGTTTATTATGATCCATCATCATAATCATCATCATTTAATTACTTATTAATCGCCCTCCATCCACGATGCTCTAGGCAATTTACAAGATAAAATTGTAAAGGATAAAAATACATACATAAAAATATTAATAAAATTAACATAGATTAAAAGCTCTAGTAAAGAACCAGGTCTTGAGTGCTAGGGTAAAAGGCCCTAACTCACGCATGGCTCTCATAGAGGGCGGCAAGGCATTCCATAAGGCAGGGGCAGAAATTGAAAAAGCTCTGCGCCTGGTCCTTTCCAAGTGCAGTTCTCTAGGACCCGGTACATAAAGTAAGTCTCGTTGGGATGGTCGTTGCGACCTCCGATGATGGGAGAAGGAGAGACGGTCCCTAAGGTACGATGGGCCCTGGCCGTAAAGAGTTTGATCCACACAGTCAAAAATTTTAGAATAGTCAATAAAGCAGAAATAGATATTTTTCTGAAACTCCCTGGCTTCCTCCATTATCCAGTGGATATTGGCAATTTGCTCTCTTGTTCCTCTGCCTTTTCTAAACCCAGCTTGGACATCTAGCAACTCTTGCTCCATGTATTGCTGGAGTCTACCTTGCAGGATCTTGAGCGTTTGAGCATTCTTTAGTGTTTCCCTTTTTTGGTATGGGGATATAAATAGATTTTTTTCCAATCTGATGGACATTCTTGTGTTTTCCATATTTGCTGGCATATGGCATGCATCACCTTAACAGCATCATCTTTCAAGATTTTAAACAACTCAGCTGGGATCCTGTCGTCTCCTCCTGCCTTCCTATTAGCAATGCTTCTTAAAGCCCATTCAACCTCACTCCTCAGGATGTCTGGTTCTAATTCACTCACCACACCGTCAAAGCTATCTTCTAAATTATTATCCTTCCTATACAGATCTTCTGTATATTCTTGCCCCCTTTTCTTGATCTCTTCAGCTTCTGTTAGGTCCTTCCCATCTTTGTTTTTGATCATGTCCATTTTTGCCTGAAATTTGCCTCTGATGTTTCTGAGTTTCATCCCAATAGCTTTAAAAATGAAGGAGAAAGCAGCTCCTGAAATTTCCTCAATTATAGTAATTTATGCACAATTACTATAATGAAATAGTAATTAAATTTTTGTTACTCTCACTATAGTAATGAATTTTTTTCACAAACTATACTTTGGAAACACTTTAGAAACAAAATGCCAGCACCCCCAGTTCTTTAATGACTTCTGAACCATTTTTTAAATAGATCGCACATCTCTAGTAATTATGCATGTTAATTAGTTCTTCTGCATATCATAACATTAGTACTAAGTACTAATAGTAGGGGTTTTAGCTGAACTTAAAAAAAACTATTGTTAGCTCAACTTTTAAAAATCTCTTTTTAACATCTATGCCAGATCTAGGGATGCAATTATTCACTAAGTTTGTTCTTGAAGGTAGGAATGAGTAATTTCAGCAATTCTCTTCCTGCTGCAAGAAAGTCTTTGAAAACCACCCTGACTATTCGCCTCCTAGCATATATACTGGGATCTTCACTAAACTCTCACATTCCTTGGATAAAGAGACCATAGATATTTAAATGATAAGTACAAAATATATATGGTCATAATTTCTTTACTTAGTTGCATGATATGATCCCATTACTGAGGGACGTACTAGAATAATGTGGATGGCATGATAAACCATATGTAATCATGACTGTTTGGAATTTCCAATTCTGAATTGCTCAAAGGCCCAGAATTTTGTCTTGTGTGTTGTAGAACTCTGTTCACTCTTGCTTAGCATTACAGATAATGAAAAGCAAGAGTCTTATTGATCCTCCATCACTTCCCCAGTGATCAGGGTGGATTTTTTTTAAGTAATTGTATTTTTCAATGCTAGGTTATATCTGCCTGCCTCCATAAATTTTCAACCATTTTTAATCACTCAAAGGCTGATAACCATCAAACACTGTTAATTTCCAACAAATTATCTAATCCAGATGGTTGAACAATCTGGATAAACACTAGACCCAATAGGATCATAAAATAAATAAGCATGAAACGGTTTAAGATTTCAGCTCTCGGCTCACCTAACCTAGGACCTCTGCAAGCTTCCCATCTTTCCAAACAGGAAAATGTAAATATGGTAATATGTAGCACGTGTTTGCAACAGGATCAACTTTCTGCTAGTTTGCATGGCAAAAGCCCACACACGTAACTGCCTCAAGGGAGATAAACTTCATTTAGACTAATATGTTAATCATGAACCAGGCCTAGTCTCATTTTCCTGCTCTCTAACCAGTACGCAAAGATTATGAATAAACAACAGGATATATGGTTGTGATTCAGTAGAATTTGTTAGATTGTTTCTGCATTGCAAGCAATATGACAATAAGTGCCAAAATTGGAATATAGGAAAAGGGTAAAGTAAAATCTAAAAAAAAAAAATGCAATTGAGAAATAACATTACAATTTATACAAGATTAATTTTACTTCTAATTTATTTTAAATTATAACTCCAAATGTCTGCTTATAGATAAGATGGATGAATTTGCAGAATCGGAACAGCATTCTTGAGATTATTATTACTACTATGTGGAGAGATGTTGTTTTATTTATAACCAACAGCCAAAATAAGATAACCATTCTTTTGTGTCCAGACTTCTTTATTTCTTTAAGTAAAACATGCATGAGAAGGATCTACATGTTATGTCAAGCTAACTCATGATCTATGGTTAGTGTTTGAATTCATTACATTTTTCATACATTTTTCAGCACCCTGATTGTTGTCCTTTAAGTATCTCCTTTCATCTGAAAGTGTAACATGGCAGTTATTTAGAACAGCTAATTTTTTTCAGATGGACAAGTAACATCTTTAAAATGCAATTTTCTGCAGCTCCATGGTAATAAAAATGCTGTGTAACCATGAACCAAAAAGCTGACCAGAAGGAATATCAATGTTTTCAAATGCTAAAAAATTATTCTGAGTGACTTTTGGATGCCTTTTATTGACTTGAAAGCAAAGTAAGAAACATTCCTGAAAAAATACGTGTGTGTACAGTGCATACAGTACACAGTTGCAAACAGTGCATGATGATTCAGAAAAAAAAACTGTATCAAGGACACTCCCAAAAAAAATAGGATTGCAACCTGAAATGACATAAGTAACCAGGGTAGAAAGGATTTGAGAAATATATATTGGAATGATAAAAATAATAGATGAACATTTCTATACTTTACTTCTTTGGGAGAAAATGTATCACTGTAAAACCTAATTGTTTGATTTATAAAATTAAACATACAAAAACATTTCTTTTTCCTTTTGAATTCCCAGTACTAAAGGCAAGACCGGGGAGGATAGACTAGATAGATAGCTTGATAGATAAATAGCAATAGCAAAATTTGCTTAGCACTCGGTTCCTGGGCAGGGAAAAATATATTTAAATAGAAAAATGTACTCCTTGAGTTATATATCTTATTTTATCCTGCCTATCTCCTGATATAGGGAACTCAAGGCAGCTAACAGCAAACACGGCACGATACAATTAAAAACAGAGCAAATGCATTGAGATATGAATATAAAATTTAAAAAAATTAAATATTTTGTGTCATGGAGCATAAAAATATTAAAGTACAATTAAAACTTCATTTTGAAATTACACAAACACCACCCCCGCCCTCCTGAAAATCTGATTCACATCAACTACAGCAACCTATTTTTGTAGCAGTTAACGGTTTATATACTAAAAGGCCTCCAGGAACACACGCACAAATATTACTTTGTCTAGGAGTGCTCTTCCATGTGGGAAGCAGCTACAGGAACGAGCCATTGGCAGGTTTTTCATTTGCTAAAATACTATTTTCAAAAAACATCTTTCAGATTTCCTTGCAACAGAGGATGGCAGTTTTGGAAATGGTGTACTTTCAAATAGTTTCTGAATTATTAGCTACCCTAAGGCAAACTATCAGGGGGTTTTCTTGGCAAGATCTATTCAGTGAGGGTTTGCCACTTTAACATGCTGCAATAAGATATCTGCATCCCAGGTTCCAGCCATTTAAAATATATATCCAGAAAATATCTCTAATCTACCCTTTGGCAATTATCCTAACGATCATGGATTTTTAAAAGACAGGTAGTTAAGGAACAGCTGTTGTGCAAGTGGATGGAAAGAAGTTTTTCCACCTTCATAGTACAACCAAGGACCATCCAGTGAAATAGTTTTTTGCATAATGTGAACTTAATGGAATTTTCAGTCTTAAAACTATCAAGAGGAGTTAAGATACATTTAAAGAGAAGGCTAACAATGGCTACTTGTCATGGTGTTGACTTTTAGTATCAAAGGCCAATATGCCTCTGTCTCCTGATTCTCAAAACCTCAAATGGGAAAGTGATGTTTCACTGTGAGATTCCATAATTATCCATTTATTTGGCCATGGTGAGAATAGGATGATGAGCTACAGATTCTGCAGGGGTTTTCTTACATTTTTATGGTCTTAGCTCATCTTATTTTCTTAGCTCATCCCCAAAAAGCAAAGAGATGTGATATTTTAGATATTTCTCTTCTTCACAGATTTGATGCATGTCCATTTTGAAATCCTAAAGCTACAAGGGCATGAGGAGGACATCTGATCAGTACTGGGATATGGGGTAAAGCCTTAGGCTCCAGGCCTCATCCCATAGTGCTTAGTTCATCACAGAAGCTTTAGATATTTCATTTATGTTTTAAAAAACAACCATATAGTTGTTTATTGTGTGAATATGCAGCATCTCATTTGGCTAAAATATAGGGCCAAGCTGCATGATTCACATTTTTTAAAAACTGGGCTAAAATTAGCCACTGACTGATTTAAACAAAAAATCAGGAATAAAGAAAAATATATTTTAAAATGCAGAATATACTAATCAAATTGTTATTTCTTGTAAAAAAAATGTTCCTGAATGTGCCATTTATAGTACAGGCAGCCCTCGAGTTACAAACATACGACTTAAAAAGGACTCATAGTTGAGAATGGCGGTGAGACAACAGAAACTGAGAGAAATCTACCCCTCGGAAGGGAAATTCACTCCTGAAAGAGTTATCAAGGAGAAAAGGTGTCTCAACTAAAGCTTTATCACCAGTCCTTGTTTCCACATTCTTTTTCAAAATCCAATTATCACAGGGACAGAAAGTGAGGTGAAATCTTTTGAACAGGGACACAGACAGCAAAGCAAACACCACAGGGGTGTTTACCCTTCCCTATACTATCCAAAGCTCTATGTGTGTGTGTATTTGGCTGGAATTACACTTTAAAATACAACTTCTGACTTACAAACAAATCCAATTTAAGAACAAACCTACAGAGCCTATCCTGTTCATAACCTGAAGACTGCCTTTATCCAACTTCCGATCAGCAGGCCTTGACATACGACCTCATCAGATGGATGGTTTCCCCTGTCTTGGCATGCTGTGAGTACACTGTGTTTTTTCTTGGGACACTGCAACTATTTACTCTTCAAATGCAAGTGGCCACTTTTTAAATATTTTTTTCTTTAAAAATTAATGAATAAACAAACTAGTGTGTAGTCTGGACCTTAAAAACTATTATTTTTTGGTGATTGAAACTCTGAAAGGACGGGATGAAAACCACACTTAGATGAAATTAAATAACTAATTGAAATTTCATTTCATCAAAGTGTAATTATTGAATTTTATATGTATGTTACTGCCATTGAAATATACATTACAAAAATTTAGTAATTGCTTGTCAAAAGTAACATGCATTTAATTACATGCATTATAACACTGCAAATTATTGAGTTGTGTAAATGAAAACATAAAAACAGTTTCACGCCTTTAAAAAAAATCCACGATTTTGCTTAAACTTTGGGGTCTCTTCTAGTTTTGTGATTCTGTTATAATGATGCTGATTGGATGGTGTTGACAAAATAGGCTAAGATCCATGAACCCTTCCCGGTTTGGGGCTTTCTAATGAGTTGTCTAGCAATCCCTATAATCTGGAACTAACATTGTCAATGGCCGTGCTGGCTGGGGATGGGTGTTGTAGTCCAACACATTTGGGGGCCCTTCCACAGAGCCATGTAACCTAGCATATCAAGGCAGAAAATTCCACAATATCAGCTTTGAACTGGGTTATCTGAGTCCATACTTACATATATTCCAGTTCAAAGCAGATAATGGAGGATTTTATTTGGCTGTGTGGAGGGGGCCTGGGAGTCACAAGCATGAGGGAAACTGGCTTAGGGTTTGGATGCATCTTACTATAGATTTAATGCATTTGAATCAAAGCTATTGAATCATGGATGATGTAGATTTATACAGTCTTTTATGCTCATGCCTCACCAAATTACAGATCCCTGGATTCCATAGCATTGAGCCAGGACAGTTAAAGTGGTGTCAAGCTGCATTAATTCTATAGAAATCTTTACATTTCTGTGGTAAATCAAATAGAAATTCTTCCATTCTTTTAAAGAAAAAAAATCCTACATTTAGTGGAATTACCTCACATATACCTTCTCATTTTTAAAAGGGGGGGGGTATAGTCCCTTAAGCCAAACAAATACAGAAGAGGAAACAACATTCTCCTAGAAAGGCATGTTGTCCATTTCCTTCTAGACATGTCAGCAACACAAATGTTTTTGTTATCCCATAAACAGCCTCAATCCCTCTTTCAGCAATTCCTGGTGGTCTCCAACCATCAACAAGCATAAAAAACATTTTCCCCCAAATGTTTGCCTTAACCACTTTCTTTGCAGTGTGAAGAAATAAACCACCTTCCCCCTTGGATTGCCCTTTCCCTACCAAAAGGGTTTTCCCCTCCTTACAGACATACAATTGCAATTACAACTATTCTCATGTAACTTTCTTCCTCCCTCTCCCTCTTTGCCCCCCTCCTCTTGTATAATCTCCATTTCCCTTCAACGTGTGCTATTTGGTTTGGGAATTATGTCTATTTACTCTGAGTGGAAGTTGTACAAAGGTTGTGTTTATGGGAGAAAATTATATCACTGACAAACCCTGATTGGCATGTGGACCTTGCAAGGCAAAAAAAAGGCAGAGGGTGTTTTCATCAACTTGGAATAACACAATGATTGTGTTTTGAGCAGAACTAAGTGTTCACATACCCTAGTGCTTTCGGATGGTTGTTTATATAAGGCACAGCTTCCCAGATCCAAAAAAGAATGAGACCGAACACTTAAAACAAGAAGCAGGAACAACATTAACCATTATGTGTAGGCAGGATTTCCCTTTTGTGGAAGAAAAGCTAGCCCCTAGTTTTTTTATAGAAATTATTAAAGCCTTTGCATATCGGTGGGAGAGAAATGTGAAATGCGGCTTGCCATTGCCAAAGATGAGTCAGCAGATTTTATTAGAAAGAGGAATTAGGCAGTCATCTTTAATACCCTAGAGAATATTTTAAATATGAAATGAAAGGGAACCTCATGAAAGTGGAATGGTTTCCTTAAAGCAAAAGATGGTGAGTATATACAGTAATACGAATTTCTTTGATTCTAAGATCCACCCCACCCCACTCTCCATATAAATGTCTCTAAAAAGGGGTGTGCATCTTAGCATCCTGGGTGCTTTTTAATAGTTATAAATAGACCTGTTTTTTTTTCTGTTCCCAGTTCCGAAATTAGTGTGCATCTTGCAATCAGTGGTTTCTTAGATTCAATGAAATCATATATTTTATTCTTGTCCAAAAGATTACTAACACAATCTTGAAACTCTTAATTCCTCGGCTTTAGGTATTTCTGAGAAAGATAATTGAAAGTAAGCAATTTTATATTACAAACAAAACAGGTGCATCTAAATAAGTGACTCACAACTACTTTATCTCAATTGTGAATTTAAATCTTGAATATATATATTTGCTTACACACACCCACACACACCTATTTAGAAGGGAAATTTAATACAATGCATATAGGATTTTGGAGGGGCTATTTTTAATATAGGGAAAATCAATTATCTTTAGAGACCTCTAGAATTGGCAGAACAACTTTGGGTGATATTGGATATAAAGGGAACAGAAATTGTGAGAGACGTCTAGTTCTGTCAAATGCTTGATCGTTGTAATGTACGAAACAGAAACCTGTTCATTTCCTCCCACAGTGCGATAAACTGTGTCCATGTTTGAAATTTGTTGTGCACTTCTTTCATTTAGTCTTTCCATTTTCATATTTGCCTCTTGTATCTTTCTGTTTACAAGAGATAAGTATGTCACTAGCAAACAATGATTCCACAATAAAACTGGTTTTCTTCTCTTGAATTTTTTTTTAACTGCTTTTCTGGCAACCACCACCACAACACAAACATGAAATGGTCTTCTTTAAATTTACTCTCTTTTTTGTATCTGTTACTGAGCTGGAAAATGAATTTTTAAAAGTTTCATAAGTTCAAGACTGCTTTTACAAAAGTCAACAGTTTTATATTGTTTTAGATTTTGCTGTGCCGCTAATTGAGCCTGTCGTATATATGTATTATATATAGGGCATATTAAATTATATTTTAATAATGATCTGCTGTTTCCCACTTTATCTTGTATAGTTTGAAAAATATTCCAACCTCCTCTAATAGAGGAGGATAGGAGGCATTTATTAGTGCACCACTTTCTGAATTGTTTTATAATTGGAAACATTTTTGCCAAGAAATGTCCATGCATAAAACTCTGCTCCAGTTCAAACTCCTGACTCCCTGTTATTTTTAACTCTCCAGTCAAATGCTTTTATTAGATTGAAAACTTTCACTGTGTCTTTTTTTCTCCCCCTTTGCTTTTTTAAAATCTCAAGCAGTGTAATGTTCGACAATTATAAAACTGTCCCAGTGATTCTGAAGTCTGGCAAAATAATATACTTTTGGTGGGGGGGGGAGGTATGTCTGTGTATGTTGTCAATTAGTTTTGCTGTAAATACAGACCTCCATCCATCATCGGTCTCTGGGTGGCTATAACAGATCTAATTTGTTTCAGATGCCCTGTGCTTTTTGAGCTGTTCACCAACTCCACTGACCTGCTGAGAAGACCAAAAGCTACAGAAGAATGACTGACAAGGAAAACAAAGAAGGGGAGGAGAGAGAGAGAAAAAGACCTATCTGCCTAGTCTGGACCTGCTGCACGTAAGTGAGAAATAAAGGCCATTGCCGAGAGTCTTCCTCTCCTACCTCTCTCCTTTTCAGAAGCTTTCTTCTTCAGAAAGGATTTGAAAGGTGTAAGGCTCCCATTAGGGGAGGCTGTGACATGGTAATGGAAAACTCTCCTTCTCCGACCCATTCTCCCACCTCCCTCCCCGTGCTTTTACAAGCCTTACTTAAAACCTCCAGTTCCCTTGGAATTTTATGAATGCCTAAGAGCAGCCAAAATAAGCTCATAAAGGAAAAATGTTCGGGGGGGGGGAGAGAAAAAGGGGTCACAGACCTGTACAGCAAGTGCTAAGTGGGTACTGTTTGAATGAAGAAGGGTGGCAAACAATGCAGAGCCAGGGCCACAACGCAAGCAGCAACCAGAAGGGGAATTTGCATGTACTAAAGTGATCTCCCTGCACAGCCACATAAACACTGACCCACCCACAGCTTTGCAACTTTGGTAATGAAGCTTTACCACAGACTTGAATGAAGGCCATGCTTGCTTTCCAGTTTCTCCTGAACAAGAAGTAGATTAAAGATTACAGACCCAGAAACTGAACTTGTATAAAGCTATGGATTTCACATAGTCCATATCACAGCTTAACAAAAAAAGTTTTTTATTGGTGTCTTGGTTTTGAGGCCTGTTTCTGGGGTTATTTTCTGATTCAGAAAACTGCACCATCAGCTCTCGTTTCTTAGATAAGGTTATCATGGTTTCCTATGGCTGAGCGGATGAGAAATTGTATGTGACATATGACATATCTCAGACACTAGAATTGATAGGGGAAAACTGATGCCATTTTTGGAATCAGCAGATCAAATATACCCAGAAAGAGAGGTAACATTTGAGGCACCAAAATGTGTGTTGGCCATAACAAGTGGGATATGTCTAATACACCTCTTTCAGGTTTGGTACATACTAGCTTTGATATATAGAAGAGTCCTAGCTGATTCTTGAACTTGAGAAAATTTTAAAAAGCAGTCTACAACATTATTAAAGCACATACAACCCACAAACACACACACAATCTTAAATGCAGAATCAGCAAAAGCAAACATGAGTAGGCTATTGCTACAGTACTCTGCTGTTTTTTTTAAAATGTACATGCAGCTGGAAGACAATGTGGTTACATTCTCCTATCAGTCTAAACTAGGACAACCAGTAGTGAAGTATTATGAGAGTTTCAAACCACAAATTATAGGCAGCTTGTCCCTGGTATACATGTGTGTGCACACTTTTGGGTCAACTATCGACTTATTACGTCCCTATTAATTTCAGTGTTTTCTTAGGCAAGGAATACTCTGTTTCTTCTTCTGAAATATATTTATTGGTGGTCTCCTATCAAGGTACTAACAAAGGTTGACCCTGCATGGCTCCCAAGATCAAATGGGATCTGGTGCCTTTAATGTATGTCAGCAATCCCAGATTTACTTTTGTATGTTAAACAAGCCCATTACATACTGGATCTATATACTCTGTATCCCAGGATCTGATCCCAGATTATCTGCTTTGAACTTGATTATATGACTCATTACTGCCAGATTATCTGGGAAAAGCAAATAATCTGGAACCAGATCCTGAGATATAGGGACAGTGTAGATCCAGCCACACATTCACGTGTAGCCTTGCTAATGTTGTAAAGAAGTGGCAAATTTTATGGACTGAAGAGAGAAGAATCATACCCAGTTGCCTCCCAATGATAAGGAAATGTGGAGAATATTCTGAAACCACTCTGGAGATCAGCACTGGGGTGGGTGGGGCAATGGATTCTCCCCCCAAAACTATCCTCATCTTGAGGATGGGAGAATCTTCAGAAAATTCCCAAAACACCTCACCTATGGTGACAGACAATGGATCTCTCACCCACCCCACCATCTCCTGAAGATGACAGTCTTTGGAGCAAACCAAAGATACCACAACCCATGATTTGGCCGCTTTCAAATCATTCTCTGGGCTCCTCATTCTTGGAAAGTAGCATTATGGCTGAGGAGTGTTCAAAGTTTTTTCACATTCATGACAGGGAGGACTGGGCCCCTAATCTCCACGAATGTAGAAGACAGTAATATTCATGTTTATATATAAGACCTTTAGTTAAAAAAAATCCCCCCAACTTGAGTCAAAATATCCATATGTCAATTTAAGTACAATACTTTAGCAGGAAACATCTCTGAGTTGAGAGATGAAAGGTGTGAGCTTAATGCATCCCACAAGAACCTTAAAGAAGCACTGATCCCTCTATTTTCTCTTCTGTGGTGCCATTTCTGACCTTTTTGAATGCCTGGGCAGTCAAAATGGAAGTAGCAAAGGGAAGCTGCCTCCCTGAAGTAGTAGTGCTGGCATTGTTCACACTCCATGGAATGCCCCTCAACTTATCAATGAGTCAGCTTATCCATAGGTCCACTTATCCATAGGTCAAAATCCAAACCTTTGGCCCCAAACCTGCCCTCAACTTATAAATGGAGTCAAACTTATATACATGCAAATAGACATGGTAATAACTTTGATGAAGCATTGGAGTAAATTAATGTTGATCAGAATGCATCGGATTGTGGGACCAGGATGAGATTCTGTTGTTAAAAATTTAGGGGTCTTATTTATTGTGAATTGACTTCTGAGTTTCATTTTACCTAGACTACCAGCTAATCAATGGGATAATTAATTCACTATGATGCAGACAGACAAAGCCAGGGGCATTTTAAAAATGGTTCAAGAAGCTTTAAACATTAAAAAAAGCAAAAAGAGAAACGAACATGTAACAAGCTCATGGAATTTACCCATGTTGTCCCTGCCAAATTATTTTACACTATACCTTAAGATCTCATTCCACTTTTTTGTCTACAGTGGAGTTAAAATGCATCAGTGGGTTTATGAAATAGCGTTGTATAGTCTCTTGTACTATATGTACTCTATATATATATATATATATATATATATATATATATATACACTAGCTGTGCCCAGCCACGCATTGCTGTGGCGAAGTATGGTGGTATGGGAAATAAAGTATTGAGGAATTGGTGGTAGTTAAGGTAAAGGGTCCCCTGGGCTGAGTGGGTTGCTAGGAGACCAAGTGAGCGGAGCTTAGCCTTCTAACTGGCAGCAATTGGATAAAAACAATTATTCCTCTCCCTCTAATTAGGACTTTATTTTTCTTTTCTTTTTGTTGTATCAACCTAGAGGCATGGATGAGGGGTTGTAATGTCAATTTTTGAGGTTGTGGGGTGTTTACTTTTGTTGTTTTGTCCGCTGCCGTGATGCCATCACATTATATATATATATATATATATATATATATATATATATATATATATCAGACAAGTAAATACTTTTCTATTCCAAATGGCATTTGATGAGTATGTACACAATGCACTGGATATTGCTAAATGGTGTATATGTGTTTTTAATTATATATGTTTTAATCTTTTTAAAAATTATTTTAAAATTATTTAATCATGTTTCAATTTCTGTATCTTGTGGGTTTTTTAACAATGTCTTTTATTTTCAACCACTTTGAGTCCCAACTGCAGTATATTCTCAATTCGCTTCTGACATGATAAAAGAAGTTCCAATTTGGGGCAACAACAGCAATAATAATAGCAGCAGCAATGCTTCAAAAATTAAAAATCAGAGAAGTTTTTTAATTGTCTTCAAACTACCTTAGAAACTCACACCCTGTTTCTGTTCATTAAAAAAAAAAAACATTTGAAAGAGCCCAAATGCAAATTCAAGATACTGCTACAAAAGAATGGAACAAGTAGACACAGAATTGACAACAACCAGAAACACCCATAGAGACTTGTTTCAAGAACACACAACTCTTTAGAAGAGCCCATAGCAAAGGTATTTCAGGAGCTACACGAATCACCCATTTTCTGTGGCAGGGATAAGACTCATGTGACCCGAAGATGTCACTATGCTAGAACTCCCAGTATCCTAGCCAATGGTGAGGACTGCTGAGAGCCACAAGCAAAGCATGGGGTTTCCTCATGCACACATTGTCTCCTCATCTGTTTGAACTTTGTCATCAGGATCAGTTGAGCCTGTGAGAATTATAAAGCTACCCAGACCCATGGGAGTATGTCTCTGGCTTGAACATATTCTCAAGGGAAGTCTTATTTCTATGCGCAACCATTAGTAATATTGCATGTCTACCAATCCCATCATACAGTTTATTGGGGTCAGGGGGCTTTATTATTTTTGCTTTGATGGTGGGGTGCTTTCATACATGTATTTCTTATTACCTTTTCTACCTCACCTTTTCTCCAAATTTAATAGCAGCATACATGGCTCTTTCTCTCTCATCTTAGATAGCAAAGCCGTGAGAGGGAATTTGAACTCAAATCTTTCCCATTCTATCCAACAGTCTGATCACCGTACACACTGGCAGATATTATTTCTGTTGTGACATTAGATGTATACATAACATTTTAGTGCACATACCAGGCATCTTTCTAAACCAAACTTTAAATGTGCTGTTTGTAAATGATTCCCTTGTGCCACTTTATAATAGCCTGGGTAATGGCTGGACCACTAATGCTTTCCTACTGGAAAAAACTGCTTACGACACAGTCCTAAACCCCTTTTCAAAATACCTCTAGCCGATTAGCATTTATCGTGGGAGGCAAAGTGAAAAATATGATCCCCTACTCCAATGCCACATGTTTAGTTTTCATCATGTTCGGGAGGGAATGACATTTACCCGAAGCCATATGGAGAGCTTCGGCAAACACACATCCTGTACTGTGGGGCATTCTTCAAGGGGGGAATACAATCCAAGCAATTTATTGCAGTCACATAAGTAGCCCCTTTTCTTCAACACATTATTCTGTCAACGTTGTATTTTTGTTGGAAAAACATCTACAGCAGTTATCATTTCTTTTACTGAAAAGAAATCTACTGCAGGTGCTTTAGAGTTCATCCATGGGATATGAGAAGTTTGAACGTCCCCTAGAAAGGGAAATTTATGTCAGTAATGACTAATTGATTTGCTTGCTTTTTAATTCCCAAACTTTGGGTTGCTGGCTTAAAAATCCTACACACTGCTCCTGGAACTAAAAAGAATTTACATTTTTATGGGGTTATGTTACACCTCCTTATTGTATTGTACAATAATTTTCTTTCCCTTGTCTTTTTATATTTATTATTATTATTATTATTATTATTATTATTATTATTATTATTATTATTATTATTATTATTAGCAGTAGTAGTAGTAGTTGACAATCAGTGGGCTATAAATGAAATGTGGATGTGGGAAAAATTAACAAAAAAACCCTGTATTTAAAAGTGGATACCAATAAATACTTTCCTATTTCAGGTGGAGCAAACACAACATATATGTGACTTGTGCATTATATATATTTTGAAGGCATATGGGTTTCCCTTCAGAACTATCAAATCACCCTTTAAAAACCTTTTACTATCAGACATACTTATATTTGAGACATGCTAAACGTTGCATTAAATCTACAAAAGTATTTGTTGTTATTGTTTTTTGTTCTTTCTAATAAAACTGATAGCTCCTCTTCATTCTCTAAATAAAGAGCAACCTGGGAGTAATGTGATTTTGATCAGGTCCACAGCATTAAGTAGAAATGGAGGTTAAATCTTCCTTATGTGCTGTAGTTCCAATTCTAATAACTCACCACCACCATTTGTTTTAATCAAACAACACACATTAAATGTGGTTGTAGGACAAACTAATTCACAGTACAAGTGTGATCATAATGGTTGTGAGGTCAGCAGGCCAAAATTCAAATCCCACGTTCATAAATGTATAGTGATATCAGATTTATGATTATTTTGCTCTGAGTTCTTCACTTTTTTTCATTATATTATCATGGTTCAGTTTTACAGTCAGCCAGATGTTCCTAACTGGAATTTCGAACCATCAGTGATCTATCTTTCCAAACACAGAAATCAGTTAGGAATTGTCAGGTAATCTGGCAAGTTCCAAATAGTGTCACTGTTCACTTTTTTTAATCAAACTGCTACCCTATAACAATTCTATTCAGATGTTTTGCCTATTTGTTTGGAATTATTGTCAGACAAGGCAACATCCCAGAAGCCTAATTGTTCGGTTCTCCTATTGACAATGAATCTTCATTTATTTAAATTATTTATATGTTCCATAAGCATATATACCTTGATCCTCTTCAAACTTATATACATTATAATATACATTATACTTAAATACATTATAAGATTTAAATACATTTCTGTTCTACATAGAAGACATTGAACAATAAAAAAAGAAAAAGATCATAAAATACAAGTTCATAGCTACAAACTGACACTTGTCTGTAACTTAAAAGTAGCTTTAAACATGTTATGGAGCAAATGCTCCACAATAAATGTATTATGTCCCAAGACAGTCAGCCATTTTTGTTCCAAGATGCTAACCTGGTTAGTCTGCTGGCATTGGTTCTTGCTCAGTAGTGGAAGTGGTGATGCTCCCAAACTCTAAAGCTCCCTATAACTTCTCCAATCTCTTCAAATGGGGCTAAAATTGGCAGGATGCACCAGTTTAGCCCAGGTCACCCACAGAGCCTGCTGGCTCCCATCAGATGATGCCGACATGGCTCAGTGGGTGAAGGAAGATGAAGCTGATGCATACCACCATGACAGCAACACAGAAGGGCTCCATGTTGCCTTTGGCATCCATGGAGGGAAGCCGTGGGCTCCATGCACTCTACGCTTCCCCCCCCCCCCATCTGATTGCCCTCAGCTTGAGCCGGGTGATGCAGGGCAAGTGCAGCACCTCCAGTGGCCATGTGACAAGGTCGAAACTTCCCATAATGCTGTTAATAACCAGGAAGTAAGCTCTAAATCAGTGGTTCTTAACCTGTAGGTTCCCAGATGTTTTGGCCTTCAACTCCCAGAAATCCTAACAGCTGCTAAACTGGCTGGGATTTCTGGGAGTTGTAGGCCAAAACACCTGGGGACCCACAGTTGTGAACCACTGCTCTAAATAAATGCTTTACAAAGTTGTGCCCCTTGATACACAACCAACCTGTTGCTGATCTGCAACAGGTATCCAGGAAAGAAAGGAAGGAAAGGAAAGGAAATAATTGTAGTTAATGGGCACAAACGTAGTGCTAGTCCTTAGCATATAAGGGGGGAAAGCCTCCCGTGTAGTCTAAGAAACATTGCTCTAAACCATGAAACCAAGATTTAACCACATATTGTGAAATAGGCACACTAACATTTTACAAGATGTTTTGAACAATATTCAAAAGATAATGGAATTTAACCGCTGAATAACCAGGCATGGGATTCTCCTGTTAGAATGTCATACTTTTTATAGGAGCCTTCACAAACCTGGCATCCTACAAATATATTGAACTGCAACTGCCATCATCCCTAGCCATTATGATTATTTATCACAAGCCAATGCTGTGGGGTTCTCTCATCACTTCAACATTTATGCTTATAACAGCACTGGTCTGTTTGAGAAAGCATGCATCCTTCCCTCTACTGGGACAAAGGTGTTTGTGATAGAATCATGTTAAGCTAGCTTTTTGTTCTCAAGTGAACATCACCCTTTTTACCAATATGTTCCTATTTAGGTTTCATAACAAATAAATCAAGAGAATCCTCCTCCTGGTAATTTAATGGCCAGACAAGACAGCAACAAGGGAATCACTGTAAATTACAAAGAGGAGGAGGAAAAGAGTGATTTGGTAACACAAGGTCTCCATATGTCTCCATACACGTCCACACAGACTCCTGTGTGTAATTTATAGATACCCCCATGGAACAAGGGACTTGTCTTTAAAAGATGAACACATGCTGTAAAGGTTACAGAATGGGTGGCTCCCAGTTTCCTCATGGAGTCCTTTTCTCATGGTCTTCTGGGAAATGACTTGTTTCCCAAAAAGAATCAATTATCGTTTACAAGGCCCACTGCCACTGAACCTTGCAATATTAATCCTCATTCACCATCTACAAAGTGATTTTGTTCCAGCCTCAAGAGCTTTGAGGAGTTACACTTTTATACATATTAAGATACTGTTCTGGAAGCAATTTTCTCAAGAGATTCAGCAGGGTTAGACCTGGGAAAATGAGCATCACGTTTTAGTCATGGTGGAAGTTGAAATGTGTTGTTTGCCAATTATTCCTAAACACTTTTACTGGGAAGACAATTGTGCTGACTTTCTAGTAAAACTTTTTCAAGTATCCCCCCTCCCTCCTCATATGCCTAAAACTTTGTCAGAAACAAAATCTCATTTGACTCCCCACCTTTTAAAGGAATTTGCCCTATGCCCTAGCTTGTATTTTCCCATGGCATTCATGCATATTTATTTACAGCTCAATCAATACTTCATGGGAATACATGGATTTGAACAGATTCCCTGATTCTAAGTTTTGGAAATATATTTAACTGAGACCAATGGGCTTCATCTTCATTTAAGACTGGAAACTGAAGCAGAAGAAAATGTTTAAAGATATCTAAACCATCTAGAGTTTTTTGAACATAACTTCAGGATAATCAGTGACCACAGTCCAGGGATGACCATATACCTATCTTCTTTCTTCACTGATGAAAAGTTCTGCTAGGTAGATCCTCAAGTCATGAAAACAAGATGTAATTACATCTTACAAAATGAACATAATGCTATTAAAATTGATGAAAAAAATGTCATCCAATATATTCCTGTTTATATAATCATATAATTGAAAGGGAACTTGGGATTATTGATCGATAGATCATGGAAAACAGGTGTGCAACAGCTAGGTAGAGGAAGCAAATTTCTTGTTTGAGATCACCGAGAAATAAATAAAAATAAGACACCTAATAGCATGACAACTTTATGTAAATCAATGGTACAACAACACTGGGAATATGGTGCACAGTTTAGATCATTGGATCTTAGAAATGATATTGCAGGGTTGAAAAAGAGGCAGATGTGGAAATAAGCAACTTCCTGAGAGTAGTTTTTAATGTTTTAAAATTTTATTATAAAAAGGTGAGTGGAGTGGACATGATAAGAAATATATATAATTGTGTGTTAGGTACCAGTTTTTCTCCCTCAGAGACTGCTAGACCCCAGATTTAAAACATATAAAAGAAAGTAAATTGTGGAATTTACTACCACAAGATCAAGTGAAATGACATTTTTAAGAGGGAGTCAGACAATTTCAGGGAGCAAAGACTATCAATTACAGAATTACCTCCAGTATCAGATCATTGTGTGTTACTTTTAGTATATTACCCTGTTTCCACAAAAATAAGACATCCCCTGAAAATAAGACCTAGTAGATGTTTTGCTGAATTGCTAAATATAAGGCCTCCCCCAAAAGTAAGACCTAGCAAAGTTTTTGTTTGGAAGCATGCCTGCCGAACAAAACACCAGAGCATGCAGGATCGGTAAATGTACGTACCATAGATTGATGTACATGGAAATAATGGTAGTAACAAGAAATTCTTGATAGGATTTCACAGTGTGTCTGGTTATGCTGGTTTGGGATAACAAATACTAAATGTTCATTTTTTTTGTTCAACAATAAATGTGAATTCTTCTTAATGGAAAAATAAGACATCCCTGAAAATAAGACCTAGCACATCTTCGGGAGCAAATATTAATATAAGACACTGTCTTACTTTCAGGGAAACACAGTCTCACTTAATAGTCATTGCTAGGGAGCATTGGAAGGAATGTTGCCCTGATATTCTGCTTGTGAGCTTTCCATTGGAGCTTTAGTACTTAGTACTTAGGCGATCCCTCGTAGTTCGAGGATGATGCTCCTCCGTCTTCGCTATCTTGGGGATGGATCCGTAGATGGCTGAAGAAACCTATTCTTGATCTGCATGTTCTCCCGCAGTGAGGACATCGGTTTCCAGGTGGAAGGCGGTCTCGGTCAGGGTTGGCTTGATGGGCCTTCCTCTTAGCACGTTTCTCCCTTAAGCCCTCCATTCGTGCCTCTTTGAACTCCGCAGCACTGCTGGTCACAGCTGACCTCCAACTGGAGCGCTCAAGGGCCAGGGCTTCCCAGTTCTCAGTGTCTATGCCACAGTTTTTAAGGTTGGCTTTAAACCCATCTTTAAATCTCTTTTCCTGCCCACCAACATTCCGTTTCCCATTCTTGAGTTGGGAGTAGAGTAGCTGCTTTGGGAGACAGTGATTGGGCATTCGGACAATGTGGCCAGTCCAGCGGAGTTGACGGCGTAGGAGCATCGCTTCAATGCTGGTGGTCTTTGCTTCTTCCAGCACGCTGACATTTGTCCGCCTGTCTTCCCAAGAGATTTGCAGGATTTTTCTGAGGCAACGCTGATGGAAATGCTCCAGGAGTTGGGTGTGATGTCTGTAGACCGTCCACGTTTTGCAGGCATAGAGCAGGGTTGGGAGGACAATGGCTTTATAAACAAGCACCTTGGTATCTCTATGGATGTCCCGGTCATCAAACACTCTCTGCTTCATTCGGAAAAATGCTACACTCACAGAGCACAGGTGGTGTCATATTTCAGTGTCAATGTTGACTTTTGTGGAGAGGTGGCTGCCAAGGTAGCGGAAATGGTCAGCATTTTCTAATGTTACACCATTAAGTTGTATTCCTGGCATTGCAGAGGGATTAGATGGTGCCTGTTGGAAGAGCACTTTGGTATTCTCGATGTTCAGTGAGAGGCCAAGCTTCTCGTATGCTTCTGTGAAGGTGTTTAGAGTGGCTTGTAGGTCTTCTTCTGAATGCGCACAGACTACGTTGTCATTGGCACATTGGAGTTCTATAACAGATGTTGTGGTGACCTTGGTTTTGGCTTCCAGTCTGCTGAGGTCAAATAGCTTGCCATCTGTCCAATAGATGATTTCCACTCCGGTGGGAAGCTTCCCATCAATAAGGTGAAGTATCATAGCGATGAAGATGGAAAATAAGGTAGGGGCAATAACACATCCCTGCTTGACACTTGATTCCACCTTAAATGGGTCACTTTGGGAGCCTTTGCTGTCCAAGACTGTTGCCATCATGTCATCATGGAGGAGCCGCAGGATGTTCACAAATTTGTCAGGGCACCTGATTTTTTGGAGGATGGTCCAGAGAGCGCTGCGATTCACTGTGTCGAATGCCTTTGCAAGGTCAATGAATGCCATGTTCAGAGGTTGGTTTTGTTCCCTGCAATTTTTTGGAGCTGTTGTGCAGTGAAGATCATGTGCACTGTTCCTCTGGAGGGATGGAAGCCATTCTGGGATTCTGGGAGGGTGTCTTCTGAAACAGGGAGAAGGCGGTTTGCAAGAATCCTTGCGAGGATTTTCCCAGCTGAGGTTAGAAGGGAGATACCGCAATAGTTCCCGCAGTCTGTTCTATCCCCTTTCTTGAAAAGAGTGATGATGGTGGCATCCTTGAAGTCTGCTGGGATTTTCTCGGTCACCCACACCTTTTCAATGAGCTGGTGGAGTTGTTGTATCAGCTCAGGTCCACCTGCTTTGAAGATTTCAGCAGGAATCCCATCAGGTCCGCTGGCTTTGTTGTTTTTTTGTTGGCTGATGGCATTGCTAACTTCTTCCAAACTAGGCAGAGCTGCAAGCTCATCCCTGGTATGTTGTTGCGGGATTTGTGAGAGGGCCTCTTCGACCACATTGGAGCTGCGATTCAGCAGGTTCTGGTAGTGCTCTTTCCAACGTAGTGCAATTGATGTTTTGTTCTTCAGAACTTTGGTTCTGTCTGATGAGCGTAGGGGCTGTATGCCATGGTTTCTTGGTCTGTAAATGATCTTTGTGGCTTTGAAAAATCCCTGAGCATCATGGGTATCTGCAAGGTGTTGGATTTCTTCAGCCTTCTTTGTCCACCAGATGTTCTTGAGTTCTCTGGTCCTTCTTTGGACCTCAGCTTTTGCACTGGCATAGATCTTTTTCTTGGCAGCACAGTTGGTGTCTCTCTGCCATGTTTGGAAGGCTTTCCTTTTGTTATCAATTAGTTGTTGGATCTCTTTGTCATTATTGTCAAACCAGTCTTGATGTTTTTTAGTTTGGTATCCAATGGTTTCTTCACAGGTTGTGATGATGGAGGTCTTCAGTTTGTTCCAATGTTCCTCAACATTTTCGGGGTGATCTGTGGGCAGATGATCCTTGAGTGTTGTTTGGAGAAGAGCTCATTTGGAGAGCTCCTGAAGGGCTTGGGTATTCATTTTGCGCCATGTTTTTCTTCCTTGGAGTCTGTGTTTGGGGATGATCTTGATAGCCATCATGGATCTGATTAACCTGTGGTCCGTCCAGCAGTCATCAGCACCTGTCATGGCTCTTGTGAAAAGCACATTGTGGCGGTCTCTGGCACGTGTAATTACATAGTCCAAGAAGTGCCAATGCTTTGACCAGGGGTGCTTCCATGATGTCTTGAGCTTGTTTTTCTGGCGGAAGAGCATGTTGGTGATGACAAGGTTGTGCTCTCTGCATTTGGTGAGAAGCAAGATGTCATTCGAGTTGCTGTTTCCAACCCTGTCTTTTTCTATGATCCCTGGCCACAGGTCGGAGTCCCGTCCGACTCTTGCATTAAAGTCCCCCAGGAGGATGATTTTGTCCTCCTTAGGTATCTCCGATAGGATGGTGTTCAGCTGACAATAAAATTTTCCTTGATGTCTTTGTCAGCATCTAGTGTTGGTGCTTAGGCACATATGATGGTTGCCTGTTGGTTTTTGGCAAGGTTAATTCGGAGGGTTGAGAGTCGTTCACTGATGCCAGTGGGTGCTTCAGTCAAGTGCTTCACCAGGTCATTTCTGATAGCAAAGCCAACTCCGTGTATTCTCTGCTCTTCTTCAGGCAGTCCCTTCCAGAAGAAGGTGTAGCCTCCTTTTTCTTCCTTCAGCTGTCCCTCTCCTGCTCTCTGGGTCTCCTGAAGGGCTGCTATGTCGACCTTAAAGCGTCCCAGTTCCCTTGCAATGTTAGCAGTCCTGCGTTCGGGGCGTTCGCTGTCAGTGTTATCCAACAGTGTCCGTACGTTCCATGTTCATTTCTCTTTTTTGGCCGCAGAGTGGTGACCCCTCTGGACGCGGCAGTCCAGTCAGGGATAAGAGAGGCAGACTATGTTTAGGGCACCTTTTCTAGCCCCTTTCCCATGTGGGGTGAGCAGAGTGAATCCTAAAAAGGGCTGCTCAGTCATGGATACAGCTGCCGGACTACTCAACTGCCTTGGTCCTTGAGGTAGAAAGACTGAGTCCATATCCACCGCCCATGTGCCAGTCTGTGACTAGGGGCTTCCAGATTTCACAGTCCTGCCCCCGTCGCCACTCGCTAATGGCCATGGGACTTTTTTGGTTTGTTTTATTTTTCTTGGAAGACGTCTGTGTGTGATTTTTTTTAATGTGTGGAGGTCGGTGCACAGCCGGTCAACACACAGTCTTCATAGAGTGAGGTCCCAGCAGTGGTGTGGTTAACACAATGAGAGTGGCTTCTCAGTCTGTTGCAGCCTTCTTCTGCCTTCACAGCATGTTATCCTCCGCCTGCTCCACCATTGAGGTCTTTGGGTCTTCAGATTGTGCTTGGTCTGGAACCTCCCCTGCAGCCACTCCTGGGAGTGCATGACTCCAGTGGTTGTGCCCACAGGTTCATCAGAACACGCAAGCCCCCTCACCACAGCAAGGTGACAATCCATTGGAGCATTTGATTGACAAATAGAGGAACAGAATGATGGATTAGTTAAATCTTGATGGTTTCTAGTTTTGTATTAGGAAGAAGTCAATTTGTGTCAAGGACTCTAAGATGCCCAATAGAACTACAGGCAGTCCCCAAGTTATAAGCTTTGGCTAGCATAGGGAAGGGTTAATATCCCTTTGGTATTTGTTTTGCTGTCTATCCCTTATTCGGAAGATTTCACCTCACTTTCTGTCCCTGTGATAATTGGATTTTGAAAAAAATGGCTTGTTGTGGAAGCAATGATTAGTGATTAGGCTTCAGTCGAGACATCTTTTCTCCATGATAACTCTTTCAAGAGTGAATTTCCTTTCTAAGGGCTAGATTTCTCTCACTTCTTGTAGTCTCGCTTCCATTCTTAACTATGAGTCATTTCTAAATTTGATGTCTGTAACTCACTATATACTATTGTACTATTTATTAAATGTAGGCACACATATCCTCTTTCACATACATTAACACAATTTTAAATATGCACTTTAGGGTGAGATTTTAATTGTTGTTGTTAGATATGAATGAGAGATTTCCAATTTACCTTGCATAAACTTCTCAGCCCTACTCTGGATAAATGACAGGTGGATAGATCAAATTAAGGAAGCCACAACCCTGAATCTGCAAGACTTGAGCAGAGCAGTTGATTTAGGGTGATTTGGAGGTCTCTCTTTTATAGGGTTGCTGTAAGTCCAAGTTGACTTGACGACAGTTTTAAAAAAACAACAATGTCTCTGTGTGCCTGCTGTGTTTCATTTAATATACAATTATCCCTATTTGGGATGTTTCTGGTGCTCTGGGATAAAGGCCAAGAATAGATCAATCCATTTCATATGAGCCTGTTTCTGCAAATGTACTTTTTATATTGAGTCAGTGGGAATCTAATTTCATTATTCCAGGAGCCTCTCAGAAAGCAAAGGCCAGAGTGATTACAAAGAGCCAAATCTAGAGAAACTAAATTAAGGGAGAAACATCTTTTTATGTTTATAGGAAAGAGATTGTGTCCAATGTTTCTTTATGTATTTCTATACGGTTTGAGAATCAAGCGACTCCATCTTTTTCTTGAACAAAATTGTGAATCAAAGATAAATACCCAGGTAAATAATTTATTTTGATTTCACTTAGGCCCCAATCAAAAAGAAAATATGTTTCATTTGATTTTTAAGTATTGATACATTAGTGCCCATAATATGTGCATGTTCACTCCTAAGGTATTAACTCAGCTGCAACTGGAGATATGTTACAAAAACCACAAGAGGAAATGTTCATTTTTCCAACCCTTATAAACCTTTCAGTACCAATTAACTTTGAATTGAAAGAAACTTACGTTAATCTCCAATTAATTTTCACTGAGTGATATTACATGTCATTCCCCAGTCACTGTGTCAGTATGTTACTTTCATATATTGGTCAAGTAACCATCACTTTGAAGAACATTCAACATTTATATGAATTCTATGTTCTTTAAAGAATATGATATTAACATTTTTGAATTTGCCTTGCCCCAGACAATTATATAGAAAAGAAGATAACAAGAGGTCATTGAATGCAGGAGTCTCAATCATGAGCAAATTTTCTTAAAAGGCAGTGTCTCTTCATTTAGAACATAAATGAATTCAAGTTACAAGAAAAGAGATTTCACCTAAAATTAGGAAGGATTTCCTGATGTTGAGCAATATTGATTCTATGCCTTATTGCATATACCCATTTATTAGTCAACCTCATATATAAGTTGAGGGAAGTTTGGGGGGCCAAATCATGCATTTTAATATGAGTCATGGATAAGCCAATAGTCATTCTCAAAGAGGAGAAAGCACCAATGCCACTTCATGGAGCCAGCCACCTCTAGTCTTTGCCAATGTCATTTCCAGATCCAGGCATTCAAATAGGGCAAAGGTGGTGCTATGAAGGACGAAGTAGAGAGGAGTCATTGCTTCTTTTAGGTTCTTCTAGGATGGACTAAGATCTTCCCTTTTACTACCTTACTGAAAAAAAGAATAATTTCCTTTTTGATAAGCATCAAGGTATGGTACTCACATTGAGTTGTTGATAAAGTCAAATTAAATTTTCTGGGTTGACCTTTTGACTGAAATTTCCAGACTTAGACATGAGCATATAAGGTAGTTGTAACTAGTGAGTATACATATGATTAGAGGAGGGAAATTCCAGCTTCCACATAAAATAGCTTTAGAAGCACTTGCTTATAAGATTAAGACAAATACAGACTAAAATAATTGTGGAGAAAAATCACATACATCTAGTGAACACCCTCCCAAGCAATCCTTATGATACCAAACAGAGTAAAGGCTTAAGGTTTTTTTGCCCCTGCCTGGCCTCAGTGCTTGTCTAAGGGCAGAGTGAAAAACAACAGACCTGTCAGCCCACTGCTGGTCTTTGAGCTCAAAGCTAAGACAATGTTTTAGGTTACGGGTTATGGAATTATTTAATTAAATGCCATATGCGTTGCCTAGATTATCAAAATATGGAGGCAAATTCATATTATTGGATAGGATGGCCATTTGGTTTACATTATAAATGAACTAATTAAGGATTTTTAGCTTGCAATAATGTTCATATTTTTGAACTGTTGGTTTGAGAACATTTTTTTCTGATTTAGGAATATTGACTTTTTGTAAGCAAGTTGTTTTCAAGCTTTTTTTTTTTTTTTGCCTCATGTGGCTTGCACTGATTTCTGAAATATCAAGGGTCCATGCCTCATAGACCAGAAACTAGATTACAAGGCTTACTATGTTGTGGTGTAAGTAACTGTATTGGGGGTTTGTATTTTAGCATTTTTCTGTCAAACAATTGTCTGAGACAATTGCAAAAACAATGTGCCCTGAGCAGCATGATGGGTTGTTTTTTGGAGTGGAGAGAGAGGTGAGTAGATTGCAATGGCAAGAAAGATGAGCTAGGAAGCTTCTACAGTTGGCAGGAGACACAGATTGATACCTGATACTGGGGGTGTTTATTCTGGCTCTATATCCCACAGTGGACCATGCTTCTGCATGTCACACAGAGGCAATTTAACATTTTCCAGCTTCCGGCTTCATGAGGGTATGCTCAATTCCGGCTACAGGGGGGAACTGCCGCTTCATCGCCCACTTCTGACACTGAGACCTTGATGGTAGTACTTCTTCGTTCCTTTTCACATGCAGCTGGAAGTTTTATGGTGTCGAAAATTAGTTAAATTAGACTCCCCGCATAAAGCAGTGCCTAATTTTTCTACTTGACAGATGCAACTGCCTTTCAAGCTGCTTAGGTCAATAGCGACCTAGGCTATTACTGGCTATTAATGGTCAGGAGCTCAATCCAACCCAAGCTTCGATCTCATGACTTCTCAGTCAATAGTGATTTATTGCAGTTGGCAACTAACCAGCTGCACCATAGCCCGGCCCAGGGAGTTCTGGTCCTTAACACAGGGAAATCAAGTCAAAACAATTTAACTCCACATTAAACCAAAGCTGAGGTATTGTATTTCATCTCACTCTAGTTGCCATTATACAGGGTGTTTGAAAAAGAACTCCCTAGTGTTAAGTATAAACACATTAAAACTAGGGAGTTCTTTTTCAAACACCCTGTATAATAGTTGCACCCTGCTCCTTTGGGTCTTAATTTTGGTATATTTAATGTTTTTTTTTGCATAATATTCACACCTTTTTATTCATTCGCCTGTGTGCCTGTGCTCCTTGAAGCTATGGGACTTCCCTTGGCTGGTAGCAATCTGGCAATGGTAATGGGGACAGGAAAGATAAGGAGATGGCCCACTGCAATTGACCTGGTTTCAGCATGACTGGACTTTCTGGACTCTGACCTTCCGCTACTACTGGTATGAGATGGACTACTTCAGATTGGACCCAGATTTTGTGGTACATGTAGATTACCCGCAAACATACTTTCCAACTGTCTCAATTCATCAGGGCTAGTTTCAATTAAGCCTCAGTAATCCCACTTTCTTGCTTGCTTTTAAGGGAAGCAACCAGAAACTACCTTTATCCGGCATCTACCAATGCCCTTGGGTACTGGTTAACTGAATGTCCACTGTACTATCTTAATCCGGCAATGCATGAATTCTGTAAGGTTGAAATGGGGCAGGTAGAACCTTGTGTAGCCTCTCCTGAGCACCATAGAAGAGGGATGAATGGCTGATTGACGTGGCAAGAGGGGGCAGTGGGGAAAAGGTCTCATTCAGATTTATGACAGGTTTATGATAATCTCCTGAGTTATACACAATTCTGCCAGTGTCAAATTTCTGCTGGGACTCCCACATGACTTGAAGTAGCTTCATAAAACTAAAACTCATTTCACCAATCCACTACCTGCTCTAGGGAAATGGAGCTGTTGGTAGATTTCTTGAGTAATTTGATGTATATGGGCAATGATTCAGATTTTCCCATGTTTAACCACTGTCATCCCACCAGTGCTATATTTTTTACTGCTGAAACAAAATGGCTTCCTCGCCATCACTTTTCGGTGAAGTTTTTCAGTGAAATGAGGAAACTTTGCCACAACTAGGCCCAGTATTGTTTTGCACATGGCTTCAGCTAGTAAATCTCAAAAATTCAGTGAAAAACAAGGGAGGTCACACAATTTTAAGGTTTGTTTACTTCTGCTATATAAAAAGGATAGTATCAAAGTTTTTTGGAGAGACTAGAACTCCCAACTTCCCTCAGTTAGCAAGGTCAGGCAGGCTAAGGGGCTTAGGGTGCTGCAGTCAAAACAAAGGCAAATTTTGTAAGCTTTCATGTGCAAGTGTAATAGATAAGTGAGCAAATAATATCAGGTCAAATGTGTGTCCAAAGGAAACCCATTTGTGTCAGACAAACTGATGAATTTGCATTCTAGTTTTGTATTTTTTAAAAGAATTGTTTGACATCCCTGAGAACATCTTGATAGCAGCAGAAATCTTTGAACCAGTTCATCTAATTCCTAATATGCAGAGCTCCTGGAGGGCATATATCCCTAGCCCCTGTGGTAAGCGGGACGTTCCTGCCCACCCACCAACGTACCTCTACAACATGTGTTCTCTTAAAAAGTTTTACTGCAAAGCCTTAAATATCTTTAAAATAACTCAGTAAAAAGAAACCTCTTTAAATGTATAACAGATGCATAAACAGACCGCGGGCAGAGAACTGTCATCACGCCTCCGTAGCTGCATTTTCACCTGCTCATGTGGTGTACACCTGCAACATGTTAGCCAGTAAGGCATTGGTTTTGCTGTGTCTCCTTGATTCAAGGGTGGGCTCACATGAAGGATTCTTCATCTATGATTTAGAAAAGAAACAGCCCCTCTTTCTTCTCAATCAGATGAGCGATTCAAGGCTAAAACAAACATGATATCTTAGATTAATTTAGGAACTGAGTGGTTGCCTTTCTGAAACAGAGACCTCCCTGCTAAAAGTCTGTCTTTATCCTGAGGAAAAAGGCTTCATTGCTGAATTTTGATACACATACAAGGGATCAATAATCACACACAGGATATGTACATTTCTGCTTAAATAAACAATATATATTAACGGAATAATAACATGTTTATACTAAAATGATTTTCAACCAATAAAATTTCAAACAGTTTAATATGAACAGTTTTGAAATATCTGTATTTTGGTTGGTAATCTTTAGAAAATAATGGCAAAATCAAGATCTAGGGGTGCATCTACACCACATGTGTCAAATTCAAAGCCCATGGGCCAAATCTGTTCCTCCTGGTCATTTTATGTTAACCCTCCAGATGCTGGACTAGAATTCCTATATTCATCATTATTAGACATCCTGACTAGAGCTGACGGGTGTTGTGATACAATAACATCTGAAAGGCTACAGTTTGTTCTGTTTAGTAAGGTTTGAATTTAGATACAATATTTCTGGATCTCATGTCTGATGTTAAAATGTCCTTTAACTTTTCCCCAAATCCAGAGCCACAAGTGCTGTTGGGTTACATTTCCCATTATCTTCAGTCTGCATGGCAAATAATAAAAGGTGATGGGAGTTGTCAATAGCATCTAGGAGTCCAAACTGGTTAAAAAAATTGAAGAGTATTGGCACATCATTGGATTAAATCAGGGGTCCTCAAATGTTTTAAGCAGGGGGTTCAATGTCCCTCCGACTGTTGGAGGTCCAGACTATAGTTCAAAAAACCAATTCCAGTGAACAAATGAAAATTTCTTATTTGTTGTGCAGAAAAAACAACAATGAAAACAACAATGAATGCGCAATACAATATTTAAAATGATGAACAATTTTAACTAACATAAACTTGCCAGTATTTCAGTGGAAAGTGTGAGCCTGCTTTTGGCTAATGAGATAGTCAGATTAATTAGGATTGTTCTTGTTGTGTGCCTTCAAGTTGTTTTAGACTTAGGGCAACTCAAAGGGCCCTTCCAGATAGGCCCCAAAATGTAGGATCTGCCTGGATTTTACCTGAAGCATTCAAACAACACCTCAGGTAAAAGTGAATTAATTCAGGACAAAGCAGGTAAATCATGCTTTGCCCCGAATTAATTAGAATACCCCATTTGATTCAGGTCTTCCTGAAAGGCCCGGGTCTAATGAAGTATTTGGCTGGTGGGAAGTAACTACCAGGTAGTACCCACAACCATCTCGCTTCTTCAGGTGCCCACCTCTTCATCCAAAGCCCACTAAAATAGCCAAACTTACTGGGGTGCCATTACGGCAATCTTGGGGTCTTCCTGGTGTGTAGAAATGATGCACAAGGAGACTGGGGGGGGGAGGGAAAGTAACTCCTTGCCCCCATCTCCTGACATGTCATTTCTACACATCAAGAGGTCTCCAGGACCACCATAATGGTGGCCCAGTAAGCTTTTACAAGTTTCTGGGCAGTTTTTTTTTGGGGGGGGGGGTTTGGGGGTGGCCCCATGCCATCTTGGTAGTTACCAGGATGGTATGGGGAAATCCCAGTTGGGGGGGGGGGCAGTTGGGTTTAAACTATGTCTGAAAGCACTCTACAGTTTAAGATGGGGGTAGGTAAATGATCTTGGAGGGCCACATCTGGCCCGTGGGCCTTAGTTTAGGGACCCCTGGATTAGATTATATTTGATGTCTACATCTAGATGTCTGCACTCTTTTAAGTGTAGACATCTAGATTTCTGATAGATTAGGGGAAGGTGTAACAATTAAGCCAGTTCAATTAAGCCAGCTTACCTTAAGATCTCATCT
This sequence comes from Anolis carolinensis, assembly GCF_035594765.1. Classification (NCBI taxonomy): domain Eukaryota; kingdom Metazoa; phylum Chordata; class Lepidosauria; order Squamata; family Anolidae; genus Anolis; species Anolis carolinensis. Next base: position 180,978,621 of record NC_085844.1, read on the forward strand.
GCAACCTGTAGAATCCAGATAATAAATTATATTCTTGATCTAAAGCCTGAATGCAAATCCAGAAATACATTAAATGTCATTTATGCTCTGTTGTATTTTAGATCACAATTTTTACATCCCACATAGTAGTACTGGAGATCTATATGAGGATTTGGCGTCAGGCCACGGTAAGTCTTTAGTTCCCTTGACAGTTTTTCTTAGCATAAGATAAAAGATACAAAAGATGTTATACTATGCCAGCATTTTGGGGGGAAACATAAAAATTGCAAATAATTGTTTTTTGGAAACAGTGCAAACCCTACATTCAAACGTTGTCAGCATGCCCGGCAGCTATGCTTTTTACTATTAGGCCCAAAAATAACATTTTCTTAACAATTTTCCTGTTTCAAAGTACTAGATATTTTTTTGACCCAAGACAACTGGAATAGTGCAGAATCCTATAACAATCAGCTTGTGCCAAACATATGCTATACATATATATTTTAACACCTTTGATAATAATAAAAAATGCATGTTCCTAGCCACTTTCATTCAATAACAACATCCTTCGGCTGATGTGTTTTGTTTTCTTTTCATATTATTACGAACCTGTGTTTAATTCTCAGTGCCAGGTTGGCTTTTTAACCTCTCTTTCTACATTCCATTACTAATGTCTGATTAAGAAATTTATCCTTTCAAGTGCTATTTAAAAAATCCAAGAAATACAGTAACACAATACCATGGAAAACTGATATAATCTTTTCAAAACTATAAAAATTGGTCACCCAGAGGAACATCTGCATGGTAAAAATTTTAAACAAACTACAATGGAATCAGATAGCCTATAAAGAACCACACTGTGAGGGAACCCATTGGTCAGCAGGCCTTTTTTTGCTGTCATCCCAATATAGAAAGGACTATCTTTCTAAAGCCTATTGCTGCAGTGTTAGTTACTAGCATCTGGAACAAATTCTGGGATGGAACTCTGACATTTTTAAAAGGAAATTCAACCTTACAATAATCATTCCTTAAATCATTAATATGGCAAAAGAGCCAGATGTAAAAGCATGAAAATAAAATAAAAACAAATAAAACAAAACACACTCCCAGATCTCGGTCAAATCCCTAATGGGCATCTGTCTGTGTTCTCAGATCATTGGTTTGGTTGCTGTCAAAGATATTTTCCTTTCAGTATAAAACTTCCCCCAACCCTTTAAATCTATGCTTGTTGGGTTCATTATTCCCTTTCACAAAATAAGTCTGATTTAGCAGCCTTGTTGCATTTTCAATCTATTGCAAAGTAAGCATCCCTATAGTAGTAGTAGTAGTAGTAGATGAAGTATAAGAAGATTGCATATTTTAAAAGAAAAATTGACCCAATTGAATAAGAAATGTTTTTATCTAATCTGTTAATTCAGAAAGTCCAACATTTTGTCACTGAAAAAAATATAGGCCCCAGAATTTCTGAACCCTGCATAGAAAGAGTAATTTATTTCATTTCAAAATGAGCTCATTGTGATATCTAATATTTGGACATCATAACTTGGTAGTGGGACAAACATGAACAAATTCATGTGTCCCCAGTCCGAACATTAACAGAAGTACCTTTGTGACTCCCTCCTTCTTGCTGGCCAGATGGATGCCTCTGCTAATGTCAGAACAGGATGCCCATGACAGTCAGAAGCTCTGTGTTGATGATGATACTGAAGATGGTGATGGTCTCACAAAGTTGATGCCATCTTAGTACAACTTTACCATGTGGACACCAATGTGGTACCACAGCAGGTTTGACTGGATGTGTCTGGTTGCCTCTAGAGCCAGTCCGAAGTCTAGCATCCAGTGAAGGCTCTCTCTACATGAATTATAACAGTTGCATATGTGAAGAAGCATTCAACATGAATCACTTTCATGGGAGGATAGAAGTAAAGAGTCAAAATAGATGAAGAAAAAAATCAAAGGAATGAATCCATGGGGACTGTGCACTAACATGTTGTACAATAAAGAATGGGAGTATGAGCACAGAAAGTATTTGATAGCTCGCCAAGAAATTCAAAGGAGCATCAAGTAGGCTTGCAGAAAAGCTTATGTACAAATGTGAGAGGTATGAGAAGCAGACGAGGTTAACAATATGCAAGCATGAATGTGGGATGCCGGCTGACTGGGATGTCTTTCATATAATAGAAAGACAGCCGAGGGAAGTCAAAAGAATGAAAGTAGGATGCAGAAGGAACATGCCTTTTGGGAATCTATAAAAAAGGGAGGAAACAAAAAATGCCAGAACTTTATGTAACCTTAGATTTGTTTTTGTAAAAATTTAAGTGTAACTGTTAGGTGACAAACTCTCACGTGCAATCCTAGACTTTACTAAAATCATAAGCATGAGGACTTTCAAAAAGATGTACCACTCAATCCAGTCTAGTAATTTCAGTATGAGTTGTTTCCACACTAGCAGCATGGTGTGAAATTGCTATATTTTGTTCAGCTCATTTCATATCTTTATCAGACATGTTTCCTTTCATGTTTTCTATGTATTTTTTCCTCACTCAGAGCAGATTTATTTATTTATTTATTTCCAACATTTATATCCCGCCCTTCTCACCCGAAGGGACTCAGGGCGGCGTACAAAATTGGCAACAATTCGATGCCCATACATAATTAAAACAGCAATAAAAATCCAATAAAACAATTAAAACAATATAAAAAATATAAAAACATATGATTAAAATCCATTCCTCCAAAATCCTCGTGCTGTAGCCGTAAATCAGTCCGGGTCGTCATTATCATTTAATCTTCAAAAGCCTGGGCACATAGCCATGTTTTCAGGGCTTTTCTAAAACTCAAAAGGGTTGGGGCTTGCCGTATTTCTCTGGGGAGGGTGTTCCACAGCCGGGGAGCCACCACCGAGAAGGCCCTGTCCCTCGTCCCCACCAGCCGTGCCTGTGAGGCAGGCGGGACCGAGAGCAGGGCCACTCCAGATGACCTTAGGGATCTTCCTGGCTCATAGGAGGAGATACGTTCGGACAAGTAGATTGGGCCAGAACCGTTTAGGGCTTTATAGGTCAAAACCAGCACTTTGAATTGGGCTCGGTAGCATATCGGCAGCCAGTGGAGCTGGCTAAGTAGGGAGGTGGTACGCTCCCTATAAGCCGCCCCAGTTATTAATCTGGCTGCCGCCCGTTGTACTAATTGGAGCTTCCGGGCCGTCTTCAAAGGCAACCCCACGTAGAGAGCGTTGCAGTAGTCCAAACGGGATGTAACCAGAGCGTGGACCACCGTGGCCAAGTCAGACCTCCCAAGGAACGGGCGCAGCTGGCGCACAAGTCTTAGTTGTGCAAAGGCTCCCCTGGCCACCGCCGAGACCTGGGGCTCCAGGCTCAGCGATGAGTCCAGGAGAACCCCCAGACTGCGAACCTGTGTCTTCAGGGGGAGTGCGACCCCATCCAACACAGGCTGTAACCCTATTCCCTGTTCAGCCTTACGACTGACCAGGAGGACCTCTGTCTTGTCTGGATTCAGTTTCAATTTGTTCGCCCTCATCCAGTCCGACACAGCGGCCAGACACCAGTTCAGGACCTGAACAGCCTCCTTAGTGACAGGTGGGAAGGAGTGACAGAGCTGGACATCATCTGCGTACAGATGACACCGAACCCCAAAACTCCGGATGATCTCTCCCAGCGGCTTCATGTATATGTTGAATAACATGGGGGACAGTACTGAACCCTGCGGGACCCCACAAGTCAATGGTTGTGGGGCCGAGCAGGCGTCCCCCAATGACACCATCTGGGAACGCCCCTCCAGGAAGGACCGGAGCCACTGCAAAACAGTACCTCCGAGCCCCATCCCGGCAAGGCGCCCCAGAAGGATACCGTGATCGACGGTATCGAAGGCCGCTGAGAGGTCCAGCAGAACCAGCAGGGACACACTCCCCCTGTCCAGTTCCCGGCTTAGATCATCGACTAAGGCGACCAAGGCTGTCTCGGTACCATGCCCCGGCCTGAAACCAGACTGAGCCGGATCCAGAAAATCGGTATCTACCAAGAATGCCTGGAGTTGTGCGGCCACCACACGTTCCACGACCTTGCCCAAAAAGGGGAGATTGGAAATAGGCCGATAGCTATCCAATTGAGTGGGGTCCAGTGATGGCTTCTTCAACAGCGGTTTGATCACAGCCAATTTCAGGCTCGCTGGAAATATGCCTTCCTAAAGGGAGGCATTCACCACCACCTTCACCCACTCGGCCAGTCCCCCTCTGGCTTCTCTCACTAGCCAGGATGGGCAGGGGTCTAGGATGCATGTGGTAGCCCTCACCTCTCCAAGCACCTTGTCCACGTCCTCAGGCTGAACCAATTGAAACGAATCCATCAAAATAGGACAAGCAGGTGCTCTTGCTACATCCTCGGAGACTGCCGTTAATATGGTGTCAAAGCCAGAACGGATCAAAGCGACTTTGTCCGCAAAGAACCGAGCAAATGCTTCACAGCGGGCTGCCGAGTTGTCAGGGATCCCGTCTTGAGGGACGGGATATAACAAATCTCTGACAACCCGGAACAGCTCCGCCGGACGGTTCTTTGCAGACACAATATTAGCTGCAAAGAAAATGTTCTTTGCAGCATCTATTGCCGCGGCATATGCCCTAAGATAGGAACACAGCCGTGTTCGGTTTGGCTCGCTCGGCTCTGAACGCCACACACCCTCTAGTCCCCTCTTCTTTCGCTTCATCGCTGCCAACTCCTCGGTGAACCAAGGAGATGGTTTAGCTCGGGTACTTGAGAGGGGACGTTCCGGAGCGACCGTGTCTATTGCCCTAGCCGCCTCCTTGTTCCAGAGGGCGACCAGAGCATCGACAGGGTCACCAGCCGAGGTGGCGGGAAATTCCCCAAGAGCCGTCAGGAATCCATCCGGATCCATAAGCCTCCTGGGGCGGACCATTTTGGGTCCTCCACCCCGGCTGAGGTTGGGGGGCGCAGTGATTCTAAACCTGATCAGGTGATGGTCGGTCCATGGCAAAGGAGCGATGGTGAGCTCCTCCACACCGCCACCTTCCTCCCATCCCTGGCAGAAAACCAAGTCAAGTGTGTGCCCTGCTCTGTGGGTAGGGCCAGATACTAATTGGGACAGCCCCATGGTTGCCATGGTGGCCATGAAGTTCTGAGCCGCACCGGAGGGAGTGGCCTCGGCATGGACATTGAAGTCCCCCAGCACAATGAGCCGTTGGGACTCCAAAGCCAGGCCCGAGACCACCCCAGCTAGCTCAGGCAGGGAGACTGTAGTGCAGCGGGGTGGTCGGTACACTAACAGAATCCCTAAACTGTCCCGGCTCCCTACCCTCAGATGAGCACACTCAAACAAGGTAGACTGCGGGATGGGGCACCTGGTCAGGGGGATGGACACCTTATAGACCACTGCAACCCCTCCTCCCCTCCCTCCAGATCTTGGTTGGTGCTTTGTCCTGGTGGACAAAGCTGGGTGAGGTTAACTCCCCCAGCCTCGTCCAACCAGGTCTCCGTTATGCACGCCAGGTCTGCCTGCTCATCCAGAATGAGGTCCTGGATGATTGCAGCTTTACCGTTGACAGACCTGGCGTTCAGCAGCACCACCTTCAGATCGGAGGGTCCGCCAACCTGGGCACCCAACTTTACTATGTCAGGAGGCCGTTTTAGATCTACAAGCACTCTATTTCTCACCCTAGGCCGAATTAAGTTATGCCTCCCTTTCCCATATCTCCCCCTCCCCTGGATAACTTCGATGGGGCCCCCCCAGCTGCTAAATGCACACCCTCTCCCTACATGGTCTACCATAGTTGTAGACTCACTTTCACACGTGAGGATCATATTACCACTGCTTCCTACTCCTACCTCCTTTGAGGGTTATACTGATGTTCTGATTGGAAGCAGTAGTATACTCAGCGTAGGAGTTAAGATGTTAATTTCTTTACCCCAACCCTATAAGAGTGCTCCAGTGCTGCAGTGTTGTTTATATTGTTATCTATGGATGGTAATTGCACTGGCCCAATGGCCTCTAACCATTGCCCTCCCTTCCCACCCTCCTATTTGCGTCCCTAACCCTTAATTAATACTCTAGCTACTAACAACTAACTACTAACTACTAGCTACTAGATTTATTTTATCATTTTGTGGGGCCAAGTTTCAACAAAAATAAATTATTATTTTTGAATCTGCAGTCTGAGCCCTGCCACATGCACAATGGAGGACCTTCTTATAGCAACACCTTGTGTTGTGACTGCCCCTTTGTTTTGTTTGTTAACTGGCGTCTGACTCTTGACACCTTCCATCTGCTAGGTCCTATCCAACAGAGCTGTAATCTCAGTTGTTTGTATCCAAATGATCAAGTCCAAAGACAGTGGAAGTAACCAAATATCTTCTGAAAACAGATAAAGTTCTACACATATATACCAGGACTAAAGGACTAAATTGAACTAACCAGGCAACTTCTTCAAACCAGAACTCAGGGGATCCATTTTTAAAACTGAATAATTAATCCATTAGCAACACCTGGGGAGGAGATTATTTCACCTCCCTGATGTTTCACAACCCAAATGTGGTAGGCACCTGTTATACCAGGGCTTGGGTCAGACTTGGTAAACCTTTAATGTCCATGTATAACTGCTTTCCAAACAACACACATGTGTGCATGTGCATGCAGACATCTCTCTGCATCATGTTGTTTTCATTCTTTGCAAAAAGGAAACCCTCATCCATATGTTGGGGCATAAGTGAATACCATTGATGGAGAGATTAGTGCCTTTCATTCTCTACAGTTCATCCTGGAACTGTGCAATAAATCAGGTATAGAAACAAACTCATTCCCCACTGTTTCAGAAACTCATTGTAGATTCTCCTATAAATATTTTCCTGGGTCTGATTTAATAATTTAATCCATGGAGGGACTTTGGGAGTGTGGCCTGGAGGGAGAAGTTCTCCCTTATCACCTGTAATTGTGGGGGAAAGCAATTTGCAGAGAAATCGCTGGTTTTGGGGCTCCAAACCTGGCAGAAAATTATCCACATGGTCCATTAATCTATTTCCATTTATCTTCTAGCCCTGGTGGGAGTAGCAGCCACAGACAGAGGCTGTGGTCATCTTAGCCTCTTTGAGAAGATTGCCTCAGCTATATGCTGAAAAACTCCAGATACACTGAAAAACTTCAGCTATACACTGCAGATAAACACTAAAGATAAAACCCCTCCAAGGACATTATAAATACATTTTAATGAAGAGTGAATATTTGAAATCTCCTTAAATTAAAGCAAGTTTTGTACTTCTCAACCATATCTGTTTAAATTTGATTGGAAAATTTAAAAACCAGGTGATTAGCTAGAGAAAATTTCACTTCCCCTCCTTCCCCTTTAATATTCAAACTTTTATAGTTCAGGTTGTTGAAGGATGGCAAAACATGGCTACCATGAAATTGAAAACAATTTATTACTAACTAGCTGTGCCCGGCCATGCGTTGCTGTGGCGAAGTATGGTGGTATGGGAAATAAAGTATTGAGGAATTGGTGGTAGTTGAGGTAAAGGGTAAAGGTTTTCCCCTGACATTAAGTCCAGTTGTGTCTGACTCTGGGGGTTGGTGCTCATCTCCATTTCTAAGCCGAAGAGCTGGAGTTGTCCATAGACTCCTCCAAGGTTATGTGGCATGACTGCATGGAGCGCCATTACCTTCCCGCCAGAGCAGTAGCTATTCATCTACTCTCATTTGCATGTTTTTGAACTTCAGGGTTGGTAGAAGCTGGGGCTAACAGTGGGGGCTCTCTCCGCTCCCCCCATTTCGGTCCAGAAGTTCAGCAGCTCAGCGCTTTAACACGCTGCGCCATCAGGGGATATTATTTCCTAAAGCTTGTGAATATACAATATTTCTGATTATTTTGGTTTTCTGTTGGAGGCAAGTATGAATGCTGGAATTAGGCAAAATTATTAGTATGTAATGGCCTTGCAGCTTTAAAGCCTGGCTGCTTCCTCCCTGAGTGAATTTTTTGTTGGGAGGTGTTAGCTGGCCCTGATTGTTTCCTGTCTGGAATTCCCTTGTTTTCAGAGTGGTGTTCTTTGCGATATTTTATGTACTTCTACTGTCTGTGGCCCTCAAAAAAAAAAGAAGATTTGCTAGCCTTTGGTGATGGGAATACTTTGTTGGGAGGTGTTAACTGGCCCTGATTGTTTCCTGTGTGGAATTCCCCTTTTTATATACAGTAGAGTCTCACTTATCCAACATAAACGGGCCGGCAGAATGGTGGATAAGCTAATATGTTGGATAATAAGGAGGCATTAAGGAAAAGCCTATTAAACATCAAACTAGGTTATGATTTTACAAATGAAGCACCAAAACATCATGTTAGACAACAAATTTGGCAGAAAAAGTAGTTCAATACGCAGGAATGCTATGTAGTAATTACTGTATTTATGAATTTAGCACCAAAATATCACGATATTATGAAAACATTGACTCCAAAAATGCATTGGATAATCCAGAACGTTGGATAAGCGAGTGTTGGATAAGTGAGACTCTACTGTATTCTGATTTCAGTGTTTTTGAATACTTGGAGCCAGATTGTATTCATTTTCACGGTTCACAGCAACATAGTAATAATAATAATAATGATGATGATGATGATGATGATGATGATGATGATGATGATGATGATTTTGGTAATCATTACCAAAAAAATAACCACCACTTGAAATGGAAAGAAAATTGTAAAGACCTTCAAAAGTGGAAACATTTGAAAATATCCTTATTCGGACGCATATCACTGATCAAGATGAACATACTGCCAAAACTGTTGCATTTATTCCAAAGCTTACCAATTATTCGGAATAAAAAAACTTTCACGGCATGGAAAAAGAAATAACTAAGTTCATTTGGAAAAGGAAATGAGCAAGAATTAACTATACAATCATGATGGATGAAAAAAATAGAGGGGTCCTTGGCCTCCCAAATTTAAAACTATATTATGAGGCATGTGTTTTAACATGGATCTAAGATTGGGCAACACTAAAGAAAGATAATATTTTGGCATTGGAAAGTTTCGACTTAAGACGTGGCTGGCATGGATACCTCTGGCATGGGAAAAGAAAGATCGAAAAAAAATTCGGAAACCATTTTATCAGATCATCATTAATCAGGACTTGGGAAACATATAAAGAAAGGATATATACAAAAACATCTTTATGGGTATCACCATTAGAGACCAATCAGAAAAAAAAACATTTAGGATGGACTAAGTGGGGCCGGGCTGTGCCGCAGGCTGGTGAGCAGCCAGCTGCCAGCTGCAACAAATCACTCTGACAAAGAGGTCATGAGTTCGAGGCCAGCTCGGAGCCTGTGTTTGTCTCTGTTCTATGTTAAGGCATTGAATGTTTGCCTTATATGTGTAATGTGATCTGCCCCGAGTCCCCTTGGGGTGAGAAGGGCTGAATATAAATACTGTAAATAAATAAATAAATAAATAAATGGCCTATATATAGATAAATTTTGATAAAAAAGAATGGAAAATACCAACTCAAATACCAAGAAGAGATAAAACAAAAGTATGATAAAATATCATGGTTCCAGTATGCCCAAATAAAAGAACAATTTGCTAAAGATAAAATAGTGGGTTTTAATGAGAAAGAAAATTTTTGGGATAAGTTAATGCAAAATGATAGAAAAGAAATTACTAAGATCTACAAAATACTGCTGGAGTGGTCCACAGAGCTGGAAACCGTTAAGAATTGTGCGATAAAATGGGCCAAGAATATTGGACACCCAATCAAATTTGAAGAATGGGAAAAGATTTGGAAAAGAAAGTTAAAATATACGTATGCCCTAGATCTTCAGGAAAATTGGATCAAGATGTTCCACCAGTGGTACATCACAACAAAAAAATTAGGAATTATGTACAAAAATGTTAAAAACAAATGTTGGAAATGTAACTTACAGGAGGGAACATATTTCCATTCCTGGTGGACATGCTCAGAAACAACTAAATTTTGGAAAGAAGTGCATGAAGAGTCACAAAAAATATTGGAAATTTTTTTTCAGATGAAGCCAAAATTTTATCTTCTAGGCCTAACAGAAAGCTTAACAACCTTTACTGAGAACGATGATATTATTTTTACCTTTATATCAACAGCCGCAAGGATAACCTTTGCTCGACATTGGAAATTGGATAAAATACCAATAAAAGGCCTCTGGCTAGAAAAGCTAGACAAAATCTATGACATGGACAGACTTACATATTTAATGAAAGAGAGCAGAGGCAAACCAATAAAGATGACCGATTGGAAAAAATATGAAGAATATAGAAAATTAGCAATGGACTGAAAGAAACAAAAAGGGGAAACCGGCAAACTTAAAATATGATGGTGACCAACAAACAAGAAAAGACAAATAAATATTCAAATATAACCAGGAAAAGTAGAAAACGGAAGACCAAAACAAACACTACCCTCATTACCCTTCCCTAACCAATTTTCCTTCTAAACCTCTTTTTTCTTCCTTTTTCTTTTTTTTTCTTTTCCCCCCCTTCGTCACGACACATCCTTGTCCCCCCTCACTTCTCTTTTCTCCATTCCCCACTTTTACCCACCCATGTTTCTTTTGTTTTTTCTTTTATGCAAGCACTTAAAATTTGAATAAAAATTATTTTTCAAGGTTGTGGGGTATTTAGTTTTGTTGTTTTGTCCGGTGCCATGATTTTATCACTCTTTTATATATATAGAAGATTGGACTACACTTTTGGACAAACCCTAAAGCTAAGAAGCTCCAAAATATAAAAGATTGTAATTACTAGCTGGCATTTCAAGAGAAGATAAACTAGTTGCAATATGTGAACACAGTAATAATATGACACCTGCTGCTAGAAAGTAAAATTTTGCTATCTGCACCAGACCAAGCTATTTCAACAGCAACTAATGTATGTTTGCTGTTTGTTATAATGGCTGTAATTAACTATTTCTAGTATTTGATCCTGCTGTCCCAAAATGTCATAGCTAAAGATCTTGGAAATGCTGCTGGAATTTTAAAAACATTTTTTTTCACACAGAAAAAAACCCAAAAGACATAATATCTGCATCTAAACAAATTTTAACAGCCACAAAACAAACTACAGAAAATCAACAAGAACATCATTTAACTTGCCAGATTAACTAAGGTTTGCCAGATGAATTAATAGCTCATAACGCTGAACAGCATTTGACTATCAAACTTCAATAAACAGGTTGTGTACACAGACAGGTGAACACAAATTCACCTTTAGAATGAGGGAAAACAAAGAATCTTATACAATACAACAGGGAGGAAAATGTCCAGGTTTTCAAGTTTTACCAAAATAAACAGAAAAAACTGTACAAGAAAGAAAATTTACACAGAGGAAATCTGAGTCCATTTCTGTGGAAATAACAGGGTAAAATTAAATTGACATATTGCTACTTTAAGGATGGCTTACAAGAAAAACACTAAGATTGGCTGGTATAAATGAATGGAGAACTCTGGAAAGATTAAAATAAATTAACTACTATTTTATGAATAAGGGTAGATTGATAAAATAAGTAAAAGGAAAATGAAATATAAAACCGAAATTACATGAACTAAACTCTAGACAAAATGTTTAAATTGATTGTACTAATATTATTTATGAGCGGATGGGACACTTAAATGATGGCGAAATAAACAAAGTATACTGAAAATGTTGGAAGACAATAAGATCAAATTAAAAAGAAAAATGAGGGATAATATAAGATAGAAATGCTTAATTTAAATTAAAAGGGAACACAATTTGGAATGGTAATAATCTAAAGATGAATGTATTAAAATTAATAGGAATTAAAATTCTAGTCAAAATGGACTAGTTCAATTTTTAAATGAAAAAAATGAGAAAGTGGTTAATAAAAAATAGTCTGGTATTACAATATTTAAAATGTCAAAATAGTAACAACAACAAAAGGAAAACACAATAAATGTAGAGAAAAGGAACATGTGTGTCTTTAACCCACTTCTTTCAATGAAAAACCCATGATCTGTTAATCCACTTCAGGTCATGCAAATACCACAATCTGTTAATCCACTTCTTTCAATGGGAAACCTACAATAAGTTAAACCACCTCTTTCAATGAGAAACCCACAATTTGATAAACCATTTAGGCCATGCAAACACCACAGTCTGTTAATCCACTTCTTTCAAGAGGAAACCCATGATCTGTTAACAAAGCACAATTGCAAGCAGTGCGAGCAAGGAGAAAAAATAAGAGAAGTGTAAAGCAACCACAATTGATATCCAAAGAACTTTTAACTGAGCTAAGATGTAAAAGAGACATGCACAAGAAATGGAAAAGGGAGGAAATCACCAAAAAGGAATTCAAACAAATAATATATATACGGGAAAGATTCATAAGGTTAAGGCGGAAAATGAGCTTAACCCTGCCAGAGAGATTAAAAACAATAAAAAGAAGTTCTTTTGTTATATCAGTTGAAAAAGGAAGAAAATGGAAATAGTAGGGCCTCTGCATGGAGAAGGTGGTGAAATCCTAACAGGGGAAAGGGAAAAGGCAGAGCTGCTCAACACCTTCTTTGCCTCAGTCTACTCCCAAAAGAAGACAGAATCAGAATTCAGGATGTCCTTAACAGATTTGATTGCTGAGCTAAAACTCACAAAATGAATTTCAACAAAGACAAATATAAGATACTACACTTAGGCAGAAAAAATAAAATGCAAAGATGCAGAATAGGTGACGTCTGGCTTGACAACAGATTCCACCTGAATATTAGGAAGAATGTCCTGACTGTAATAGCCACTGAGCAGTGGATCTCTGCCTCTGGGTATGATGAAAGCTCTTTGCTTGGAGGCTTTTAAACAGAGGCTGGATGGATATCTGCCAGGGATACTTTAATTGTGCTTTTCGTGCATGGCAGAAGGTTGGAATATATGGCCTTTATGGTGTCTTCCAACTCTATTATTCTATTAATCTAGGGCTAAGCTTTCAATAACGTACAGATGGGTGAACCATCACACATCAAATACTACACCTCTGACATGCATGGAGAAATTAAAGGTGAGTGGAGTCGGTTCCCACCAATCTTACAAACAGAACTGTCTGCAGATCCTCTGCCTATGGATTACCTATTAAATGAATCGTGTCTCATATGATGCCACCTGTAGGAACCAGTATGCAAAAGTGTCAGAGGAGGGGCATTTTTACTGTGTGATAAGGTCCTTAGTTGATTGTGAAAAAAATCAATAAAATAAGCCAATAAAAATTTCCAGATAATGTAGGACTCTAGATGGGATCACAGAATAATAACCCTTGGCCAGGCAAATGCTCACTCATGCATAGGATTACCATATCTCCCAGATAGCTGGGTTTACACAGAATTCTATAGCTGTAGTGAAGGAGTTTCAAGTATATGGACTAAGAGCAATTTGCCGAAGATTCAGTAGAATTGTAGCAGGAAGTTTATGTTAGGGCACATATGTGTGGCACATAGTTTTGTCTCCATAGCTGCTTCTCCCACCATTAGAACACAATGGGAAAATAGTTGACTGTGTCTCCACTGATACACCTCTTCTCCAGTGACACAAAAAAGACCATGTGGCAGATTGCCATCACTAGTGGGATTTAGAGGGGATTTGGTTAATTGTAGGTCAATAAAGAATATTAACCCTCACAATGGCCAAAACAATGTGTTACAAGTTGTGATTCACCAAAACAATTCTAGACATTACAGAATTGAAATTATTTATTGTGTTTAATTTCTCTGTTTGATTTAAACTCTTTGTGCCTGAGTAATATTTTATCTGTGCAGATGGATGATTTGGCTTGTCATGATTTTCTATATTTATTTCTTTGCCTTTGCATTACTTCTCATACAGAAATATCAGCTGAGAGTGCAATTAACATTTCATGTACTTATATATGCAACAAATGGAACACGAGGCTGAGGCAGACAAAATGCATTCCAGGGCCCTCTGTGTGTTTAAATGAACCAGTGCAGTTTTCACCCTCTCCTCCACCTAGATAATAACGTGCTGACTGAAAATGTCAAACTCAAGATTTAAGGAAAACATAAGGCTGCAATGCTGAGGGCAGAGATGTGAAACTGAAATTAATTATGGCTCTTAACATCCTCACGTTTGGGAGATTTTAATAAATGGTCGGCTATTTCCCTCCATATTTCAGTGACATGATATCAATTTAGGATAATTAATTTAAACAACTCATGGGAGATGGGTGCCAAAAGAAAACATGACCTGGCTATACTATTCCCACACTCAACAAGCCATGTCTTGCTTTGCATTGCCTTGGGATTGCAAAATTCCAAACAAGGCCATTGAAATTGATCAGTCTGTTTGGAATTAAATAATTCTAAATTATTGCCATGAAAATAATTACAAGAATTGTGCTATGGAGATAAACCATATTCTGTAATACAAACAGATAGTTTCAGATTTGAGGAAAGCAGTTTCTATTTTTGGTCTCATTCAAAGATCTCTGGAATGAACAGTACCTCCAAGTCCCATTCCTGCGAGGTGTCCCAGAAGGATACCGTGATCAACGGTATCGAAGGCCACTGAGAGGTCCAGCAGAACCAGCAGGGACACACTCCCCCTGTCCAGTTCCCGGCGAAGATCATCGACTAAGGTGACCAAGGCTGTCTTGGTGCCATGCCCCGGCCTGAAACCAGACTGTGCCAGATCCAGAAAATCAGTGTCAACCAAGAATCCCTGGAGCTGCGAGGCAATCACATGTTCTAGGACCTTGCCCAAATAGGGGAGATTTGAGATAGGCCGAAAGTTCCCAAATTGAGTGGGATCCAGTGATGGCTTTTTCAACAGCGGCTTGATCACAGCCATTTTTAGGCTCGCTGGAAACTTACCCTCCCGGAGGGAGGCATTCACCACCACCTTCACCCACTTAGCCAATCCCCCTCTGGCTTCTCTCACCAGCCAGGATGGGCAGGGGTCCAGGATGCATGTAGTTGGTCTCGCCTCTCCAAGGATCTTGTCCACATCCTCGAGCTCAACCAATTGAAATGAATCCATTAAAACTGGACAAGCAGATGCGCTCGATACATCCTCAGAGACTGTCATTAACATGGTGTCAAAGTCGGAACGGATCAGAGAGACTTTGTCCGCAAAGAACCGAGCAAAGAACCGAACAACCCTCTGATGACACGGAACAGTGCTGCCGGACAGTTCTATGCGGGCGCAGTGTTGGCCACAAGGTGGACTCTCCTTGCGGCTTTGATTGCCGCGGCATATGCCCTAAGATAGGAGCCTAGCTGTGTTCGGTCTGATTTGTTATATTCTGATCGCCACACGCACTCTAGTTCCCTCTTCTTTTGCTTCATCACTGCCAGCTCCTCAGTAAACCAAAGAGCTGGTTTAGCTCGGTTACTCGAGTGGGGACACTCCGGAGCAATCGTATCTATTGCCCTAGTCATCTCTCCATTCCAGAGAGAGACCAGAGCATCAACAGGATCACCTGCCAAGGAGGCGGGAAATTCTCCAAGAGCCGTCAGGAATCCTTCTGGATCCATAAGTCTCCTGGGGTGGACCATTTTAATAGGTCCACCACCCTGCAGAGGTTGGGGGGCGCAGTAAGTCTAAACCTGATCAGGTGATGATCGGTCCATGGCAAAGGAGTGATGGTGAGCTCCTCCACACGCCACCTTCCTCCCATCCCTGACAGAAGACCAGGTCTAGTGTGTGCCCCGCACTGTGGGTGGGACCAGATACCAGTTGGGACAGCCCCATGGTTGCCATGGTGGCCATGAAGTCCTGAGCCACACATGAAAGGTTAGTCTTGGCATGGACATTGAAGTCCCCCAGCACTATGAGCCGCTGGGACTCCAACGCCAGGCCCGAGACCACCTCAGCTAGCTCAGGCAGGGAGACTGTAGTGCAGCAGGGTGGTCAGTACACTAACAGAATCCCTAATCTGTCCCGGTCTCCTAGCCTCAGGTGGACACATTCAAACCTGGTTGACTGTGGGATGGGGCACCTGGTCAGGGGGATGGAATCCTGATAGATGTCACGACCCAGGCTGCAGAGCACCAATAACCATACACCGAGGCCAGAATCTATCTAATATCTTTATTGAAGGAATATATAAAGTTAATAAAAACAAGTGTAGAAAATAGTCCAGAATTAGACCTTTCAGGAAAGGTCAGAATTAGTCCAAAAAAGCAATGTCAAATAAGAAATATTAAGGTCCAAAGTTGTAATCCAATAACCGAAACACTCACTGTGCCAAGCAAAGTGAGGGGAGATGACAAGGTCCTTTAGTCCATAAAACTTGAGCGTGGCTAGGAAATAACTTGATACTTGAAACAAGGCTTGAACGTGGAACAAGGTAACTAAGAACAAGAACAAGGTCCGTGGAATAACTTGGTAAAATCCGTGAAACAAGGCAAGGATTGATCCTGGGAAACAAGGCAAGGTCCGCAGATAAACAAAGGCTGGGAAGCAAGGCGAAGGCTGGATAACAAGGCAAGGCTTGGGCAGGAGCGAGGCTTGAATCGGAGCGCGCTGTCCAACACAACTCGCTCCGTAGGCTGACGAATTGACTCCGCGAAGTTACTACGCGGGCAAAACACCTATATAGAGTCTAACTTTCTCACCGAAGCAGTTCTCTGGGAAACAGAAACGAAAGCTAAACTCTGTGACCAGATGTTAAACTCCTTAAAGATTCTCACGAGAAACAGTCTTAATTGGCAACATTCTTAGCTGCTATCCTCGCACTCCTGCGCGAAGCTGATTCCAAACTTCTCTGTTGTTTACAAAACTCCCGGCGCAAGAACACGGGAGAAGTAGGCTCTGGGGTTGTTTGACATACTTCTGGGAGACCACTTTCTTGCAGGTGCAAGGTTCCCAGATCGGCCTGGGAAAGATCTGGCTGAGAGGAATCCAGTTCAGACTGGGAAGGTAAAAAACCCAAGTTTTCATCTTCATCAGGGATTACAATGTCCTGAGCAGGACTACAAGGCCCATGGGTCATCACACTATCCCCCTCCTCAAGGCCCCTCCCAACCTGGGGCCCTCTCCCCGAGGCGCGAGGTCGCGGCTTGGCGGGATAGGTCTGATGAAAGCGGCGGGTTAGATCAGGAGCATGGACTGTGGAGGCGTCTTCCCAAGAGCGTTCCTCAGGGCCAAAACCCACCCAGTCAATGAGATATTGTAGGCGGCGGCGATGAAAGCGAGAATCCAAAATGTCCTCAACCTCGAACTCCTCCTCCCCATTCATCAAAACAGGAGGGGGGGCCGGTTGGTCTGAATCAGGACGCACACCATCCGCCGGAAGGAGCAGGGAACGGTGAAACACTGGGTGAATGCGCATTGAACGCGGAAGTTGGAGTTTGAAAGTCACGGGGTTTAATTGCGCCACCACTGGATAGGGACCAATGAACCGGGCATCTAACTTCCGGCAAGGGCGGTGGGAGGGCAGAAAACGAGTGGACAGGAAAACCCGATCTCCTACCTTGATTTCGGGGCCCGGCTGGCGATGTTTGTCAGCGTGGCGTTTATAGTCCTCCTTGGCTTGGTCCAGTTGCTGGAGCAAAAGTTGTTGCACCGCTGTGAGTTCCTGCAGCCAATCCTCTGCTGCGGGAACTTCTGAAGTTTCAATGACAGGGGGGAAGAAACGTGGATGGAAGCCGTAGTTTGCAAAGAACGGCGTTTCTTTTGTAGAAGCTTGAACTCCATTGTTGTAGGCAAACTCAGACAGTGGTAACAGAGAAGCCCAATTGTCCTGTTGATAGTTTACATAACAGCGAAGATACTGCTCCAAAGTGGCATTGGTGCGCTCCGTTTGCCCATCTGTTTGGGGATGATGAGCTGAAGATAAGCGAGAGTCTATGCCCAATAGTTTTTGTAGTGCCTTCCAAAAACGAGAGGTGAATTGAGATCCACGGTCTGTGACTAAACTCTTGGGCAATCCATGTAGTCTGAAAACATGTTGAAGGAATAGATCTGCAGTCTCTTTGGCCGTGGGAAGACCTTCACAGGGAATGAAATGGGCTAACTTGGTGAAAAGGTCCACCACCACTAGGATCGTGGTGAATCCACAGGAAGGTGGTAGGTCAGTGATGAAATCCGCAGAAATTATTTCCCATGGCCGAGATGGGGTAGGAAGGGGATGCAGAAGCCCTGAGGGCTTCTCCCTTCTTATCTTGGAGCGCTGGCATACTGGGCAGGTGTTGACATATTTTTCCACATCTTTGCGGATCTTGGGCCACCAAAAATCCCTTAGGATCAGATGCATGGTTTTAAATAGTCCGAAATGCCCTGCTGGTTTGCAGTCATGACACAGACGAAGCGCTTTCTCCCTGCCCGGTCCGGGTGGGATATAAACATGATTTCTATAGCATAGCAGTCCATCTTTAAGCGAAAAGGGAAAATGCAGACCTTGGCGAAGTTGGTCCTGCGCCCAGGCATCTGCTTGCTGACTAGCCCGGATTTCTTGAGCACAGATGGGTCCTGGAGTAGGGGAAGTTGAACCAATGGGAATGGATTTGGTGTTCCCCACCGTGAGCGTGGCAAAGTTCTCGGGTTGTAGCAGTTGGGATTCAAAGGTCTCCTTGCGTCCTGCAGCGTATTCCGGTTTACGTGACAGGGCGTCTGCTTGCTTGGTTTGGGCTGGGGTCACATAATGGATCTGGAAGTTGAAACGTTCAAAGAATAAAGCCCAACGTTGCTGCCTCTGATTTAGTTTGCGGGCAGTTCTTAGATGTTCTAGATTACGATGATCAGTGTGGACTTCAATGGGAAATTTGGCCCCTTCTAGCCAATGTCTCCAAGTTTCAAAGGCTGCCTTTATGGCCAGTAGTTCTTTTTCCCAAATGGTGTAATTTCTCTCTGGTGTGGTTAGTTGACGAGAGTAAAAGGCACAGGGATGGAGGTGATCTCCCACCGGTTGTAAGAGTACAGCCCCAATTGCCACATCAGAGGCGTCCGCTTGCACAACAAAAGGGGTTCCAGGATTTGGGTGCTGTAGAATTGGCTGGGAGGTGAATAGTTTCTTTAGTTGCTGGAACCCTTTCTCTGCTTGATCAGTCCAGCGGAAAGGCTGCTTTCCACGGATGCAGCTAGTGATGGGGTCGGACCAACGGGCAAAATCTGGAATGAACTTGCGGTAATAGTTCGCGAACCCCAAGAAACGCTGCACCTCTTTCTTGTTAGTTGGCGCCCGCCATTCCAATACTGCTGAAACCTTGGCTGGATCCATGGAAAGCCCTAGAGGCGAGATGCGGTAACCAAGGAAATCTACCTCTTGTAGATCAAAGGCGCATTTTTCCAGCTTGGCATAAAGTCCATGATCCCGCAATCGTTGCAACACCATTTTGACGTGGTTCTCATGTTCTGATTGTGATCTAGAAAACACCAAAAAATCGTCCAGGTAAATTATCAAGAACCTGTCTAGATAGTCCTGAAAAATGTCATTGACAAAATGCTGGAACGTTGCGGGAGCTCCGCATAAACCGAAATTCATAACTCGGGACTCGAATAATCCGAATTTGGTCTGGAAGGCGGTCTTCCACTCGTCCCCTTCCCTGATGCGAACTAAGTTGTAAGCCCCCCGAAGATCCAGCTTGGTGTAAACCTTGGCTCCTCGAAGCCGATCCAGTAGATCCGAGATTAAGGGCAGGGGATAGCTGTTCCGCTTGGTGATATTGTTCAATGCTCTGTAGTCCACCACCAAGCGTAGTTCCCCCGACTTCTTCTTCACAAACATCACTGGGGAGGCGGCTGGGGATTGAGAGGGTCTGATGAATCCCTTGCGAAGGTTTGTCTCTAGGAATTCCCTGAGAGCTTCTTGCTCTGGTTCAGTCAGGGAGTAGAGATGCCCTCGCGGAATCGGGGCCCCCTCCACCAAGTCAATGGCACAGTCATAAGGTCTATGTGGGGGTAATTTTTCGGCTTCTTTCTCATTGAATACATCCCAATACTCGGAGTACTTCTTTGGCAAGGTGATGATGGGCTCGGTGTCTGTGGCATGGCATACCTTGGCTACGAGGCAATGGTTTTGGCAGTACGGTGAAGCAAACTGCAGTTCTCTGTTGGACCAGGAGATGTTAGGGTCGTGGAGAGTCAGCCATGGAATTCCCAAAATCACAGGAAAATGGGGAACCTCGGTAACAAAGAAGGAAATCTCTTCCATATGTTCCCTTATCCACATCCTGGTGGGTTCCGACCACTGACTTACGGGACCCGTCTTGAGGGGGCGGCCGTCTATGGCTTGCACCACACGGGCATTCTTGAAATCATGATATTGTAATCCCAGAGAGTCGGCATACTCTCTATCGATGAAATTGTTGGTAGCTCCAGAGTCTATCATAGCGTGGATCATGACGGGTCCCCTTTTTGCTGACCATAAAGTGACCACGAGAAGGAACAGGACCCCGGTTGGCGGCTCTTGGATGGATTTTTTGACCGGGTTGGCGAGCCTCTCTACACCCGGTCGTTGGCTTCCCCCGCCGGCTGTGTGCCAGTCGGCTCAGACGCCTTCGTCTCCGTGGAGGACGCCGCCGCAAGACGGGCGGCCGGTTTCCCTTTGGCTGGGCACTCTCTGGCGAAGTGGCCCCCGTTCCCGCAGTACCAGCAGAGGTTTAAGCGTTGACGACGGGCCTTCTCGGCGGCATCTAGTCTGGGACGCACATTGCCCAACTGCATCGGCACCTCCTCGCCTCCTCTGGGGTATGGGGTTGGCGGTGGGGGTCTCCACACTGGTCGTGGCTGAACGCTGGCGGGAGCGGGGGGTTTTGCCCCGGCTCTACTGCCCTGGCCTCGAACCCACTGTTTCCTGTTGGCAATCATGACTTCAGCCCGTAAACATTGATCAATGAGTGCCTCGAGGGTCTGGGGAGGGTCCACCTTGGAGATTTCTTCCAGCATTTCAATGTTGAGACCCTCCCGGAATTGTCCTCTGAGGGCTACATCGTTCCAGCCGGTGTTGTGGGCCAGCACTCGGAACTCGGCTATATACTGAGACATAGGTCTGTCTCCTTGGAAAAGGCGACGGAGTTTGTGACCGGCTGCCTCCAAATTGTCCTCGATTCCCCAAGTCTCCTTGAGGTGGTCCAAGAAGTGTTGCGCTGATCTTAGGTGTGGAGAGGCTTGATCATACAGTGCCGTCGCCCAATTGGCCGCTGGCCCGTCTAGAAGACTGTAAACCCACGCCACTTTGATGTCTTCTTGGGGAAACTCGGCATCTCGGGCCTCTAGATAAGCTTGACATTGGCGACGGAAAACATGAACCTTAGAAGCTTCTCCAGTAAACTTGGTGGGCAACGCCATGGCCGGGAGGCGGACTCCGCGCTCCCGCAAGCCCTTTATTTCTCCATCCTGGGCGTTGAGTCTGTCGCGGATGCGATCCACCTCTTCCTTGTCGATGGTGTAGGTAATCGGCTGGCCGCTCGGCCCAGGTACGGCTCCGGTGGACATTCTGGCCGAGGTTAATTGGTGCTTAGGGTGGCGGAGTCAAACTGTCACGACCCAGGCTGCAGAGCACCAATAACCATACACCGAGGCCAGAATCTATCTAATATCTTTATTGAAGGAATATATAAAGTTAATAAAAACAAGTGTAGAAAATAGTCCAGAATTAGACCTTTCAGGAAAGGTCAGAATTAGTCCAAAAAAGCAATGTCAAATAAGAAATATTAAGGTCCAAAGTTGTAATCCAATAACCGAAACACTCACTGTGCCAAGCAAAGTGAGGGGAGATGACAAGGTCCTTTAGTCCATAAAACTTGAGCGTGGCTAGGAAATAACTTGATACTTGAAACAAGGCTTGAACGTGGAACAAGGTAACTAAGAACAAGAACAAGGTCCGTGGAATAACTTGGTAAAATCCGTGAAACAAGGCAAGGATTGATCCTGGGAAACAAGGCAAGGTCCGCAGATAAACAAAGGCTGGGAAGCAAGGCGAAGGCTGGATAACAAGGCAAGGCTTGGGCAGGAGCGAGGCTTGAATCGGAGCGCGCTGTCCAACACAACTCGCTCCGTAGGCTGACGAATTGACTCCGCGAAGTTACTACGCGGGCAAAACACCTATATAGAGTCTAACTTTCTCACCGAAGCAGTTCTCTGGGAAACAGAAACGAAAGCTAAACTCTGTGACCAGATGTTAAACTCCTTAAAGATTCTCACGAGAAACAGTCTTAATTGGCAACATTCTTAGCTGCTATCCTCGCACTCCTGCGCGAAGCTGATTCCAAACTTCTCTGTTGTTTACAAAACTCCCGGCGCAAGAACACGGGAGAAGTAGGCTCTGGGGTTGTTTGACATACTTCTGGGAGACCACTTTCTTGCAGGTGCAAGGTTCCCAGATCGGCCTGGGAAAGATCTGGCTGAGAGGAATCCAGTTCAGACTGGGAAGGTAAAAAACCCAAGTTTTCATCTTCATCAGGGATTACAATGTCCTGAGCAGGACTACAAGGCCCATGGGTCATCACAATAGACCACCGCGACCCCGCCTCCCCTCCCTCCAGATCTCGGCTGGTGCTGTACGGAGTAACCCGGCAGGCAGAGCTGGGTGAGATTAACTCCTCCCATCTCATCCAGCCAGGTCTCCATAATGCATGCCAGGTCTACATGCTCATCCAAGATGTAGACCTGATCTGTTAGGAAAACAGAGATTTGCCAATGCATAAAACAGCAGACTTTCAGAAGTGTTTTTCCATGCCCAATATATATATCCTCTCCCATAAAACAACTTGTCTTATATCATGCACTCAAGAGACAAAAATGAAGTACACTTTGATTAAAAAAAACATATTTGGTTTACTCAGAACCTTCATGTGTTCAGCATACACAAGTACACAACTTATCAGTCCAGTTTCAGATATGCTTGAGATAATTTTCTGTGTCATCTGGCCAGGACATCTCTTACAACAAAAACAGCAAGCAAGAGTGTGATTTGAGATCTGAAGTAATCTGTCTGTAGTCTGCAGCCCCTTTTTTATAACTTCTCAGGAACCATAGAGTAAAGGAAGCTGCATACCAAAACATAAATACAAACAGTAAGCAACAGGGTCATAGATAAACATTCCTAGAGACGGCTTGAAGACGGTTATTTCCAACAAATCGAGACTCACTAGAAATGACTGCTAAGATGACATGGGAATCCCCAAACTATCTGAAAAGCAACCAATCCAATAGTCAAGCAGCCATTGGCCTTCTAGACCAGGCCATCTCAGTAGGTCCTCCACCCTTGCAGAATCTCAAAGTTCCTGGAAATCTAAACTCTACTCGTAAGTGATCTGTCTGAATGTGAAAGAAAGAAAAAAAAGGATTCATCTAGTTCCTAGCAACATGGCACAACGTGATTGATTTTAAGGGGTAAGTGCAACTTATTATGTTATATTCATCTCAGGTGTAACCTATGATTACAAACATAGAAGTATGCAAGTATAATAAGTACTAGTTAACTATATTATAAGTGCAGAGCTTTTAGCAGAACTGCAGCTTAGTTACTAAAACAGTTGAGTCATTGGAACTTTATAAAAAAAAAACAAAGAAACACGAGAAATTCCTCAATAGTCAAACTTCCTGTCATTACTATAATCCTAAAAAGGGTTTCCTTTTGCTGCCTTTGTAAAGGTTCCCTTCATACCATGGCTATGTGTGAGAGAATTGGAAAAATAGACACACACAAAGAAATCTTTCCTCTTTCATTTTAATTAAACTTTAATATGGGAAGGCCACCAAGGAAGTGTATTCTGAGCTTAGAACATGTGAGTACAGGGCAAATTCAAGTAAAAATAAAAGGCTAACCCTTGCAATGTCTCCTGAAACATTCCTCTGGTTTCTATTCTGCTCTGTGAACATACATTTGTTCTTAATCATCAGCTTGCACATTATATGCAGTGAATTTTAGCAGTTAAGCAAGATAGTCCATCGTAGCAACTTATATTAATATTTGTTTGAATAATCTATTTAAGATGATGTCTGGCCAGCATTGTGGGTTCTCTGGCAGGAATTCCATACTTACAGATGATGGTTTTAATATGGCTTGTCTCTGTTTATTTTCACTGTGTTCCACATTTTCTTATTCAGAATTTGCCCATTTTTTTTCTTTTTCAACGGGATGTTCCACATTCAGGTTCATCTATGGAATTTACATTTATTTTAGTCAGGATTAAATAGTTTCCATTTATTTCTATAGGTAGTTTGTACATTTATTCATTGCAACTTGCTTATATTCTGCTACCAAATATAATCATTGCATACAAATGTTCATACCTTCCTCCTACTGCCTACATAGGTTGAGAGGTTTCAACCTGTGGACCACGGCCCAACAGTGGGCTGCGAGAACGAAAATCTGGTCCATGAACCTCCTTCCTCTTTATTTATTAATTTTATTTGTTTTCTTTCCGTTCCTTTCCGCAGAGATGACAATTGCATTGGATAGACCACATCAGCTCTAGATTATTAAATGTGGCAGATGGTGACTACTGGATAGTGTCAGGCTCACTTCAAAGGACCAGTCTGAACGCAGATCAGAGATAGCTGCTCTCAAATCCAATCTTTATTGAAGAATACATGACTTTGGAAAAGTCGAGAATGACCTAATGTTTACATACACTCATTTTTATCACCTCTGATGCAACGTAACACCACACGCAAATATCATCATCAAACCCCACCCTTTGTATCACATTTCTACTATTCCCACACACTATACCAATTATAATTGTTTATACTTTCAACCCTGAGTTCCCAGGCTCATTCTATCTTCTCCCACCAGGTGCTTTCAGGGTTATTTATGTTATGACTCCAAGTCCAGGGCTTGGAAATTCAGCCCTGGGACTTGGTTCCATGACATGGCGCCCTCTTTTTCTTCGTCCTCCTCTTCGGTTTTTCTTTCATCACAATCCTGAAATAAATCAAACAATAACTCTATGTGTCCATTTTGTCCAAAGTCCCCATATACTTTTTCAGTAAGCTGCGATGGAATACTGGGTGTATTTTCCCTAAACTTTTTGGCAATGCCAACTGGAAAGTTACTTCATTGATAACACCCTGTATTCAGGGAAATTCAGCCCTGGGACTTGGTTCCATGACAGGATAGCATATGTTTTATATAAGAAACTAGAACTGATGTGGTCTCTCCAATGCAATTTTCTGAATCAGCACCCCAAATAACCAAACTGAATCTAAAGTTGACCAAAAACTGATTCATAACCGTTTTGGTACTATTATTGGAGAGTGGTCCCTGGTCAAAATGATCCCTGTTCAAGTGGACCCTGGTCAAAAAAGGTTGGGAACCACTGGCCTACACCTAACATGGAGACTTTGTAGACAGGTGCTTCTCAGGTTAAAAAATCATGTGGATTGTTTGTACCATTATGTGGTGGTATAATGCTTCTCCTGACAAAGCAGATACTTTTTTGTCACTGGAAGGCCAGTCAGCTTCAATGGTGATTAATGCTTATGACGAGAGATGGTTGATTCACCATTCCTGGAACAGGATGATCTGGTCACAGTTTTGCACTCCCCCTCCCCCAACCACTGGAATAACAAGACCACACAGCAATATGGGATTGAATATGGGCAACTTTTATTTATGTTACCTATTTAGCCTTCTATGAACTGCAAACATTTCTAAAGGGTATGAGCTTGGTGTGGAGTAAGCTGAGGCAGTGGCCATCCAAGACCTACTCCTCAGCTAACTTGGGTGGGACGCCTTGGTTCCCAGATGCTATACACTGTACTATTTCCCAGGTGACTGATCAGGGAAACGGAAGGAGAATTATGTCCCAACTCAGTAGGATTTATTAATGCCAGAACTCTCTCTCCACTCTCAGGCCATTTCTGTTCACCCTCACCTTGGCTATTTAGACAACAGGTGAGGGTTTCCATTCCTGGCCCACATCCAAAGGGGTTTTTTAGGTGTACACCAAATGTTTACAGCTATAAATTAGGGGCAAGCATCTGTTTTGCCCCATTCCCCACCAAAAGGCATATATTCCCCTTTGCAGGTCACAGAGGAATTGGTGATTGACCGTTTCCTAGAGATGGATACCATCCACCCTGAAGAAATCTTTATCAAGATAAGTTATGTCCTGGTGGTGTGAGTATGGTCCCATACCGCTACTCAATGCCTTGTGAATTGCCCTATTCACTGAGCATGTAGAGACCATTTTCCTTTTTCTGCAGATTTATAGTACGTGCTTTCCAGTCTCTAATCCTGCTGGCATTTCTGTCATCCTTCCCTGAGTAATCTCTGTGTGAAATGGAATTGCAACAAGGTACCTGCTTCTGACTGTCACACTGGAAATTGATCATTGGAGGAATGTCAGTCATTTGCTTCGTGATCAACAGAGGACTAGACTTCTGTTGTTTGCAGCATCTGCAGCCCAGTAAGTGGGAACTGAAAGTGTTGGGCTAGGAGACGGTACATAGTTACATAAGTACATACTCGTAGCTAAATAGGTGACAGAGAAATGTGTCCATCCATATTACCATAACATTTATGTCAGAAGAATATAATGGGGAATGTGGTAGATGTGTTATTCAAAGCTCATTGAAAGACACAAATCAAACTCAAAGCTCACTAATAAGTGTCAGAGCATTTTGTTAGAGCATACTAAGAAAAATTGTAATGCTTTGCATCGACACCTCCCACTGCACAACATCCTCAAGGCTGTAGCAAATGTCTTTTGCGCCATCCTATATACTTTTATTTAAGTATAGAAACAATGTATCCTTTTTACAACAAGTGAAATAGATGTTTCTTCTACTTAACTCACTTTTATAGCTGGAATAGCAGAAACATTACTGAAAACCTACTTGCTATTGCAAACCACTGACACACACACCCTCCCTCAGGACACTTTTAAAGTACTTCTTATACTATGGAACCCACATTTTCCATGTTTCCTCTTAGTGTAGATTGTTTTTGTTTATAGCAGCTAAAGAAAGCAGTTTTCTGAAAAATGTGCAGGAAGACTACTTCTGCTTAAATAGCAGAGGGATTTAGGATAGTTCTCTGGTGAGACTGCACAACTTTAGGTCTGGTGTGAACCATGGCACTTTTCATGTTAAAAAGAAAGAAAGAAAGAAAGAAAGAAAGAAAGAAAGAAAGAAAGAAAGAAAGAAAGAAAGAAAGAGAAAGCACCAAAGCATTGATCTTTCCCCATTATAGTTTTTTTTCTATTAAGATAATTACTCTCTAAGAATAGAATCCTGTCCTCTCTGTACAAGGAAATAATCTTCAAGTCCCCCATGACCTTTCCTGGCCTCTTGAAGAATAGGTTGGACAAAGAATGTCCATGTCTTCTGTTTTTAATTGTCTAGACACTGAAATAGTTCTAAAGGAATCTACCTACATCTACTGTAGGCCATAGTCTGGTTCAGGAAACTCTTTGAATGTAACAGAAGTAAACAGGAACTGAAAATATGCTCAGTTACAGATAAGACAACTATTATGAAAAGCATCTTGCCATGGCGAAGCTTGATTTTGGCTCTTAAACTTTTGGTGTTCCCACAACAAAATCCATTGATAACATAACCATGCTTTGCACATCCAGTTCCTTTTAGCTGGTTTATAACACAGCTGCTATATATTATCTTATACATTGGGTCACAAAGATGCATTCTATAGGTACGCTTGATCAATTACGAGCATCCACGCCACCCTCATTCACTGCTTTTCATCCTGATGTTCAGGGTCCCCTGTTCTCAGCCACTTGTACATTTCAGCACTCGAAACATACCAAGAAGGACAATCAACTAACTAAGATATATACCCCTTTCTCTGTGTTTCTCTAGCTTTCTCCCTAATCCATTGTGCTGACCAATTGTATGATCATAAAGACGAGAGTTTGGGGCCCGTTTTGTGGCAGAGAAGGACTGTGCATGTAATCACAAGCTTACTGCATCCCATCCCATCTGATGACCCCTCCCTTCCTCTCTGTGCTTATCATGAGAGCCCTTTCAAAGGAAAATTACACCAGACTTCAATGGGAAGGGGGAGGGAGCATCCCTCTCTTTCTGAGAGTATTCAGTGCCACAGCCACAAAAGGTGAGAACTACAGAACAAACCTCTTCTGCTTTAATTGGGAAATGTTTCCAGAAAGTAGCAAAAAACCCTATTGAGATCGGGTGGTCCCATTTCCCAGAGACATGCAGGTTCAATAATATACTGGTCAACAGAGTAACCCTATCCTGAACAAGCTTTTGTTTTTTCAAAAAGGACTAAAATAACCACTTGGCAATGTTAAACTAAGGCATGGCATTTTAATACGAAAATGGAAGTCTAGTATATTTTGGTTTTCCATCACAATGACCGCCCTCAATTAGATCACTTAGGCTTTGCAAATTGGTTTCTGCAGGGTCTACTAATCATAAAAAATAATCCATCCATATTTATAGCAGGATGCTTTTTTTTCCAGAGCTGTTTTTGCTCATTCCCATAGTAACAACAAGTGCCTGTTTTGGCCTTGTGCCACAATGCAATATTCAAGAATGTTCTTTTCATCTGTTTTGAAAGAGAGGCAGGTATGAATATTTATATTACACTTTACATTTTGATAAGTTGAAGTATTTGCTGGCAACCTCTCTATTTTCTCTTGATTGAAAATGTGAATTTTTATTACACCAAGGACATCCAACGCAGTACTTTTTAGTGCTGTTTATAATGATCTCTCATTCTGAGATAATTTTTAATGGTCCAGGTCTCTCAGGGGGATTCATTGATAGGTTCAACCAAGCAACATTTTGGTTTCAGATATGGGAATAAAGTGGCTGGAAAGGACTCAGTCCTTCCATTGTCCCTATTAAAATTGTGGAGTGGATGGGATTTTATACTAGCGAATGACTAGTTATGAATCATAACATATTTCAAAGATAAACGTGCTTTGCCTTCAGTAAATGGCATTGAACAAGCTGAATCCCAAACATTTAGAGAAATAGAGAAATATGGACTGATAAGTTATAGTATTATGAATATTTATCTGCTACTAGAGTTGAAAAAAAATTCACATTGACCAGAGGGTTTTTTTTAAGTAAACTATTCCAATTTACTTTTTGCAAAACTTTGAAAAAAGGACATGCACATCTTTTGATCTTCTGTCATTGAAAGAAAACAATGAACATCACATTTTTCCTTTTTCCATTTTGAATTATATGGAAAAATATCCAAACAGCTGTGAGTGTGTATTGTACCAGATACTGTTTGGTCCTGGCAGCTAAGCAGTGTCAGCCTATTTAGTACTTGGATGGGAGACTGTCAATGAATATGAGATGCAATAGGCTATATTTCAGAAGAAGTAACTGAAAAAACTATGAATACTCCTCGCCTAAGAAAACCCTGGTGGTGGTGCAGTGTGTTAAAGCGCTGAGCTGCTGAACTTGCAGACCGAAAGGTCCAAGGTTCAAATCCTGGGAGCGGAATGAGCGCCCGCTGTTAGCGCCAGCTTCTGCCAACCTAGCAGTTTGAAAACATGCAAATGTGAGTAGATCAATAGGTACCACTCCGGTGGGAAGGTAATGGTGCGCCATGCAGTCATGCTAGCCACATGACCTTGGAGGTGTCTACGGACAACGCCGGCTCTTTGGCTTAGAAATTGAGATGAGCACCAACCCCCAGAGTCGGTCACGACTGGACTTAACATCAGGGGAAAACCTTTACCTTTAAGAAAACCCTATGAAATTCATGGGCTCACCATAATTCAACAGGCACACATATACAAACATACACTCATTGTTGAAAAAATGTATGCAAACATACCTCAGCAATATGTGAAATGAAAAGAAAAGAACAGGCACAGAAATCAAGACAGAAAATGTTATATTCACATAAGAGAAGCCAGGAATTTAAGCTCATTTGGGTTTATTTCAGAATACATGGAAATCAGTCCATTTATGACCATGTCAATTTTGCATATATTAAATCATAACTGTGTTCAAGGCTTTCAAGCCTTGGTGTGATTTTCTTAAAAATTACAAGTTTCCATTTATGTTTGTATGCAGTTTGCTAGGGTTGTGAATGTTTTGTTTTTTACAAATTGGCTCCTGCTGGTTTGGCCCTTTCTGCCAGCCGTAACAGCCAGAGCCGTCCCGAGGTAATTTTCGGGAGTAGGCAACTGGAATTTTGGCACCCCTCCTGAATTTTGCCCCCCTCCCCCAAAACGTGAGGCCGGGGTTGCAGGGTGGGCGTTAGGCCATGCCTCCCAGAGAGACCCAGAAGCAGGCCGGGCATGTCATTTCTATGTGCCAGGAGAGCTCCAGCAGCATAGTAATGGCAGTAGGGTGAGTAATTTTTAATTTTGAAGCCTTTTTTTTGGGGGGGGGGGGCTGTTGGTGTTTGGATGCCTTGCTGGAAGGTCCAGGAGGGCATCTAGATACACAACTCCAGGAAAGCACGGGTTTTGGGGGGAGGTGTGTGGACTTTAACCTGCACCCAATCAGGTTTCTTTAATTCAAAACTGCATACACGGGTTAAAGTCATGTGTGGAAATGGCCTGAGCCTTAGGCTTTCCTCTGTGTGATGAGGGGGATAAAGGGGAAGCTTGGATGGCTCGGGGCACGAGGTGGGCACCACTGGCGGCACATGTGAAGAGGTCCAAGAAGAAAGGGGAGCCTTGTAAGTTCCCCATTGCTGCCAATGGGTCAGATCTGCCTCAATCTTTTGGTTGTCGAATTGAAAAACTGATTTTTTTTTCCACCTATCGAATTCGGGAGGCTCCTGAAAAATCCTTCTGGTGGTCCACCAAAATGTGGATACTGAAAACAGAACGAGGTTTAGCTGAATTGCACACCCCTACAGTTTGCCTCTTGAATTTGTATGAAATCTGTCCCAATACACACCTTTTGCTTATTTTTGTATACAACTACTTCTTTACCTTTTCTGTCCATGTCCAATATATAGTATTCTCACTTATACATTTTTTGTACTAATCTTAGAATACACAAAAGCTCTGTCACAAACCTGGAAAAATATCTCCTATTATGATCACAAACTAGTTTGAGTAGATTTGCTTTTATAATTCAGGCCAAATGAAATTTTCTTCAGTTCCTGATTTGAAATGTCAATACAAAGCTACAAGAATGTCCATCAGGGACTTAGTTTGTGGAATGAGAATCTTATTCCACATACCAATTCTAGACATGTAAAAGACCGCAGACCACATTTTCGGGATTGATTATTTTGGTGATTTTGGGGCCAAACTGAGAGGTGGGTAAATTAATTTTCATGATGAGCTCCAGGTTTCTTTGTTGATTTCTCAGAAAACAAAAATCTGTCTGTTGCATTGTCCCACAATTTAATTGCATTATTTTAACTATTTATTTTTCTTTTTATGCTTCCTTATATAGATACTATGTAGAAGAGAACCCAGGTGTCCTAAACTGTCATAATACTATATAGTGCTGGTAGGATCAGCAAGTCATTTTACTTGCCCCAACAATGAACTCTAGGAATGGAATCAATTAATATTAGTTTAAACATTATCTTCTGGACTTTAATAGAAGGCTCTTCCAGAAAGAAAGGAACTGATAAATGACAAATAGCATAGCCTTATTTTCATGGCTTCTTGCAAGAACATTTTAGTACATACATATCCAATTAAAACTGATAGCATAGTCAACAAAAATGGTGTCTCAATGAAAAAGTACATCTACATATCATTATGCTTCATACTTCCAAAGATTTCACATGAAAAATGGAATCAGATATAACCAGAACCAATATTTTTAAACTGGACCCTGAATTTCTAACTTTATTTTATCTCTGCTACCAAATATCTGCCAAAGATGGGGTTAATGATAAACCCAAAGAAGATTAACTCAGGCCAGTTTCAGACTCATGACTTTAGGAGGTTAGTAACAGACACCTGTAAAGATTGCTGGGGTTCTTTTTTAAGACAAAACCATTTTTAAAAAGAGCTCAAACACTTACTGACTTTTCAAGCTAAATACTTCATTCATGCTTCTTTTGTTTTGTCACTGCTCTTCTATAGGCTCAGCCAGCTAACTAGGATGATAATGAACTAGCAATGTGTGTTGTTGTGTATGCATATTCACTGATGAGATTCAATAACACAGAATAAGGAGATAATGAGACTCTGCTTTATTTGTTATTAGGTGGGCAGTCAGTGAAACCCTCTGTTCTCCCTTAAGTGATCTGGGTTGAGAAAGGAAACTTCCTTCTTAGGCTCACACACCATCTCTTCCAAAATTGTCTACGTAAACATAGGGGGGTGGGGTTGTGACTCTCAACTTATGTTTTATGTTTGACCAGGTGCTTTCTTGCTGAGGCTTTTCCTTTATCTCTGTTCTGACCACAATCTACTTCTTAAGATGTCTCCAACTTGACTTACAACTTCACCACATGGGCAAAATTGCCTGTCCTGGGACAGTTTGACCTCAGTGGATTGCTGTGAGGTCACAGCTCTCTTCAGGCATGGAGCCTGCCAGATCCCATCACACAATGTCAATCTGCTTCCAGCAGGTATCTTTATTTAAAGTGAAGTCAATCTGAACTGTCTCAACAGGTAGCACCGGCAACCCAGGGAGCTTTCCATGTTGCATAGAGAAGAATGGGGGGGGGGCAATGCAGGACACGGGGCGGGCTTCCCCCACCCCTCACCAGATTTGCCACAATCCATGGTGAATCTCCCCGCTTTTGCCCACAATGTGAGCAAATCCTTAAACTGTTGCACAAGACTTCTGCTGTGGTGAAGGCAGACAGAACTCTCCCACTTCAAAATGATCTCAGATAACGTTTTTCATTTCTGTTGTGACTCAGACGTCCTGTCTCCCATCTAACATTTCAACAGTAGCAATAACAGCAAAAACAACTAGAGACTTGAGTGCAGGAGGAAAAGTGAAAAAATTTAAAAGATTCCTTGTGAACAAAGGTGACACTTTCCATTACAGCTTTTTCACAATCTCCTAGGAGCACAGGATAAAATTACACAGCAATGAGCAAAGCCTAGCTTCCTTCCTTCCTGTGTCACACCATCATGAAGGTTTCTTTATATGGTTGTGCTGGAAACACTGTTTGGCTTTTTTCTATCTTGTTTCTAATGCATGAATTTCTAGAATGGGCAAGGTGTACTGTTTTACTTCAGAAATTAACTGGGCCAATCTGTAATAATTGCTGTAATAAGATGTTTCACACATATGTCTATATTTGATGTTTTTATAGTTTTAATGATTTTAATCTATAGTTGTATGTTTTTTATTTAGATATGTGATATATTTTTATATATGTAAGGCATTGAATTTTGCCATTTATTACGTTGTAAACCACTTTGAGTCCCCCCCAGGGGTGAGAAAAGCAGTATAGAAATGCAGATAATCATCATCATCATCATCATCATCATCATCATCTGTCCAAACCTAAATTTTATTAGCTTCATTATTTAGATTAAGCCAAGTGGGTTGCACAGCCTTAATAAGTATTTTTACTAGGCACCACATTTACAGATTTTACAGAAATCTGGAATCTCAGATAAGGAAGAAAGTTACTTTGACTGTGAAATACAACAGTTAAAAACATAGAAAGATGGTAACAACTTCTCATACAGTGGACCCTTGGTTACAGAACCCCCATGGATACCAAAATCCATTGATGTTCAAGTCCCATTGTATACAGTAGTGTAGTAAAATGGTGTCTGTGATGTACATGCAATATGGCAACATCAATGCTTGCTTTTTGGGTTTTATATTTTTAATACTTGCAAGATGGTTGAATATGTGGGAAAAGAATCTGTGGATATAGATGGCTGAATCAACAGATCAGTCTGCATTCATTCTCTCTATTTTTATTCTATTCCTGATCTCTTTTCCAGATGGTTTACAATCGCTCCCTGCTTCTGTCCATTTTGCAGTCTGAAACACTTAAAGGTTGACCTGGAAGTAGTTTCATGCTGCAATCATGAAATCCTACTCAACATTCATCCTACTCAACACAAAATACTTCTGAGTAGACATGCATTGGATTGCACAGTTAAGAGTTATTTCTACAGTTTCTAAGCAACCATATAAGCTTCATTCTCTTCCCTTGTTCTGGACTCTGCAAAAGAACTGGTTGATGAATTCATAAGAACGAGGTGGCAACCACATGGCCTGTCAATAATAGCCAGTTTGTAAACTCCTTAAGGGCCAACTATATCGCCGCACCTCTGGAACACTGGTTGCTCCCCTTTCCTACCAATGAGGGGATGGAATAAGCAAGTCAGAACCAGGGCCCATGCCACACACCAACCTGGAGTTGTGACAAAGAACAATTAATTGAAACCACAAACATAACGAATTTACCAGGTGGGTGGGAGGAACAATGGCAGCAGGCACGGTGTCTGCGCTGGCACCAGTGCTTAGTGCTTGCCTCACAAGGGGCTTCTGGAAAGAAGAAGCCCCCTGCCTGTGTTATGTTCGGCTGGAGGGCGCCCGGTGCCACAACGGCCCTCACCCAGTGAATCGGGTAAGGCATTTATGTGTGCATAGGCGACATACCTCCAGCTGGCAGAACCAAGAAAGACGCAAACACCAGGTTGGGATAACAAATGGCTACAACATGTTTATTGATTACAGGAACAAAGGTTGGCTGGCATGCATGGGTCCTGGATCATGGATTGGGCCGTCCACTGCTGACTGATACCGCTTACCACACTGGTGTGCGGACGGAACCAAACCGGGCCAACTATACCACCACACCTCTGGAACACCAGTTGCTGCCCCCTCTTACCAATAAATGGGGGGGGGGAGTAAGCAAGACAGATCCAGGGCCCATGCCACACGCCACAAAGAGGGGGGTGGGGGCACAACAGGTATAGAAAAGCACCATATGTGCTTACTTCTCATTATTTTGCCTCATAATTTGTCAAACAATGCATTGCATAGTCAAAATGTTCTGTAACTAAAAATAAGAAGAAATATATAGTTATATTTTCATGTAGCCTTAATGTAGCCTTAATGGTTCTGTTGTACATCTCATGTGATTTAACCAAATCCTCAGTTCTGTCTCCCTTAATCGACTTACCTTTTATTTTCTTTAGGAGCAATGCTGTTCTACAACAGCAAGTGTGTGTGTGAAAGCAAGATGGACAATATTCTGTATTTGAATGACATAATCAAAATTGATATAGATCAATACTTAATCAAGGTTGACACAGATCAAAATTTTAATCCCCCAATTCTGAGAGTGCCTTGGATCACAAGAAGATCAAACCAGTCTATATTCCAGGAAATAATGCCCGACTGCTCACTGGAGGGCAGGATATTAAAGGTAAAGATGAAGTACTTTGTCCACATAATGAGAACACAGGAAAGCTTGGAGAAGATAATGATGCTGGGGAAAATGGAAGGAAAGAGGAAGACGGGTCACCCAAGGGCAAGATATATAGATGGTATCCTTGAAGTGACTGGCTTGACCTTGAAGGAGCTGGGGGTGGCGACAGCTGACAGGGAGCTCTGGCATGGGTTGATCCATGAGGTCATGAAGAGTCAGAAGCGACTGAACAAATAAGCAACAACAAAGCTCCATTATTCTAAAATTCTTTTATTTGATTTTGTCAATATTTTAGTAAAATGTATTAAACGTTTTGAAATGTTTGCAAAATATTTATATAATTAGCCCAAATAAAAATCATTTTTGGGAAGCAGCCAAAATAGGGATATACACTTCCTAGGGATATACAAGACTTTTAAGACCTTAATCAGTACTGCTAGAAATGGACTGGCAGCCAGTAAAGCTGCTTCAACCGTAGGGTTAGATTTTCCCTGCAACTAGCCCCAGTCAGCAGCCTGGCTTTGGCGAATTGAACCTACAGTTTCAAAGAGCCCCAGAGGTGGAACACCACCACACAGCTCTCCATCAGCCATATCCAGGACACACATTTTGGCTGCAACAGCCCCCCTGAATGGCCACTCTATGGTTGGTGGAGACTGTGAAGGGCATTGGAAAAGCTTCTTATTATACCGCATAACAAAATACAGATGAAAGATGACATCTGCTGAGATTTGCTGAGGTCTTGGTGGCTGAGATCATCAGTCAATGCCTGGCTATAGGGTCAGATGGTTTTAAGATCCTCTGTGCTCTCCATCAGCCATGAAACAGCTGCTCATGTAGCTGCTCATGTAGTAGAATTGAATGGAAAAAAAATGGTCTTGGTGGAAAAGAACATCAACAGCAACCAAAAAGCATAAGGCATCTTTGCAGTTATGAATGATGTTCACAGGATACTGACCTATGTAAGTGATCTCTTATATTACATGAGTATTGCCTCCATGCTGTTAGGCATTAACATCTAATCTTAGCAGCTTCAATAATCACCCCAAATCCTATTCTTTAAAAAAATTCTTTGTTTGATTGCATTATTTATAAAAACAACTATTACATATGGCCTCATTTTTATGCAGCCTGGTTTTTATTATATAGGACAGTGGTTCTCAACCTGTGAGTTCCCAGATGTTTTGGCCTTCAACTCCCAGAAATCCTAACAGCTGGTAAACTGGCTGGGATTTCTGGGAGCTGTAGGTCAAAACACCTGGGGACCCACAGGTTGAGAACCACTGTTATAGGCTGTGTGATACAGGCTGATTCTTTCATATACTGCCAGCTCAAAAAATGGGTTTGTCCATTTTGCAAAGAAAGACAACAAAACCAAGCATATATGTCTTGTCCTAAGATCTATCATCCTTGGCTTTAGGCAACTCCAGTGTGATGTTGATATTGTTACAAAATCCTTTATACATCTAATACATCTCTAGTGACAGACTTCTGTATTTAATTCCAGATACATATCTCATACCCCTCCTTTCCTTCTGATCATATAATGGAAAAATCTAAACATATGAATAAGTAGACACATCCAAAGATAGAAAATAATGCTGATGTTTCTATGAGGGGCTAATTAACTTTGTTGCTTGATTTCTCTAACAATATAGAGGTGTCTTACTATGCTACCTCAAGCATGGCATAAAAGAAAGACACATTAAAATTAACCATAACTATTTTAGTGATAAATTTATTGAACTGTGCCTTGATCAAACTCGGGCATAGGTATTGGAAATTCCCAATGTTCAGGTGTGCAAAATGGGATTAATTTGAACTGCCCCTATTAAATGGTAGTCACATTTTTAAAAAGAATTCAGGATTCCTGTATCTTTCACAGTTGTATGAAAGAAAAAGTTGCAGCTGGTGTACCCTAAAGGACAAACTACACCTGCTGAAATCCTTTCTTTCATATACAGTAGAGTCTCACTTATCCAACATAAACGGGCCGGCAGAATGTTGGATAAGCGAATATGTTGGATAATAAGGAGGCATTAAGGAAAAGCCTATTAAACATCAAATTAGGTTATGATTTCACAAATGAAGCACCAAAGCATCATGTTAGACAACAAATTTGGCAGAAAAAGTAGTTCAATACGCAGTAATGCTATGTAGTAATTAGTGTATTTATTAATTTAGCACCAAAATATCACAATATATTGAAAACATTGACTACAAACATGCGTTGGATAATCCAGAATGTTGGATAAGTGAGTGTTGGATAAGTGAGACTTTACTGTAATTGTAAAAATTATGTGGCCATCCTAGCAGACATAAAGCATGTTTCTCATACCTTAATCAAGATAGCAGTTTCAAAAATGTACAGACTTGCTTCTGGGTCCAAGGTACAGCTTGTGTTGACTGTCTGGATGCCTTATTTGTGTTAAGTGCCCCTCACCCCCACATGAACACATGAGTGATATGCATTTCTCTACTCAGGAAATCAAACTTTTGAACTTCTCATGGCTTAAAGAAATAGAAGGAAGCACACATATAAATGCATAACACTTTGTTTTAGGATGGAGGCAAATGCATGGCTGGATGAGGTTTGTATCGCTTGCTGTATCATGTGGAATGACAAATGTGGAATGGGACAGTATGTGTTCTCCTACCACAAGATATGAATAACTCCCTCTTAATTTCAACAAGAGTTACTCATATCCTGTGGGAAGAGAGAAAAGAGCCCCAACTTTAAAGAGAAGTTGCATCTTCCACCTCTGTGGTAGGTCCTTGAGGGTTTAGTGCTATTTGGGGACAAATTCAAAACATATTTTGCTATAATTTACATTAAAAGGAAAAACCATATTATAACAACATGTTGTGAGGGGTTGTAAAGCAGGAGAGCTCTCTTGAGGACACAGGGCTCAATCTTGTAAAAAATGCAAGTTGTACAGCAGCACTCCATCTTATATTTTAGATATGTTTGTAAAAGCATCTCCTCCCAACCAGTTATTTTAAAGCTGGTGAAGCTACCAGCATTTTTCTTAAGATTTTTGAAGTTTAAAAATGGGGCCATATCCCATTGTTTAGAACACAAAAACATGTAATTTAATCAGCTGTAGAAGATGGTCAGACAGAATAGCGTATCCATAGGGGATGCTGATGCATTGACTCCAACATGTGGCATGGAAATAAAGTTTAAAAAAGCATATCAAAATGATTACATTATGTAGCTAATCAGTTGTGAAATGCCACCCAAGTGTAGAAATGGCAAACTTGCTCTCCATGTGAAGTACAACCCATTCATTCTTCGGTGCGGATTCCTTACCAAAATACAACTCCCAGGATTCCATAGCATTGAGTTAAAGTGATTTCAAGTTACACTCATTCTACAGTATAGGTGTAATCTTCGGCAAGATGCCATGATCCTGAGCAGGACTGATAGACGAATGTGCAGCTCTCTCACTCATAAGGTTGCCATAGAATGAAGTTGACATCAGATCAGTTAACAACAAAAATTGGTACCAGAAAAGTTATCTGCCTGGAAAAGCAAAATATCTCTCCCTAAACCGCAAATCTCAGGGTCCTACAGGACGTTCCCATGGAAGTTAAAAGTGCTATAATTGTATAGTATGAAATGACTCAAAATAATAATTGATCCTAATACTCAATGATCAAAGGGCGATATAAGCCTTTGTCCCTGTCTCCCATCCATCTCTCTTGCATAGACTTTCCCCATCCTGTCACTTTGTTCTTTTCCTTTTCTCTCTCCTCACCTTCTTCAGAGCCATTTATGGTTTTTCCAGGTATGGTGCTGCTGATGTCATTGGGTGCCCTGCTGCAATCCTTAAAAAAGGGCATTGTTTGGGGATGGAGTGCTTTAGTGACTAGTGTGGCAAGGTTAAAGCAGGGACCAATGCTCATTGCAGGGCTTGAGGAAAGTGTGCTGTTTTCTGTTTCTTGCTCCCTCCCCAGACTATCACCACAAAACAGAAAATCAAAAAAGATTAATGTTATACAGTGATTTAATTATTTAATAAAATAAATATTTCCACTGTGAAATATTTTTTCTTAGAGGTACAAGAAATTTCACAAAAGACATGATTACTATTTATTTTCTCTGAAAATAAGGGAATGGTAATAAAAAATGTCCTGCTATTTGGAATGCCTTAATTTGCTGTTATATTTTCCAGCTGGCAATCTTTTCTAGAAGTACCTGTCAGTTCAGGGAAAGGAAGTATTACATTTTACACATTCATTTCATTCCATTTAATATTTTAATCAGTCCACGGTCCTTTTTTACTGCCTCAACACACTATAGCATGAATCCACTTTAAATCTGGTTTCTGCCTCCTGCAGAATTCTGGGGTTTGTAGTCTGGTGAGGCCCAGAAACTGTCTGGCTGAGCTGTTTAAAGCCCCCTCCCTAAAGTGGATTTAAAGTGGATTGTATGGCACTGTAGAAGGGCCCCAAGATAAGAAACATTGTAGTGTATTCCAAATTAAGATACTTAATACACTTCAGCACACATCGGTGTAGACCACATTTCGGAAACTGATTGACAGACTGCCTGTACTGGTATTGATGTCAGGTTGACTGGGCAGTAATTGTTGGGGTGCTATTTTTTCATTTTTGAAGACAGGACAACATTTGCCCTCCTCTGGTCTGCTGGGACTTCTTCTGTTTTCTATTTCCTGAATAAAACATCTGACTGAAAATATTCCATTTCTGCTCTCTTTAGCTCATTCAACCCAAGAGTTGCAATGTTTATGTATTGCATTTCTTGTTTTATAATGTCTAACTTGGCATGGTTTATTGCATGTTGCTGGGATATATTGTGCAGCTTCAGACTTCCCTTTTACCTCTGAGCATGTCAACACCTGAACATCCTTTTGACTTGAATCCAGGTGCATCTTTTACCATTTGCCGTTTACTCTTCTTCAGTAGCTTGTTGTGTGCATTTTGATCTAGCCATCTCATCATCTGTTATTATTACTTCTGTCATGTTAGATTGCCTTATCAAAGGGTTTTCATGGTAAAATGCATTTAGAAGTAGTTTAGTAGTGTCTCCTTTTGTGCAGTCCTGCTAACAAGTGTTACCTATGGTGCCACTAACATTGTTTCTAGGAGATACTTTGCCACTGTCAATACCTCTACTGTTGCTGCTTACAAATACAAATATACATACAAATGAGAACCCCCCCCCAAAAAGGGGGGGATTTTTTTCTAGTTGAGACTAGCTATTGTGCTTAGGCCATTAGCTTGACAGCTATAATGATAATGTTATAAGCCAAGGATAGATAATTGCACGGGAGCCCAACATTCATTTATGGCAGACCACATTACCCTGTTTTCAGCCAAAAGTGGCTGAATGTATTTTCTGGAAGTGATTCAGAACTCTAGGTTTCAATTCTACTTGTTAGGCTTCTAGTCATTTCAGTCTTTTACCCATTGATATCTCATGTTTCGAGGTACAGCAAAAAAAAAAAAAGTCATGGGCTTTAAAATGCAAATAGCTACTCTAGACCACATATGTCGTTCTATGCATAAATGATTGTCTAAGCAGAATTTCATTCACACACACAGTCATTGAGAGGGAGACTTTATTGTTTGATCTATACTTCTGTAAACATTGGAAGCATTTTAACACATTTTTCCAACCATGATGTTTCCCTTCATAGAGGCTTATATTAGAAGACAGAAAATTCATTGGTCTAGCCCAGTATTGTCAACATCGACTCACAAAAAAGTGCAGAATTTTAGTTAGGAGCTTTTTGTGCCCCACTTGGGGAGGAAACAGTGACCCTTAAATCCAAAGTATGTCTTCTGCAGCTGAGCTACAGGTTTTCCAACTTATACTGGTAAAATGATGCAACTGACTGTAGGCCAAACTAGATACATGGGACAGTTGTGTATATGTTAAAAGATGCATACATACCAACTTAGGAACATTCCAATCCCTGACATCTTGGAGCCAAAACATGTAACTTGGGGACAGCCACTGGTGATGTCACAGACCCATGGAGATCACTGAGGAATCTCCTGGTGATGTCATTAAGCATGAGACATTTAGCATGAGAGCAAAAATGCCCTTGCACTTTTCTCACTCCAGTTAATATTTCACATTCAAAGTGGAAATGAAGGATTTTTTAATCTCACTTCATTCCACTCACTGCACACTTGGCAATCTGGAAATAAAGCAGAGCCACCAGATTGTTACACAACCACAATGGACACTGGTCCAACAATATGAGTGGTAAATCCAATTGGAGAACTGTGTTACATTTGAGTACAGCATTTTGCACCTTATTAGTACTAAATAAATATGAATCTGAAGAGAGGGAAGAGTGAGATCCCCAAATACAGGCAGTCCCTAAGTTAAAAACATCTGACTTACAAATGAAACATAGTTAAGAACAAGGGTGAGACAACAGGAAGTAAAAGAAATCTACCCCTAGGAAGGGAAATTCACTCCTGGAAGCGTTATCATGGGGGAAAGGTTTCTCCACTGAAGCTTTATCGCCAATCCTTGTTTCCACAACAAGCTAAATTTTTCAATTATCACACGGACAGAATGTGAAGTGAAATCTTTTGAACAGCAGCGCAGACAGAAGAACAAACACCACAGTTTCTCATTTTTATTTTTATTTTTTTGTGTCAGGAGCAACCGGAGTTGCTTCTGGAGTGAGAGAATTGGCTGTCTGCAAGGACATTGCCCAGGGGATGCCCGGATGTTTTGATGTTTTTACCATCCTTGTGGGAGGCTTCTCTCATGTCCCCGCATGGAGCTGGAGCTGATAGAGGGAGCTCATCCGCGCTCTCCCCGGGTGGGATTCAAACCTGGCAGTCTTCAGGTCAGCAAGCCAACCTTCAAGTCACAAGGTTTTTATCCCCTAGGCCATCGGAGGCTCCAGTTTCTCAATGATACCGTGTGTGTGTGTGTGTGTGTGTGTGTGTGTGTGTGTGTGTAGAGCAGGGGTACATTTTTAGGTGTAATTCCAGCTATATGTGTGTGTGTGTGTGTGTGTGTGTGTGTGTGTGTGTGTGTGCCCTTCACTCTGTCACAGCAATGATTAGTTCAAAATGTGCAAGAGGATATCTAGAAAGCTAGTTTGTACAACCCCAATCCCAGCCTCAGTACATACATACATACATACATACATACACAAACCTATAGAACCAATCTTGTTTGTAGCTTGGGGACTGCCTGTACTGAGGCTGGGATTGGGGTTGCACAAACTAGCTTTACAGATATCCTCTTGCACATTTTAAATTAATCATTGCTGTGATAGAATGAAGGGTTAAGTACTGTGTGCCCTTGCATTGACCTTTTAATTCTGTTTTTATAGCTGTAGAGACAACAGTTCATATGTCTTCCTCATCTCTTTTCCTTCCTTGTTGTATGTATTTTAATAGTGTTTATCTCTTCTTTTAATGATGTTGTACCCTGCCTCAAGCCTCAGGGAGAATACCCCCCTCTCAAAAAAAGGAGTATTGGAAATGATCCCTGATAAGCATTGAAGCTCAATGTTAAATATCAGAAGGTTGATGTATAAGTACATATTTAGATGTATATACTGTTATTTCAACAGAAAACAACATATCCTACCACAGTAGAAAACTGTGACTGGAGGATTTACAGATTCCTAAGTTATAGCCCTATGATTCTTCTTCAGTCTTTATAGCAGTGTTCTATGAAGTCTTGGGATTTGCAGTTTTATGGAAGCATGGGAGGTATTTAGAATTCTTCAATGCGTCATCAAAACAGCTCAGGTTTACATAGGGTGCAGCCATGGCAATTACAGTGGAATCATACTGCAATAATTGTATAGTGTGAAAGAGCCCCGGATGATAACTATGCTACTTTCTTAGAATGTATCTACACTATAGAATTAGTGCAGTTTGACAGCACTTTAACTACCATGACTACCTGAGGTCTTGCAATAAAAGGCTGTATATATCTCTATTTATGAAGAACTGGCATATTTTGCTATACACATATTTACACGTACCTGTTGAGCATCCCTTATCTGGAATTCCAAAATCAAAATATTCCGAAATCCAAAATGATTCATATGGGTGGCGATTGGGATACTTTCATTTTCTGATGGTTCAATGTACATGCACTTTGCTGTATGTACAAAATTATTTAAAAATATTGTACAAATTACCTTCAGGGTATGCATGTAAAGTGTATATGAAACATAAATGAATTTGCTTTTAGACTTGGGTCCCATCTACAAGATAAGTCATCATGTATATATATATATTAGGCATGTCCGATCGATGAAAAAAATGTTTCAATTCTCGTTTCTAAAGTAGGGGGAGTTGGCACTTCGATATAGAAAGTATTTCCGAATTTTTCACCCAAAAATTTTGGATATTTCCAAAAATTCATAATGATTCTAAATGTTTCTAAAATGGTGGACGTGCATGCGCAATTGCCAAAAAAAAGGAACCTGGGGGGGGGGACTTTTACAGGGCTCTCCCGCCCTCATTTATTGAGCTATCCTCATCTAATTTGGTACAGTGGGAGAACATTCAACATTCTTTGCTCAACAAATTGCAGAACGTTTCCTGTCTCCTATGATTTTTGGTGAATTTTCATAACTTTTTGTAATCCCACAACCCTCAAGCCAATGCCTTCAATTGGAAATGGAGCAGACGCCAAGCTATGCCCTGGCCAGGAATGCCAAGTTACTTTGGAAAATATAAATTCCCTTGCTATCTTTGTAAGCAAGAACTCTGGAAATCAATGGTGTCTCTGGCTGTGTAATCCCACAACCCTCAAGCCAATGCCTTCAATTCCCCAAAATTAACACACTCAGTCACTCCCAAGAGAAGGAACCAGCAACAAAAGCCTAACCCAAATCCAAACCCCTCTGTCGGAACAGCCAGAATGAACCCCTTCACCCTCTCTCCCTCAAGACAGGCTTGCTTGCTCTCCGTTTGCACTGCAGACCACCACCCTCTCCGCGCAAAACCCATCCCATAATGGCTCACCCAGGCTACGCAATGGGCTTTTATGCCAATCTTCCACATGGACGCAGAGGACCCTAGCCCCCACCTTTGCGTCCATCGTGGAAGCTTCTGATTGGCCGGGGAGCGGCAGCCACGTTAGGCTGCACTAAGCTCCCATTCAAGGTAGGTTGCAGAAACAAAAAAAAATTAAAAAATTAAAAAATATATATTAAAAAAATTTGGGGAAAAAATTAACAAAATATTAAGAGACAATTAGAGAATGGGCCAATGATGGTTCAAAATACATTGCCGGTTGCGCCGTGTGATAACGTATCAGAATGCGTCTCAAAAAGCTAAAACAATCCGATATCCGATATATGATTCAAAACGATTTTTTGGACATACCTAATATATATATATATATATATAT
Organism: Anolis carolinensis; assembly: GCF_035594765.1. Lineage (NCBI taxonomy): Eukaryota > Metazoa > Chordata > Lepidosauria > Squamata > Anolidae > Anolis > Anolis carolinensis. The sequence goes on from NC_085844.1 coordinate 181,023,207, forward strand.
ATATATATATATATATATATATATACACACACACACACACACACACACACACACACACACACACACACACATACACATACACAGATAAAAGTATTCCAAAATCCCCCAAAATCTGACATCCTCAATGGTTCTGGTCCCAAGCATTTTGAATAAGGGATTCTCAAACTGTAAATAGAAAAAGCATACATTTCCTATATAAAATATAGTATTACATGTATAAAATTGCAAAGCCTTTCAATTGTACTTGCTGTTAAGAAATGTTCACTAACTTTTACAAGGTCTTGACAGCCCTTGACTCAAAACACCAAACTGTACTACTGGATCACACTGTGCAAAGATTAGACACATCAAAGGTGAGATAATTTGAAGAAACACAAATGAACCCTCTTTCATGCACAGAGGAATTTGCAAAGGTCTGCTTGCTGTGTCTAGGAGTTTAATCAACAGGCGAGACCCGCTGCTGTGCAATAAAACTCCCTATCAGGATTCCACATCTGGGCTGCACATCTTAATTTAAGGACAATATGGCAACACAACCTCTCCACTGTACAGCACAAATTAACACATTGACTTCTAAGGGCATAAATCTAACGGGTAGCATGTTTTCCCTACAGAGTTGTCCTAAGAAAGTTTTTTGGCTCAGAGGAAGAAAAGGGAACATAAGGAACTTATTGAGAGTAAGCCTTAAAGAAACCACTACAGTCTGTTCTCAATTCCCAGTTTCACATTCCTGATATGACCCATGGACTGCAGGTACTTTGTTTTCTATGCACTATACTAGAATTGTGGAATTGGCAGGCAAATCTAGTGTCTTTTAAATTGGCAAAAGGATCATCATGTGCTACATTTCACACTGGGCCATTGGCTGGTTGAAATTGTACATCAGTGGCTTTGTATCTTGGAGGTTTGCATCACAATTTTCCTCATTTAAGGCTGTATTTAGCTGAAATGCTGAGTATCAATAATGGTAAACCCCTGCAACCTGTAGTTTTAGCAAGGGGGGTATTTCACCCCACTAATTTTAGGAGAAAGTGCCCCCATATACTTGGGTCACCCTGTCAGAAACCAAGCAAAATTTAAAAGAGCATGTTAGCAATGTGCTGATATAAGAACAAAATGAAAGTGGATAGGTGAAACTATAGCAATGGTGAAAAAAGATCCTATGTTAAAGGACCTGAACAATATGTGGCCTTCCGGTTTTTGTTGGAGCCCTAGCCAACATAGCCAAGGGTGAGGAATGCTGGGACCTGAAGTCTAGAAATTTTTAGGATATCACATTTAGCCCACCCTGACACCTTTCATAGCCATTTGCAAACACACACCCCACACATTTACATTTACATTTTTTCTCTATAGAAAGGGGATTACACATATCATTCTATGGTATGCTTCCACTGAAAATGGTTCATTTCAATATAGTTCACATGGAGTACAGTGGGAGCTCCTTCTTTGGATGGCCATCTGTCAGGGGTACTTTGTGCTTTTTCTGCATGGCATGGGGTTGGGCTTGATGGTCCATGTGGTCTCTTCCAACTCTATAATTCTATCTGTGGTTTTGCATTGCCACAGTACATCCAGAAATATATCCCACATAGATATGGGGATCATGTTTTATACAAAGTGCCAAGGAACAGAAACTCTGGCTTCTACTCAAACTGGAGAGTGTACATCACGTGGCGTCTCCAGTCATCTTTCTTCAGCTCAACAGCATGGCACTCTGGGAAAGCTGTAGAATTGGCAGCTGTATGTAGTGAACAGGGGTCTAAGCATATTGGTTGGACATGGCAGTAAAGTAAGAAATAGCAGCTCAAGTCCCACTCAGGGAAACAATCCATATAACATCATAATATATTTTCTCTAGCTTAGGTTGTGCCATCTTGATTTGACATCTGAGATGAATTCAGAGGAAAGCCATTTGTCTGACTACATCAGCTAAGTCAATAAGGGGAAACATTTTTAGTACAAGAACATGGCTCGTTACGTCTCTGACTCCCCGTCACTCCATCCCCTTTGAAATGTAATGATGGGAGGGAGCGGTAAGGATCTTTCAGCATTTCTGTTAGAAATCTCAGCCTTTAGAGGTTTCTAAACCCCAGCCATGTATATAATAACACCACATGAAAAAGAAGGTATGTGAGTTGTCAGCAAGGGTGATTATGTTTGCTTTAGAAAAGTTTAAAGACATATAAGCTGATTATTAGGGTCAGTAAGGTTGGGAATAATTTAAGACTGGCTTTTGTGTATAACTTTTGGATGCTTTTTAAAATAAAAAAGCACTGTCTTTATATCTGCAATCTTCAGTATATTATATAGCCTATTTCTAAACAAAAACATTTTAATAATAATAATATCAACAACAATAATAATAATTTTATTTCTTTCTCACCTCTCCTTGTGGTTCAAGGCAAGTTACAGAATTATTAAAACACATAAACATTGTAAAAATACCACAAATACACATATTAAAATGTATTTCTATAAAAGATACATATTAAAACGTTTCTTTAAAATACGCATTGAAATACACAAAACAGATTAAATAATGGACACATGTTTAAAATCCATGTAATAATAATTTTGAAGGAATAAAATATGAATAAATTTATTTTATATAAGAAATAAGAACAAATCTCAAAAAAAATGGCAGTTCTCACTCCATGAATACAATCATGCCCATAGTTCACTTTAGTTTGTTCTTATTGTTCCATCTCAATCCACTTCTACACTGCCCTATATCCCAGAACCTGATCCCAGATTATTTGTGTTGAACTGGATTATATGAGTCTACACTAACAGATGGGGTAAACAGATAATCTGGGATCAGATCCTGGGATATAGGGCAGTTTTAGGCCTGGTTTTAAAGGAGAAATTGTCTTGGTTGTCCTGTAAGATTTGTTTGTTTTTTTCATGTCAGGAGTGACTTGAGAAACTGCAAGTCATTTCTAATGTGAGAGAATTAGCCATCTGAAAGGACGCTGCCCATGGGACGCCAAGATGTTTTGATGTTTTTACCATCCTTCTCTCATGTCTCCACATGGAGAGCTTTTGCTGACAGAACTCATCTGCGCTCTCCCTGGATTTGAACCAGCAACCTTCATGTCAGCAACCCAACCTTCAAGTCAGCATCCTGTTGGCACAAGAGTTTAATCCCCTGCACCACCAGGGGCTCCGTCCTGTAGGATGATCTGAGCCAAGAAAAGGACAGGGGGAATTTGGCCCTGTTGGGTTCTCTTGGGCTCCTCAACATCCTTCAATGCCATTGACAATGGTGTCCTTCTAGATAGAATTGAAGGCACAACTTTGCAATGGTTCCCTGTCTGTTTGAATAGCTGATACCAGAAGATAGTATTGGAGTATTACTGCTTGCTCAGTAACATTTATCTATCCCTTTCTTCAGGAGTGAATTCAAGACTACTTTAAGCACCATTGCTCCATCCTGCAGGATCCTGAGACCTGTGGTTTACTGAGATAGGGAGAATTCTGTAGCAAAGAACTTAGAGGCACTCCATTGAAATACAGCATTAGTGCCCTCTAGTACAGAATTCCCTTGATGAAGAAAGTTCCTTCAATGTACAAATCCCAGGACTCCATAGGAAGCAGCCATGACTAAGTAGTTCAGTGTTTCTCATTCTCTGCTCCTCCTGATGTTTTTGCACTTAAGCTCCCATAATTCCTAATCGCTGGTAAGTTCAGCCCACACAAATCTGAGATAGTGTTTTTGATTTTTCTTCTGTCCAGTTTAAGTGGTATTCAGCCAGTTCTGGAGGGGGACTGTATTCCTTCAAAAGAATGAAGCACTTCAATCTGAGTGCTCTCAGATCCATGACTGTCAGTAGAAGCCAGGTTGCCTGGATAGATTGGATGACCTTTTAACAACTGATGTTGATATGTAATCTATATAAATATGAACTTGTGACAATTGTTCACATGGTGGTGAATACCATTTCGACCACTACAATGCTTTATACATGGGACATTCTTGGAAAACAATTCATTGCTTTCAGCTAGATTAAAACATGATGGGTAGTTTATTAATGGAGATTTGCTGAAATAATCACATTATACCAGTGCTTTGACTGCTTCACTAGCTCTCAGCCCCTTTCCAGGCTCAGTTAAAACTAGCTAAATGAGACTAGTATCTCCTCCCATATCCATTGTCTATTGTACATTTTTAAAACATAACTGTAAACTACCTAAACTGTAACTGTAAACTGCCTAAAGAACATTGGTTATGGGGCAGTCCAAAAGTAAAATAAATAAATTGTCTGTATCTTATATGTGCCAAATTAACATTTTCCTTCCATAATGAATGGGCTCCTAATTGGCCTAAGATCCCATGATTTTCAAAATGTGTTCACTGATTTCTAGTAGGGATCTAATGCTGGGATTATTTTTTATTATTTGGATTGTATTATAAATATTGTTATGAGCTGTTGAGCCTTGATATGGAAATAAGCTAATAAATCTGTTTATTAGTACAATTCTGTTATGAATTGGAAATCAAATGAAAAATAGAACTTGATTTTCATTCAGTAAGTCTCAGGTTACAGTAGCATTCAGTGAAAATATAAAATTAATTGCACAATGGAGCACTGATGAAAGTATATTGGGTTCTTTTGCCCATTAGCTTAGTTTTCATTTAAAGAGATCCTACAGGACAGATCCTCATTATTTTCTATGTTAGTTTGAAGTCATTCAAAATTGGAGAAGGGTCAAACTTTATTAAGGAATTCCAAACCAATAAAAATTCAAAGTTAGAGCGGAAGGACCGAAAGGAAACATGGACTTGAAGACTAACAATCAACTCAGGGATTCGTTCAATTTTTGCAAACATGCCTTTCTCTTTGACATAAATACTGTAAACCACTTCTATCAGAGACCTTTCAAAACAGCTAGCTTTTTATTTTATGTTTTGTTTCAGGTTTTTATTTGAAAATCAAGAGGTTCTGATAAGAAGAATACTGGACAAATGGAAACAGTTGAAATTTGGGACTTAATTTGTACACTGGTGTTTTGTGCAGAAAACAATCATGCAAGAATTTTGTATGAAAAAAGTCTGAATCACAAATAGACTTTGAGAACTGTGAGGTTTATCACAGTAGGAAGAAAGTTGCTAAAAGTATTTGTTGCTTCCTCCAAAAAGAAAATTCATGAAGAATTCCATCTTTAGTTCAACCTTTCTGATACTCAAAATGGCTACAGGAGCATAAATATTTGATCATACCACAGTAACAAGTCAATCCCAAACTTGTTACAGGAGATGGTGGAATCTAAACAAAATGACGAAATGGATGGAGATTGGGGGGGGGGGGGTAGTAAAGAAACTAAAAGATGTAAGATGAAGTCTTGCCCTGGTTAGAAATGTTGTATAATCAACAGTTAGCCAGTACAGTTAAACATCTTATTTGCATCTTTGTTTCTAAGTTTATACACTTCTGAAACTAGAATAAATTATACTTGGTTTGGCTTCACTTAATTTTTTGTAACTTCATTAGCATTAACAAGGTATCTAGCTTAGTTAATAATGTGAGAGCAATTTTTTGCTTGTCAGAGCAGAATACAAATGTGGGGAAAGCTATTTAATACTACTCTCCAAAATAATTGGAATTCATATAAATTGCCTTCGGTTCCCTACAATCCTGCACACAATTAGGCATCTCACATTCCAATGAAGTAAATATGATATAAGTAGTATGTGTAGGATCACAGCCTTAGTATTCTGGTCAATGCTGTCTCAACAGAAAGACCTATAAATCAGATTTTTCAACTCCAGCTCCTATGCAATCCTCTTGCAAACCAAGCTCATTTTTTAGAAATATGTAAATTACAAACATTATATTTGTTACCATCTAATTGCAGTTGAAATTGAAGAGCAATTATGTTTATTATCCCCATTCTCTGAGTTGAAACAGCATCTCCACTCTGCAGCATCACTTGCCCTAAGTAAATAGGCTGCTTGACAAATTCTCATTATTCCTCTAGATCACCTCTTGATCTCTTTTTGTGACCATTGCCACAGAGTATTTCCCAAAACATGACAGCAGAAGTACATTCTTGCAATTCATTATCTGGAGAGCCTGGGCTTCTCACTTGGCACCTTTCACAAGCAGGAGATAAAAACTTCCAGCCGCTTTCATTTTGAAACAACAACCACCAAGTTCCATTAAGGCCCAATCCTGAAAACCCAATAAAGTGAATTCATTACTCAGTTTATGTAGCATTAAAATGGCAAGAGCATTTTCTGTGTGATTGCTAGATAAAAAGCACACCTTCAAAACATTGTGTAATCTGTCAATTGTTAAGGTTTGAATTATTTTTTTTTAAAGGAACAAGAACTACGCTGCTAACCATTTGATATTTTATTCATATGATTCATGTTTATCTCTCCTTTCCACTAAAAAACAAAATAGCACTCAAGGCAGTTAACACACATCTCTAAGAACAAATTAAATTATTAAACTATTAAAATAGTATCTTAGAAGTCTGAAAAACCGGTTTGAAGAGCTCTCTCCCCACGCTGTTCCTATAATCATCAATCGAGGGAAGTTATTTGGAGTCTCTTTCCCATTATGAAATTAAAACCCTTTTATATCACTTTAACTGGCATGGCAGTATCCTATGGAATCCTGGGGTTTGTAGCTCAATGAGCAATAGAGTAAAATTGCTTTTGCTCTCAATGTGACTATTTGTACCTCATCATCTTAGATACTGTGTTTGTGGTCCCCCATGCTAAATATAAAAAATAACTGTGTATCTGAAATATACCATTGGTTTTTTAATGTACTATCAAACTGGCTTCCAGGTTGAGATGCATGAAGTGCCTGGTTGTTCAGAAGTATGCCCTATTGTGTTCAGAGAGGCTTAGTTTCAAACAATTGTGTTTAGTCTTGCAACCTGAATTAATATTTTCTTCTTTCCAATGTTATATAGCAAAATGACCTCTTTTTTTCTTTTTCTTTCCTTTTTTATTGTCCCCAGGATGCTTGCATTCTGGACTTTAGCTCCTCTGATAAAACACAACACCCTGATATAGATTTATTTATGGTTCATAAATCCCAATTCTCCAACAGGTTAATGAGTAGCAACACAATGCTGAAAACATGTTATTTACTGACTGTTTTATTTAGGACTGCCACCTAGAGGGTTTGTTGTTTGCTTCTAATTTTATGTTACCAGAAAAAAAATATTTCAAATGGCATGGTCCTTTTGGTTGGTATTTAAAAAAAAAAAATAGCAACGCACATTTTGTTTTGTTTTTCAAAGCAATGTGTGTTTTCAAACCATGTTAAGTCTCTTCTGACATAAAAAGGAAAAGAAGAAAAAAGAAGAAAAGCAATGTGGTGCCCCTTTAACAGAAACTTGTTTTTATTTTAGCATGAGCTTTTGCGGATATAAATCCACTTCTTTGGATGCAGTACAAAGTGATATCAAAGTCTCAGATATAAAGCATGTTTATACATGTTTTCTTTGGTGAAACAAAGCTGTCCCATAACTGATGACCCCAGTTTCACAAACATAGCTGTGGTAAGGAGGGGTTTTTTTTTTTAAGTAGGTTACCACAGCAAAAGAAATACACTTTTATTGCTATGTTCCACAAACATGATGTCATAGATTGAACAGGCTACATTGACTCCTGCTCTATCCAGACCGCAGTTACCACGGGAGACCTCCTAGGTAGCAATATCGACAAATTATTAAACAAAATTAACATTGTATTCTGAATGATGTAATTTTCATATGAACCTTTAGTGTAGACGTAGACCTGTGTCCAAGAAACATATGAAACTGTTTTCATTCATTCTAAAAATATCCTTTAAAGGGAATATTATAATACTAAGAAATCAGTATAGAAGGCAGAAATTTTATTAAGGAAAAAGTTGACGATTGAACTGTTCTACAGCCCATTTTGATGTTTTAAAAAGCCGTTAAAGTAGAAGAGATACCTTTGGTGGATATACTCCAGAACAGGTAAATCAGGATGGTTGCCAATTCATGGTGGACATCTGTTAGCCAAGGTTTTGTCTGCTGCTGGGGAAATTCATTTGAGATCCATGCTGATAATTTAGCTCTGTATACACACCATAGAACTTTGCTGTCTGTTAAATGATGTTGGCTGAATCTTTGACAAGCATAAATGTATGAGTCCATGGAATGGAGAATATTTCTTAAAGACCTGAGAATCTGACCTGGTTGCTCAATGAAAATTTGTTTGTGGGACTCCATTAAGAAGTTGAGAGATGAAGAAAAAGCTTTCTAAAATCAATGGATTCGTGTTTATAAAATTTTGTAATTATCAATCCTTGTTTATAACATTTAAGCAACTTCAACTCTACTATTTTTAATTGTTGTAACTGCTGTTATTGTTATCTAGTAGCGAATTTGGAAGTCCTGCCATTATCAGTAGTGCAGCCAAACAGCAACTCATAGATGATGATGATGATGATGATGATGATGATGATGATGATTATTATTATTATTATTATTATTATTATTATTATTATTATCGTGATGTCTTACTTGGTTTTCCCTCTCTTGCTTATTTCCTGGTTTGCTGCTCTTGGGTGGAATGTTCCATTGGCTCTTGTTTTGGGGGTGGAGCTTGAGACTCCCCTGTAGGTTTGGGTGAGATGGTTCAGCCCTGCAGCTAGTCTCTAGAGGCTTTTTTCCCTCCATTTTCATTCCAGAGCAAAACCTCTTAGAGATAGGTCCTAGAATTTGGTCTGGGTTCTTTGGCCTAGCAAATTCAAACAGGCAACCTAAATCACGTACTTACCACCATAGCCTCATACTTACCAAAAGCATAGCTTATAGTTTACCTCATAGCCTTGTACTCACCTTATAGACATTTCATAGCTCGTACTTACCTTATAGTCACAGCATAGCTTGTACCGACCTATAGCATAGATAGTATATTTCATAGCTTATAGTTACCATCATAGCCTAAAGCATATACCACCATTGCTTGTGTTTGCATTATAGAAAGCTTTCACCTCACAGCTGGTACTTACCTCACCTCACAGCCTAGTACCTACCTTACCTTATAGTTTCCTCATAGCTTGTGTGCTTACCTCATATAGTCTTTATAGCCTTCATTCTCAATCAATATATTTTTATTTCTTTATAATTTCAGTGATTTTACCTCATATTATTTCTAATACAGTAAAAGGTTTATTTTCTGTGTAATTAAACTCAATCTACAATCTTTGTTTTCTATTATATGTTTCTGATTCATCATTCAAGATTCCTGCTTGAAATTACCATTTCCTGTGTTCAATAAATATATTTTGGTTATCTGTAACCAGCTTCAAGAGTGTTTAAGGTTTGAGGTATAATAAAGGGTAAACCAATCTCCGCTTGGGTAGCCAGACACATAGCCTTTCTTTTCCCCAGCGTGCCATCACAATTATCATTATTTTATTTCTTACCCACCTCTCCTCATCGATCAAGGTGGGTTACAGAATATTTTAAACACATAAAAATTGAAAAAACAGTACAAATACACATAATAAAATCTATTTCTATAAAATACATATTAAAATACACAAAATAAAGGTTAAACAAAGACAGGGCTGTAGCCAGAAAAAATTTCGGGAGGGGTTTTGAAAATTTGGGGGGTGGGGGGTTGAACCCCTAGCACCCCCCTCCCCCCCCGCTACAAACCTGTCAATATCTGCTTGAGATAGTGCCTGGAGGGACTCTTAATGTTTTGCGCCTCATAGACTTAGCATGGGAATTTGGTTAACCAGTTAAAATTCACGAGTAAACCAGGGTTTTTATATAACCTTAAAAATTTCGCTACAGGCCTGAACAAAGAATACAAATTCAAAATTCATGCTTAAAGACTTCCTGGGTAGGCCTGCCAAAGAAGATAGGTCTTTAAATGGTTTTTAAATTCCAACAGCTCATTTAGCTGTTGGAGTTCTTCTGGCAGGTCGTTCCACAGTCTTGGGGCAGCCGATGAAAAAGTCCTCTGGGTGATGTTTGTCAGTCAGGTTTTGGCAAGCTGGAGCAGATGCTCCTCAAAGGACCTTAGTGTACGGAGCAGATTGTACAGGAGAAGGCAATCTTTTAGGTAATCTGTACCCAAATCATGTAAGACTTTTAAAGATCAAAACCCACACTTTTTACTTTGTGCAGAAACTAAGTGGCAGCCAGTGGAGTGACTTTAGGATAGGTGTAATATATTCACTCCTAAATGTTCCTGTAACCAACCTGGCTGCAATATTTTGAATCACTAGGAGTTTCTGAACTTAGTACAAGTGTATCTCAATCTAAAGCTCATTGCAGAAGTCCAAACTTGTTACCAGTGTGTGCATTACCATCTTCAGTCCTCCAAATCTAGGAAGGGGCGCAGCTGATGTATCAGCCATAGTTGATAGCAAGCACTCCTAACCATTGCATCTACCTGGCTGACATTTGGAGAGATGGATCCAGGAGTACTCCCAGGCTGCAAGCACAGCCTTTCAGAGGGACTGGTCAACACACCTCCATCCCAGATTTGTCTGGATTCAGTTTCAGTTTGTTTTTTTCTCATCCAGCCCATTACCTCCTCCAGGCATTCATTCAGAGAAGACACACTATCCTCAGCTGAAGCTGTTTTTGAAGGCATGGAGAAATATATTTAGGTGTCATCAACATACTGATAACACCCCGCCCCACCCCATGCTTATGGATGATCTTTCCCAGTGGCTTCATGTAAATATTAGCGAGCATTGTGGATAGAATGGTACCTTGTGGAAGGCCACATAACAGCTCCTTTTATGAGGAGCAGCTATCCCCAAGCACCACCATATGGAACCTGCCTGAAAGGTACAAGCAGAACCACTGCAGCACAGTGCCTCCGGTTCCCAGCCCTGCCAGGTGTTCCAGAAGGATACCATGGTTTATGATATCGAAGGCCGCCAAGAGGTCTAAAAGCACCAATAGGGACGCAAACCTCTTGTCAGTATTGAGATGGAGATCATAACCTAAGGTGACCATAGCAGTCTCAACTCTGTATCCTGCTCTGAAGCTGGTTTGAAATGGATCAAGGGAGTTTGTGTCATCCAAGACCACCTGGAGTTAGAGAGCAACTACCTTCTCAATCACCTTGCCTAAAAAAGAAAGGTTAGAGACTGGTCTGTAATTATTAAGGTCCGGGGTATCCAGGGAGGGCTTTTTTCAGCAGCAGTCTAAGTACTGCTTCTTTTAAACAGAATAGAAAATTTCCTTCCCTGAGAGATGCATTAATAATGTACTATATTTGAGATTGATTAGCATCTCCTCCCTGGAAAACCAAACAAGATAGGCAGGGATCAAGAAGCAAGCTATTATAATTGTATATTTATATTACATGCAATATTACTAATAATATTGCAATATAGTCCTATAATATAATATACTGTATGTATATATACACTAGAGTCTCACTTATCCAACACTCGCTTATCCAACGTTCTGGATTGCATTTGTGTAGTCAATGTTTTCAATACATCATGATATTTTGGTGCTAAATTCGTAAATACAGTAATTACTACATAGCATTACTGTGTATTAAACTACCTTTTCTGTCAAATTTGTTGTATAACATGATGTTTTGGTGCTTAATTTGTAAAATCATAACCTAATTTAATGTTTAATAAGCTTTTCCTTAATCTCTCCTTATTATCCAACATATTCGCTTATCCAACATTCTGCTGGCCCGTTTACGTTGGATAAGCTAGACTCTACTGTACTTGTAAATTGCTCTGAGTCCCCTTTGGAGTGAGAAGGGCGGGATATAAATGTTGCTAATAAATAAATATAAATAAAGCTTGTCTTCCTTACTGGCCCCAGCAGCTTGTCCACATCAACAGTACTCACCAATTGAAACTGATCCAGTGTAATTTGACTTACAGAGTTGCTGGATACTTCATTTCTGTCTCTGTTCCATGACAGCATCTAAGTCAGCTCTTATGTGAGAGATTTTATCTGCAAAATTGTTGTTAAAAGTATCACAGTGAGCTACTGAAAGTTCTAGAAATGGGTTTGGAGGGAGGGCACCTACGTTAAGCCTCTCACCACTCTGAACAGCTCAGCTGGATGTGAATCCACAGGTGCAATGTTTGCAAAGAGTAAAGCTTTCTTCACTGTGAGTATAGGAGCAAAGGTGACCTCTATAACATGTCTTGTCGCATAAACGATAAGTTAAGATAGATGAGTTAAAGCCTATGCATGAGTATGTTGTGTGTCTTCAAATTGTTTCCAATTTAGGATAACCCTAAATTGGCCCTATCACAGTTTACTTGGCAAGATTAATTCAGAGCAGATTAGAAACCACTTTTCTATGGGATTGAAAGAGTGCAACTTGTCCAATAAGAATTTCCATAGCCAAAAGGAGATTTTTTTAAAAAAAAAAAAAATCAGGGTCCTACTCAAACCACAACAGCACACTGGCACTTATAGGGTCCATGCTCACATGAAAATTCAACAGTACAGAAAAGTGTTTGCCAGTTTTTTTAAAAAGGGGAGGTTCCGTAACAGGGAGAAAAGGGGATTTCCCAATTATGTATTCAACCAAAACCATGTTTCCTTGTAGACTTAATTTTATCTTTCTAACATCAAAATGTATAGTTCAATATTCTTCCAATTCCTGTTGTCCTGGGCATTTTGACAACAAAACCCATCTCTCCACATGGCATATGATAGAATTTAGGAACTGTGGCCATTGGTTATGGACTCCCCAACATCCATATTTTTGGTGCCTCCTGTTCCAAATTTGAGTTGTCAATAAAAATGGGTACTTCTTGTAGCTTTCCCTTCTTGGTAAGGAAGAAGACACTCCACTCTGTCAGTTTGCAGGCTCTAGAACAGTGATTCCCAAAGTGGGTGCTACCGCCCCCTGGGGGGCACTGCAGCGATCCAGGGGGGCGGTGATGGCACCTATTAGGACACGGGGGTGGGACCAGAGGAGGGGCGGGGCCTCTTCCCAAGTGCTGGAGACAGGGCTGAGCACCTGAGGCGCCTGTTAGGACACAGGGGGCGGAGCTAGAGGAGTGGGCATGGCTTCTTCCCAAGAGCCCAAGACAGGGCTGAGAATCTATACCTCTCCTGAGGTGCTTGTTGGGACACAGAGGGCGGAGCTAGGGAAGGGGGCGGGGCCTCCTTCTAAGAGCCTGAGACAGGGCTGAGCCTCCATACCTCTCCTGAGAGGCCTTTTAGGACTAAAGGGCGTGGCTAGGGGCAGGGCGGGGCCTCTTCCCAAGAGTGCGAGACAGAGCTGAGCCTCTGTATACCTCCCCTAAGGCGCTTGTTAGAACACGGGGGTGGGGTATAGAGGTTCAGCCCTGTCAGGCACTTGGGAAGAGGCCCCACCCCCTCCTCTAGCCCTGCCCCCTGTGTCCTGGCAGGCACTGCTGGACAGGGATAGAAACTCAACCCTGCCTCAGAGCTCGTAACTCTGCCCATCCCAGTCCTGGCTGCCCATTTGTGGCCCCGCCCAACTCCCCCTCCCCCTCGCAGCCCTGCATTGTGGACTAGGGGAGAGGCTCAGCCCCGCCCTCTTGAGCAGGAGCCATGCCCACCCCTCTAAGCCACACCCCCCTTTCCAGGGGGCGCTGAGTAATATTTTTTCTGGAAAGGGGGCAGTAGGCCAAATAAGTTTGGGAACCACTGCTCTAGAAGATTAATTATATTCAATGTCTGGTTGTCTCTGGTATGCATCTGTTAACTGTATTATCAGCCTATAACTCTGAAAATCCTAATAAAAAGAACCATTTGCATGAGTAGAAATTGAAAATTGAAAATTCTTATTTCCTATGCAAAAAAATGCTTCTTTTTCACAAAATGCTATTTTCTGTGTGAATGTGTGCTATTCAGTTCTTTTAACCAGATCGACACAACAGGAAACTCTCCTGAAAGGAGAAATACCTCCCTTCCATTCAAACAGTGGGTATAACTGGTTTCTACAATAACAAATTGTTCATCTGAGGATTGTAGTACTGATGTGCACATGACCAATCATACCCATGTGCAAAATTAAATCTCAAAGTTTTATTGGTGATTGCTCAACATTAATCTTTGCAAGTTTTTTTTGGAACATAGGACACATCTATGCTGTAGAATTAAAGCAGTATGACATCAATTTAACTCGTGGCTCAATGCTATGCAGTCCTGGGAGCTGTAGCTTAGTGAGGCACCAATTCTCTTTTGGCAAAGAAGGCTAAAGATTTTGTAAAAGTGCAACTCCCAGGTTGCACTTTTACCTTTGTTACTGTAAGGTAAGGGGCTAGAAATAATGGAAGACTACATAGCAAAAAGAGATTTAACACCACCTGATATTGCCCTTAAAGAGAAAATGGTCTACTACGGCATTTTTGCTACTTTGGGGAAAGGCAGCATAGGGAGGGGGCTGGAGCTGAGGAAGAGATTTCTTCTCTGAATTACACACCACTTTCATAATTCTCCCTGAAGTGCCACACAGGGGCTGTGTTGAAGGGAGGAAAATGAAAACAGCTGTGGAGGTTTAGTGTTACATTCAGTGCAGCTCAGCCTTTGGCCTTTGCTCTCCTTTGCAGTTTGTTGTTAATCCTAGTCATGAATGTTCATATTTGTTACCTCTCACTTAGATGAAGCTCGAGGAGGATAAGACTAATCTCAACAGCAGTATTAATGGAACCATCATCTTCATCAACCTTGCCATCTCAACAGCAGCACCTACCATGAGGTGGTTTGATATGGTGGTGGTGACAATAGACTTTCTATATTCAGTCCATGTTGGTTTTTCATATGCTGCACTTTGCCTTGTGAACACTGGTGTGTTAGAATGTTTATAATAAATTGATTCATTAAATAGATTTATTAAATAAGCACACAAAAGTTTCACATGGTTGTTTCCACTCTCCCCCCCCCCCCCCCCCAAGCAATCAGGTCAATTGAAACTATATAAAATCTTTTTCTGGCCAGGGAGGATAGACAGATGTTACCTTGCATGTTTCATTACTTCTAGTATTTTGGCTTTTCCTTTCCCACTCCCTTTCTACATTATACTCATTTGCAGTCATTTTTTTCACTTCCTCATTAGACCCATAGGTTGACTATGTACAAATAATTTGTTGTAAAACTATTTTTGGATGTTCATACAAAGAAGGTTGTATACAATACTCTCTCTACAAAACCCTGTATATATAGTGGAGTAGTAGGGATGTGCAATCCATTAAAAAGTAATTACAAAACTGGGGGGGTGCTGGAATTTTGTTTCTAATGTCAAAAGTCAGACACCAATTAGAGAGCAAAACAGAGTTTATTTAAGAAATAGCCCAAAAATTAGTCACAAACATAAAAAATGGCTTAAAACACTTAACTTTCAGTGTTGTTAAGCAGTTCAAACAAAAACATGACAAAAAGTATGTTTAAACAAATAAACCGGATTATTCAAGCGAATAATCCGGATTAAACAAAAGGTTCTTCAATTCGACTCAAAGCGTTCTGAGTTGGCAGCCCAAACAAAGCAAAGACTTAGAAACTCCCCAAAAACTCCCCAAAGTCCCAAACTAGCGATACAAACTTAAATCCCCAAACGGGAACCCAAACTGGGCAAAGGAGCTCTCCACTGAGAGCCACTAGTAAACAAACTTGGAGGCTGGTGCGAAAGGGAAAGCGGCTCCAAGCCGTTATGGAGGCCAGCACCAAGCCGAGGAATTAAAGGGGCAGAGCAAAGAAGCGTCGTCAAACTGGTCTGGAGTCGAAACAGGAAAGGCAGCGGAAACTCGCTACAGGAGCTCAAGCAAACACCAGGAGCCCAAGGAATGAAGCGGAGAGACATCGTCAGGATGGTCCAAGGTCTGGAAAGGAGACAGCAACGGGGTCGAGACACAGGCCAGGAGTCAGGAGCCATAGATAGACACAGGCCAGAGAGCGATGGCAGAAGCAAGGTCGAGTTCCAATCCAAGGTCCAGAGGTTGTAGACATCAATTAAAGGTCCACAAAACGGAATGGCACAAAGAGCCAAGGCAACGGAGGCAACAGCAGCTAATGCAAAATAGTAATAACAGTGCAGTCCAGGAAAACCCACACAGTTCCAGCCCTCCGTTGCAGAACAAGCCGGATTAACTTACATCTGAAGCAAAGTCCCAGTCCAGTCTTCAATAACACGTACAGGAGTCCCAGTGGTGCCCAGCAATACTTTGCCACACGCAAAGTAAAGTGGCTAAACATTCCCAATTTATCCCAATCCCCTGGGCGTCCAAACACCAACTCCCAAAGAGCAGGTGTCCCAATTCATTAATCCGAATCAGAACTCCACACAGCTAACGCCCGTGGGTCGGATTTCCCAAATTCTTCATCAGAATCCCAATCAACCTGCCCATGCCCAGCTCCATGCACACCTGAGGATCCATCCTCACTCCTCCAAGCAGACCAAGTGGGGTCTGCTTCTGAAGATACCCAAGTTTCCCCAGTGTCAACAGTATCCATGGACACCGATTCCTCCCCAGGCATCTCCGGTGCCCGTGCCCAGTCAGTGCCCACTTCTTCAGCCACCACCTGTTCCCCAGCATCCATTTCTTCCACAGACTCCCCATCTGAATCTTCCTCAGAAAACTCCCCATCGAGGTCCCTAATTCTCTTTCTGTGCAAATCCTCCAACGAGCCCTCCTCGTGAGGATTTTTCCTTCCTCTCCTGATCCCACCACTATCATTCACAGTCCCCGAAGGCGCAGTCACAACATCTAACGTGTTTATAAAGTATAAGGTAAAGGCAAAATAAATTACTACAATTGGGGAAACTTCAGGGGCTGCTTTTTCCCTCATTTGTAAAGCTATTGGAGTGAAACTTGGGGTGAAACTTGCTACTACTGTTAGCCCACCAAATTTTAGAATGTTGTACTTATCTAGAGTTTTGGGGAATTTCCAAAGGTTTTATAAACAACATATTTTAAACAAAACTACAAAAGCTATCTCCTTGAATTTCTATATGATGACAGGATATAACAGAGGATCATTTTCCCCAACTTTCATAATATTCATTATGAAATATTCATATATCTACTGATTTTATGATTTTTTACAAAATTTTTGACAAAAATGGTTTTCTTAAGTCACAACAGCAGTCTCATTGAATGTCTCTCATATTAACCAATAGAAACCAATATTAACAAATTCTACATGTTCATAGTATCTTAGAATTGGAGGGGACCCCCAAAAGCCACCTAGCTCAACCCCTTTCTTCCAGGCAGAAGGACACCATCAAAATTCTACTGACAGATGGCCATCCAGCCTCTAAACTAACTAATACGCTTCCCCTATAGTATGGGAGCCATCCATTTAAGGATTTCTTCCCATCCCAGCACAGAGATTTACTTACTAGAAGTATCCGTCAGTCCTCCTCTTTGCAGATTCAACCATTCATTGGAATTCTTGCTGGCTGCTGTTAGGGAGGGACAAACCTCTCTCCCCAGTACTCTGATTGGTGATTTCTGGTGCTGATGCATTCTGGAAAATGTAGTTAGGGCAGGGCCCTTTGAATTTTCTGGCACTGAGCTCCTCCCTTCCCAAAATACATTTCCTAGAGTTTTGTGCTGTTCCCGCTCCTAGTGCCAAAACTCATTGTTGTAGAGAAAAGTCAAGGCATGGCACTAAGGCAGCCCTTTTTGGCTTGGCTTTGCTTCCTTGATCAAAAAGGAAACTGACTTTGGGAGCCTTCCAAGATTTACAAAACTAAAATGAAAAAGTATGGGGTAAGTTTTGATTCTTAAATTTTTGGCATGGACCATGCCCATGTATCGGATATTGCCATGTAGATAGAAAATCTAATAAATTTGATCTGAATTATGAGGCAAACAAAAAATGCACACCTCTAATGAGATGTAGAACTGGTTGAGCTTCTATTTTCTTAGTTTTATATTTCTGCTTCTGAGATCTAATACTGTCTTTCACGTTTCCCAAAGAAAGTCACCCTGTTCAACCCTTTAGTACTTACTTGTTTGTTTTGTCCCAAAGCAGCAAAAATGTGTCAGACACCAAAGCATCACCATGTACCATATACCAACATATATCTACTGAATACTAACAAATACCAACAATATCCCACCCTCCATTTCTAAATCAGTTGGTAGGGAGGAAGGCTAAAATCTCAAGGCACAATCACAAGATCAGTGAACACAAATGGCTGGGACTAGCCTATAAATTTTTATGTCCAGCTAGGTCACTTTTGCCCTGTTAGAAGTTTTATGGCAAACTAACTGGTCTGGCAAATTTGGGAGAAACAAGCTTTCCTTTGGTGGAGACTAGCATAATCAAAATAAGTTTTAGTATAAGGTAGTATGAGGCCGGTAATTATATTCTCTTACTCTGGAATCTAAACTGAAATTGGCCTAAATCTACTCATCAATCTCAATCGGAGCAGACACATTAAATCTATGGGAGCTTGATAAGCTAGGAACTGGAATCACTTGTCCCTTCAGCTGTTGTTAGACTACAATGAAAAGCATTCCTCATCATAGGCAATGATGGTTAGGACTGCTGGGATTTCCAAATGAAGAACATCTAGAGTCACACAATTCCCACCACCAATCTTTATTCTTTTACCACCATTTCTTTGAACATTTCCAGAATCACATGGGTGCTATTTTGTTCTCCCAATAAAAGACAGCTGTTTTCATCTTAATCCTTTATTTCCTTCTTCCATATATTTCACATAGTTTCCCTGAGACACCAATGTTCCAATTTAACCTGTAGGCTCATATCACTAAAGCTCTTTCTGCTGATCTCAGCTTCCTCTTCCATGCTCTACAATACAGTGAAGCATTCTTTCCCAACCTGACATTCTCCAGATGTACTGGACTAAAACTCCCATCATTCCCTGATGAGCCCTCGCACATCTGGACTGGCACCAGGTTGGGGAAGACTGAGAAATAGCATGCTGGAGAGACATTATCTACCTATTTGGACAGTTGCATGCCTGTCTGAATATTAAAGTGCAATGCAAGTTGCAAGCAGTCCCCATCAGGATATCCTATCTGTTTTTTATTTGGGTAGTTGAAAACTGGAGACTATGGCATGCATAAACACATCTTATTTCTGTCTTGTGGGAAAGTCACAGTGGCTTATTTATTATGTGTTCATTGGTATCTGTGCTTTACTATGTCCTCAAAGGGTTGATAAAAACTGACTTTTTTATTGCTAAGGGGCAAAAAAATATATAGGTTTATTGTTCCAAATCAAGTACACTTAATAATGACAATTTAAAAAACAATCCCTTTGAATTGCAAGGGAACATCCTCTGTGAATGCATTCTTGCCCATTTAAAACCTGTGGGTTTTTTGTCAAGGAAATGAAAAATTGGTGCTTTTTTCAGATTTGCCTAAATTCCCATGCTTATTTCAAAATTTCACCCCTTCAAAACCTTCAAGCCATCAGTGTCACTTCTCAGAACAGTTATCTTCAGACAGTTAAATCAAACATGTCAAATCCAGTATTGTACATAAGCAAGACAACCTTCTTTGGAGGCTTTTAAACAGAGGCTGGATGGCCATCTGTCGGGGTTGCTTTGAATATGATTTTCCTGCTTCTTGGCAGGGTGTTGGACTGGATAGCCCACACGGTCTCTTCCAACTCTATGATTCTATTATCCCGACCCCAAAAGCACCATCTATTTGAATTGAAATGGGAGCTGCTATCAATGAAGTTCTATGTGGATAGCGTGGCTCCGGTGGCGAAGTGTGTTAAAGCACTGAGCTGCTGAACTTGCAGACTGAAAGGTTGCAGGTTCAAATCCCGGGAACAGAGTGAGCGCCCACTGTTAGCTCCAGCTTCTGCCAACCTAGCAGTTTGAAAACATGCCAAGTAGATCAATAGGTACCGCTCTAGCGGGAAGGTAACAGCGCTCCATGCAGTCATGCCAGCCACATGAGTTTGCCAGCTCTTTGGCTTAGAAATGGAGATGAGCACCAACCCCCAGAGTCAGACATGACTGGACTTAACGTCAAGGGAAACTTTTACCTTACCTTTAAATGTTTTTAAATGTCTTAATGTAGTTTATAATGCTATTTAAAATGTTTACTTTACTTGTTCGTTGTGTTGAGGCATTGAATAGTTGCCTATGTGTAAAGCCACAGGGTAGAAATATCATAAATAAATAAATATTCATGAGCAGAATTGTTGAGAGTACTCAGCCTCTATCCTCCCATCCTTAAACAGAGATCTTGACAGTAGTGACCCCAGCTAACTGGTAATATACCATAGTATCTGACACACAATCTGAAGAGCACCCTCAAAGAAAGCATCTCTGACCAGAAGAGCAGATGTTACTCGTAGGTACTAAATGTCCAGATCTCTCAAGTAAAGACTCTGGAAGCTCTGGGTTCATCATTCCACCGTTTTTTTCAGACAATCCATGGAAGTCTGGGAACTTGAGGAAGACATTGGGAAGAACACAAATAGATGGGAAATAGAATTTTAAACAAGCTTAACGGTTGGATTAACTGGGCCAAATATATTAATTTGCTAAGAAAACCAGAACTTGGGAATACTTCTAACAAATGGATATATCCATGACTTAATAATGACCAATCCATAGGGTGAGCTTAAAACTTAACTTTAAACACTGCTCCAAAATTAACAGCCTTTGGAGCTTTGACAAATTGCAATTTAGTTCACCATTCAATTTACTATACCATAATATAATAAACAGGGAATAAAATTTCATACTAGAATATACATTATATTGCAGCAGGCCTATCCAGATGGTTTTTACATTATGAGTTTTGAAATTATGAATTGATTGTTAAAAATATGTATGTTTTTAACAGGTGTTGTACTCTTTTAACTAATTATGTGTTTTTTAATTCATTTTCAGTTTTTCAATTGTATTGTGTATCATCATCATCATCATGATTACTACTATATACACATTATAGAATAATATATAGGGTGTAGAAGTAGTATTTTTAACCCCCTTTTATCATTCTAAGGACCGCATCCAACAAAGGGGGAAAGTGGAAGGAATCTTCTTCCCATGGGGTTCTGTGGCATTCCATCATAAAAAAGATGGATAATTGACACTCTCTTATCACACAGGATCACCTCCTCGCATTTCTAGTTAAACTCTGTCTCATTTCTCATCATATAGGTAGGTGCTTTTTCCTCCCATTCCATTATCTGTGGAGTGCCCAGATCACAGGTTTTTAAAAATGATAATAATAATAATTTTAAATTAAAAATAAACAAAATTGAAAAGGATGATAGAAGTCTGAAGAGTACTGGCAGCAGAAGGAGCATCAAGAGGCATGAAAATACCACCCACATGTATACCCACACTGAAATGACATAATACAGACTGAAAATACGGAAATGCACCATTTTCCATCCCACATAAAAATAACAGTTTCTAAGAGCAGGGACATGTGTGGTGTCAATTCCAGTCTGTCTTTGAAATCCATCCATTTCCACACTCTGCAGAGATGGA
The DNA here is from genome assembly GCF_035594765.1 of Anolis carolinensis. Classification (NCBI taxonomy): domain Eukaryota; kingdom Metazoa; phylum Chordata; class Lepidosauria; order Squamata; family Anolidae; genus Anolis; species Anolis carolinensis. The sequence goes on from NC_085844.1 coordinate 181,044,628, forward strand.
GTCCCACAGGCAACCCATACAATGGGTTGTACATTGTTTGATGGGATCTGTGTTATTACGTCTTTTAGGTGTGTACAAATGGAGGACAACCTCTGATGAGGTCCTAAGTTCTAATTCTCCTTCAGTTTACATGTACAGGTTGAGTATTCTTTATGGAAACACCTGAAATCCCAAATGCTCCAAAATCCAAAACTGTCCACATGGGTGGCAGATAAAACAACACCTTTAATTTCTAACGATTCAGTGTACTTAACTTTTTGAAGCACTAATATTATTAAAATATTGTGTATAAGATCTATTTTGTGTTTTGACTTTGGCCCCATCTTATAGATTTCTCTTTATGAATGTATGTAAATACATACAATCCAATTTTTTAAAAAAATCTGAAATCCAAAATACTTGTCATCTCAAAAATTTCTGATAAGGGATACTCAACCTGTATATCAAATCAATCACTAACCATAGTTAAATTTGACCTGCCTTAATCTGCCAGTTTCTGCCACTTCACTGTTATTAATTCTACAGATGTGACAGAATCAAAAAAATAAATCGCATAAATCTAGAAGAACACTTAGGGATGTGAATGGAGAATTCAGTTAAAGAAAGGCAAGGTGGGGAGAACAGGCTAAGTAGTCTCATAAAAACAAGCTAATTAGCAACATGAACATCACTTCCCAGTTCTGCAAGAAAGTGGCAACTAAAGGTCTTTTAAAACATGTTAAAAAATGGTGAGACAAGCAGTTGGGATTCTGCTGTCAAAGTTGTTCATGGAGGAGGAAAAAAAGTTTTATGATCTTAAAGTCTCTAGAGGAGTGGTTCGCAACCTGTAGGTCCCCAGATGTTTTGGTCTTCAGCTTCCAGAAATCCTAACAGTTGGTAAACTGGCTGGGATTTCTGGGAGTTGTAGGACAAAACACCTAGGGGACCACAGGTTGAGATCTACTAATCTAGATCCAAAGGTGGAGCACTGAGCTCTGTTGCAAGCAAGCAACAGTTCAACCAATCAAACTTTTTCAATATTGGCATCAAAATAAGACCTGTTGCTGCAGTGTCCTCATGAGTTCCTGCCTCAACAAAGCTTGTCTTCTTAGAAAACACTAGGTTCCTTAAACAAAAACAACATAAAATGATGCTCTCATGCATCTGAAAGCATACTTACATCTTCCACTTAAGTAATGTGGGCAATTACAGAGGGAGTAGGTGCAACCCGCCTCCTTTGGTGAATTACACTAGTTGTGATGACTCATGGGCCTTGTAGTCCTGTTCCTAGTACTATTGTGGCAGACGAAGAGGAAAACATGGGATTTTCGCCGGTTCAGCAAGAGCCGGAGCCTCTTCACCTGCAGGATGTTGATGTTTGCCCACAAGAATTCAGCCAAACAGGCCTTGGGCAGAACTCCCCCCCTGTTTTCCAGGAGGGAAAATTATTCTAAAGATAGGGGAGTCAGGGAGGCTAATCGCAGAAGCCTGAGAATCGCTGCCAAACAAATGGCTGATTAGGTCTGCTTCCCTTGGGAAATTCTAAGGAGTCATGCATCTGGACAGAGTTGGGTTTCGCTTCTCGAACTCTAGGGAAAGAGTTCTGTTGGCGGGAAAACGAGAACCAATATAGGTGTTTGGCGCGAGGGATACTTTGCGGAGTCAATTGATCAGCTTGAGGAGAGAGATCGTGTGTGGACTTCGTAAGCCCAGTTCCTCCAGTTTCATGCTTCATGTTCGTCTTGCCTCCAGTCACGGATCTAGTCGAGAATCAAGTTTATTTCCAGCCTTGTTGTCAAGCTTCATTGGACTTTAAAGACTCTGTTATTTCCCGACACTATTGCTTGGCAAAGTGTGTGTTTCGGTCAAGTGGATTAAAACTTTGAACTCTAATATCTTATATTGGACAATACATTTCTGGACTATATTTGACCTTATCTGAAAGGTCTGCTTCTGAACTATATTCTTCACTTGTTTTTATTGATTTTATATATTTCTTTAATAAAGATATTAGATAGAGACTGGCCTCTGTGTAAGGTTATTGGTGCTCTGCAGCCAGGGTCCTGACACTAGTATACCAAAAACTCAGACCCTCAAAAAATATGAAAGATTTCTGAGAGATTTTTATTACCCAATTCCCCACCACCAATGGCTCAAAACCATTTTAAAACAATATGGGTCTCATAGCATTAGTGCAGTTCAAAGGCTTTACTTTTGGGTCCAGGGATCACATGTGGCCGTCATGATTCCCTCAAGACATACAGGCACACCTTTGGAATCTTGCCATTGCTCCAATGTCAATAGTTGATCTATTCCATTACACTCAAATATTTTAAAATATATATTGTTTTAAGGCATATTTATATGTGCATTTCCCTCAAAAATATGTGGAAACTCACCATAATTTGGCATGTTTAGACTGGGAAACTAGTGAATCACAACAACTGGAGAAGAGTAAAAGCATTGCCAAGTCCAAGTATTTTTTCTCTTCTCCCAATAGATACCTGGTACCTATGTCACACAACTAAGCACAGCACTTTCTTTCTGAGTCATGCTTACAGCATGTGGATTCAACTATTGACCATGTTTTAAATCAAAGAGTAACACTCATCCAGAATAAATTAAACAGAGGGAAGAAGGACAATCATAGCTTTTGGATGTAAGAGGCAGAAGAGCTGGATTTTCTTATTCCTTCTTTCTACCAGTGGAATTATACAATATGAATCATCTGAAGTTGTCTACAGATTTTACTGCATGAGACCAGCAAACCACATTCTGCTACCAATCTGCCTCATCTCCATGATTAACCTGTCCCTTGCTATTGATGGGAAAAACCTGTGAATAGCTGGCAATCCTACAATGTTCTCATCACCTATGATGGCTCTCTTCCACTTCTGTACCAGCATACCAATAGTAAAGTGACTTCAGGGGGCATGATTCCCTCCCTCTGCAACCCCTCCTTCACTATTTCTGAGCTGTTTAGTATTTTACTGTAATATTTGTTAACTGTTACTGAAATTGCTGCTTTAAAATGATTTCAACAATTTGGGAGTAGCAGAAAGATGAAGCTATGTGGAAGTATAATTGTGGGATCAAGGTATGGTGATTTCGTGCAACTACATGAATGAATAGTGTTGTAAAAAATAAAGGTGCTCATCACAGTATGGATGCTATGGATGATCTGTGGAATAGCAGCTTCACACAATAATGTTCTGCTTGTAGTGTATGAACTAAACCAGTTATAAAGACTTGTCTTGAATGTAGGATTAGATGAATTTCACATAATCCCACAATTGCTGCAAAAAGTACCTCAACAACTGAGAAAAGGCACTATACAGATGCTTTAAATGCAGTAAATAAACATAATACAAAACCAAGCAACCCCCACTGATTTGGACCTTACTCAATTAGATCATTTGGTCCACTAGAATGAGCCCTGGCGGTTTAGTAATCCAGCAGATGGCGGCAGAACTATTGATTTAGAATATTTAATTCCAGTGGTAGAGTTGACATAACTATACCCCTTCCCATCAAAAGGTCTAGAGATATTTCAGCAATTCAGTCTTTGTACATTTCTAAATGAAATGACATGGACCTATGCATGTGAGACTAATATATGCTGATTAGAAGATAGAAATGAGGTATATTCCGAATTTAATTCTTCTCCAGAGATTGCAACACACTTTTGATAGTTTTAGTGTATCAAATTATGTAGTGTTTGCATATTTTAGAATGATAAACATTTAAATGAGATTTCAAGGTGTTCTTTCTAAATGCAGATTAATGAAGAAAAAGAACCAAATTATTGATACAAATATCTTCAAGTGAAACAAAATGATCAGTTTTTCCAAAAGCTGCTTCATTTCCATCTCATTTATCAGTCAACCATTAAATTGCCAGTGTAAAGGATGGACTAAATATTCTACAAAGTGCCATAGGGATGTTCCCATACTCCAACTTCCAGGGTTCTCCATGGATCATGAATTAAACTATTGAATGGTGCTCTATAGATTATTTAAAAAACAGATGTCAAAAACCAAAACAACCAAATGTTGTAAAATTACAAGTGGGGGAAAATGAGGAGTACGTTTTTGCAGTCGTGCAAACCAAATAAGCATTTAGTTGTTGTTTTGATTGTTTTCTTGTAGCAGATAAGAGAGAATTAGATTCTGTTCATTTTGTGTCACAAACATATTTTATCAATAACTTGCTTTGGCTTCTGGTGTAATCTGCAGTTTTTTCAAAGCTATATCCAGCTTATAATAAACCTTAAAAAAAATGCATTGTGTACTCAAAATATTCAGTCTCAGTCTCTTTTCTATAATATCCTCAGACTTGGTACTTCTCTCCTTGAAATGGGGAATGTTACACTAGATCTAATTTTACGAGTTATTTCATTTGAATATTTTGTTTCTTTGCTCACTTTTGTTCAGTTCTTTATTTTTATTTTTTTAAAAGTGGACTTCTTTGGTGCATTACATTTACACAAGTGAGGGTTCCAGAGCAAATGCTATGCAAACAATTGCAGTTAGCCCCTAAGGCAACTGTAGTTTGAACTTGCTATTTACTCAGGCTTTTATGTGATTATTTACTACAGAAAGCAGTGTAAAAACAGTACTTACACCTATGCCACATAGTGGCTATACACTACCTTTGGGACGCAGGGCAGTTATATTAAAAAATCAGCTATGTTCAATGTGTGCTTTACAATGTTTTTAAAAATGTTTTACAGCGTGTAGAAAGTCTTCTATAAAAGCAGACATATTATTCCCAATTTTAAAGTTTGCTACACAAATATTTTTCTTGTCTCTCATTCCTACCTCTACATTAAAAAAAAAAACAACCCTCTGTACTTGCTGATATAATTGTTTGGATCTTCCTGACTAAAGTTTGCCAAACTTGTTCCACTGAAATCCATGGAACAAGCTAGTCATGAATTAACTTAGCTCCCAATGAATTAACTTCCAGTGAAATTACTGGATAAGGTTAAGTCATTAATAAACACCCAGTGAAAAATCTAAATTCAGCTACATCTAGATTCTTCCAAACCAATGACACTGCTTCCTTCATATGCGTTTTCAGTCCCTCAAATTGAGCTTTTCTCATTTGGAACTTTTCTTTAATAGAAATTGTGTGCATTTCCAAAAGTTTATTTGGAGTCTACTAGGCAACTCACAATTAATCCCATAACTGTTGCAAGGGTCACAAATGTCAGCAGGAAGTTATGACAAGATCCCAAAGTACCATATTTACTTGAGTATAATGCACCACCAAATGTAATGTACACCTCAATTTTAAAGGTGTGTATTTTTAAGAAAGGATTTGCTGTCAAATCTAATGTGAGGTGGTGGTGACTAAATTAAAATGCAATTATTGTAAATTCCAAATTGTGAACTATTGGCTTATTTATTTTATTTATATCCACCTTTTTCCAAATATGGGACTTAGGTGGTTTACAGTATAGGAAAAATCAAGTTATAACTTATGAACATGCTTTTAAAAACCATTAAATATACAATCCTATTAAAGTGTTCTTTTAAATCAATAGCAGCTGCTTTATTTATACCCTGCTTTTCTCCAGAACTTAACAATATGAAGACAATATCAAAATATTTTAAAAAGTTATAATAGGTCTAAACTTAACAATATGAAGGCAATAAAAAGATAACTAGCTATTTAAAATAGTACAATAGGATTATTAAAACATGTTTTATAATAATAATATCAGAAGTCCGGCATGTGCCATTAAAAACTAATTAAAAATTGAGGGCATGTCTAATTGAAACAAATCTTCATCAGTTAGCAAAAGATGAGCAAGGAAGGGGCAGCTGAGCTTCCCATAGGAAAGAATTCCATAAACTTGGAGCAACCACTGATAAGACCCTCTCCTGTGTCTTCACCAATTGCATCTATGAAGATGTTGGGACCAAGAGAAAGCCAACCCATGAAGATCTTAATACTGAGACAGGCTCATACAGGGAGATACAGTTTTTCTGAATCCAAGCTGTATAAGACTTGATTACTCATTAACCAGCACTATGGATTGATCCCCAAAACAAACTGGTAGCCAATAGAGCTGTTTCAACAAGGGAGCTGTGTTCCTTGTAATTTTTTTAAAAAAAAATAGAATTCAGTAGTTGTCTCTTTTGCCATTTCTTTTGGCATCTCGGAACTTGGGCTTGGAAACAAAAAGGAAGATATAATACCACTTTATTTATGCTATGTAATGGTGTATATCTAGTTGTAACACATTCTGGCAGTGCAACAAAGGAACAACAAGGTTACATTTAAAAACTACCACAACAAGAGGAATGTATCACTATTTTTGGTGTAATGAATATAATTTTCAGAATACTTTAAAAGTTCAAGGACATTTTAGAGGTATTTTGAGTGGTATTTTCCAAGCTTTACACCAGGGGTCCTCAAACTTTTAAAACAGAGGGCCGGTCCACAATCCTTCAGACTGGAGGGGCCGAATTATCATTTGGGGGAAAAAAAATGAACAAATTCCTATGCACACTGCACATGTCTTATTTGTAGTGCAAAACAACAACAACAATGAAAGAACAATACAATATTTAAACATGAAAACAATTGTAACCAACATAAACCTATCAGGATTTCAATGGGAAGTGTGGGCCTGCTTCTGGCCAATGAGATAGCCAAGTTAATTAGGATTGTTGTGTGCCTTCAAGTCATTTCAGACTTTGGGTGAGCCTAAGTCTAAAATTATGTATTTATTCATTTACTACATTTATTAATTACATTTATATCCTGCCCTTCTCACCCCGAAGGGGACTCAGAGCAGCTGTATGTACATACAATATATTATATTATTAGCATAGAACAATATTAGCATTATATATTACTGTATTGAACTATATCACTATACTATAATATTATATGTAATATATATCATATAATTAATATTATTATATGGTATTATTAGTATTATATTGTATAACATTATAATATTATTATCAATATTATATGTATATACAATCTATATATATAAAAGAGTGATGGCATCACAGCGATTCACAAAACAACAAAAGTACAGGCCCCCCAACCTCAAAAGTTGACAACACAACCCATCATCCATGCCTCAAGGTTGATACAACAAAAAGAAAAGAAAAATAAAGTCCTAATTAGAGGGAGAGCAATAAAAATTTTTATCCAATTGCTGCCAGTTTAGAGGGCTAATCTCTGCCCGCTTGGTTGCCTAGCAACCAAGGGACAGCCAGGTTTCAGTTAGGGGACAGGCAGATTTAGGCCTCACTTAGACTTCTTCCACAGATTATCTAATTTGCACTGGATTATATGGCAGTGTAGACTCAAGGCACCTCAACACAGCTATATAACCCATTTATAATCTTATATTATCTGCTTTGCACTGGATTATCTTGACTCCACACTACCATATAATCCACTTCAGTGTGCATTTTATACAGCTGTGAAGAAGGAGCCTCATATAATCCAGTTCTGAGCAGATAATATAAGATTAGAAATATACAGTAGAGTCTCACTTATCCAACGTAAACAGGCCGGCAGGATAAGTGAATATGTTGGATAATAAGAAGGGATTCAGGAAAAGCCAATTAAACATCAAATTAGGTAATCGTTATACAAATTAAGCACCAAAACATCATATTATACAACAAATTTGACAGAAAAAGTAGTTCCATGCATAGTAATGCTATGTAGTATTTACAGTAGAGTCTCACTTATCCAACACTCGCTTATCCAACGTTCTGGATTATCCAACGCATTTTTGTAGTCAATGCTTTCAATATATCGTGATATTTTGGTGCTAAATTCATAAATACAGTAATTACTATATAGCATTACTGTGTACTGAACTACTTTTTCTGACAAATTTGTTGTCTAACATGATGTTTTGGTGCTTAATTTGTAAAATCATAACTTAATTTGATGTTTAATAGGGTTATCCTTAATTCCTCATTATCCAACATATTCTCTTATCCAACGTTCTGCCGGCCCGTTTATGTTGGATAAGTGAGACTCTACTGTACTGTATTTACAAATTTACCACTAAAATATCACAATGAATTTAAAACACTGACTACAAAAACATTGATTATGAAAAGGCAGACTGCGTTGGATAATCCAGAACATTGTATAAGCGAATGTTGGATAAGTGAGATTCTTCTTTAATATGAAATAATTACTGGGATAGAATAATGCAGAACAATATAATCTCTAAAACCAGGACAGTAAATAAACAGGGGAATTCCACACAGGAAACAATCAGGGCCAGCTAACACCTCCCAACAAAGTATTCCCATCATCAAAGTCTGGCAAATCCTGTTTTCTCAGGGCCACAGACAGTAGAAGCACATAAAATATCGCAAACAACACCGCTCTGAAAACAAGGGAATTCCAGACAGGAAACAATCAGGGCCAGCTAACACCTCCCAACAAAAAATTTACTCGGGGAGGAAACAGCCAGGCTTTAAATCTGCAAGGCCATTACATCCTAATCATTTTTCCTAATTGCAGCATTCATACTTGCCTCCAACAAACAAACAAAAACCAATCAGAAATATTGTATATTCACAACCTTTAGGAAATAATATCCCCTGATGGCGCAGCGTGTTAAAGCGCTGAGCTGCTGAACTTCTGGACCGAAAGGCCACAGGTTTGAATTGGGGGAGTGGAGAGAGCCCCCACTGTTAGCCCCAGCTTCTGCCAACCCAGAAGTTCGAAAACATGCAAATGTGAGTGCATCAATAGGTACTGCTCCGGAGGGAAGGTAACACCGCTCCATGTAGTCATCCCACATGACCTTGGAGGAGTCTACAGACAACGCCGGCTCTTCGGCTTAGAAATGGAGATGAGCACCAACCTCCAGAGTAAGACACGACTGGACTTAATGTCTGGGGAAAACCTTTACCCTTGACCTTAACTACCACCAATTCCTCAATACTTTATTTCCCATACCACCAGACTTCGCCACAGCAACGCGTGGCCGGGCACAGCTAGTATATTATATTATTTAAAATGATATAAAAATATTATATTATAAAACTGAGGGCGGGGGCCAGGTAAATGACCTTGGAGGGCCGCATCCGGCCCCCGGGCCTTAGTTTGGGAACCCCTGCTTTACACCATGCTGTTATAACTCTTAATGTTTCCATACCCCAAAAGGCTGCAGATATGTAACAAACAATATCATGGATCATGATCCATTACATCAATTGTATAAATATAAATGGGAACACAGAATAAATTAGTGAGATAGAGCTTTTTTAACCAGTTTCTAAACAAATTTCTTTTCAATAGTAACTATTCAGTGTCTGACATGGACACAGATGGCCCACAACCTCTCATCAGTATTTAATTTTCATGGTAAACCAGAAATCATAGGAATGGGATTGATTCTTTTTTCCACTGGTGACCCATTTATTTTTTGTGGGACATTAATGGGATTAAGCACAAGCCTCAGTTGTTATTTTTCCAGTGGAAATATTAGTCTCTTGATGGACTAGAAAGACATTTTTGTTACAGGCTTAGGAATTTCTGTGGTGTCTTTTCATGAGGTTAGGGCAAGTTATGCTCTATACCTTGATGCCCAGTCCTCGACCCCTGTCTAATTCAGAGGAATGTGTGAAATCTTTTATTTTGGTTTTCAATAACATTCAGCTCATGTTCACAAATGGCAAGTTCTGATTTCAGGCTATTCTTGCTTCATCCAAAGTTGCAGTAATGTCTCTTCTGTAAGACTGGATGAAAAGGACTATATTTTTAATGTGTTGAAATATCTGCAAAAGAAGACTTGATGGTTAACTACTCCCAGGCTTTGGCCCTTGTCAAATACACTTAGATTCTTGTGAAATATCTGTACCCATGGACAACGGGAATAATTACAAATGGACAACTTTGGTTTGTTTTGTCTGAACATCTAGACAACAGATTTAAACTGTTGTGGTATTTATTAATTCCAAAAACTAATCCTCCACCATTTTCTGTCCTTTAAAAAATCAATCATTCAAAGTGGGTTTACAAATTACAATATCTCTAGAAGCTGTAATCTGAAACATATTCCTTCTTCAAGTTCGGTATGTCTGTGTTTGTGTCACACATATATATGCCATGCATACATACATAGAATGGATCCCCTGGATCTGTAGGCTCTGGAGCTGCAAATTCAATCAGTCATCACTCCTCATATTAAATGCCAGTGATGTTATTTAAAAATAAGATGCATTGTCATCTGTGGGTTTTTTTTTTCCAGATCTGTGCAGACTCCCAGAACTTAACCATTACAGATTTGGTGGGCCCACTGTGTGTCTGTGTATCCCCATGTGCACACCAAACATACATTCTGTGTGCACACACATACACATATATATTCTCCCCCTCTCTCTCCCTCCCTCCCTCCCTCCCTCCCTCTACACACACACACACACACACACATATATATATATATCCATACTCAATCCTCTTCTGACAGCACTGATTACAAAATACAAGATGAAGAAGCATAAAAGAAAAATATGGTTATCTACAACTCTGCATGGATTTTGTCTGCTTCTTAAAAGCCAACAAAGGTAAAGGCATCCATGAAACCTGGCTCTTAATGTTTCCACACCACAAAGTTTGTGGATATGTAACAAGTAGTAATTGATCATGATCCAATTCCCAATATTCTCACAAACAAGCCAAAGCAAACTTCAATTTCCTTCCAATAAAAATGCTATAGGTAAATGCAAAGGTTTCCCCTGACGTTAAGTCCAGTCATGTCTGCCTCTGGGGGGTTGGTGCTCATCTCCATTTCTAAGCCAAAGAGCCAGCGTTGTCCATAGACACCTCCAAGGTAATGTGGTCGGCATGACTGCATGGAACGCCGTTACCTTTCCACCGGAGTGGTACCTATTGATCTACTCACATTTGCATGTTTTCGAACTGCTAGGTTGGCAGAAGCTGGAGCTTACAGCGGGTGCTCACTCCGCTCCCCGGATTTGAACCTGGGACCTTTCAATCTGGAAGTTCAGCAGCTCAGCGCTTTAACACACTGAGCCACTGGAGGTGGCCTTAAATCACAAAAAAGAAACTGATCTGCTTAGTAACTACAATATGAAATCAGGGCACGAATGGGCACGAAGAAGCGAAATGGACCCAAAATCTAACTCGGTATAAAGCAACTTTCTATGTAACATTGACATTTTGCTATTTTATGCAAATGTTCCTTCCTTTTCCCACATATAGAGCCAAAAGGACTTCCAGTTGAATATGATTTCACATTTAAGCTAGTTTCAGGAATGGACACAGGGCAGGTTCCATGACACAACAAAAGAGAACAGTTAGGTAAGTCGGGATGAAAAGCAGGTGGAGCAATGAATATTTTAGAATCATAGAGTTGAGCCATACAGTCCAACCCCCTGCCATGCAGGAAAAGCATGCTGTCTTAGGGCATGCTGATGTTGACATTTTTCCATCAAGCATCCCTAGTCTTGAATTTTGTGTTGTCGAAGGCTTTCATGGCCGGGATTACAGGGTTGTTGTATGTATTCCGGGCTGTATGGCCATGTTCTAGAAGTATCCTCTCCTGACGTTTTGCCCACATCTATGGCAGGCATCCTCAGAGGTTGTGAGGTCTTTTGGAAACTAGGCAAGAAGGGTTTATATATCTGTGGAAAGTCCAGGATGAGAAAAATAACTTTTGTTGTTTGGGGTGCGTGTTAATGCAGCAATTGGCCACCTTGATTAGCATTTAACGGCCTTGTTGAATCCTGGGGGAATCCTTTTATTGCCCCAGTCCTTAGATGGAAGGGCCACATAGAAGCCATTGAAATCTGCACGCACGATTTCAACAGAAAGGAAGAAACTATGAAAATGAATATCTCAAAAGAAATATACCACCTTTCTAACATGGATTGATCAAGCATAGATTGTTTCTTTATATAATTGCTTAGATGTATATTTCAACTTTTAGATGTGCAAAACGTAATTCTATATATCTGCTCATGCTCTGCTTACAACATTATATGTCTCCAATGGAATTCTGGCCACTAAAAATGTGCACCACATGTTGGAGCTGTTTGAGCCAACAGATCCGTGTGCCAATCACACAACCACACACAACCACATTCAGATCTAAAATGTAAGGCAATGTTACCTAAACAACTTCATTATTGGTGTTTTCTTGGTTTTGCAGAGTTTGGTTTCACAACCTAATATGTTTTCCTCCAAGGCTACCATTACCTCAACATTATATATTTTATACACATGTATCTTTCTACACACTTTGTACATGCAGAAAATGAATAAATATAGTAGTGCTACAGCTGTAGGATAGACCAACCTATTTAAAATATAAACACTGATTTCTATACGGTTGCCAGGTTTTAGCCAGAAGGGGTTTATAAATGTGCTATACCCCTTCCCATCAAAAGGTCTAGTTGTTTTAGTGATCTTTATAAATATAATCACCATCCTTTTAAAGTGCTTTTGTAGACAACAAAAGGACAGGCTTTTTTAGAATCATATTTCAATGCATAATAGTCACACTTAATTGGATTTTGAAAAGTTTGACTTGTTGTGGAAACAAGGATTGGGGATAAAAGGGAGACATTTTTTCCCATGATAACTTCTTCAGGAGTGAATTTCCCTTCCTAGGGGTAGATTTCTTTCACTTCTTGTTTATTTATTTATCATGTCAGAAGTGAATTGAGGATACAACTGAAGACCTATTTATGTATATTAGCATATGGAGAGGAGGAGGATTAGATAAAGAGAGATCACTACCGGGCCTCTGGCTGAGAACTATATCACATTTGGATCTTCCTAGTCCATGCCAGCCCAATGGTCATCGTTTGACCATATAACCAACCGACACTGTGAACTCTAGTTGGCTGCTGTAAATTAATGTGGATGTTTGTTTGGATGTTATGTTGTTATATAATTTTGTTTAACTACATGCAGTTTAATTTATTGATGTTAGGTCTAATTCACTGATGTTAGGCTTTAATTTGATGTTAGGGTTTAATGTTGTTATTATATGTGGCGTTTCTCAGGGATCTTATGTCAGTATTATTTGTTTACGGAAGCATTGAATGTTTGCCACTGTATGTTGGAATCCGCCCTGAGTCCCCTTGGGGAGATAGGGTGGAATACAAATAAAGTTTATTATTATAAAGTTTATTACAGTTAAAATGTATTTTAAAACACATACAAAGTTTAAAACTTGGCATTATACTAGATTTCTTTTAACCTGAAGCTGGCAACTTGGAGTGCCTCTGGTGTCACTGTAAGAAGGTCCTTCATAGTGCATGTGGCAGGGCTCAGACTGCATTGTAGTAAGTGGTCTGTGGTTTGCTGTTCTCCACGCTCACATGTCAAGTATGGAGAAGAGCCCCATTTCCTAAGATTGGCTCTGCATCTTGTAGTGCCAGAGCGCAGTCTGTTCAGCGCCTTCCAAGTCACCCAACCTTCTGTGTGCTCAGGGGGGGGTTTCTTATTTGGTATCAGCCATGGATTGAGGTTTCAAGTTTTAGCCTGCTACTCACCTGCTGGGGTGTTCCTGCGAGTATCTCTATGGATCTTAGGAAACTTCCTGTTGTCTCACCCCCATTATTACCTATAAATCATTTGTACTGTAAGTCGGAAGGCGCATTCATTGGTTAAACGCAGTTGTGCACATATTAAAATTCAGCAGTATAGCAACTGAATGTGTTTCCTTAGTTTCCAAAATGGCTGGAAAATTGATTTTTTTAAAAATGGATTCAGGAGCAGCTTAATACATATGCACTTGGTGTCCTATCAGAATCAAGATGGTAATATGATGTCACCCCATCAGGCCCTCACAATGGTACAGAAGAAAGCTTTCCATGTGTCACATAGTTTCTGTTTGTACAGATTTACATCAAAAGTGTTACAACTGCCATTTGAATATGCAAAGAAACAAATATTAGTTATTAGCATTGTGACAGAAAGCAACTTCTTTTTAGTTTAGTATAAGGCCAACTGCCTTTTTTGCCAAAATACAGAGGTGACTTTATGTTCTGACTTCTAGAGGAAAAGCTATGTTCCATCTTAAATACATTCCTTTCAACTTTCAGAGAAAATGATGCTGTTTTAGCATGAACATACTTCTTTTCCAGCGAACATGTTGCTTTAGGACGGCTCCATTTGGCACTAGGATTCCATATGCGCCGTAATGTTTGTGTTTCTAAGCAATGCTTTGGTGACCACATTAGGGGTGCCGAAATACAGAGAGAGAGAGAGAGAGAGAGAGAGAGAGAGAGAGAGAGAGAGAGAGGGGAGGGAGAGGGAGAGAGAGAGGGGGCTGCTTTTTAATTTTCTGTTTCTGGCTATCTCCATTGGAAAATAGAAAGAAAAGAAGGTGGTCTGTATTCAGCACAGTATGTGCTGAAAGAAATATCCCCCATAGGCCAAATTGTATACAGATCCTACCAATAAAATTTTGTGGTATGTGTGTCTATTTTTAAAAGTGAATGGATTTCTTTGGGATTAATACAGGAGAAGGAAAAACATGACTTCTCAGACACAGGAGATCTGGAACAAAATATCTTGTCATTATGAAATCAGCAGGTGTTGGACAGGCATGCTTTGCAACTGCCAAAGTATTTCCAACTGCTTGGTCTTGGGGGACATTTCGTTTAACATTCAAGCAAGTAGTTCCATAAACTGTACTCGGCCAAAGACATTCATGAACAAGCAAATAGATTGTTCAGGCATGCTGACCAAAAAAAAAAATCCTTTACATGTTCAAACCTCCTTCAGGCTTACAGAATGTCTCCCTTTCACTTAGCAGGCTTCAGCTCAAGCATGAATAATATAAAGCAATAGGAAGTACTTTTCCCTGCCGCATAATTAAGATATGCCATTCATGCCACAGAAAGTTGCAAAGTTTCCTTCCATGGCAAGTTTTTAAAAAGGCATATTGAGAAGCTCAGTCCATCAGTGGATAAGGTATCTGGGAAATACTTTAAGGACATACAGGATTTTAGTTTGAATCCCAATTCATTGCTTTGTGAAATGATCATTTCAACCAGTCATTCAGAGCCAGTCCATTTTTACCTGAGTCATGATTCATGACTCATGCTCCACTTAACTATAATTACAAATGGAAAAACTGGCTATAACTTAGAACTGGGTGGCATTTCTGGGAATTGGGTGGCATTTTCAGGCATATTTGGAATGGGATTCTTCCTGTCAAATAATAGATATGTCCAGAGGCATTGTGCTGGCTGTTGTGTGCCTTAAAGTCATTTTTCATCTATGGTAACCCAAAGGCAAACCTATTACAGGGTTTTGTTGGCAGGATTTGCTAAGAAGAGGTTTACCATTGCTTTCCCCTGAGGATGAGAGAGTGTGACTTGTACAAGATCATCAAGTGGGTTTCATGACCAACTGGGAATTTGAACCCTGGATTATTGAGTCATAATCTGAAATTATACCACACTGGTTTTTAAATCTAGATTAGAAATGAAATCACCAACATCTTTTTTAAAAAATTACTCAGTGAAATTGGATGGAATCTGCAGCTGCTCATTACAAGATAATCAATCTTACCAAGCTTCGGTTAAAAAAACATCAGGAGCTTGTTCTCAAGATCAGTATAGAAGAAAGAAGCAAGAATGGGAAAGGGGGAGAACATCCTAAACATTTTCCTAAAAATAATAGACAACACAGAATGCATCTACACTGTTGAGTTACTAGTTAGTGCAGTTTGACACCACTTTAATTGCCATGGCTCAATGCTATAGAATCCTGGAATGTGTAGTTTGGTGAGGCACTAGCAGTCTCTGACAGCAAAGGCTCAATACCATATAAACCACAGTTCGCATGACTGTATAGCATTGAGGCATGGCAGTTAAAGTGGTATCAATCTGCATTAATTCTACAGTGTAGAAGCACCCAGAGATCTTATAGGTTCAGTGGCTTATGCAAAATTATTTTGGGAGAGTTTCTTTCTCCACATTTTTTGACACTTTGGCATAAAGGCAAAAAACCTGCAAATTGCAGCAGCAGCTAGGGAGTTTCGATAGTTGAACACCATTGAAGGCTTTTAACATAGTGAAGCTTAGCAGCTTTGAGCAAGAAGGACTTGGCTAATGGCTATCCTTGTCCTGTCCAAGAAACAGTGATTGAAGAACCTCTCATAAAACACCTTACAATTTGAAATACACTTTTATCAGTCACTCAGTTCTAATCTTTTCCTCTTCTTGACCTTAGGTATTTTCAGAAAAATGAAACCTTAAAAATGCTACCTCCTTTACCTGCCTCTTCTCACTGCTCAAGGCATGGTAAAATATAATTAAAATACATAGATAAAACCATAAAATGCATATACAGTAGAGTCTCACTTATCCAACATAAATGGGCCGGCAGAACGTTGGATAAGCGAATATGTTGGATAATAAGGAGAAATTAAGAAAAAGCCTATTAAACATCAAAATAGGTTATGATTTTACAAATTAAGCACAAAAACATCATGTTATACAACAAATTTGACAGAAAAAGTAGTTCATTACACATTAATGCTATGTAATAATTACTGTATTTATGAATTTAGCACCAAAATATTACAATGCATTGAAAACATTGACTACAAAAATGCGTTGGATAATTCAGAACGTTGGATAAGTGAGTTATAGCTGAGCAAGTAATTAACAGCTTGCAAAAAACATGGCTTGAAAATTCTTTTAATGTAAATGCATGACTAACATCATAATTTTAGCCATTCGCTATGTTACATAAACCTGCATAAACACATGTGTATCTATATAAAGTCATCAGCATCCCCAATTCTTCTTTTTCTTTATTTTTTCCTTTTTTTAGGGGGCTTTAGGAGTGATTAATTTTCTTCCCTTATTAACTGCAACATGTGTTAACATTCGATCAGTTGCATTAGCTAATATTATAAGTACAAAATGAAATAGTTTCATCTGTTTGTACAAAAAGAAAGAGAGCATCATGGGAGCAGGCACGGTGGTCACGAATAAAAGAGAAACATTCATTTATGATAATTGGTTGCAGCTCACCATTTGGCTGGTTCTTGTGACCTAAATGTATCCAGTTGTTTCCTTTCTTTCCCTTTGGTTTTTGGGTCACCCCTAATGGTTTAATTCAACAAAAAATGTCTACCATTTCCTGTAACCTCTGTCTTTTTTCATTCCACCTTCCAAACTAAGAGGGTTTTTTTTACACATTGAGCAAAATCCTTTTCCCTCCCTCCTCTCTTTTTGCTTCCTTCCAAGTGAACAAAGTCAATATTGTTGACAGAGACAAGGTCCGCCTCCCTCCCCCCTTGTAATAGCTATTTATTTGTTTCTCCTTTAAGTTCATAAGACTGTTTTTTTGTTTTGTTTGATCCCAGCGGTCAAAGCTTTGACGCAGAACATGCCCCCTCTGACCAAGAGCAATTTATGGTGGGGGGAGAAACAAACATCTTCATTCATGTTTAAGAAAGCAAAGGAAATGGCTGTAGATTAATATTTGTGCATTTGTAGCAAATTTTCTGATAAGTCTGTAACACATTCAGCCACCCTGCTTGAGAAACACAAGGGGCAAGACTACCATGGAGAGCTGAGCTTTGTTACTCTTGGACACCTTTCAAAACATCAGCACGCCTCCAGCTTTTCCTTATGCCGGCTGTTTTCCAGCACAAAGTAAAAGTACCGTATGTTGTTTTCAGGAATGAGGCACACAGCCTGCCAACAGACTCCTTCAAATGCAAGGTTGCATTTTTCATTTTTGTGCAAATGTTCCACTTTAAGAAAACACCACAAAACTGTGTGTGTGTGTGCGTGTGTGTGGTTTTTTGGTTTTTTTAAAATCATTTAACAAGTGCCCTGCTGAGAAAAAGGCAAACTTTAAATCTGATGCATAAAGGCCTCAGGTAGTTGCTGAAACTAAGATTCTGAAACAATGTCAATTGAGTTTGTTTTTTTTGTTTGATGTCTAATCTGATTCCTAATATGGTATGCAAAGTAGCTTAAAATATGAGTTCAAGACACATGTAGCTAAACCAATATATGCTACAAAAGTTAAAAGACATCAAGCAAACAATCAAATTGAAACAATACTTTAAACCAGTGAAAAACATAATTGAAATATAGTGAAAAGATAAAATCATGGCATAGCCCACTAAAAAACACTTCTGCTCAAAAAGTTAAGGCTTTTTACCTACTGGTAAAAGGATCCCCAGGTGGCGCAGTGGGTTAAACCCTTGTGCCGGCAGGACTGATGCCTTGAAGGTTGGGTTGCTGACCTGAAGGTTGCTGGTTCAAATCCAACCTGGGGAGAGCACAGATGAGCTCCCTCTGTCAGCTACAGCTCCAAATGGGGACATGAGAGAAGCCTCCCACAAGGATGATAAAACATCAAAACAGCCAGGCGTCCTCTGGGCAACGTCCTTGCAGATGGCCAATTATCTCACACCAGAAGTAACTTGCAGTTTCTCAAGTCACTCCTAACAAGAAAGAAAAACCTGTTGGTGGAATGAGAACAGGAAGAGATCTAGTTGGGCCTCCAGTGAAAAAGATTTCTAAAGTCTAGGGGTATCCACCAAAAAGAATAAATATTCAAGTATTGTGAGACCAAAGGAATCCCCCCCCCCCAATAAAAGAATAAGAGTTGAGTAAGCTCATATGGGAAGATTCAAGATACCGTCTTTTAGTTAATCTGGATCTAAGCCATAGAGGGCTTTATAAGGGTGCAGTTACACTGTAGAATTATCGCAATTTGATGCCACTTTAACTAACATTGTTCAATGCTATGGAATCACAGGCATTGTAATTTTACAAGGTCTTTAACCTTCTTTGCCAAAGAGTCTTACCAAACTCCAAATCTGATAATGTTATGTCATGGAGCCATGATAGTTAAAGTGGTGTCAAACTGCATTAATTCTGCAGTGTAAACACATCTGAATTGATGTTTTATATGTTGCATGTGTTTTATTTTATTGTATTTTATATTGTGTTCACTTTTATGTTTGTTTTTAGGCACCTTGTGCCGTCTGTAAGCTGCCCTATGTCCCTTCAGGCAAGATACAAGAATAAAATAGTAG
The DNA here is from genome assembly GCF_035594765.1 of Anolis carolinensis. Taxonomy (NCBI): domain Eukaryota; kingdom Metazoa; phylum Chordata; class Lepidosauria; order Squamata; family Anolidae; genus Anolis; species Anolis carolinensis. Next base: position 181,063,664 of record NC_085844.1, read on the forward strand.
CAGTAGTAGTTGTTGTTATCATCATCATCATCATCATCATCGTTGTTATTATTAGTTGCAGGCAGCAAGAAATGGGCCAGTGGCAAGTGAAACTGATTTAAGAAAATAGTTATATTCTTCCTGTAACTAACACATGGATCTCTTTTCCTCAGATATCAATATAGCATTTTCCAAACAGCTAATGCAGACAGAATTTGACCAGGACATGCAAACTATTACCACAACCAAGGTCTTTATTAATGCATGCCAGAGATGACTATCTGGTACTAAAATATCAAGTGAATGTGAGACAACATGTTAGAATGGAAACCAAAGGAATTACTTGGCTTTTCTTCTTTTTTTATTCCACCACTTTCTCAGTACTGCCTCTTAGCCTAGTAGTTGTAGAACAATGTGACATGCTTTCCAAGGGCTGTTTTTGGTGTTAATGAGCTCAAAGCATGAAACTGGAACTGTGCTATGTGGTTCAATTTGGGTAAGTGGCTTTAGTGACCTTTCCCATATGCTTCTTCCTTTAGTACATGGATTTGCTGACATTTTCATTTTTGTATATGTTCAGCAGAGTTTCTTTTCCAAATGTAGAGGGTTATGTGTACAAAAGGAAGTGGCCAGATGAAAAGCTGCCAGGTGGAAATATATTGAATATATTTCTCAATGTAAAATGAGAACATCCACTCTGCAGATGGCTCACCGGACTGGTGCATCTGTATGTGTGGATCTGCTGTTATTCCTGTCTGTTTCCACTGAGTGGCAGTGGAAAAAGAGCAGAGCCTGTATACTTGCATATTAGCTACCTGCATTGAAGGATATGTATATGTGCCAGAACAGGAGAGTCAATCCAAGGTAATACGTGTCTGTCTTCTTGTACAGAAGAAGGATTTTGTTGAAGGATAAATCAAAGGATACATTCTTAGAAGAATGAAAAAATTTCTATGGAAGGGGAAATACTTTCTGTATAGTTTTGGAGATATAAACTGTTGTGAATGTACATGTGAATTCATTTGTGAATGTAAAAATAAGCAGAAGTAAATAACTTGCTGGATATAAGATGGAACGGAGCCTCCGGTGGCGAAGTGTGTTAAAGCGCTGAGCTGCTGAACTTGCAGACCGAAAGGTCCCAGGTTCAAACCCGGTGAGCGGAGTGAGCGCCCGCTGCTAGCTCCAGCTTCTGCGAACCTAGCAGTTCAAAAACATGCAAATGTGAGTAGATCAATAGGTACTGCTCCGGGGGGAAGGTAATGGTGTTCCATGCAGTCATGCCGGCCACATGACCTTGGAGGTGTCTACGGACAACGCCGGCTCTTCGGCTTAGAAATGGAGATGAGCACCAACCGCCGGAGTCAGACATGACTGGATTTAAAGTCAGGGGAAACCTTTACCTTTACTTATTACTTCTATAGACCTTTCATATTCTAGGTAGATTTTCTCTTATGTGTCATTCCATGCCAAGTGGTCTAGGCCTTCCTGCTATCATGTCTCCAATTTTGTTCAAATTTTAGCTGTAGGGTCAGTTGGGGTCTAATAAAATTGAAAATAAATGTATAAGAATGGGTAGTAAATTGAAATCTTGTACAGTTTTTTCTGCTGATTCCGATGAAATTAATTTTAACATTATGGATGCAAAAAAGTTGACTAAAAGTATGCATCAATGTCAGGGGAAACAGGGTTGTTGTATGTCTTTCGGGCTGTGTGGCCATGTTCCAGAAGTATTCTCTCCTAACGTTTCGCCCACATCTATGGCAGGCATACCTCACAACCTCTGAGGATGCCTGCCATAGATGTGGGCGAAACGTCAGGAGAGAATACTTCTGGAACATGGCCACACAGCCCGAAAGACATACAACAACCCTGTGATCCCGGCCATGAAAGCTTTCGACAACACGTGAGGGGAAACCTTTACCTTTACCTAAAATGGAACAAAAATGTTAAACTATAGAAACCAACAAAAAGGGAAGCAGGAAACCCTCTTTTAAAACTATGTATAGTAAAGGTAAAAGTTTTCCCCTGTCATTAAGTCTAGTCGTGTCCAAATCTGGGTGTTGGTGCTCATTTCCATTTCTAAGCTGAAGCACTGGCATTGTCCTAGGCATCTCCTAGAACATGTGGCCGGCATGACTGCATGGAGCGCCATTACCTTCCCACTAGAGCAGTACCTATTAATCTACTCACATTGGCATGTTTTCAAACTGCTAGGTTGGCAGAAGCTTCGGCTAACAGCACGAGCTCACCCCACTCCCCAGATTTGAACCGTTGACCTTTCGGTTAGCAAGTTCAGCAGCTTAGCGGTTTAACCTGCTATGCCATTGGGAGCTCTTAAAACTATGTATACATGTTTGTATTTTGGAGTTACATGCAATTAGAATACAGATACATATATGTTGGTAACAGAAACCATGTAGTTAGTTATGTAATTGTTTATGTATACATATAAGTATGTTTATGTATACATATTGTTTTCTTTTGCATTTATTTTTCGGTTAAAATTGTATATAAAAATGGGGGAAAGAGTCAAGAAGGTCAAAATGAGAAAATATGGATTTCAGATTATCCAGAGCTAAGCTTTTTAGGGGTGTAAATCAGCACTCTGAATTGTGCTTCGAAACAGGATTATGGGAGTACTGCTGCTCTACTTTTCCTTTTATCAAATGAATGCCTTTCATATACTGTCAAGTGGAAGAAGCCATATTTCTAAGGATAGTCCCTTGACTGTTGATAGATTTCACCTTTCTTACTTATGTGTATGGAAACAGAAGTGTGATGTTAACAAGAAGCTAAGCTGCCTTTGCTTTTTTCTTCTTTTTATATATGCATATTGTTTTCATTTTCAAAGAGAAGAGCTCATCTTTCAGAAGTTTAGGAAGACCTGAGTTGACAGATTAGTCACATAGTTTATTTTAAGATTGTTTCATCAAACCAAATTGCAGTTGCTGAATTAGTTAAGCTATGCTGCCTTATTTGTTTTCTTCACTCTGCATATCTAATTGAATTTTAATCACTGCCACTCTGAAATAAGGAAAACAACCTCTTCAAGTTCTGTTCTGAGCTATATGATGATGCAAATAAACATAAAGCAGCTAGTAATTCAGGCAATCTACAGTTTACAAAAATATTGTTTTCCTTGGAAACAATAGAAGCCCACTGTTTGTGTTATAAGTGTATAGGATTGTTAGTACAGATGTGAAGAGGGAGCAGAATTTCCCACAATGTTAACATTTTCCCATGTAGGAATTAATGCTTGGGCTTATTCTATTTTTCACTATTTTTGCAACAATATTCAACTCCACCTCCAGTATCTAATAATTGATATTCATTTCAAAAATATTTTCCACATTAGATCACAATCACTTTCATTTGGCCTCACTTACCCACCCTGAATGCCATCACATAGACAACACTTATTGCCTATGCCTAATGCCAAGGCATCACTATGGCATAATCTTGATTAAAGAAAAAAAATATGAAGCAGCAGAAATGGAGAGATTACTAAGGTATATGGAACTACAATGGCAAGACTACATATTGTATGAATGAAGAGAGATGTGATAATGAAGGCACTCATACCAGTATGAGTGTATGTCTGCCTTGGAATAGCAGCTTCATGTGATAAAGCGCTAATTATATGTGAAGTTAAGCAATGAAGATGGTGATATAACTTTTTGGCCACTTGAAATAATAACCAGCTGTAATACCTTTCTGGATATCGATTGTTGGCACCAGATAAAGATATAATACAGTGATTCCCAAAGTGGGCGCTACCTCCCCCTGGTGAGCGCTGGAGCAATCCAGGGGGGCGGTTTTGGCACTTATTAGGACACGGGGCAAGGCCAGAGGAGGGGCGGGGCCTCTTCCCAAGTGCCGGAGACAGGGCTGAGCACCTGAGGCACCTGTTAGGACACACAGGGGGCAGAGCTAGAGGAGTGGACATGGCTTCTTCCCAAGAGCCCAAGACAGGGCTGAGAATCTATACCTCTCCTGAGGCGTTTGTTGAGACACAGAGGGCGGAGCTAGGGAAGGGGGCGGGGCCTCCTTCCAAGAGCACGAGACAGGGTTGAACCTCTGAAGCGCTTGTTAGAACACGGGGGCAGGGTAGAGGTTCAGCCCCACCAGGAACTTGGGAAGAGGCCCCACCCCCTTCTCTAGTGCTGCCTCCTGTGTCCTGGCAGGTGCCACAGGACAGCGATAGAAGCTCAACCCTGCCTCAGAGCTCGTAACTCCGCCCATACCAGTCCTGGCCACCCATTTGTGGTCCTGTCCACCTCCCCTTGCAGCCCTGCATCTTGGACTAGGAGAAAGGCTCAGCTCTGCCCTCTTGAGCAGGAGCCATGCCCACCCCTCAAAGCCACGCCCCCATTTCCAGGGGGTGCTGAGTCATAAGAAAAGAATTGTAGTTAATGGACACAAATAGGACTTCCTAGCATATTTCATGAAAAAATCCTGGCAGATTCTCATGTTAGATAGCCTAAGAAGCTATGATATAGATCTCATAAGTTCTTAGTTTATTCTCATTTGCATTTTCTCCTTTTGGCAAGAACACATTTCACAGAGAGATAGCATATTAACTGACGCAACCACAATATGTTAAGATTTATGCATAGTTTTCTATATTTTGATAGATAATCTACCCTTCAACTATTATAATGAATGTGCTTCTAATTACTGAAGAATTTAAGTTATATCTAGAGTTTGGGGAAACTATCTTTTAAACTACAGTTCTGATGTCCCATCACCAATATAGTCATGTGTGTTGTGATCCCAAAAGTAACTTTTCTAAACCCAAGATCTATTGAGAGCACTGCAAATTGGACAGAATGCTCCAATTTATTTACACAGAAGCTGAGCAGGCCACACTTTATTTAAGTCTATAAAACTTTGTTCATCCTTCCAACCCATGGAGGTTGACAATAGAGTCACAATGGAGAACCTAGAGTTTCCTAAGAGGTATTCTCTCTGGTTAAAAAAATAGCATTTTAAAATATGTGGCTTTTCCACTTACATGAGGATCCTATGCCCCTAATCCCCATGAAAGTAGAAGTCCTACTGCATTGTGCTATTAAAAAAAGAAAAGAGAATCTTGCTCCCATGCTGTGTTCAAAAAAATCTTAACATTAAATAAACAGATGAAACACATAGACAAGCTTCATTATAGCTTGACTTTGGTCCCTTGCCTCAGATAGACAGTAGAGACGAACACGAACTCCCCCCAATCCCTTGAAAATGTCATTAATTTCTTGGCTACAGTGAGCCATTTTTCTGGCTGCTAAGTACTAATGCATTTTACATCGGGAAGCCCCAACTTCTCACACCTCACTCGGAAGATTAAGAAGCAGGTGAAAACAATATAAGATGTCTGAACTTCACATATAATAGAATAACCCAGAAAACAATATAGCAGATAAAGGATTCCCACCCCCACCATTCAAAGGTAAGTATTTTAAAACACACAGACATACAACCTAATTAATCTTCCCCACTTCCGTGGTCTTAGCATCCGCTTTGGGAGAGATGTTATATTGGCAAAAAGACCTATATGTGGGCAAATCTCTGTCATAAAGACCTTTTCCTACCTTAATCTGCCCCCAGCCTCTTTCCTGGAATGAGCTAAAACTGGATTTCCAATGATACCTCATTATTCTAAAAACATATCCAGTCTGAAAGCATAGCAGAACAGCCCTGAGGCTTCCAGTGGAAAGCTTCCTATGGACTTCAGTGGGGTCTGGATCAGCCTTACAGACCACCCTCTCTAGGAACAGAATGTATATAAATTCCTGGTGGACTAACTAAGAAGCGACATTAAAAATGGAAACTCAACACTGAGAGATTAACAGCCCTTCCCTTGGACTCACCTTCCCTCTTGAGGGCTAGCTAGGCTTTCCATTGCTGTTGAAATGCTCAACTTTTATGTTCCAGCAAGGAAATAAACCAAAGGCACTCTCATTCTTTTCCTGGAGTGCGCTAAGACAGCCTGCCTAAAAAGGCTGTTTAACGCATTGTTACAAACTCTCACAGCCTCTTTCAAAGAAGCTCCTTTGAGATCTCATAGTGTAAGCAGAATGAGAGCTGTCTGCCCTCTGCTTTCTACAGTGAAGGTTTGAGAATAAATAATGAAAACACATATACACCCACATAAACCCTCACAATCCAAAACCAATCACCAGTGCACATAAGTAAGAAGAAAGTGAAAAAAACTTCTTGTGTTTTACATTTAAGAAAGAAAAGTGCTTGTTGCACCTGAAATGTCTCAATGGGGTTTTGTTCCATTCATTCACAACAACTTTAGATTCAAAAAGCTGGGAATCAACAGGACAAAACTGCTCATGTAGTTTGAGCTGAAACCTGTTAAAACACACAAAAACATCACAATGGAAAGAGCCCCATTGTTTTCTGCAGTCTAAGAGCCATTATTCAGTGAATCAAAGGTTTCAATCCAATTCAAACAACTAGTACCAATAGCCATGTGATTAAGTTGAGAAACTTTCATTGGTGAAATGAGTCTGTTTTACGAGTACCTGCGACTATCTGGTATATTATGAAAAACCCACTTTAAAGGAGGGCAGCCCTGTGATTTTACAAATGGCTGTGATACCATGCCCTCCAATTGACCTGATTTGGCAAGGACATTTCCAATATATCTTCTATCACTCTTTTTTAAAAATTTGATTTTAAAATATTCCAATTTTGCACCATGCTATGAGACTGTACATATACAGTACCATTGAACTGAATGAACATTACATTATGGACTATTTGTGTAAACAGGTTCAGTGATATGGTCACTTTCTAGAAAAGATAGACAATTATTAAAATGTTGCCTGATCTCTATTAGATCTAATTTTTCAATGTTTAAGGTTAATTTTAAATGGCACATTTTAGAACTGTTTTGTATACACATTGGCACCAGCTAAAACAATCTTTTCAAAGCTCTCTGAACCTTCAGAAAGTCCAGGAAAAATATTTATTGACAAGCAGTCAATGAAATAGTCCAGTTGAATGGCTTTATCTTCTTTTTCATACATTTTCTGCAAAACTTTTCATTGTTTCACTTTTGCTTCTAAGCCTTGAATTTTTGGACATTCACTCAGCCAACCAGTCTCTTTAAGCAGCAAATACTAAGGAATATATAACAATAGCTATATATTATTAATGCTGTATATACATATGATAATTATTTTATATTTATTTATCACATACACAATACCTGCAGAAATTTCCTCTTCTGCCTAATCTTTAAAGATACATTATTCCTCTCCTTTATTTTATTTGGCAACACTTCTGGCCACTGAATTCAATGGGATTCTTAATATTAGTATGGAATATGGTTTCAAAACATCAGTAAAATGAAGGGAGATACATTTTTAGCATGAATGAAGTTGAGCTCTTTAATTGATGGTTCAATGTTTCAGAACACACTCCTAACTGGCAAGAGGGCCAATGACCCTTGAGCCAATTTGCAGAATCTAAACCCCTTCTTGTTGGAGTGCTGGAAATTACTTAGGACTACCATCAGTTTAAACCACTGAGCTGGTGAACTTGCTGACCAAAAAGTCAGCAGTTCAAATCCAGGGAGTGGGGTGAGCTCCAGCTGTTAGCCCCAGCTTCTTCCAACCTAGCAGTTCAAAAACATGCACATGTGAGTAGATCAATAGGTACCTCTCCGGTGGGAAGGTAACTGTGCTCCATGCAATCATGCCAGCCACATGACCTTGGAGGTGTCTGCCAGCTCTTCGTCTTAAAAATGGAAGTGAGCACCACCCACAGAGTAGAACATGACTAGAATTAATGTCCGAGGAAAACCTTTAGCTTTACCTTACCTTATGTTTGTATCTCAAGGATTTCCTGTAGACTTCTTCTTGAGTTCATTTGAAACCACTTGGGAGTGAGGAGGTGTTAACAAACTGCTAGGTTTTTCTGTCTCTGTGAAATATATGAGATTAAAATTTAGGCAAGCTGTTTGTGTTTAGAGTCAACCCAAAATTCATTTTCCAGTGCGGAAGGTGCCTTTTCAACTTTTATGCTTTTTAATTAAGAACTAGCAGAGATCTGTTGTGTTTTTTTAAGGCAACAAAATTAGATCCCAAAACTGTTGAATCAAAGCTGGTCTGTTGTATATAATTAGAGACAGACTAAAAAGCTTGGGCTCTTTCAGTGGCCTGGTTACAAACATAGCTCAAGGAAGTGTTTGGAATGTAAGAAGTAGTGGTGCTTCTTCAATTTCCCATGAATATCATATACACAGCTCAAGACACATGTTGAGTTGAATTGCCACATTCTTCAGCAGTGGGCACAGATGTGGGCTTGATCTGACACATCAGGGTCCTGGGGTCAACCAGGAGTAAATTGGGGGCAGATGATTTCAAAGATTCAACTTGTTTTTAGAAACAGGAAAAGATGCTAAATATTTCTCTAATGTGCCTAAGAATGGAAAAGAAAGCATGCATAGATTTAAATTTCCTCAGGACAACTCAAGGACCATTTTTTTCCCTTTTAGCTGACTTAGGTAAACATCATTTTGCTTCACTCTCTGGATCACAGATGTTTTAAGTAAGAGATATTCCATTGTGTATGTTTATGCAGTGCTTTCTTTTGAAATGTTGTATTCCAGTGACATAAGAAAGGAGAGCAAGAGCCTTGAAGTTGCTCATCAACAATTAGCACTGATAAAGCAAACAGAGCAATCATTTGATTGCATTAGATTTCTGTGCTATGGTGAGTTGTATTGTGCTTCTACTGAAATTATAGACATTGTTTCTACATTTGCATACCTGTACAACATCATATAAAATCTCTGCCTGCTTATGTCCATTTTTGGCAATGCATTTATTATATTTTGATGATGTGTTGGTGGCCATGCAGTGACTACCCACCAGCATAGCAAGGCACAGAATCTTGCTCAGAGTTTAAGAACTTTATCACATGAGGCAGGAAAACCAGCATTGCAGCACACAACACCGTGTGCAACCTGCTACTGTTTTGCCTCCCCCCCCCCATGGTTTGTCCCCCTAGCTATAAATAAGTAAAACCCATCAATAGCTCCCCATGCCATTATATTCCTACTATTTGTCATAGTTCAATGGATCCCGTCTGCTTCTGTGCCATCATTGCAGCAATTATATAATGTCAGTCCGGAGGGCTCTCCTCCACTCCCCGCTCTCCCTTAGGACTGCCAAACTAGCTATTTTCCTTGTATTATTTATATCTTTGGCTTTGTTTAGTGTTTGATGTTAACATCACACAATTGTACTAAAAATAAGCATAATTTTAAAAATAAATGAACCACGGTAGTGCAGGATAAAAAATAAATGAAACATAAATGAATGAGGGTGTTGGGGAGTCTAATCCTGGGACCATGGATTAGCAAACCAGTGCAATTACACTACTGAAAAGAGATGAAATACCAAAGGTGCTCAATGGTATATGCATCCATTGTGACTATTGCAGAATAGCTGCTTGGCGTGATAGAGGGGGGGGGGGGGGAAGTAAAGTTTTTTCACATATGACTCGGGTGGTGACTCCAGTGAACATTTATCTACTCTTGTTCATGTTTGGAACTTCCTAAGCCTTTATAGTTTCTTCTCTTTCTTCAGGATCTCGATGGGTCACTACATTTCATTATAGCTCTAGCACACTAAAAAGCAAAGGTGTTGCTACTCTGCACCTTCATATTCTGACTTAAACCTTCATGAGTTGGAAAATTACCTCCAAGAGGAATGATGATAGTAATAAATCAAAGGCATCCATAAATGAGCAATACTATGATGATTTCCTGGTCTGGGCCTCTACTTTTTGTCTCCACTCATTCCTTTATAGTTTCTATTACTCATATTAATAGCCCACATAGGCTTTATGGGATTAAAAAAACTGAAAAAAGGAAAATTGGCTGCATATATTTATGCACATGGGAGCTGCAGTTTTCTTGGGGAGAAGTTCATATATCCTAGAGGGGAAGTTCCCACATGTTGCTCCATGAAGCTGTCTCATGGAAAGACAGCAGAACAGTAGATAATGTGCATACACATCGGTCTTCTTGAATTATTTTTTTCCTATTGTCAGAGACTGCGGATTGGAGAAGTATATTCAAACAGACCAACAAGGTCTAAGACACATGATTTTCATAGTATTATAATAGTGTTGGAGTGGAAACAGCATTGAGGACTGCTCCATCTTGAAATTGTCACGAAATCAACCAACTTTCTGGATTTTATCACACAAGGGAGACAAAGCAGCATTGAAGCAGGAATACCACAATCACATGATGCTAAGCACATGCCTCTATCAGTCTGCCTCCTCTCCTTGATTGAAGCGGGAACGTCACCTATCACAGGACACCATGCACATGTCTCTTCCAGTCTGCCTCCTTCCCTTGATTGAAGCGGGATTGTAACCTTTCACATGACACCATGCACATGTCTCTGCCAGTCTACCTCCTCCCCTCGATTGAAGTGGGAACATCACCTATCATATGTCACCATGCACATGCCTCTGCCAGTTTGCCGTTTCCGCTTGTTTGAAGCGGGAATGTCACCTATCACATGACACCAAGCACATGCTTCTGCCAGTCTGCCTCCTCCCCTTGACTGGAGCGGGAATGTCACCTATCACATGACGCCATGCAAATGCCTCTGCCAGTCTGCCTCCTCCCCTTGATTGAGGCGGGATTGTCACCTAACACATGACACCATGCACATGCCTCTGCCCCTGACTGAAGTGGAAACATCACCTAACACATGACACCATTCACATGCCTCTGCCAGTCTGTCTCCGCCCCTTGATTGTACCGGGAATGTCACCTATCACATGACACCATGCACATGTCTCTGCCAGTCTATCTCCTCTCCTTGATTGAAGTGGGAACATCACCTATCACATGACACCATGCACATACCTCTGCTAGTTTGCCTCCTCCCCTTGACTGGAGCAGAAACGTCACTTATCACATGACACCATGCACATGCCTCTGCCAGTCTGCATCCTGCCCTTGGCTGGAGCGGGAACGTCATCTTTCACATGACACCATGCACTTGCCTCTGCCAGTCTGCTTCCTCCCCTTGATTGGAGTGGGAACGTCACCTTTCACATGACACCATGCACATGCGTCTGCCAGTCTGCCTCCTGCCCGTGGCTGGAGCGGGAACGTCACCTACCATATGACAACATGCACATGCCTCTGCCAGTCTGCCTCCTGCCCTAGACTGGAGCGGGAACGTCATCTTTCACATGACACCATGCACTTGCCTCTGCCAGTCTGATTCCTCCCCTTGATTGGAGTGGGAACATCACCTTTAACATGACACCATGCACATGCCTCTGCCAGTCTGCCTCCTGCCCTTGGCTGGAGCGGGAACGTCACCTATCACATGACACCATGCACATGCCTCTGCCAGTCTGCCTCCTCCCCTTGATTGGAGTGGGAACGTCACCTATAACATGACACCATGCACATGCCTCTGCCAGTCTGCCTGCACTCCTTGACTGGAGCGGGAATGTCACCTATCACATGACACCATGCACATGCCTCTGCCAGTCTGCCTCCTCCCCTTGATTGGAGTGGGAGCATCACCTTTCAAATGACACCATGCTCATGCCTCTGCCAGTTAGACTTCTCCCAGTGATTGGAGAGGGAACAGCACCTATCACATGACACCATGCACATATCTCTGCCAGTCTGCCTCCTCTACTTGATTGACAGGCAAAATCTATCAATGGCTTGCAATAGATCACTGTTGCCATCACCTACTTTGTGTGATGGGTTCATTCTGTTTTTGTGCTGGCACTGAAGTGACATTGGCGGTGGGATTCTCCAAATATCTCACTTTCCCCCCTTTCTCAGTATCTCCAAGCTATGGGCAGTAATATTTGACTTTTTAAAATTAACCATTGATGAAACTGCTTTCTGGGATATTTGTCAATTATTTTTAATGGGATAATTTGGAATCAGTGGGGAAACAGAAATGGACAGGAACTAAATGTGTCCTCTTATCCATAGGGCATACTGTGACCATGTATATTAGTGCAGTTTCACAGATGTAGACTTGAAGCAGGCACAAGGGGAGTGAAGGCTTAGGCATTAGAGTCAGTTTGTTACCAGCAAAAGCTGGCTGCACCTGCTTCTGCTTTATAGCCCTGAGTCCCCTCACAGCTGCTAGGACAATTCCCAATTATTCAGCTGCATTTCTGGCAGCTATTCTAGCTGAACGACATCTCTGCTCTGTTTCCTTTTGCCTCTCCTGAAATGTGGGTACTTGCAAAATCTTCTCCTCAGATTCCAACTCACCCTCAGATTCATGAACACTTTCTTGCTCCCCTTCCTCTTCTGAAGAAGAGGAATCCCTAACATAATCTAGAGTTGATGCTGACAATCATTGCACCAAACCACATAGAATCTTGCTCCCCTAAAAACCCAAATTCTCTCTTTAGAAAACTAAGACTATAATTATCAGATCAGACTAAGTGGTGGTTATTAAAACAGAATTAAAATGTGTTCCTTGATCTGAGCCAAAACAAATAACATGAAGTAGTTTTTGATGTAGTCTACCAACTACCCAATTAATTTTCAAACCAGGGTTAGGAATCAACAAGGAAGGTACAGAGTTCCAGAAAATGGTATACATGAGAGAACTCAGCTGAATTCTGATCTGGCACTGAAACAATTCCCAAATCCCTCCTGTTGTGGACACAGGGGGCAAACTATAGTGAATTCATTTGTCTATGAGTTCATGGTTTCACCTGGTGCTTTGAATGAGATTTTCCTGCTTGTTGTGGGGGGTTGGACTGGATGGCCCGTGAGGTCTCTTGATTCTATTATTCTGTAATAATATCACATGACATGTATAATGTCATGTATAATGTATAATGTATAATGTACATGTATAATGTACATGTGATCTTTTCATCCCTCCTCCCTGTTGTAGGACACGGCTCTACAAGGGCCGGAAAAATAGTACAGGTCAATAACTGGCTCAGAAAATGGTGTCAAGAGGAGCATTTTGGCTTCCTTGACCATGGTCTACTCTTCCAAGAGGATGGACTACTGGCAAGCGATGGGGTGCATCTCACACAAGTAGGAAAACATCTTTTTGCACACAGACTCACAAACCTCATCAGGCACACTTTAAACTAGATCCACTGGGGGAGGGGAACAACAGCCTGGCGAACACTATATTACCTATGACCACAGGGAACCGCCGAAAGGCTAAACGGAGGGCTGCACAAACACAGCAAGGACCAAGTACAGAGAGCACAATAATCCCAAATAAACAGTTCGAGGGGAGGTCACAGGGGCTTACATGTCTTTACACTAATGCTCAGAGCATGGGAAATAAGCAAGACGAACTCCAACTCCTAGCACAGCACAACACATACGATGTCATAGGCATCACTGAAACCTGGTGGGATGACTCCCATCACTGGAATTTAACCATTGAGGGCTATAACCTCTTTCACAGAAATAGAACAAAGGGGAGAGGAGGGGGAGTAGCTTTATATGTCAAAAACAGTTACGTTGCAGAAGAAATGCAAGACTGGAAACCAGCTTGAAAGCATCTGGATAAGAATCAAGGGAACCGGGACTCAAAAAGATCTTGTCGTGGGTGTCTACTACAGACCTCCGAGTCAGGATGAAGGACTTGATGAAGCCTTCTGTCAACAGCTGACCAAACAGGCACAAAGAAGAGATATAGTAGTCATGGGCGATTTCAATTATCCCGATATCTGCTGGAAAACAAACTCAGCCAAGAGTACAAAGTCCAACAAATTCCTCACTTGCCTTGCAGATAATTTTATGGTCCAGAAGGTAGAAGAGGCAACAAGGGGATCAGCAACTCTTGATCTAATCTTAACAAATGTGGAAGACCTGATCAATACAGTTGAAGTGGTTGGATCCTTAGGGGCAAGTGACCATGTGCTCCTGCAGTTTGCAATACAAAGGAATGCTGAAACTAAGACAAGTCAAACACGCATTCTGGACTTTAAGAGAGCTGACTTCCAAAAAATGAAGGAATTACTGAGCGGCATTCCATGGACGCCGATATTAAAAAACAAGGGAGTTAAGGATGGATGGGAGTTTTTCAAAAGTGAAATACTCAAGGCGCAAATGCAAACAGTGCCAACAAAGAAGAAAAATAAGACAAGTGCAAAGAAGCCAGAATGGATGTCCAAAGAACTTCTAACTGAGCTAAAGCTCAAAAGTGACATGCACAAGAAGTGGAAAAGGGGAGAAATCACCAAAGAAGAATTCAAACGTATAGCCAACACCTGTAGGGAAAAGGTTCGCAAGGCTAAAGCGCAAAATGAGCTCAGGCTTGCCAGGGACATAAAAAACAACAAAAAAGGCTTTTTTGCTTACGTTGGTAGAAAAAGGAAGAAAAAGGAGGCGATAGGGCCATTGCAAGGAGAAGATGGGGTGATGGCGACAGGGGACAGGGAAAAGGCAGAACTACTTAATGCCTTCTTTGCTTTGGTCTTCTCAGAAAAAGAAAGCCATCTTCAACCTCAGCAACACGGAATGGACGAAGGATTGGGGGAAATCCAACCCCAAATAGGGAAACAAGTTGTCCAGGAACACTTGGCCTCTCTAAACGAATTCAAGTCCCCAGGGCCAGATCAGCTACATCCAAGAGTACTGAAGGAACTAGCGGAAGTTATTTCAGAACCACTGGCAATTATCTTCGAGAGTTCTTGGAGAACGGGAGAAGTCCCAGCAGATTGGAGGAGGGCGAATGTGGTCCCTATCTTCAAGAAGGGAAAAAAGAACGACCCAAACAATTACCGTCCGGTCAGCCTCACATCAATACCAGGCAAAATTCTGGAAAAGATCATTAAGGAAGTGGTCTGCGAACACTTAGAAACAAATGCGGTCATTGCTAATAGTCAACACGGATTTACCAAAAACAAGTCATGCCAGACTAATCTGATCTCTTTTTTCGATAGAGTTACGAGTTGGGTCGATACAGGGAATGCTGTGGATGTAGCCTACCTGGATTTCAGTAAGGCCTTCGACAAAGTCCCCCACGACCTTCTGGCAAACAAACTAGTAAAATGTGGGCTAGACAAAACTACGGTTAGGTGGATCTGTAATTGGCTAAGCGAACAAACCCAAAGGGTGCTCACCAATGCGTCGTCTTCATCATGGAAAGAAGTGACAAGTGGAGTGCCGCAGGGCTCCGTCCTGGGCCCGGTTCTGTTCAACATCTTTATTAACGACTTAGACGAAGGGTTAGAAGGCACGATCATCAAGTTTGCAGACGACACAAAACTGGGAGGGATAGCTAACACTCCAGAAGACAGGAGCAGAATTCAAAACGATCTTGACAGACTAGAGAGATGGGCCAAAACTAACAAAATGAAGTTCAACAGGGACAAATGCAATATACTTCACTTCGGCAGAAAAAATGGAAATCAAAGATACAGAATGGGGGACGCCTGGCTTGACAGCAGTGTATGCGAAAAAGACCTTGGAGTCCTTGTGGACAACAAGTTAAACATGAGCCAACAATGTGATGCGGCTGCTAAAAAAGCCAATGGGATTCTGGCCTGCATCAATAGGGGAATAGCGTCTAGATCCAGGGAAGTTATGCTCCCCCTCTATTCTGCCTTGGTCAGACCACACCTGGAATACTGTGTCCAATTTTGGGCACCACAGTTGAAGGGAGATGTTGACAAGCTGGAAAGCGTCCAGAGGAGGGCGACTAAAATGATTAAGGGTCTGGAGAACAAGCCCTATGAGGAGCGGCTTAAAGAGCTGGGCATGTTTAGCCTGCAGAAGAGAAGGCTGAGAGGAGACATGATAGCCATGTACAAATATGTGAAGGGAAGTCATAGGGAAGAGGGAGCAAGCTTGTTTTCTGCTGCCCTGCAGACTAGGACACGGAACAATGGCTTCAAACTACAGGAAAGGAGATTCCACCTGAACATCAGGAAGAACTTCCTCACTGTGAGAGCTGTTCGACAGTGGAACTCTCTCCCCGGGGCCGTGGTGGAGGCTCCTTCCTTGGAGGCTTTTAAGCAGAGGCTGGATGGCCATCTGTCGGGGGTGCTTTGAATGCGATTTCCTGCTTCTTAGCAGGGGGTTGGACTAGATGGCCCATGTGGTCTCTTCCAACTCTACTATTCTATGATTCTATGATTCTATGATTCTAATACTATGCAATTCATAACTTCCCTCTTTTGCTTACTCTCAACCTCTGTTTTGCCAATGGCTCATTTTTAAAAACAAACACGTCTTTCTAAACAAGTGATAAACCTACCCTTTTGGTAAGGATGTACTGTTCATTTGAATACAGTGCTTGGTATGTTGATTATGTACTGAGCAGATTCAAATCCTCACTCAGGGTCCATCTGTACAGTAGAATTAAGGCAGTTTGACATCACTTTATCCACCATGGCTCAATGCTATGGAACCATGGGAGTTGAAGTTTTACAAGGTCTTTAGCCTTCCTTTGCAAAGAATGCTGGTGCCTCACCAAACTACAAATCTCCAGCATTAATCCATGTTAATTATAGCAGTATCAAACTGCATTAGTACCCCCATTCAAAAAAGCTCAGTGAGTTAACTTTATTCTTGGCCTAACTTATTTCCTAGGTTGGGTTAGTAATAATGCAGATAAGGGAACATGCTATATATGCTACCCTGTGCTTCTTGGAGAGAGAAAAAATCAGAATACAAGGGCCATTAATTCGTTAATATCCTGAATAATGTGAATTTGGGTGACATGTGTTCTTTATGGCGTGCATATGATTTTAAATACTGTATATACTCAAGTATAAGCCTAGTTTTTCAGCCCTGTTTTTAAAACTGAAAAAGCCCCCCTCGGCTTATACTCGGGTGAGGGTCCTGGTTGGCTTATATTTGGGTCAGCTTATACTCAAGAATATATTTATTATTTTTCTCTATTATTGTTGCTACTATTACATTTATTTTACTCTATTATTATTATTATTATTATTAGTAGTAGTAGTAGTAGTAGTAGTAATACATTTATTATTTCACTCTGATATTATTATTATATTTATTATTTTACTCTATTTATTACTACATGTATTTTTCCTGTATTATTATTATTATTATTATTATTATTATTATTATTATTATTATTATTACATGTATTATTTTACTCTTATTATTATTAAAAGGATACATAAGTACATTTATATTGAAGAAGATGAGAATAATTATTTAATCAGAGTTGGACAATCTTATCTTAAATTAGAGCTTTCTGTAAATATTCAAAAACATTTAACCTACTGATGCCTCAATTAATGTAATTTTATTGGTATCTGTTTTTATTTCTGAAATTTACCACCCTCGGCTTATACTGGAGTCAATGTTTTCCCAGTTTTTTGTGGTAAAATTAGGTGCCTTGGCTTATATTCAGGTTGGCTTATACTTGAGTATATACGGTATTTTAGATCAGCACACTATTGCTCTAAATGATATACCATTCCAGAGATCTCCTGAAAATTGCATCTCTTTTGTACAACCACATCTTCTTTCATGTCAGAGCATGTATTTTAGTTTCATCGCATTTATTCTACAGTATGCAAAAGACTGTATTATTAATACTGTAATGCTTCCTTATGGTATATCAGGTATAGTTTTCTGATTAAATGCAAGAAACCAAACTATAAATCTTTCACAGCTATGGAGGATTACTCTTTCATTGGCAATCTAACTATCCTACCTCACATAACTGTTCTTGGGAAAGATTGGAAAAAAAATGAAAAAAATGAGCTGAGTTTGATTTATAAACTTATACATCAGGTGGAAATTATGGAGTTCTAATCCTTTCCTCCTACAGGGATTTATATATGCAGAATGTTTTCCATAGAAATATAGTCCTTTTCATTCTTCAAATGTGTTTCTGGTTCCAAAATGTGCAAGAAAGTATTGTGTTAAATACACATTTGAAACTTGGCTAGGAAGGCATCTCAAAAGGAACACCACTTTATGAATTATTGGCCAGCTTCCTCACTTAGTGTTCAATATGAATGCTAACTGGTGATTTATGACACCAAGAAGTGCAGTCCTTTCACTTATTCTAATGAGGAGTGAGGTCATAGACCACAGAATAAAGCTATTTTCAGACATCTCCCAAAGCCTCCAAAGGATTATCATAGTGCATGGAGAGACTGGAAGCCAGATTGATTCTTGACGAGTTTGCCAGCACTTTACATTGGAGAAAATGCTAAATATGCATACACACATTGTTTCTGTTGGTGTTTCTAGCATCACAAGGTGCTAGAAACAAAAAAAATGGCAACTAAATACATGAATATGACTAAAAAGGAGGGTACCGTATGAGATGGAAAATGTGTGCACAGTATGCAGTGTGGTTTTGCTGAATGTGTAATAGAACTGAAAAACAGGGGCTACTTAACCTTATGGATTTCAGGGGCAAGAACTCCCAACACCCCAAATCTGATTTTTTTTATCAGCCAAGATATAATTTTGGGTGGAAAATAGCTTCTGAGGGGCATGCTTCTCGCCATAAATGCTGTTCTCTCATACACATACAGCTAATGTTGAATATGTGATGGAGCTCATTTAGTTTTAACCTTTGCCAGCTCCTGGGTTAGAAAGAGGTAACTAAAATAATGGTCAATGCTACAATTATAATTATTGGACAAATTAGAAGTTGACAGAACTTTCCAGTACCTTTTCCTGATGCAAAATGTTAATGATAAAGCTACAGGAATCTCATTCTTGCATTCAGCCTTGGAATCTTACTCAAATTTCCAAAGGTATTTGGGGGGGGGGGGATTTAAATGCAGGTGAACATGGCTTCTATATACACCAATGTTTCACAGATGAATAACAAGACACACATAACCAAACAACAATAAAGTGTGGCTAAAACGGCAAACGTTATTACTGAGAAACAACACACAAACAGGAGGAGTCTGCAGGAGTTTACTTTTGGCTGGTCTTTCTGGAAAGGGCAGCAGCTTGCTCTCTCCCATTCACCACTGCAGAATCCTTGGGTGAAACTACATTTGTACTTTGAATTCAGTTCAAAGTTTGAATCAACAATTGAAAGACGCTGAGAACAAAGGGAGAAATTGGGAAAAGGAGAGAAAAACTGGCACATTTGTAAAGCAGCTGAAAAATGGAGTGAGAGAATACGAATTTGGAATGTCCCTTCCAGATCAGGAGACTTATGGAGTATGAACTTTCAGTCACTGAAAACGTAGCTGGAGTTGCTGTGAACTGTCCTAGTACAGTCCTTAGAAGGTGTTAAAATGGTCCTCTAACTTTCAGTATATGCCCACCCCATTGTAGTCCATGTACTGTCTAAT
This sequence comes from Anolis carolinensis, assembly GCF_035594765.1. Lineage (NCBI taxonomy): Eukaryota > Metazoa > Chordata > Lepidosauria > Squamata > Anolidae > Anolis > Anolis carolinensis. The sequence continues at coordinate 181,082,951 of NC_085844.1, forward strand.
TTGAAAGTACCTTATATACTCGAAGATAAGCCGAGTTTTTCAGCCCTTTTTTTGATTATCAGATTTTAATATCAAGGGGTCAAGGTCAGGCAACAGAACCTGGAGGAAATTGCTTGCAATATATGATATATTTCTCTCTTACCCTCCCTTATCAGTGTGTTTTCCAAAGCCTCCATCGCTCTTAACCAAGGGAATGTTTTGAAATGGAAAGACGCCCTTGGAAGTCAGGAAGAAGAAAAATATATATCCATTAATCTTATAAAAGCATTTTCCCCTGAAATATTAATCTCTCCTACAGATATATAGGCATTAACCCCCTGCATGCATTTGCAGTCTCTATGTACTTATATATCTGTATCTATCTATCTATATACATTAATTTTATATATGAATTTTCCCCTCATACGTTTGCAGGTTCTTGCAAATCCTATATACATATATATCCATGTACCTGTATATCTGTATCCATATATATACATTATTTAACCTATTGATGCCTCAATTAGTGTAATTTTATTGGTATCTATTTTTATTTTGAAATTTACCAGTAGCTGCATCATTTCCCACCCTTGGCTTATACTTGGGTCAATAAGTTATCCCAGTTTTTTGTGGTAAAATTGGGTGCCTCGGTTTATATTCGGGTCAGCTTATACTCAAGTATATATGGTATATACTGCATATACTCATGAACAGGTCTAAAAAAATTAGTAAATAAATAAACCTGTATGTGTCAATGTGAATACCATACCCTAATTCTTATCAAAAACGGAACCATCTCCATCTCTGGGTAGAGCGACAAGAACTTGGTCTGTCCTGGGAGAACCTAAAAGAATCACTACTCTCTCCACCATGGTGCCGCTTGTGGCTTTTTTTTAATGCCTGGGTGGGGAAAAAGATGTGGTGGCAGCCAGGGTGGCTGGCCCCCTGAAGTACATTAGTGATGTCCCCTCTCCATGGGATGACTCTTGACTTATTCTCAAGTCATATCAAAATCCATCATTTTGGTCCCCAAAACCTGCTTTTCACATTGACATGTATGGGTATATATGATACTAGCTGTGCCCGGCCATGTGTTGCTGTGGTGCAGTATGGTGGTATGGGAAATAAAGTATTGAGGAATTGGTGGTAGTTAAGGTAAAGGGTAAAGGTTTTCCCCTGACATTAAGTTCAGTCGTGTCTGACTCTGGGGGTTGGTGCTCATCTCCATTTCTAAGCCGAAGAGCTGGCGTTGTCCGTAGACTCTTCCAAGGTCATGTGGCATGACTACATGGAGCGCCGTTACCTTCCCGCCGGAGCAGTACCTATTGATCTACTCTCATTTGCATGTTTTTGAACTTTAGGGTTGGCAGAAGCTGGGGCTAACAGTGGGGGTTCTCTCCTCTCCCCCAATTCAAACCTATGACCTTTCGGTCCAGAAGTTCAGCAGCTCAGCGCTTTAACATGCTGCGCCATCAGGGGATATTATTTCCTAAAGGTTGTGAATATACAATATTTCTGATTGGTGTTTTTTTTTTTTTTTTTTTTGGAGGCAAGTATAAATGCTGCAGTAAGGGAAAATGATTAGCATGTAATGGCCTTGCAGGTTTAAAGCCTGGCTGTTTCCTCCCTGAGTGATTTTTTTGTTGGGAGGTGTTAGCTGGCCCTGATTGTTTCCTGTCTAGAATTCCCATATTTTCAGAGTGGTGTTGTCTATGATATTTTATGTGCTTCTATTTTCTGCGGCCCTCAGAAAACAGAGGTTTTGCCAGACTTTGGTGATGGGAATACTTTGTTGGGAGGTGTTAGCTGGCCCTGATTGTTTCCTGTGTGGAATTACCCTATTTTCAGAGTGTTGTTCTTTATTTAGTGTTCTGATTTTAGAGATTGTATTGTTCTGTTTTATTATACCACAGTAATTTTTATATATTGTGATTTTAGTGTTTTTGAATACTTGGAGTCAGATTGTATTCATTTTCACGGTTCACAGCAACACAATAATAATAATAATAATAATAATAATAATAATAATAATAATAATAATAATAATAATAATGACTTTGGTAATACACACTGCTTCACTCCCTTCTCAGCTTCCTTTCTGGAAGAATCCTTTCTTGGGAGGTGTTAGCTGGCCCTGATTGTTTCCTTTGTGGAATTCCCAATTTCCCCGCTTTCAGTGTTGCTCTTTATTTACTGTCCTGGTTTTAGAGATTATATTGTTCTGTATTATTCTACCACAGTAATTATTTCATATTACAGTAGAATCTCACTTTTCCAACATTCACTTATCCAATGTTCTGGATTATCCAACGCAGTCTGCCTTTTAGTAGTCAATGTTTTTGTAGTCCGTGTTTTAAATTCATTGTGATATTTTGGTGGTAAATTTGTAAATACAGTAATTACTACATAGCATTACTGCGCATGGAACTACTTTTTCTGTCAAATTTGTTGTATAACATGATGTTTTGGTGCTTAATTTGTATAATGATTATCTAATTTGATGTTTAATCAGCTTTTCCTGAATCCCTTATTATTATCCAACATATTCATTTATCCAACATTCTGCCAGCCTGTTTATGTTGGATAAGTGGGACTCTACTGTATATTTATAATCTTATATTATCTGCTTAGAACTGGATTATATGAGGCTCATTCTACACAGCTGGATAAAATGCACACTGAAGTGGATTATATGGCAGTGTGAAGTCAAGATAATCCAATTCAAAGGAGAAATATATAGAAGATATATGGTTCATGCTATTTGATTTACCATGTGGAATCCTTTTCCACTCAAACTCAGGAAGATACTTTTAAAAATCATGTTTCTTGGAGTTTCACTCCTGTTTATCAATAGCACATGTAACTGTGTGCAAATAATATCAACTGTGGAGTAGGAAGAGCGATATCAGGAAATAATGGGTATCTATCCCTAAGGAATGTATATTTGCATTCAATATAGCAAATTGTTCCATCTGCACCTCATAACAGAAGTCAAATCCATCCTGTGCTAATTAAATTCTGTTGGTGGTGAAGCCTTTGCTATGTGCTCTTCAGCATTTTTTGAACTAGAGGGCTGCCTTTACTTATTGATGAAAAGCGATTTTAAAGAATAGATTCAGGCACTTTGTTTCCCAACAAAAATGTTTAGCTTTTCAATGTTTGGCAGGGGGTGGATGCATGTGGACTTACTTGAAGAGTGAATTATCTCATAGACATGCAAACACATTTTCCTCTGTGGTGTGTGTGTGTATGTGTTTGTGCGAGTATTCTTCTCTGTTTTTAAAATTCACCATCAGTTTTCCATCCAAAAGCTGTATCCCTCTGGGTGCTTTGCTGCCTATGCGACATTAACAACAATAGTTCCCAGATGGGGAGAAAAACAAGGGGAAGTGGAGTATCTGTGTAACACCACTTCAGCTACAACTCTGTGGAACAGGATCATGTCAATGTTGTTTAACACAATGAAAAGTTTAATTGGTTGCAGATGACATGCAGGGATTCTGTTTGACAGCACACGGGACACCCGGTCAATGGTTTACATCAACCTGTCAATCTCAATATGGAACTTCCCTAAAAAAACCATTTTGGTCCTCCGCGGCTCCCTGTAAACCCTCAGGAAACACTTCAAATTATGGCAACATGTTTATAGTCCTCAAATGCCACACAAAAAAACCCAATCCATATCTTTTAAAGAAGGGGTGTATGGAAAGGTGTTTCACAACGGGACGTAGGTATGCTTCATTTTTTATTTTGATATCTATTGAATGATTTTTATATTGCCATTAATTACAGTGTTCTTACATAACAGGCTTTATATCATCAGGTTTGTAGGTGTATCTTGGTTTTACTTTGTTGTAAGTCAGCTTTCTTTTTGAGAGAATGGCTTATTATAAGAGATTATCTAAATACAGCATTCAGTTATTAAAAAACTCTTTTGCTTTTTTGTATTGTTGGAACTGACTATCAGATCAATTCCCATTAAGTGTGACATTAAGTGTCCTGTATCATTTGAGATATATACACATACACATACAAAGAGATACATAGAGACTTACAGAAATGAAGAAAGGTAAGAAATATTTTAGAATTTCATGAGCTGAAACAACCCTAACTGAAAACCTCAAGAGTTCATTTGTGCGTGGACTTGCTGTTGCCAATGTTCAACACACAGAGGTCTAAAATGAGTGCAGGTCTTGGCCTTGAGCCAGAAACCTTAAGGGACACTTTGATGCATGTAGCTTAAATCAGCTTTTTCCTTAAATCAATCGGTGAAAGAAATGTAAAATTTACTCAAGTAAGAATGTACTTTTGATTTTTAGCCATGTTCTTTGCCTTGTACCAACAAGATTCACAGATGACAGACAACAGATCAAGGAGAGCAGAAAGGCACATTTTGGTCCCTTATGTAGAAACAGTCTAATACCCTCTAACCATCCATTTGGTAGACTGGCTCTTGACCTTCCCTACAGAGTTATGTTTCCCTTTTTTAGTTTTTAATAGTCCTACTTAGATAACCTACCTCATAATACATTGTTTTCCTCTTGTTTAAAAGAGGAAATACAAAAGGTGCTTATTATCTATTGTTAAAACATATATAAAATGTCTATAACAACAAAGTCTTCTTTGATTTCTATTGTATTTGTTGTATGAGAATGTAAGACTCATTAGATGAGTCTGATGTCCCTGATTTTCACCAACAAGTCACATGATGATGTATTACAGAGAATAAAAAATATTTCAAATTAGAAGAGTTCTATGTATGTCACTGCAAAAAAATAGATGGATCCTAGAGAAAATCTAGCCTGAAATCTCCCTTGTAGCCATGATACCTAAGCTGAGATGGTCATACTTTGGATATTTAGGAGAAGACATGACTCATTAGAAAATATAACAATGCTTGGTAGAAAGCAGCAGGAAAAGAGGAAGATGCATTACAGATGGATAAACTGAATTAGGGAAGCCACAAGCCTGAGTCTGCAAGACCTGAACAAGGCTGTTGCAAATTGAGTGACTTGAAGGTCTCTCACTCATATGGTCATCATAAGTCAAAATCAACTTGAAGTTTAATGGAATAATGAGGAAGTTCTTTTTCTGAAAGAAGTCTTATGCTTGAGCAATTTCTATCCCATTTACTTCAACAGGATGTAATCTGCTTGCATTGCCGCAATCCAACCTGTGGTTGAGTGTCCAGGTGCCATGATGCAATTTAAAATAGTCCAGAATTGCTCCAGTGATTTTAGTGTCTCCAGGTTATGCTGCTTTCCATATTTATAGAACACATGGATTACAACTAAATATGCCATCAGCTGGTGATATGATAAATTGTTGAAGCCCATCTCCATTATAAGCAGTTTACTCAAAAGTTTTCAGATTTGTGACTTCATGTGCCCATCTACATCAGCAGTTTCAAAAGTCTGTTTGGTGTTAATCAGTCTTGCTGAACTGGGGTCTTCAACATTTATACAGGAAACTTGGAACTGTGTTTTTAAGAAAGGAAGCTCCTGGTAGTCCAATAATGAATTTTGAAAATAAGTGAATTTAAAAGGGATACCTTAGCAACTGTACTGCAATCTCATGAATATTATGAAGTGGTAGAAAAATCTGGGAGCATATTTTTCAAGGCTTGGATCCCTTTACTCTTTACCTCAACCCTCAATTTTATAGCCATTGCCACAATTTGCATCTTTCCATATCTATTACACCCTGATCCTACCACCAAAACTGTGTAATGTGGTTAAATACCTGAGGCTTTATGATTATATTTCATCAAAGCATCTAAAAAAACTAAACTGAAATCCACAAATGCTTGTATTAAAATAAATCAGTTTGTTTTAAAGATACCACTAGATTCCACTCTCTCTTTCTCACAAATATATACTTTCCCTTTAAAACATCAACTTGAATTCCTTTATAGCCACCAGCTTCACACACATGGGGCCCTTCCACACAGCCATATAACCCAAAATATCAAAGCAGATAATCCACAATATTTTCTTTGAACTGGAATATCTGAGTCCACACTACCATATAATCCAGTTCAATGTGAATTTTATACAGCTGTGTGGAAGGACCCTAGCTCTCAAATAAGTGCAACTTCTAAGGCAAAGCAAAGCAAACTTTGCAGTTTGTTTCTGCCAGACCACAGAAAGAGGCTTTTTCTCAGTCCTTTTTGCCTAATCATAGGGAGGAGGTGTTAGCAGCCAATGGTAGAAGGGTTTATTCCCTCAATGAAACTTTTCAAAATAGATGGATGAGTACAACAATGTTCTTATCCTATCTTAATCATGCTTCAGTTCATTGATTGGATGGTTTGATTGTTGCTAAAAAAATCATTATAGTTTCATAAAGAAATGAATAAAACAATCCACATTTTAATTCTCCTTTGCTTAAACTTTGGCCATTATATATGTTACATTTGTTTGTTCGTGCTTAAACTTTATATATCAGAATTATAATTTTCACCTGATTTGAAAAACTAATATCAAAACAGTTCATGGGTCAAAAACTAAATGCATTCCATAATAGGACGGTCATTTTTTTTACACCTCGAGTTTAATTTCAAGGAAAACTTTACTTTCCTCAGAGCAGAAGGTAAGCATGGAACATATTATTTAATCCTAATGCAAATCACACCGACAGGAAATGTCGTAAAGAGAAAAGTAATCTTCTGAAGGAAAAATAAATTATCAACCATGTTACGAAGGAAAAGAAACATTCTCAAATAATTTCTTTCTTTGTTGGTACTGGCTGGCAGCATAATCCTTCCAAGTAAATTGTAATTTCCAAATTAGATTATACATTATGTCATATTAGTTTTATATTAGAAAAACAAACTGACTTAAGGGAAAAGTGCCAGAGCTGGCTAGCCTGGCAATGTAAAAAATTTCAGCTTCTGCTGTGAGATGTTTAATGTTTTTTACAAGTTTAGCAGTAAATATAAAACCTAAATTAAAGCAAGATTTTTCATGTGGCTGAGCACTGATTCAACCTTAATGGAGGTAAAAAAAAAAAAAAGCAAAAAAATAGCACACCCACAGTCATCCCAGTAACTTTGGATTAAAGACTGGATTCAAATAACAAAACATACATTGACAAGTAAGAGGCAGGATTTCACCCAAGTTCTGTGATTGTATATAATCTGTCAACACTGATCCATATATGTATGTAATATATTTATTCTACACCAATTTATACAAGGTACCACCAGTAACTGATATTCACAGCAGTCACACAAATTTTTACCAAATCTGCGAGTTATGAATTTCTAAAGCTTTAGTTTGAATGAAAAGTAAGGGATTTTCTAATGGATTCTTGACATATGAAGTGGGATTCTTTGCTTTTAGAAATGAAATATATAATTTGTAATAGTAAACTGTGTCATTACTCAACTGTATTCCAACCTAAATTTTCAAGTGCACTAGTTAGCATTCTGGGTACTAAAATAATTTTGTTTTTCATTATTCACTAATAGCATTTCATGAAAGCTGAATTGTAAATGCTCTTATTTTAATCAAGCAATTTCTTGAGGTGCACAGTAATGGTTTTTGTGTGAATAGGTTATGGGTCCTTTTAAAATGGCAATGATGATATTACTTGGGAAGGCCAAGAGCTCGAACACTGTTTCCATCCTAAATATCTTGGTGTCACCTTAGATCGAACATTAACATATAGGAAACACTGCATGAACACCAAGCACAAAGTAGCTGCACGCAACAACATCCTGCGGAAACTGACTGGCAGCTCATGGGGTGCAGACCCACAAGTGATAAGAACATCAGCCCTGCCCTTGTCTTTCTCAACTGCTGAGTACGCCTGTCCTGTCTGGCACAAGTCTGCCCATGCGAAGCAGGTGGACATAGCACTAAATGAAACATGCAGAATAATCACAGGATGCCTTAAACCTACACCTGTTGATAAACTCTACAAGTTAGCTGGCATTGCCCCTCCTGACGTGCGACGGGAAGTTGTTGCTAACGGTGAGAGAAATAAGGTCGAACACTGTGAAAGCCACCCACTGCATGACTATCAGCCTCCTCCCACCAGACTCAAATCAAGGAAGGGCTTCATGAGAACCTCCACTCCTCTTGATGTTCCTCCAGCAACAGCAAGGGTGTCCCTCTGGGCAGCTAAACCTGGCAATTCTAACTGGATGGCCCCCCATGAGGGTCTTCCTCCCGGGGCAAACCAAGAATGGGCAACTTGGTAGTCCCTGAACAGACTCAGAAGCGGAGTGGGCAGATCTAAAGACAACTTGGCAAGATGGCACTACCTGGAGGAATCCTCCACCTTGTGTGACTGTGGAGCAGAACAAACAACTCCGCATATGTATGCTTGCCCACAATGCCCTGCCTCATGCACGGAGGAGGAGTTGTTTAAAGCTACGGACAATGTGGTTGCTGTTGCCCGTTTTTGGTCTAAAACTATTTAGTTGCTTGTGGTTTCCTTTTCTTTTCATCATTTTAAAATGTATTTGTTATGCAGTGCTTTTGACACGAAATAAATAAATGGGTCCTTTTGACAGTATTTGCCAAATTTTGAAGAAGCTAGCCAAAATTCTCAGCCTATTTTAGTAATACAAATTCAGTATCTTTGGCAGGTTCTTTATGTTCGAGCTGGAATAGTTTCACTACTCTATTAACATGGAAGCTAGCAGACCACACTAGTGATGTGGAAAGTAGAAGTCATCTGCTGACTGCTAGGCAAGAAGATAATGCACTGGTGTTGGGAATCAGAGGAGCTGCTGGGAAATAGATCTTGCTAAAGACAGAGGACAGCAATATTGGGGATCCCCTCAAACCAATAAATAGCCAGGTGCAGTGCAATGCTCCAGAGTCTAGATTATGGAAAAGTTACTTTTTTGAGCTACAGTTCCCAGAAGACACTAGCCAACATGACCAGTAAGAGCATTCTGAGTATTGCAGTACAAAAAAGTAATTTTTCCAAACTCTACACTATTCCAATGGCCCCAGATTAGTCCTCGCATAGCCTGACACAAATAGGGCACTGCTGTTTGTGTGATTATACTTCTGGTCTCTTCTAACACAATAAGTCCCCCTTCTAAACATTATTTAGCACAGTGAATTACTTAGCTGTCAGTGTTCTCAGGAATTTCATGATCCTGGAGTCCATGGGCTTGTGAACTGCAGTGCATACACATATCTTCCAATCACCATCGAATCAATTTATTACCATTCATTTAGTAAATTTAATGACTATCATTTAATGTTCAGCCCAGGCTTCTTGCTTCTTGCTCTTGAAAGTATGTAGCTGTGGATTCAACCCATATCTGAAGTTTCACTTACCCATGCCTAGGAGGAAATTGACTCTCTATGAGATTTTAAGTCTTCTGGGTGATTCTATGCCATGCTTCCATTGGAACCATAGTGTTGCATTGGAGGACCTAGCAAATTTCTAGAGAGGAATGTGATTCTATGATATCTTGGGACCAGAAATGAGTACCAACATTTGTCACATCCATGGTTTCATGTAACCACATAGCAGTTGGAAATATATGCCCTATAGCAGGGATCCCCAAACTTTTTAAACAGGGGGCCAGTTCACTGTCCCTTGGACCATTGGAGGGCTGGACTATAGTTTTTTTATTAAAAAAAACTATTGAACAAATTCCTATGCACACTGCACATATCTTATTTTGAAGTAAAAAACAAAACAAAATGGGAACAAATGAAGCCTCGGTGTTAATAATAATAATAATAATCATCATCATCATCATCATAAAAATTATAAAGAGGGTTGGAAGAGACACCTTGGGCCATCCAACCCCCTTCTGCCTTTGTGAACCAAAACATAATCAAAGCACCCCTGACAGATAGCCACCCAACAACAACATTAATAATAATAATACATTAATAATCAGGGTTGGAGGAGGCCGCTAGTCCAACCCCCTTCTGCCTTTGTGCACAAAAAGCACAAGCAAAGCATCCCTGACAGTTGGAAGGTGGGCACAGGGCGAGGGAAGAGTGGGAGAGATGTGTACCTTTGCCTCCTCCCTCACCTCGCACTAACCTTCCCTGCCTCCTTCCTTGCCCCACACTTTCCTCAGCAGCGGTGGAGGGAGCCATGGTGGTGGGGTTTGTCCCCATGGCAGCGAGGTGTTCCCCGCAGCGGCGGCTCCCTCCTCCATCGCTGAGGAAGGCGCACACCAGGTGAGGGATGAGATGGGAAAGGCATGCGTTGGGCGAGCGAGGAGGTGGGAAAGGCACACACCTTTCCCGCTTCTCTCGTCACGTGCGCGCCTTCTTAGGTGGCGGCGGGAAAGGTGTGTGCAGAGCGAGGGAGGAGAGGTGCACGCCTTTCCCTCCTTCTCCTTCACACCGCACGCGCCTTGGCGGAGGAGGAGGGAGCAACCACTGCAGGAGCCAGATAAATGGCTCTGATGGGCCATAGTTTGGGGACCCCTGCCCTATTGATACAAAAGTCTTACTGTAACATAAAGTTTTGTGATAGCAAATTAGTGGTAGCATGCAATTGCATGTATCAGTATTCTGATAATAATTTTAAAAGAGGCAGGTAGAGGAGGAGGGAGGGAGGGGGAGTGTGGCATACATGCAGGTTGGAACAAAAAAAAATGGCAGGACAAAGGAGCATCTTAACCATTTTCTTTCCCCCTGTCCCCTACTTATAACACACAGATCCCAGTTTATGAGCAGTAGAAATCTGAAGCTAGTGAGGAGAAAGAAGAGAAAACCTCTCAAGAGACACTAGAGAAATCTGTTGCAATGAAAGTTCTACAAGATGTTCACGATTTTGCTTGAAGCGGTTTTTAACCTCTCCATGAGCTTGGATGGATAACGTTTTCTGCCTAAAAGATTAGGCTTCAAGAAGAACTAAGGATGCTAGAACTGGTCTATGTGTGCACGTTTGAAAAAAAGATAGTCATTGCTATTAAATGAATAATGCTATTTTAAGGATCTCTCCATCTGTATACAGAGCCTCATAAACATGATTTTTAGTGCTGACAACCAGATTCATAGAGAAAAATTTATCACTCATCAGGAATATATTTCTGTGCTGCATACATCTGCTTATAAACTCACTTTAAATTAGATTATCTGGAGGACAAGTTGGAAGTCCTTTTGGAGTTAAATGTCATGCAACCCCCTGACCTTATCAAGCAGGTTTTCCACCCAAGTTGGCAACTAAATCTCTTCAGGTTTGAGGTCCTTTCTGAAACTTCCCACAGTTTGCTTCATAGTATTCAACTCATTCAAATGCTGAGTTGTAGATGCAGTGCTGAGCTTTCTCATGTATTCCTTTTAATCCAGGACTGTGGAGAAATATTGTGGTGCTCCTAGTTTATTCTTCTACTGTGTATTAACTTTGCCCACAATATGGAATTTGAGGTTCTATGATATGCCTTCCCAGTGATAGTTCATGAAATCATTTCACGGTTTCAGCATCATGTTTGCTTGGGAGTAAATTCTATAGTACTTAATACAGTAAATTTATTTCTGATTACATATGTTTAGGATTGAAAGTCTGATCTTTTCCTCCCCACCATTTTGACTGTTTCTAAATATATTAAAGCCTTTATTCAAACTAAAATGCAAGCATGTTGTGTGTGTGCATACATATATAATCTTAGTGTTGTATGGAACTCTTACTATTCAGTTAAAAAAAAAGAGCTGCATAGAATGGCATGCTGTGCCATTTAGAAAATTACAATTAAACCTTCAATGACGTCTTTGGAGGCTTGTTTAAGTATCAGTCTGTTAAATAAAATGGAGGACTGATTTGCCAGCTCTGTAAGAATACATGTAAAAATAACTGTATCATCATCATCATCATTATCATCATCATCATCACATTCTGCACAGTTACAACACTTTGATATCACTTTATATGCCATGGTTCCAATCTTAGGAAACTCTAGAATTTGTAGTTTTTATGATATTTAGAATTTTCTGCTAGAGAACTATGGTATAGTTAGTTTAGTTACAAAACTACAAATCCCAGGATTTCATAGGATGCAATTATGTTATATAAAGTATTATAAAAGTACTATCATAATAGCGTGATCTGAAAAAATATTATCTGAAAGCAGTGTACAGCAGTTTTTAAAAGACATGAAGCGTATTAATCCCCACTTTCAAACAATTTAACCATTATTGAAAACATGTAAGTCAGAAATGACTTGAAGGCACACAACAGCAACAATATACTTTTAAAACAACTACTAATTGTTCTGCTGTTTATGTCAAACATTTTAAGTCTCTGCCATGGCATAGTGAACAATGACAATCATGGTTGTAGCCAGGGAGGGGGGTTGGGGGTTCAACACCCCCCCCCCCTGAAAAATTTCAGGTTAAAAAAAAAACCTGGTTTACTAATGGAGTTTAACTGATTAACGAAATCCCCATGAGTGTCCACTAAAGTTTATCTGTCTTGAGTGTCCACTGAATTCAACGGAGCCTGATTTCTAAATAATTTTGCATTATAGAACTACTCTTCATGATTCGCTAAAAAAAGTTTCAACTCCCCCTCTCCCATGGAATTTTTTTTCTGGCTATGATCCTGATGACAATGTATGAACCATACAATAAAATCCAGAGTTTCTCAAACTGTGCTCTTCCAGATGTTTTAGACTTCAGCTCCCACAATTCCCAACAACTGGTAAATTGGTTGGGATTTCTGAGAACTGAAATCCAAAACATCTGGAGGAGCACAGTTTGAGAAACACAGCTATAGAGGATTCCTCATTCTGAAATGGTGGAGTTGCCCGAGTTCAGCCCATGAGCTGCTTGTCACTCATCTAACATCTTTTATTTCTTTCATTTTAATTTTTCTTATTGCAAAAATGTTCAACAGATGTTGTTTTACAAAACTGCTTGTTAGGGGAAGGGGAGGGTAACTCCGATAAGCTTTCTTATCTTGGGGTCCTAATGAGGATTCATACTTTTAAAGATAAGCTATGTTAACATTTTGAAGCAATTGTAGCTACAACCTCCCACCCCAAAGCAAAGTTATTTCTCCCATTTCCTTTGTTCCTCAGATAAAACCTGTAGGAGGGAATCCAAAAAAACAGATGAAGCCATCCAATCATCTAGCAAGGGAGAAATTAAAATGTTGGACTTCCATTCGCAGGAATAAGTCTGAACACGAGCTTATAAAGAAGTGCTGTAAAGATATTGCTCTGAGTCATGCTCAGCTAAGAACACTAGGTCAAATCCATTGCAGCCAAATGTTGCACAGCTGAATGGAAGTGGAGGTAAACAGATCAAAACCAATGCAGAAATAGATTTTAGCTGTTCAGACAGTGATGTACCTCTATAGGGCAACACCACATTTTCCTATGTGGATTACATAGGTTCCCAAAGTTTCCATATTCATCTTATGATACTTTATTAAAGCATAAGAGGGATAAGTCCTTATGATGCTAAGCAGATTCATTTTTTGTTAGGGTCTGCAAGGGATCTAAGATATATATTGTCTTGACTTCTGGGAAACAAAGATGGGACATAAATAAACAAGATAGGACTAAGTTCAGTGATAAACATGACATTTTAAAAGAAATCAAATGTTTATTCTTCCATTTGAAAGTTGTTGAATGGAACTACATATAATCTTGTCAGAGTGTGTTCAAAGTTATTTTTAAGTGGGAGATGTATTGATGCAGAACAGCAAATTCATATACATGCATGAGTATCCTAGCAATTTTTATTAATCTGACCCACGACCAGACAATACTTTTTATTTTAAAAGAGGAAAATTCTTAAAACTCTTTTATCAAACCTTAGGAAAAATTGTTTTAAAAATGCAACTGATCTGGAATAGCAAAAAATAGATATTTGGACTTTATTTTTTTATTTCCAATACCTTGGATAATGTATTAAAAGGAGGTGAAGATTATCTAGCCTACTGGTTAACCTGTATGTGTTTACTCATTTCTGTTTGATACCCCAAAACAAGGACCAGATGTTATTTTTGATACTGAGTTATTACTTTTAAAATATCTTGATGATTAAATGAGGCTTCACTATATTCTGTTGTATACTTTCACACTGTTTCCTACTATTTATTCCGTAACTGACAACATAAAAAGGTGGGGGAATGAAATTCCATCTTTGTTGGAGTGAAAGATAATTTATTGAGAAAGTATACAGCACAGAATTGTACATTGCAGATGTCTCTGGTTGTTCATGAACAAAGCGGGAAAGAGTGTCTCACCTAGCCATTTTTGGATGAGGCACTCTCAGTGTTAGATCATGGGTCATTCCTGCATCCTGTTTAAAGAAAATGATAGAGCAGGGATGAGCAACTTGTAACCTCTGGAAATTACCCTTCCCTCATTTGCTCATCAAACTGGAAAGCCCTTCCCAGGGCGCATCCAGACAGCCTGTTAGAAGCGGGAGCTCCAGATTTTTAAAGAAAGTCATCCAGATGACACCCCACAGAAAAGTGAGTGCATTCAGTACAAAGGAGGAAAACTCTCCTTTCTGCCAAGATCATTTGTTAGTGGGAAAGATGTGGGTCTTTCAAAAGAAGTATGTATTTCCAGTTGTGGGGGCTATGTGGATTGGGCCTGGAGAACACGTTGCGTGACTTCCGGTCTCAATCCACATAGCTGTCTTGGGATTTTGGGCTGCTGGAACACAAGAAACCCAACACAGCCCCCACCCCCTCCCAAAACCCCTTAAAAGCCTTAAAAACAGGGAAATAACTCACACAGCAGCCATTTCCCCTTCTCTGGAGCTCTTTGGGCTTGTACTAATGACATGCCAACAGAAGGGGTGACCAGGAGCAATTTTCCTCCCCACCCCCTTCTGTAGGCACATCATTGGTACAAGCCAGAAGAGCTCTGGAGAAGGAAAAATGGTGGCTGCATGAGTTCTTTCCATTTTAAGGCTTTTTTCTTTTGTGTCCCAGTGCACTTCTAGAAAGCTCAGCAGGGCATCTGGACCCCCCTCCCGAAAAGCACACACTTTCTGGGGGGAGGGGGTTGCAGACTTCAATGCGAGTCCAATCAGGTTTTTAAAGCCCGATTGGACTCGCATTAAACTGCTGTCTAGAACTGCTCCCACTTTCCCTCAATGCTCTTTTTTGTAGCAATTTGCTGTGTTCATATATAGAGAAAGAGAGTTGAGGGCTTGGTGATAAATTGTAGCTTTCCAAAAACATCAAAGCAACATGTACCAGAACTCCCTGTGGATACCATAATCCTTGGATGCTCAAGTCCCATTATATACAATGGCATAGTAAAATTGTGCCCATAAAATAGCAAAGCAAAACATGCTTTTTGGATGTATTTTAAAATATTTTCACTCTGTGAGTAGTTGAATACATGATGCATCCTACTATTTATGACTACTTCTGCTAATTGTACAGCTGTGATATTTTGAGTCTCAATAAACTGTCATCTTCATTTATTTTTATGAGGCTTTCATTATGTCCTGTATTAAAGGGAAGAATGTACTGCACCAGAAAGACTGCATGTTCACACCATGTGAGAAGTTGACATTCACAGAAATGAAAGTAAAAGCACTCGTTGAGTTAATTCTTAATTTGGAAACAAACTGATGTTAATTTCAGTCTTTGTATTTCATGTCTTCTGCTTTTAATATTTAAACCTCTGTCCCAGGCAGATCACAGTATTAAGTGATGCCTTAGTGCTTGTCTGAAGATTAAATTAAGCTATTATTTGGAACAACTTTAGCTTAAGAAATACTTGTCTCTGTTAATGCCTTGAAAACTTTTATCCTGATGCTCCCATTAACAGCAGAGTGGAAGGAAGTGTTGCTCAGAATATCCTTAAAATAACAGCTTTACTTATATACACACTCTCACACACATAAGTATATGTCAGTCAATTTGGCAAAGTTACTATGTGCAAAAAGGAAAAAAAATCCCATCAAATGTTCCTAGACAGGTAACATTGCCTCATGTTGATTACAGTTACAAAGCATTTGAAAACAAGGTTAACTCTCCAAAACGATCATGCTGGTCCCTGAAAATAGCCTAGGAAGGATATGCTGTCATACCTAACACTACATTAAATGCAAACTGAGAACCTGATATATTTTAGGAAAATTCAGCACTTTCTAGACTAATAAACATTTTACAATATTATTGCACATGTTCATTTCACTTTGTACAAATAATCATTCCCTTCACATCTAATAAGTCTGCCTGACACATTTGTAGCCTTATAAAGGTAACTTCAAGGGGCCTTTTTTGGGGTGCATTGATCATTTATTTGTACAAACCCCAATGGCAAGTTATTTCAAAGGCATGGCTGTCTTTGTGTTACTGTTTGTCATTAGAAAGATGTAAATCTTTCAGCTGGGGTAGTTAAATGCCATATTTTATTCTTTGGGGGCATATCTATGTTTGTTGGGAGAAAGGGAGAGGTGTCAGGCCAAGACTGGTCAGAAGAGGGAGACAGGTTGAGTTTGCAGAATAGTCAGAATTATAATCACAATGCAATGAAAAAAGAAAAGTTCCTTCAGTCTGGATAGCCATATTCCCTCTCCACTATTCGTGTTTATTTGACCCTTTTCTCTTTGAGGAACAGAGGGTTTGTTCTCATGCAAGACTCTAATCACACTACAGTTATTATAGGGCAAAGAAACAAATTTGGGGGGATGATTTTTAAAGACTTTTATCCAAATATTCTATTTCAAGGTCCCACTGCCATCATTCACTCCCACTGCCAAAGCCACATTGCTGAAATGAGCAGCATTGCCACAGATGATAACAAAATTATATCCTTCTCACCCCCAGAAAAGTTTTAGCACCTCCATAAAACAATAATCAAATCCTCCACCTTTTTTTGTTTCTGGGAAGGAAAGGAGAAAATCTAGCCATTACACTGATCAAGCTCTATGGTGTTAGAGGGAACTCTACCACCTTCTTGTACTGCCGAAGTTGTCAATACATTTCAGTTGCAATTCAATAATGTCAGTGAATTCAGCCCTGGTTATTACATCAATCAAAACAGTTCTGGGGGGAAAACTGATTTTCTCTACAATTATATAAACTTTGTCAGTTATTTGAGATATTAGAATTATAAAAAGCATTAATGGGGTTGGAGTGACACGTGAGGAACAATGAGAGTGTCTTGAATTAAATCCTACCATACAGAGTTGGAAGTATAGGCAGACTGGCCTGAATCAGCTAAGGACAGAATGTTTATACCTGTCACTGCCTGGTCTGATAAATGTTCTCAGAAGGGGGGAAAATCCTTCTGCACAGATTGAAAGAAATAGCTGGTGTGTAAGGCATTCCCTTGTAGGTTGTTTTAGAAAGCCACTAAAATCACAACATTTTCATTAAATGTATGTTGGTTGATCCATGAGCAAGAGTTAACCAAAAACAGAACTTTCATTCCACTTATGACCTCAGATCCTTATAAGCTCAAATGAAGTGCCAGGGAAATATGATATAAATAGGAAAATTATAATCACTTACGTAATAATGCAAGCATTTTGAAGCTTGGTTTACCATAAAAATGGATATAACACCACCATATTTTACTGAGTCCAGATTATTTTCAAAGCAAACTGAACAAGATTAGCAGCTTTATGGAAACACATGTTAACTAGTTGTACGGGATTTCGTTTTCACCCAAAACTATGTCTCCATCACTAGGGCTATTAATGTTATATGATACTTTGTAGGACAGTGGGTAAACTAAATCCCAGAAAATAGACTGAAAAAGGACTGTAAATCTTCAGAGAACCATTGAAACTTGAGGCCTCTGCTTAATGTTCAATTACTCGCCCATTTTACTGTTCCTTCAATTTGTGCCCTCATCCACGTTGTCACAATTTGGGCTTCAAATCTCTCTACCCTCTATCATCAGTGTTGTCAGAAGAAATTAACTTCTATGTAAGGCAAAATACAGAATTGAAAGAAATGCACATGAATATTTTCTTTAAAAAACTGGCTCTCAATTTTTAACAAAGAATATAATTATTCTGGTTTAATCCACTTAGTAAAATAACATTTTCTTTGGGAGATATGTAGCAGCCTAATGATGAAATCATCTGCGATAAACTTTCATCTGTTTTTGCCACCAAGTGTAAGAAATACCAGCCACCTCTGAATTTAGAAAAGTTGTTCTGGAATTAAAACTTCCATAATCTCCTGTCAAGCATGGCTTTACTGGCTGTGGGATTCTGGGAAGTGTTGTGTAAATAAGTAACTTTTCCAATCCCTGTGAATGTTTTTCACAGAAAGGAGAAGAAACAGCTTCTAGCAATGCTGAAAAACAGATGTGGATGTTTCTGGGGCTTGACTAAGAAACACCCAGTGACCACAGATCTTTCCTTATGGGACAAGAAAGCCACACTTTTAGTCAATGCCAAGTTTGCCCGTCCTTGGAACAGCAAAGTGAGTTTTGTGTCCAGATTCTGGTTTACTATATAGTGAGGGAAAATGGAATAACAAACCCCTAAAAGCATGTACATTAATAAAAGCAGAAAACTAAGGATAGCTGCTGCAGAACTCAAGACTTTTTTATATATCTGGGGAATAATAAACAAAAATATAAGAAGCAGCTATGCCAGCTCCTCACCACCCACCTTCAAATATGTGTGAATTTATTCTAGTAAATAATTCTAGGAGCTGCTCCAAGGCTACTTTTTCTCAAAGTAAGAAATAATGTTTCTTGTTTGCCCAGCTTTATATTGCTCTTCTACTGTTCTTAGAAGACATACTATATACCAATTGAATGTTTTAAAAGTTTAGTTAAATGTTAATTATGAAAAGCATGGCAATGTTAGTATTAAATAACAGTATATATACTTTCTACCAAGTTAAATTCATAGCAAGTTTAAATTTTTCTGTCTTATTTACCCCCTTGCTATCAATCACCACCTCTCTAGTTGCCATTTCTTTTACTTCTCCATCCTCTCTCCCTTCAAATTCTTTGATGGGATATTCTGGTTACTGGATTCTGTTTGCCTCTTTGTATCACATTTATGTTGGATCTCAACTTTCTTCCCAATAGCTCAGGATGGTTGATAGGATCCCCCATGTTTTAATCCTCACAACAACCCCATGGAGTAGGTGAAGCAGATGAATAATGTAGTACAAGATCACATCAGGAGCTTCAAGGCTGATTGGTAATTTGACCTTGGCCCTCCCTAGTCTTGGTCCAGCAAGACACCACATTGCCTTCTCATATGTTTCTGTGGTAATACTTTATTTTTTTATGTAAACTCTAGTTGGAGCCTTTAGCCATCTGAGATGCTGATGAGATAAAATTATACATAACCAAAATAAGACACTCAATCAGGACCAGCTAACACCTCCCAACAAAGGATTCCCCCAGGCAGCAACTAATCAGGCACTGAATCTACAAAGCCATTAAATGCTAATCAAGGTGGTCATTTGCAACATTCACTTCTGTCTAAAGCAGATAAGAGTTCTTTCTCCCACCCTGGACATTCCACATATATAAACCTCACTTGCCTAGCTTCCAACAGATCCCTCAACCTCTGAGGATGCCTGCCACAGATGTGGGTGAAACGTCAGGAGAAAATGCTTCTGGAACATGGCCATACAGCCCGGAAAACTCACAGCAACCCAGACCCAACTTTGCCTGTTGCTATAAAGCAAGCATGATGAAAATACATTACCCCACCACCACCATTATTCTCAGATTCCACTGACTTCATTTATCAGCTTCCTCATAATTCCACAGCAGTAGCAACTGCTAAGTAACTGCAAATGTTGGTGTGAAATTTAAAGAAGCCGTCCATGGTGTGGAACCTAGTTGAAGGACAGACTCTAAAGCTTATATTAAAAGCCAGGACAGATTCACCACCACAGATACCACATTGCCTTATTTTGAGCCTGTGAGTATATGACTTGTCCAAGGTTACCCAATGGTTTTCCATAGCTCAGAAGGGATTTGAACTTTAGTATCTGAGGACCAATCTACACTGGAAAAAAAGTGGCCAGACTGGGATCCAAAACTCTGCCTGTCTGGCTGTGGGTAGCTACACACACCCATGCTGTTCTGTGATCAGTACAGGTGGTCAGGGGCACTGCCAACCTTCCTTCCCTTTACCCCTGTACTTACAGGACCAACCTCTGTCTGTAGGCTTAGATCCTTCCTTTCCCTTTGTGGCACCTCAAACAGACATCAGAGAGCTTTTGAGAGGGGAGGTGGGAATTCCCCCTCAGAACCCTCTGATGTTATTTCTAGGCACCAGGAAAATAAGGGAAGCATTTAAGTCTCTGTCCAGAGGCTTATCCTAATAAGTACAGGGCAAAATGTAGGGCAAAAACTAGCGGGTGTGTGGCGTTCGAAGCCAAACGAGTCAAACCGAACACGGCTATGTTCCTATCTTAGGGCATATGCCACAGCAATAGACACTGCAAATAATTCTTTCTTTGCAGCTAATATTGCATCCTCAAAGAACTGTCCGGCGGAGCTGTTCCGAGTTGTCAGAGGTTTGTTATATCCTGTCTCCCGAGACGGGATCCCTGACAACTCAGCAGCCCGCTGTGAAGCATTTGCTCAGTTCTTTGCAGACAAAGTTGCTTTGATCCGTTCTGGCTTTGACATCATATTAACGGCAGTCTCCGAGGATGTAGCACGAGCACCTGCTTGTCCTATTTTGATGGATTTGTTTCAATTGGTTCAGTCTGAGGACGTGGAAAAGGTACTTGGAGAGGTGAGGGCTACCACATGTTTCCTAGACCTCTGCCCATCCTGGTTGGTGAGAGAAGCCAGAGGGGGATTGGCTGAGTGGGTGAAGGTGGTGGTGAATGCCTCCCTTCGGGAAGGCATATTTCCAGCGAGCCTGAAATTGGCTGTGATCAAACCATTGTTGAAAAAGCCAACTCTGGATCCCACTCAATTGGACAGCTATGGGCCTATTTCCAATCTCCCCTTTTGGGGCAAGGTCGTGGAACATGTGGTGGCCGCACAACTCCAGGCATTCTTGGATGACACTGATTTTCTAGATCCAGCACTGTCTGGCTTCAGGCCGGGGCATGGTACCGAGACAACCTTGGTCACCTTAGTCAATGATCTACGCCGGGAACTGGACAGGCGGAGTGTGTCCCTGCTGGTTCTGCTGGAGCTCTCAGCGGCCTTCGATACCGTCGATCACGGTATCCTTCTGGAACGCCTTGTGTCATACCCCAGCCACCTTTTGCTTCTGAACCTGATCCAGAAATGAACTATGACCAGGAGGAAGCTTTTTACCTAGTCCACAGAGCTCTTTTCAATTACAGCTGCCGGCTGTTGATAGCTTGGATGATTCCTTAATTGGGAAAGAAAGTGAAAATATTACTTCCATGGCAGAACCAGATGTTCTTAGCTCCCCAGAGAATGTGTCCTTCAACAGAAGGGAGTTTCTGCATCGCCAGAGATCTGAGAAACAAGAATTCCGCAGGAGTAACCGCTTGGCATCTCGAGGGGATAATGGATAGAAGGTTTTCCCTTGGGAACCTTTAGGGAGTTTGTTTTTCCTTGTTTGTGATCAAATCTAAGTTCCATAAAAGTGCTTTGCACCATGGACTCTTTGCGGTGTCAAGGTTGCTATTTCATGAAAAAGGTTCACTGACTCTAGCTCCTGTTTCTTCCAAGCCAAGCTTTCAGATCCTGGCGGCCGAGCCGCGACTCTCGGGTAAACCCGAATTAAGTCTACTTCCTTGCCTAGCTCCTGAACCAAGTTTTGCCTCAGCTTCGTCACATTCCTGCCTGGCTATCAAAGACTTCCTAGTGACTTTGGACCTTGTTATTTTAGTCTTGCTTCCTTGTTTTTCCCTGCTCAAGAACTTTCCAACAGTTTTGAGCGTGTTTCGGTTTCTGGACTTTGGACAATAACATTGGACATTTCCTTTCCATTCTTTGGACTAATTCATACCTTTTCATAAAGGACTATTATCAACCTTTCCACCTATTCATTCCTGGATTTATAATTGTTTAAATAAAGATATTATATGTTTATTGGTCTCTGTCTGGTTTCAGTGCTCATGCTGCCCTGGGGTGTAACACCTTGCCAGGATGGGGCTCGGAGGTACTGTTTTACAGTGGCTCCAGTCCTTCCTGGAGGGTCGCTCCCAGATGGTGTCACTGTGGGATACCTCCTCAGCCCCACAACCATTGACTTGTGGGTCCCGCAGGGTTCAGTACTGTCCCCCATGTTGTTCAACATATACATGAAGCCACTGGGAGATATCCTCCGGAGTTTTGGGGTGCGGTGTCATCTGTATGCAGATGATGTCCAGCTCTGTCACTCCTTTCCACCTGTCACTAAGGAGGCTGTCCAGGTCCTGAACCAGCGTCTGGCCACTGTGTCGGACTGGATGAGGGTGAACAAATTGAAACTCAATCCAGACAAGACGGAGGTCCTCCTGGTCAGTCACAAGGCTGAACAGGGAATAGGGTTACAGCCTGTGTTGGACGGGGTTGCACTTCCCCTGAAGACACAGGTTCGCAATCTGGGTGTTCTCCTGGACTCATCGCTGAGCCTGGAGCCCCAAGTTTCAGCAGTGGCCAGGGGAGCATTTGCACAACTAAGACTTGTGCACCAACTGCGCCCGGTCTGACTTGGCCACGGTGATCCATGCTCTGGTTACATCCCGTTTGGATTACTGCAATGCATTCTATGTGAGGCTGCCTTTTAGGACGGCCCGGAAGCTCCAATTAGTACAATCGCCAGCAGCCAGATTAATAACTGGGGCGGCATACAGGAAGTGTACTACCCCCCTGCTAAGCCAGCTCCACTGGCTGCCGATATTCTACCGAACCCAATTCAAAGTGCTGTTTTTGACCTACAAAGCCCTAAACTGTTCTGGTCCAACTTACCTGTCCGAACGTATCTCCTCCTATGAACCATCAAGAACACTAAGATCATCTAGAGAGGCCCTGCTCTCGGTCCCACCAGCCTCTCAGGCACGGCTGGTGGGAACGAGGGACAGTGCCTTCTCAGTGGTGGCTCCTTGGCTGTGGAAAGCCCTCCCCAGTAACATCCGGCAGGCCCCAACTCTTCTGGGCTTCAGGAAGAACGTTAAAACATGGCTTTGTGCACAAGCATTTAATGAATAAGTACTATATTGACATGGTCTGAACTTAGGTTTATGTGCAATGGTTCCTTGGAAGAATGGTAATAAGTAACTATATGTTTTAAGCTTGACTATTGTATTTTATGGATTATTGTTAATGATTTTAGATGTGTTGCTGTTTTTATTGATTTGTTTGGCATTGGGTGAGAAGGGCGGGGTAGAAATATTGTAAATAAATAAATAAATAAGAAAGAGAGGCTGGCACTGCCATCCCTCCTCTGTGAGCTGCTTGAGTATGTGGGGGTGGGATTTCAGTGGACACTGCTCCTGAGATCACTTATAGCGATCTCAGGAGTAGTCTCCACAAGCCCCACAGCTCCAAAGATATGGACCTTAGTGAAGATCCAAATCTTTGAAGGCGTTATTTTAATCTGGAATAAACTTGGACTTCCAAGTTTATGTGCTAATGTGCCTTTTCATGAGGCATCTTTTGGATGCTTCATGATAATGCACCCCTACACTGCATTTTAGTGCAGTGTAAATAAAGCTTTAGAATCCAGATTCAAAATTCAATTATGACACCATATTCCACAAAATGTTATGCTTCCCCAAAAGAGCACCTTTCCCAAATGGAAGAAGTTCTTGCCTTGCTTTCTGTAGGAATCTATGGCAACAGGAGTGTGCCCTGAAACTCCTGCTGTGTAGAGAACCACCACAGTGGCCCAAGCAAGCATGGGTGGTACTTATGGTGGTACTGGAAATTTTGGGCAAATTCTGAAAGAAGCAGCAACGAGGTCCCTAATATCTTCAAAGAGTCAGAAGTACTTGCCAATGGTTGGCCATTTTCCACCCCAATGTAAGGATATTGCCATGCTGGTAAAATAGTGACAGAGTAACCTGAAGATTGGATCCTTTCCTGACATTTTGGCAGTTGTAGGTCTCATTATGGGCTTGAGTTTTAATATCTCAAAAGACAACAAATAGAGATCTGTCAAAAGCAGGTGAGATGGAATCAATGCAAGATAAATCCCTATATTTCTAAAAGCAGAATACTTACTAAAGGAAAAGTAAGACAGTTGGCTGAAAACAGAAAACTAAGCCACTTGAAAATGTATCCCTGAACTCATGGGTTCACACTCTGCACATTTGGGGAGATTTATGAGTACCTAAGAGAAAAGCTGGTGGCTCTGCAGCTCCTTAAGAGCTGCATTTGGTCTGTTTATTCAGCCCTACATTTTGTGCTCTGGCCCCACTTTCATTTCTATTGGAAACCGACCAGGAAATGTACCAAACCCTTTAAATCAAATCAAGCTACATTAAACTAGAGATTAATTTCATCTTAAAGGTTAGTTCCATTTTCATTCCACTCCTTCTGCCTGCAATTTGTCTTCCTAACAGGCACTAATTAATACGGCTGCACAGCCTTGGAAAACTGCCTTTAATCTTCAAAAAGTGTAAATACTCACAGTCACTAATGTAAAAATCTCACTCCACAATTTATCATCAGATTAGAAGACATAATTTTCTTGTATTGCAGTTTACCAGCCAAGAAAGCTAAGAGCACAGGTGAAGCTCCGATAAATGGTGCTTCAGATGTTGAAAGTGTTGTATTTTATTATTATTTTTCTTACATAGTGCCAATGTGCTTACAATTTCACATGACATTGTGGCATTTTTAAGGATTCAGAGACTCAATGCTCCTCTGATGTACTGGGGCGAAAACCAAAATAGGAAAAATAACAGCCAGTAATTGGGTCTCCAAACAGTGACCTTGAAATGTAAAATATTACTTTGCAGATTACATTTGTAATGATCACTTCCTTTCATAATGATGCAAGATTATTTATTAACTGTGAGAGGGCTATTATGTGCCATGACTTAAGATGCATATTCATCAAACATTTATTTTTCATGTCTAGAGCTAATTTGTATTTGATTAAAGGCTTTACAAGCACTTCCAGGAAAAGACTATTCACACTGAATCGGTTTGCACAAATTAAAAAAGGGAAAAAAGCTTGATGAGCTTGGCCAGAAAAAGTGGTTTTAAATGCATATCCTTTTTATTTTATGCATTGCAATGAGGATATTTCTATTCTTGAAATTTTAATCTATACCATGAAAATAATTAGATGAATTCACATTATAGAAGTACAGTCAGATGTTCCAAATTCTTCAGCAGACAGCTTATTGAGCTACATGATTTTAGCAAAAGAAATAATATTCTTTGTGCTACATAAACCTTGAATATTTAACTTTTAAAAATGTCAGCTTTCATCTGTGTGGTTTTTTAAAAAATCTGCACAAGTCCTCACTTTTTAAAAAAAAATTATAAATGGGAAACATTAATACAGTGAACAAGAATTATGACTATGTTACACTGTTTTAAAATTAAAGGCTGCTCTTGGGACTCAAATGACAATTATGCCCACTCCATTCTATGAAGATGCAATTTGGGACCCTCCCTAGGATGCATGGAGTAACTCTTATCTATACTCTGATCGCATTCTATTTGGATTGCTGTGATGCTTTTTAAATATATGAGTCTGACTAAACTATTTCAAAGTTCTATATCAGCATTTTTCAACCTGGGGGTCATGACCCCTGGGGGGGTCATGAGGGTGTCAGAGGGGTCACCAAAGACCAGTATATTCTGTTAGTTATGGGGTTCTGTGTGGGAAGTTTGGCCCAATTCTATCATTAGTGTGGTTCAAGGGGCACTTTGATTGTAGGTGAACTATAAATCCCAGCAACTACAACTCCCAAATGTCAAGGTCTATTTTCCCCAAACTCCACCAGTATTCAAATTTCGGCATATTGAGCATTCATACCAAACCTGGTCTAGATCCATCATTGCAACGCCCTGTATGTTGGCCTTCCGATGTCCACGACCCGAAAGCTCCGTATTGTTCAGAATGCAGCAGCCAGGCTACTCACAAGAACACCCATGAAATGCCACATAACACCAGTGCTGCAGCATCTGCATTGGCTTCCAACTGATTACCGTGGTCTATATAAAATGCTAGTCTTGACTTTTAAAACTCTTTACGGCCAGGGCCCATCGTATCTTAGGGACCGTCTCTCCTTCTCCCATCATCGGAGGTCGCAACGACCATCCCAACGAGACTTACTCTATGTACCGGGTCCTAGAGAAGTGCACTTGGAGAGGACCAGGCGCAGAGCTTTTTCTGTTTCTGCCCCTGCCTTATGGAATGCCTTGCCGCCCCATATGAGAGCCATGCGTGAGTTAGGGCCTTTTACCCTAGCACTTAAGACCTGGCTCTTTACTAGAGCTTTTAATCTATTTTAATTTTTATCAATATTTGTATGTATGTATTTTTATCCTTTACAATTTTATCTTGTAAATCGCCTAGAGCATCGTGGATGGAGGGCGATTAATAAGTAATTATGATGATGATGATGATGATGATGATGATGATGATGATGATGATGATGATTGTTTGAGTCCACAGTGCTCTCTGGATGCAGGTGAACTACAACTCCAAAACTCAAGGTCAATGCCCACCAACCTGTTCCAGTATTTTCTATTAATCATGGGAGTTCTGTGTGCTAAGTTTTGTTCAGTTCCATCATTGGTGGACTATAAATCCCAGCAACTACAACTCCCAAATGACAAAATCATCCCCCCCCCCAACTCCACCAGTATTCAAATTTGAGCATATTGGGTATTTGTGCTAAATTTGGTCCATTGAATGAAAATATATCCTTCATATCAGATGTTTACATTACGATTCATAACAGTGGCAAAATTACAGTTATGAAGTAGCAACAAAAATCATTTTTATCATTGGGGGTCACCACAACTTCAGGAACTGTATTAATGGTCGCGGCATTAGGAAGGTTGAGAACCACTGTTCTATATGGTTCAAAATGGCACTAGAACGTTGGATAGAACTGGGCATTTTGGTCACATTCCACCATTTCTGAAGGGACAGTGCTAACAACCAGTCCATTTTTAAGCACAATATAAATCCTGTATTTAAAATCTTAAATTATTACCACAAGAACAGCTTGCTCTCCTATGAGCCTACCTTGATCTCTAGTGCCATTTGTAGATTTGTTTGGGGTTCACACACTCTGAGAGAATCAAAATGGAACCCTTTGGAATTTCTCCCAACTTTTCCTATAATGGAGCAAAAAAAAATGGTTTAAAGCCAAAAAAATCTGGGACACTCACTGGAAGCCACTGTTCATCATGAAGACTGTCAGTGGTGCATGTGTAACCACTATTCTTATCCAAATCAACCCTGCCATCACCATTGGCTGTTGTCTGCTAAAGTTTTAAAAGACTGGAAATCTTATGATAGATATCTACTTTCTCATCTAGCTTAACCCCAATGTAAAAGCCGATCTCTAGCTTATTTTCCTCCTTGCTTTGTCAAATGACTACTCCCAGATCTTTCCTTGTTTTGTTGCTTTTTCTCTCCATCAAAGCACAAAAGGAAACCAATATATGTCCTGCACACAGGAAGTATTTCCCTCAGCAGACATAAAGCCTGTCCCCAAATGAGACCCTTTTTAAATTATTAGACCTGCAGATATTCTGGATAAATAAATTTATTCCTGAAAGCACGTAAGATAAACAATAAGCTTAACAAATACTTCACCATGCAACTATCCAGCTGTGACAAATATTTAAGAAACCTGATACCATATGCCTAAAAATTTATTCATTTGCAGGCCTCGTTGCCTTTGAGGATCAACTGTTTTATTTGTAATTTTTGACATTTCCCTTCTTTTCCTGTTTGGCCTGTGAATTTGAAGGGGTTGTAAACACGTATTCCAGCTCACCGCCTTAAGGCACCACATTGTTTGTCAAGATGCCAAGGCGAGGAGGGGGCGCAGAGGGGAGGGGGGAAAGGACCCAAAAGGTCCTTTGGAGCATTCCGGTCTGAAGGGCTTGTAAAGATAGTATTTGTTTGTTTTCTTGATCTGACTTTGAATCTGTCTCTAGCACTTGCCCTTCAGGGAAAAGCAACTTTTAAATAAATACTTCAAGATTGTGCAAACATTTCAGTAGTCTCAGAGTCCTGGTGTTCTGGGTCATGGAAGGAAGAAAATACATGTCACTCAACAAGGAGATGGAAATGATAAAAGATGGATGCAGCCTGATTTAAAATTGTATTGAAATTCTTTTAATGTAAGCCACTTTGAGTCTCCTCTGTGGAAAGAAAAAGTGGGGTATAAATAATAACAACAGTAGTGATGATGATGATGATGATGATGTGGGCTCCACTACTTTCAGGACCTGCATGCAATTGAACCAGTTTATAAAACGCCCTCATCCACAGTCTTGCCTTTTTTTTAATGAATGAGAATATCATTAGCTTCCTTTTATCAATAACTGTCAACTTAATAAATCTTTTTTTTTTTTTGTTTTTTCAGTTCTGAATATCAGGATTATTGTATCTGCCTTTAATGCTCTTATGAAGTCCCTATCTGGCATCTTAAACATTTGCAGTATTACCACTATTACAAAGGTCTTGTTATGTCAATAAAGATATTATTTTCCAGGTTATCGAAAAGTTGCTGGTAGAAATTGTAAATATTTATTTGGTGGTATAGCAAGCATAAAATGCAATTCACAAAATCCCTGTTGAGATGGGAAAGTCAAGTAATCATTGTTTCATTGGCTGGAAGGAGGAGGCATGTAGTAATAGCTGTTCATGTCTTAATTTTTCTTTGTTCATATGTTGTGCAATAGAAATATTTAATTTGGTCCCTGCTAAGTACAATGAATATGGTGGCATGACTTTATATCAGAAAGTGGAGTGGTCAAAAGAAAACTGATGCTGATTCTTTCTCCTTCTTTTATGTCCAGCTGGGCCCAGGAACATTATCTTTTCCTTAGGTATATTAAGTGAGAAAACTATAAGACATCTCATGTGCCACTGAGTTTGGGCAAGGATGCTGTTGAGGGACTAGGAATACCTACCTATCTAAAAGTTCCCATTGAACTCTCAGTATTACTACAGAAAATAGTTCAGGTGAGGGAGCAATACGAGAAAGAGAGTAGTGATTCTAAAGTCTTTTCTTCTCTGAGATCTAGTAAATTAGGACCTTATCCCACTCTAATTTTCTCCGTCTTCATACTGTCTTCATACACTGGCAAAACAGAAAGCCACTTCTGGTGACTGTGCATGGAAAACCATCTTGCCACCATGCAAAGATGGAGCAAGGAATCCATTTTCATGAGTTGCAGGAGACTCTTGACTGAAGAAAGCAGTGGAAGCGGGTGACAGCTGGAAGTAGATGGGAAAATGTTGTGGGCTGGCCATCCCTGAAGACAGATCTTGCTGGGGTAAGTCAGGTCCCCAATCTATAGGACACTTCCATTCCCCCTCCCCCTCTTTCCTCCTGCCTGTGGAAGAGTTCTTAATATAGCAATCCTTCTGGCATTTCCCTTAGTAAATAGAAATTGGTCTGTATATTTCATTTTGCAATACATTTCATAAACTTTGTCACATTACTTCTCATTATAACTCACTGAGACTCCTTTCCATTAGGACTGATATACAGCGCATGACATTTGATGAGTGACTAATTCAAGACTTTCAGGTTAAGAGTACATATGTTCTTGGAGGAAAAGGATTATCTCACAAATTTCAGTCTGGTTTCAGGACAGTAGCCAGTAGGGTTGGGCAAATTTTTTGTTAGTCTGTTAAATTCGTTTCAAATTCGGTTCAAAAGCACTTTTGAAGGGAGTTTTGAAACATCTGCTCACTGCCTTCCTAATATTAAGAATTTGAATCAAAAAGCGCCTTTTTTGTCTGTCTTGATGTCTTCAGATGTAGCTGTAGCCCCTCTGAGAGGTGAAGCCATGTTGGCATGCCTCTCATCCAATCAGGGCAGAAGGAAGAGGGACGGAGAGGCAGGGCCATCGTTCTGGTAGCTTTTTAAAAAAATGTTGTTTGAAAATTCCCAAAAAAATCAGTGGATGGGTCAAACATTATGAAACTTGATAAGCAAAGAGTTATGAATATTTGCTTCCATTCTGGCAAATTTCATCTCAATAGCTTTAACAATGAAGGAGAACGAAGCCTCTGAATTTTCCCCATTTATTTAAGTGCAAGTGAAGCAAGAAGCCATTATCTGGACAAAACTCCATTTCCCAGAAGCCTTGGGCTAAGCCAATCAGGGCAGAAGGAAGAGGGGCGGAGAGGCGGGGCCATCGTTCTGGTAGCATTTTAAAAAAATGTTGTTTGAAAATTCCCAAAAAACCAGTGGATGGGTCAAACATCATGAAACTTGATAAGCAAAGAGTTATGAATATTTGCTTCCATTCTGGCAAATTTCATCTCAATAGCTTTAAAAATGTAGCAGAATGAAGCCTCTGAATTTTCTCCATTTATAAAAGCATTGGGCTGAAACAGACGTTTCTCCAATAGTACTATGCCAGCTTTAAAACTACAATTCCCAGATGTCCCAGGCCCTCTCTCCTCTTAACATTCCCCACCCCCTTTTGTCCTCACTTAGAATCATAGAATCATAGAGTTGGAAGAGACCTCGTGGGCCATCCAATCCAACCCCATTCTGCCAAGAAGCAGGAAATCGCATTCAAAGCACCCCCAACAGATGGCCACCCAGCCTCTGCTTAAAAGCCTCCAAAGAAGGAGCCTCCACCACACTCCGGGGCAGAGAGTTCCACTGCTGAACAGCTCTCACAGTGAGGAAGTTCCTCCTCATATTCAGGTGAAATCTCCTTTCCTGTAGTTTGCAGCCATTGTTCCATTGCGTCCTAGTCTCCAGGGCAGCAGAAAACAAGTTTGTTTTCCTCTCCCTATGACTTCCCCTCACATATTTATACATGGCCCTCCTCATGTCTCCGCCTTCTCTTCTGCAGGCTAAACATGCCCAGTTCTTTAAGTCGCTCCTCATAGAGCTTGTTCTCTAGACCCTAGATCATTTTAGTTGCCTTCCTCTGACCATCTTGACCAAACTTTCATACTGTATGTGAATTCTTGGAAGGTATGAAAAGTTTAGAGAGAGGGAGGGAGGGAGGGAGGGAGGGAGGGAGGGAGGGAGGGAGGGAGAGGTTTGACTGTTGGACTCCGATTGTGGCTTGATTCCCCACTCAGCCACCCACTTTGGCGAGTCACACACTCTCAGCCCCAGAAAAGCCAATGAAACAGGAAATAGCACTTTCAAACCAGGAACTGATTTCCTTATTCAGAGGCTGATGGCCATCTGTCAGGAATGATTTGATGGTGTACTCTGATTTCTGTTCCTAGGTGATAAATGTCATTTCCTAATTGGTTCTATCATAGAAACATGGAAAATTTTATGACACTGCCTGAACTTTGTCTTTGTGCAAGGGACATGGAGCACATTATGGTTTCCTGGGACACTGTCCACCAATTTAACAAAGTTTCAGCCACAAAACAAAGTTTCTGAAGTAGACTGACTTTCAAAGTAAAGACAACCCAATTAAACAGGAAATAAGACTTTCAAACCAGGAACAGATTTCTGCAATTATTAAAAATGGTTTATTATAAAAGCTATAAAAATTCGTCAAAAATCAGAGCATAAGGGAAACGTTCTGAATTTTGGTGAGCTAGCAGTTTTAAATGTATTCTACCACTGTGCCAAGTTTGAAGAATATAGCTCAAAAAAATGAGAGTGGGAGTGTCCTGTAAAGTTCCCCCTTGGTGCTGTTTTTGGCCACTACGCATGCGCGTCTGCCATTAACGAATTAATTTTGAATATTCTGAATATTCTTAAGTTTTGAAACTTTTTTGGACCAAATTTCGGAAGTAGTTTCAGAAATGAAGCGCCAGC
The DNA here is from genome assembly GCF_035594765.1 of Anolis carolinensis. Taxonomy (NCBI): domain Eukaryota; kingdom Metazoa; phylum Chordata; class Lepidosauria; order Squamata; family Anolidae; genus Anolis; species Anolis carolinensis. The sequence continues at coordinate 181,114,712 of NC_085844.1, forward strand.
GCCCCCTACTTTAGAAGCGAGTTTAGAACCATTTTTTTCATGGATCGCTCATGCCTAGTAGCCAGTATAGGCTGAGTATCTTTTAGCAGAAATGTTTCATACACTTCTTATACCAATAGCCTGATTCAAAGTTGTGTACATTGACCATCAGAAGGCAAAGCTTTCACTATCTCAGCTACCCACATGGACAATTTTCAGATTTTCAAATTTCAGATAAGGGATGCTGAACATGTACCTAGATAGCCTTGGCTGCTCTGGTGGCAGAGGAGTGCTATCCTGTTGATCTTTCTGGTTCTCTCAGTGATTTTAATACCATATAGCTTGGACTGCTTATACCATATAGGATTGGGAAACATTGTGCTCCAGTTCTATCTGCAACAACAATTCCAGATAGTGACATTAGGCGACATATTTCACCCCCAGCTATTGTGCTATTGAGTGCCACATGGTTCTATATCATCTTTCATGCTATTCAATATAATTGTGAAGTTGCCGTGGAGGTGATTAGGATTTTAGGGATTAGGTACCATTAGACACTAAAGCTATTCCTCTCTTTGTCATCATAGTCAACTGGTGCTGAACCTGTGCCTAGATGCTATAAGATAGTTTAATGAAGCACCAGCACTGTTTGGCAGAGGAAGCTAAAGACCTTACAAAGTTACAACTCCCACAGCAATAAGCCATACAGTTAAAGTGATGACAAACTGCATTGATTCTGCAGTGTAGATGCATCCTAAATTTCATCTCAACTAAATAAATTAAGACATATTTAAACTAACTTAATCTGTGGAAACCTCTGGAGCTTTGATGCGCCTATAGAATGGCCACAGCCACAAAAGTTTATTCCCTTGCAGATGTGGAGTGAGGGATTCTAATACATGGGGGCATCCTCTTCCAACAATGTTATTATGCAACATATAAGAGTTCCCACTATGCATGGATCGTGGCACACACGAGACATTGGATTAAGTTATGCAAACAAAGGTTGTCATTTGAACTCGTTGTGTGAACTTGCTTTTGGAGAACTGAGAACGAATGTTTAGTATAGTGGTTTTCCTACAGCCACATAAAGAACAGACATTCAACTTCATTTAAAATGTAGGCTATGCCAGATTTCAGGTTTGTGGTCAGATCATATATTAGAACTGTCTTTTTAACAGATGAGAAGGAGGAATGCAATTTCTATGCAAGTGATCATGATTCTCTGGCCTGTTTTCCACCACCCACACCAACTCAAAAGACAAATGTTTAGTCTGTGCATTTCAAAAACAATCCTAGTTTTCATCACATTATTGATTGCAAATGGTGGAAGAGGCTTGCGGGTGATTCATTAAATGACCAGCAACAAGTGCTAGGTAAGAGAACAAACTGCTACAGGTACATGTTGAATAAATGCTAAACCATAAAATGACTTTTAAACAAAATCCAGCTGATTTTTAAAAGGAGAAATTTATTCTGTATTATTCTTTGAGACCCCTGTTAACTGCCTCCCCCGCTGTTTTTCATTTCTAGAAAAACCACACCAAAACTCTTTAATGGATGCCTTCTTCCTCAACAAACTCAAAATATTACTCAAGTATAATTCCTAGTGGTATTTGATAGTCAGTGGCTGAATGTGAAAACATTGGGTTTTTTTTAAAAAGAATTATAGTTTGCTCACCCTGACTGCTTTGAGTTGTAGTCCAAATGTTTTGGTGTTCCAATCCAAAAGGTAACTCTCCCAAGTTACTGATGATGGTTTAATAGAGCCTGGTTTGCAAGATCTATGTATCCCTCCATTTTTGCAGTTTTTACTTTTGCAGATTTGATTATTCACAGATTTCATTATGAATCTCTAGGTCCTTCAGCATGACTCTGATCAACTTCTTCTAGTAATGCTGCATGCTCCAGGAGATCAGAACATGATTACTTGCCCATGTTCTGAGCTCTCTCCTTTCAGCACGCTTCATCTCCATTTCAAGGATGAAGGGTAACAGATGACAGCCAGAAGTATGCAAATGTCATGTGATAGGCTCCATGCCTCTTTGTCCTTAAAATGGAGATGAAGTGTTCTATGACAGGGAAAAAGTTCCATGTGGTGAGGTCTTTAGTCATCTCAGACAGACAATATGAGTGACTCTGTTAATATTTGCTGCAACAGGAAGCAGGAGCACAGGAAAGCTCCAAAGAAAATGCACTCAGATGCACTGAAAGAAATAGAAAAACTGAGGTTAATTCAATGCAACCCTATATGTGTTTGCTTTACATTCAGTACATTCACCAGGATTACACCCAGATCAATAGGTATAAGAATGCAGTCCAAGTTTGATGTGGCTTATTTACAATATATACAATACGACCTCCCATGGACATCTGAAAACATGAATAACAAAACACCATAGAATTCTGCTGGAGGACTTAAAGAAGCCCACAAACATTCCCAAGGAGAGAATACTTTTTAGAGCACAGGTAAGTGGATATCAATTGGATATCAAGTTTCAGGATAAGGGGCACCATACTGTTATAGTCTAGTTTGGACTTGGGAGTATTAATTTATTTTGTTCCTTTAAAATAGTTATGCAAAAACTAATTATAATTATGAATAAAAAGAGTTAGTTTACAAGTACTGCATGAAACATTTTTCAATATTAATTGAAGAAATATTTTCAATAGACTCTGTGCGTATATATACAATTAACATATCAAAAACTAAACCAAAACATTATAATAGTTTTATAAAATCTATATGTTGTAGATTATACCAGTCACATATTCATTTGATATATGTTATTAATATACAACTTTAGAATGAAAGAAAATATTGCAACCATGACTGTTTGTTTCACATCCAATGTGCGTAAAAGTATGTGTTTTGGGGGATCTCAATACTTTCAGAAAGAATCATGGAACCCGATAGCCAAAAGGAAGGGAATGAGTCATTATGTCACCATTGACCACATAGCATAACATTCTGTCCACAACATTTCCATTTAGTACTGCTTGTGATACCCAAATGGCACATGTGATTTTGCTCGGACTAGACCACCTAGCCAGTCAAACACATGACGCTTTTCACTGTAACTTTCCTAGCAATAAAAATCTGGGCCCGTGTTGAATGTGTGTTGTTCCTTAATCATAGCAATTAACAGTTTAGTGGGAAGTTTGTGATTCTAAACAGAAACAGTCTTGAGAAGATGCTTTTTCAACCGGGTAAATGAAAGGAAGAGTTTTAGTTGGGGTGGAGAAATTTCAAGAAGTATTGATTCAGATCTGCCCTCT